>NC_081412.1:493259733-493987737 GCF_030272615.1 Cryptomeria japonica | reverse complement strand
TGTTGATGAGACACTTTACCGATCTATGATTGGAAAGTTGCAAAATGTAGTTCACAGTAGGCCTGATATAGCACATGTAGTAGGTATAGCTGCAATATTTTCTACAGATCCTAAAGAAACTCATATGACAGCAGTCAAGAGAATTTTCAGATACTTGAGAGGCACTGAAGATTATGGTCTACTATATGAAAAGAGAAATGATTTTGACTTAAAAGTCTATACTGATGCTGATTGGGCAAGAAATATTGATGATAGGAAGAGCACAAGTGGTGGAGCTTTCTTTTTGGGAGAAAGACTAGTAAGTTGGCTTAGCAAGAAACAAGGATGCATTTCACAGTCAACCGCTGAAGCTGAATTTGTCATTGCAGCATTGAATTGTACCAATATAGCATGGATCAAACAACTGTTGGAAGGTATGAATGAGACACTTACCGAGCCAGTAACTATATTTTGTGATAATACAAGTGCTATTAACATTTCAAAGAATCCGGTAATGCACTCTAAGACAAAACATATTTCTATAAAGTATCATTATCTTAGAGAAGAAGTTCAAGAAAAGAAAGTTGTGCTGGAATATGTTAGCATAAAGGAACAAATAGCAGAAATCTTCACAAAGCCACTACCAAGGGACACTTTTGAGTATCTCAGAAGTAAGTTAGGGGTCCTACCCTTATCTAGTACTCACTGACAGAGTTCAGTGACAACATCAATTCTATGACTCAACAGAATACTATTTTTAAGTTGATGTTGATTTACACACTTTAGAAGGTTGTCTAAAGTTGTGCAAGAAATAATGAATGAAGACAAGATGCTCTGACCGAGATACATCTGTATATGTTTTAACAACAAGGAAATTACTCCACAGGGGGAGTAATCATGGACCAGTCTTACTTTTGGCATTGTTGTCAAAGGGGGAGAAGACTACTGACAGGAGGAGAGGACTACAGGAGAAGTTTACAGCTCAAGGATAACAAGAGAAGATTAACAACATTCGAATCAATTGGAATAAATCAAGTTTGTATTGCCATCAATGCCAAAGGGGGAGATTGTTGGCATTACAATAAGTTGGGAGATTGTTGGCATTACAGTAAGTTTGTTGGAGATTAATTGATAAAGGATGATTACTGTCTTAATATTATTATTTTGTCATTTCTGTCAAGCAATTAATTTTTTGATTCAGTATGATGTTGCCATATCTTAAAAAGTATGTTTTGATGAGTATAAGGATGTCGATAAGTGACACAGAAAGAATGTGAAAATGAAGGGGAGTAATAAGCTATTCAATGGGCAACTATTACCAAGTTAGACAGTGATGAGATTATGATGTTTTGATTGTTTTGATATCCTATATATGTTTATTCAAAGACTGAACAAGAAGGAGAAAATAGTTCATGCAAAGATTTGATACTATTCTATTTTTTTTTTCTAGTGTATTTTTTTTTGGATTCGATTGTGTGTATATTTTTCCATCAACGTTTCAAATCACACTCCGTGATTCATCATCAGGATGAAAAGAATTCCCAAGACATGAAAGATGAATCACGGAGTGTGATTCGAAACGTTGATGGAAAAATATACACACAATCGAATCCAGAAAAAAATACACTAGAAATGCAAAATGGATTGTGGAAATCTCATAGCTTTAACTATTCTATTTTACCGAGCAAGGAGCTAGTCGGTAAACTCCAAGGTTATCATTACCGGTTAAAGAAGGAAAAAGTCACCGAGAAGAGAATGTCTACCAAGTAAAGTTCAGTATTAACTGAGTATCAACTGAGCAATAACAAAATGCATTAAATGAGTGAATACATTATTAAATGAAGGATGCCAATGAGCTGGAGATTTTTAGAAGATTGGAATGTCGTGCAAGAAGTTTGTTAAGGATCAATGGCAATGAAAATTCAAGAGTTAGATCTACAGCACAGATTGAATGGTCCTAACTGAGCACAAGTACCAAGAAAGGAATACAAGGTTCAAGGCAAGATAAAACATTTTCAATTCGAAGGATACAATGAACCTAGTCAAGTTTGAAGATCTGATGGCTAAGATTAATCATGGGAAATGTGATTAAGGAGATTAAGCGGTCAGAATTTTCTTATAAATAAGGAGAAGTTGATGAACACAGTATGCAGACAAATTGAAGCACAATGATGCTACAAAAGTGATAACCGAGTACAAAAGATTGAAGATCTGTTTGAAGAACAGAGTGAGAAGCCCAACAAGGAGAAAGATAATTCTTATGAAAAGGTTATCTTGAGAACATAAAATCTACTTTAGCATTTCAGATGTGAAGTTGCAGATATATTTTATTACTGTTATTTATTTTGTAAGTGACAAGAAATCTCTTAACCGAGTGGACCTAACAGTCTTATTTGTAAATCCTCTAGGAAGGTAACATTCTGAATGAGTGTTTGAAATTCTTTGACAAGGTCACTTCTAACAAAGTGAAGATTCTAATAGATCTGAGGGAAATCCCTTAACCGGGTCACATCTAGCAATGTGTATGTAATCTTAAACAGGATTTTCTTTTAACCGAGCATACTCTAGAAGAGTATATTTTCTTGTGGGTCTGAAATCCCACAGTGGTTTTTCCCTATTAGGGTTTCCACATTAAATCTGGTGTCAAATGTGATTTAATGTTTCAAGTTTATCTGTTTATGAGTTTGAATGATTTAGAGTTATAGTTACATATCAAGTAAAGTGCTACCGAGGTTGAATCTGATTAGAAAATTGTATTGTGAGTTTATCTGATTCACCCCCCCTCTCATCTAACTAACAACGTATCCTAGTGCCTACTCGATATAGATTGACATAAACTATAATGTCTTAAGATGTTACTGTAACTATTTTTCAATTATACTTAATGAAAAAAAAATATTTATCATGAAATAATGATATATATAAGTAGTGGTTAGTTTCTTATAATCATATCCTAAAATATATTTATAATGAAGGTTTTTAAATTTTTCTCATTTAAACATGGCTTATTTCTATCAAATATTTGTATAAGATTCTTATTATATTTACAAACATTTCTAAATTTTATTTACCCTTATGTAAGTCCAATTTACGAGACTTAAATCAAAATAACATTTTTCCTAACAAAAAAATTAATTTTAACTAGTTGATAAGAAATAATAATACGTGATCTTAAAATTTATAATGTGGACCAATCTATATGGTTGTGTAGTTTTATAGTGGGAAATATAATTCCTAAAAAATAGTTGAAATTATTTGAATTCAATTTGTGACATTAAGGATTGAAATCTACAAAACATAATTTGGATTTAGTTTCCATCACTTGATAGTTTATAGTGTCTCCTTAGTTTGTATATAATAGTGAATTGGGATTGATACCAAATGGGCCTTCTCAAGGAAAATATTCATTTGAAGGATGCCAAGCTCCAAAAATTTCTAAGATAAGGAGAGACCTAAGAGGTTGTCCATTTTCTTAGATAACCTTTTTATGTTTCTTCACTTTTAGACAAAATATTTCATTATAGATTCAATAAAATCTCACTTCACAATCATTTTTTATCAAGTTCACAACTTAAACATTCCATAATTTATTCCAATGTAATATATGCTTACTTTAATTAATCTATTTAAAACTTAATAGAATACTTTAGTGATGGGGTACAAAATGAAATTCAAATTCTATGTATTAGTAGCAAATACTTTATATGTTATTAAATTCAATAATAATTATTCCACTTCATTCTAGTACATGTTTATTTTTATTTCTAATTGGTGCACACTATATAAATTTATATATTGACATTAATCATGAGTATTATTAATATGCTAACTAGAAAGTAGAAAATATTGGTATATAACTTAGGTATTTTTTAAAAATCAATTATTTTTAATAGTTTATGAGTGTTTATAAATGGTCCCAAACTCGTAAGCATAGTAGCAAAGGAATATTATCATCGAATTGATAGTTGATGCTTTAAGTATTATTACATTGCATATGTGTTTATGTATCCACCTTTTTCACTACATATCCACCTAAACATTGAATCAATAAATGGTTATGTATAGATTAGCTTAGTAAGGAAAACCATATTAATAAAAAACTATACTACTAGAAAACATCTTATTATATTAAAAGAATCTATATAATATTTTAATATAATTGATTTTTTTGGGGATTATATAGACATTTTTTGTGAATGCGTATGAAAATATTTATAATATGGGATTTTTTGGGGGAGATCCTATGGCGAAAAAATTGAGGAAATGTCTACGCTAAGCTAGGAGATGGCCTTGAAGAATTCAACTTCCTTGCAAGATATTTAGGAGGAAATTAGTCGCAACAAAGCGAAGTGAAAGTGACATGTGTTGTCTCCCTCTACTACGATGGAGCCCCTTGCCTTAGTGGTCAAAGCTACTTTAGATTCTAGTGTACTCTGACCTCTATTAAGGATTCTAACAAGAAAAATTATTTTTCTGATAAAGTCATTGGTCTATGTAAAGATTGGCAAGAGGGTAGCGCCTCCACCCAGTAGACTATCCCTTTCAACTTTGGCAAGTGGCTAGTTGGTTTTTTGTTCTTTGGTTTTGTCTCTAGTCTTTGTCTAGTTGTTGGGTGGTTCCTTACTACTTTTGATGTTATTTTCTTTTGGTTGGGTGTGCATTCCTCATGTGCCCTAGGTGTTGTTGTTTAGCAATTATGTAAAGGTTTGAGCCTATCCCATTTTTTATTAATAAGAACATCACAAATAAATAAAAATGAAAACTTTAAGTGAACAAAGTAATTAGTGAAGTATTTCAATTGTTATGTAGTTTATAATATAAGAGAAAGGATAAACTAAGAAAATTAAGAATATTTAAAATATCCATCTTTGACAATACCATGTATATCACAATATTACATAATTCATATTTATATTCTAAATACACATTTGCTTATAACTAATTAACTTTTACATAGATAAACGAGATAAACGTTATCATAATAAGATTAATAAGATAATCAAATAAAAACAACGAAGGTAAACTACAACACTTATTAAATTGTTTATATCATACTTCTCTCAAACTCATTTAAAAAGCAACTAATAAAAAATCTGAAATTATTATAACTTTTTCGCTTGGTAACAACATCATAACACATTAATGAATTGACGACAAGGCAAGGACAAGAAAGAGTTACCACAGTATTATAAAGCCATTTACATTACTTCAAATTTTTTTTACCCCTAACAAGCATATAACTAAAAGAAGACAATTATTTATAATATAGAGACTATTGACGCACCTTACTCGCGAACTACACACGCACATTAGTGAATTGACGGCATACAAACAGCAGAAACATGAGCTCCAATAGAACAAACTATTAAGCTACTTACATCGTACTTCCTCTAAATCAAGCCTCAGAAACAGCAGCTAAAAGAGAACAAACTATTCAATGCTCACTCGCTCCTCTCTTCCATGATTACCTCCGCCCTGCTCCTCCGTAGCTTTTCCATGATTACACTGGCCTTTCCTGTTGTATAAAGTGCTTTCGCAATCCTTCTCTCATCACTGTGCACGGCCCATTTCCTTGAATTCACCAACAGGATATGTTGAATTTTATGTAGGCATTCATTTATTATATCAGCCAACGAGTTCTCTAATTCTTTCAAAAGTTCATTTGCATCGGTTCCTTCATTGCACTCAATGCTGCTACACAACTCGTACACAAAACTACCCCATGCTTCTGCCTTCCAGTCTATGGAGTCGTTGCCCTTCCATCCATTTGGAAAACCTTGTGTTGGTGTTTTCTCCTTACTTTTGGACCCATTTGCTTTTGCACTTCCTTGCCTCACCATTTTGCGCTTGCTTTCGTTTTTAAGCTCGGCCAATGCTGCAGTCACATTTTCATGGGGTTTTGCTTCCCTCGACTTGCTAGCAAGAAGCAACTCGTCTTCCAGGCTACGGAAGTACTTGTCGGCTGCTTCGCTGGCGATTCTGTCGGCTTCTTCATCCACATTCTCAATGAAATCCATGAATTCCCACGCTAGAGAATACGCCTCCATACAATCTCTAACGACCTTTGGAGGTAAAAAGTGAGAAGTGGAAGCGCGCTCCTTCTCAATTTCAGCACAAACTGGATAGAGCTGAAAGATGATACTCAACAGGGCCACTGACGTTATTTTGCATGGCTTTGAACTCATCACATCTGCGAACTGCTCTTCATGCGATCGCTGAGTCCTCTCGATCGGGCTTCGCTTGCAGAGATACTTCAATCCTGTCTGAGGCTTATTTGGCTCCAAACAGCTCAATCCCAGACCACGGCCCGTTCTCTTGGTAGCCACAAAATCAACCAGATTTTGATAGTTTGGTTCAGTGTCTTCTTTGCCTTGTTGACAGTTTGGTTTAGCATCTTCTTTGCCTTGTTGAATCAGGTTCACGGCAATTGGAATGGACCAGCGGTTAGATAACCACAGGCTTTCCGGAGTCTCGCCTAACATCTGCACACCCTTCAAAACGGCTTCGTACTCTAAATAGCCCTTTTTACGCTCTAATAATACTGTGGACAACCACCTACCCGTTAATGGGTTGCGGACAAGTATCTGAGACGCGAACCAACAAGCTTTGCTGAATGAAACCGTGTACAACTGGAGCGGAATCACTGCATACAATAAATATTTATGTAGCGTGATCTTTGTCGGCTGAGTGGCAACCAGCTTGTCGACTTTGCCCTTAAGCAATTGTGATTGCGGCAGCTCGTCCTCCTGCGCCTGCTGCAAGTCTTTGAGATGTCTTGTCCAGAAATCCTCTATCCTAAAACAGCTACTCCAAGTTCCGTAATAAGCCACTGCTGTAACCCATCTCCGCAGAACCATTGACCATCCCATCAAGATGAATACACATTGCATCATAGTTATACTAAACCTTAGCCTATCTTGTACATTGTGTATCTCCAGTTTGGGGCTGTTCCTAACACCTGCCACAATCGTAATGGCTATTTGAGATGTAAGTATGATTGCAGCGGAGGAAGCCAAGACCGATCTGGCAATGATATATTCAAGGGAGTAGGCGCGAGCAACTATCCAAGCTCTCAGCACTGCATTTTCTACACGCCTCCAGCACTCTTCACAACCAGAGTCATAATACTGATCTTCCTCCGTCTCGTCCGCTGTCAGCAATCCTTCATAGGACTGGTGATAGCGATGGTGTTGATGATCCTCCTGCACTTGGGCCTTCAGAATAAGAGGAATCCTGTGCGCTACAATGCGCTCGATGGCTCTGCCAGCAATATTAGCGCAGCCAAGAAGAAAAAGGAGCATAAGGAAGGAGGATAATATTATCGTGGCCAGAATATAGTAGAGACGGTGGCTAGTACCTTGTTGTCTTGGCCATATGCGACTCAAGTAACTTTTGGTCAAGTTCTCATTACTAGGAAGTATAATATACAACTCAGTTATTACATGAAGAAAGACAGTTATTGCCAAAGCCGTGATCTTACCCCAAAAATCCTCAGCGCCAGGATTGGCCATTGCAGGCACCAAATAAGCTATAACAACACACAACAGTATTCGACTGGTATGGATCATCCAGAACTCGTTCAATCCAATGTGTCTCTCGTCCAAGTTCAACGGCTGACCCTGAGTACTAATCAAGTTCAGCAATTGGATTGTCAGAGCGCTGATCACAAGAAAATCACCGGGAATCCAATGCGCTTTACTCTTCAAACTCTTCACTGCATCCTTGAAAATGAGAAAAATAAATAAAATCACTGAAGACACCAATATGATTATATTTGCAATTTGACCAGCCGAGCACCCAAAGTCATCCCCATTCTTAGTACAACTTCCCATTATTCAAAACCCTCGCAGTCACACTGATCGACGCTCGTTGCTCCTGCTAAGCTGAAATCTAAGCGGAACCATATTAGAAAAATGAAAGCATGAGTTACCCTCCATTATTTACTCTTTTGCCATACTGCAGAGCATTACGTGGAAAGTTCGAAACCCGTTTGTCGACCAGGGGCTAAATTTTGAATTTTTAATCACGGTTATCCAGTCAAAATAGCCCTCTATATAATAAGTCCATAACATGCTTACAGGAAAAAATAATCCTATATTAAATGCAAAATTAAAAAAATCATTTAAAAAAATCATTTTCACCCCCTTCAGTTATTTATTGTATTTCAAATTTTAAAAAGCTATTAAATACAACCACACTACCATCAAATTTAAGTTTGTGGACAAAGCTATTTAGATTCCAAAGTAAGCATGCACCACATTTTTTTTTGGTAAGGTTGTATTATCAAAAATATTTTATAGGTGTGAGATTATTGATCAATTGTCATATTTTGTAAAATTGACAGTCGCTATATTATCAAAATTATTTTACAGGTGTGAGATTATTGGTAAAATTGTCAATTCTACGACTGAATGGTCCAATACAATCGAAATGTATAATTTGTTGTTACTAGCAATTGTCCCCTAGTACTAATGTTGAAGACCATACTTTTCTCTATTTTGTTAATATAAGGTCAAGGTAAATGACTATAAAGGCTTTCTAATGTATAAGAGCCCCTATTAATCTTACATATTAAACTTGAAATTAGGATGATATTTATTTATATTATCCTTATAAATTTTGTCATAGGTGGGGATATTAATTCTATCTTTATTGATTTTAGTCTATGTGTTTGAAAATTGGCTAAGGAGAAAATGTAATTTATTTTATTGAGATTTCTAATTTTATTTAATTTTTCTGTTAAAAAATATTTTTCAACATTCTAGATTAGTCTACTTGAATTTTGGTGGGTGGATTTATAATTTCCGTTCACTAAAATAGAGAAAAAATGAGTTTTATTGCAATGGCAAGCTTTATGATAGTACATACTACTTATCTATCTCAAGCGACTACAATTTGTGAAAGTGCAATTCATATTTATTCCCAACATCTGTTGAATTGGGATCTTTCAACATGATATGGACATCCATCAAAGAATAAAGGATAGGCAAAATTTGTCAAGTATTTTAGTTGTCTTTACGTTGGTACATTTGAATGCAAAATGTAGAAACATTTGAAATCCACAAAAGGGTTTTGATTTTAAATTTTTGAAAACAATACAAAACCTTATGAAATAACCCTTTAGTTTTCTTTTTGTACTCCAAACATATGTTAAAATAGGGCCTTTCAAACAAGGTATGGACAATTCATTAGAGCATAAAGGATACACGAATTTTGTTTACCACTATGCTAGTTAATAAAATTGCAAAATGTAGAAGCATATTGAAGGAAAGAAAAGATTATTGATTGTAACTTTTTAAAATTGTCAAATCCCTCACAAGAAAACTCTTCAAATATCTTTATATTTATTTTTCTTCTTGCCTTGGTTGATGCCTCATTCTAATGCTCATATTGTTGTGTTAGGAATATGGTGTTTTGCACCTTGCATAAAAAATAATAATTTTATTTATATAAAATAACTATTTTTTGTAATGACCCATCTAGAGGACCAACGTATAACTCAATGTAACAACTTTTTTTGAAAGCAATGTCAACAACAACCAAAGATAAGGACAACAACATTTCACACTTGCACTATGACATGCACACAAGATTCATATGGAACATTATGACACACCAGAACAATGTCACCATTGCATATGCAAGATGACACTTGCAAAAGATTGAATAGTCATGGGATGAACCCACCATGACAAACCTATGAGGGATAAGTGCACCAAGATGGGGGACTAAAAAGAGGTGTGAAGAAGCCACTTAAAGATAGTTACGTTGAAGATGCAATAGGAAAATGAGTTGTAGTGCTCCAAGTCTACTTTCAAACTATTAATATTTTTGAAACCGGGGGAGATTAAGGATTTGAAAAGGGTGGCAACACAAAGTCATCTTATTTTTATCAAAAAACATAACATAATGTCTATTGTGTCCCTCTATAGAGTAGGAAAAGTGAACCGCCATGAAAGATGGTCAAACCCCTCAAGGCATTACTAACCTTCTCTCCACTCTAAGAAAAATTTCAAGGTTCTTTGACCTCCTAGTTTTTTCATTAGGATTGAAATGTGTGTGAAACTCTATGATTATAAAAGATAAAAATATTATGATTACTCGTGCCAAAAATTTTGGTATTTTAGACCACCTGGTAAACTCCATATACTCTTTGTCCAGAATGCACACACATGTCAAGGATGACAAAACAACATGCAAGAATCCCATATGGATGAGACACATGGATCATACCAAAAAGTATAAAAATAACTAAACATAGTCTCTAGGCACTAGACATGATAAGTGCAAAAAAAGAGAGTGAATAACAAGGTGAAATGAATGCAATGCAAAGCTATTTATGAAAGGAAAAGGAGAGATATAAAATCCTTACAACTAGTCCAACAAATAAAACCTCTAGTAAATATTCTATCCTTTTCTTGTCAAATCGACATGCAAGTAAAAAGAGATTTTGAGCCTTCAATTTAGAGGTTTTCCATAGTCAAACCCCCATTTTGGTGTTTCTACCTCCATGGATAACCAAGATAGATTGGTGAATATATAAAATGATAATTAAAATACAATAAACTACAAGGAAAGAACTTCCCTTCAACACCAAGAAGCCAAGAGCTTATCAGGATGAAAGAAAAGTGTAAACCCTCTAGATGGATGAAGCTTCAACAATTGTGATAGTGTAACAAATGAGTACAAGGTAGTGAGAAAGGTGCAGAAAAACCTTCTGTAAAATGTTTGAGATAATAAGAGGACACAAAAGACTTTCTAGAGAGCAAGAAGGACCAAAAAATGTCTCAATATTGATGGTCAAAGAAGGAGACACTACACTATTAGAATTAGTAGGTGTAATATCTCAAGGACTACCTTTGGTTTGAATATTTGTGGCATGAATGCGTAGCATATGGATGTCCATGTGGCAAATTCCAAATAGTCAAGAAGTCTATTAAAACAGGTGATGAAGAAGGGTAAGAAAGTAGGTGAGGTGGAAGATTTGCCATTGTCACTGATTTGTCTTATAAAGAGAAGGCAACATTTGATATCAAATTGGATGTAGTGCAATTTATGACATTACCTTTCCTCCACTTCAGCGAGCATATAAAAAGGAAATATGAGCTAAAGGAGAGAGACATGGTTAAGGAAAATTATATTGAGATATGAAGGGGAAGCATAATCTTCTATCCATGTTTATATGTATACACACACACACATACATACACATTGAAATAAAATTATGTAACATCAACTCAGTAAAGAGTAAAGTATACACTTAAAAAGTTTTATATATTTACATCATCATGGTACCATATATATGTTGCACATACATTTCTAACACTAACTAAATCATGGGAACCTACCATAAGAGTCACTTGTAATTGTTTCTCATTTTATCTTGAAAATAAATAAGTCACTTTCATCCATTGCAAAAGATTGAATCCTACCCATCTGTCACCCTCATCCAAAATCTATATATCTCTCATTCTTGAAGCCATTCCTAAGAATTGGAATTGCATACAAATTAAATCCATGCTAAGTTAAAATGAGAAACTACATAAAATCTCATTAACATCAACCACTTCAGAATATCCTATAGGAATCAAGGTTTTCTGTGTTGAGAAAATTATTCCTATTTTCACTATTTTTTTTTACATTCATTGACTTATTTTGAAATTCTAAAAGAATAACCTCTTAATAAATGTTTAATCAAACAATTACTTTCATGACCAAAAAGATCAAAGAAGCATGTTGATATTATAACTAATATCTTTTTCCTATAATAATAGCCTCAACATTAATTACACTACATTTCCATCATACAACTTTACCATAAAATGTTTACATTTTTTGAATTTTTTTATTAAACTAATAGGGGAATGACCCCAACCATTGTACATTATAATTAAAAATCATCATAAATAGTCTTGGAAATAAAGCTGACAAAGTACCAAAAAAGGATAGAAATGTCAAAAAGTAAATGTGATCAAAACATCAATCTTAACTTGAGAAAAATGGATATTGACCTATGTTTCAAAAATGGCACAGATAGCTTCAAGAAGGTTTTCCTCTAGGTTCAGAAGGAAATAACAAGCATAAAAGATAAACAAACTTAGGAAGCTAGAAAAATTGAGACTTTAGAAGCTATTGGCACTAGTAAATTTAGCTCCTTCCCTGATTGTTTAAGTTAACTTACCAAAGCAATTAGTAATGCTGAGGAGATCATTAATGATCAATGTAATAGCTTCCAAATCTTGGAGAATAGAGCTGGTGCTACTGAAAAAAGGCTAGAAGGAGTTGATAATTCACTCAAGAAGATTGGGGAGAAAAGTCATAAGATCTTAAAGTCCGCCTCTGAAATAATGAAGGTTCTTATTAGCATGCTTGATAGTGATCAAGGGGGAAAGGCCTCTAGGGACACCACTAAGGTGAAGGAAGACACCCCTGAAGATAAGGATATCGGTCATAGTAGAAGAACTCATGCGAGCACCAAAAAGAAGCAAAGTCAAAGTAGGAAGATTGAGAAAATTAAGCTGACTGCTGAGAATATGGAGCAACTAGAGATGGGAGCTACAAAGCTTCTTAAGAACTTTACTTAGCCTTGGGTTTTTTTTTTTTCTATAGGTCCTATTTGTTGTCTTTCTGTTGTTGTCTTTTTGTTTGCTGGGCAGGTGTCTTTTCTATGTTTGTTGTCTCTTATTTTTTTATAGTGTTTTAATGGCTATGTTTTGATCTTATGTTGTAATGGGTTTCCAAGGCCCATCAAAACCTGGTTTTCCTTAATAAAAAACTAGAGAAAAATGGTCCATTACAAAAATTTTGATCCAACAAACTGGCAAGAAGGGGAGAATCCAATGTAAGAGATCCCTTTTCCTTCCTATGATATGTTGTCCAAGATGAATTCTTAATAATCCTCAACTAAGCCTAAATCCAAAGCACCATGGGTAGAGGAGACTTCCAGAGAAGATATGACACCATTAATTTGAATATTTGAAGAATGAGGAGACAAAACAACATTAATTATATCGAAGGATGAAGGAAGGATATAATTTTTAACTTTATTAGTAACAACATTAGGATCAATTAGGGAAGTATCTATGAAAGAAAAATGATTCTTTAAAGGCATCATAAGAACCATTAGGGTACACAATGAGATGCTTAAGAAAGAATTTATCCACCAATTTAGAGATGACTTCTTAGGAGAGCCAAAGAAGAAAGCAAACACAAAGTTACCAGTAATAAAACAATACCTATGGTGAAAAGGAGTTCTTCATAATCAATAGGCTCCATCTAAGAACAATCGGAAACCTAGAACATAACCATACTAGGCAAAGACTTGGATAGATCAACTTCCACTAGAACTTGAGCAAAACTAGTATGAGTGAATATTTTTGAAGCAATAACAACCTTCAAGAAGTGACCAACAAAATTTAAAAATGGAAATAAGGTGCATTTGTAACTCAAAAATGTAAGTGTAGATAAGGTAATATCACTTGAACAACTATTAAATCTAGGGACTTATTTAGTATATTGAAGGAAGGGGACCAAGGTTGCAACAAAAGGGGGAGTGAATCCCACAACTTGACACTACCATAAAGATCAATCTATCTATCCTCGTAAGTATCAAAGAAAGAAATAAACCTTTTGCTAAAGGATAAAGGTCAACCATACCTTCAATCATGGGTGACCAAGGTTAAGAGATCTAGCCATGGAGATCGGGAAGGGAGGGCCAAAAATTATAGTTATGTATAGATCAAACTCCTAGTAAGATAATAAGATTCATAGTCAAGCATAGCTTGCCTAAATAACACAATAGTTGTACCACTATCACATGAAAGAGGGATCCTATAAGAAGAAAAATAGATTTCCTTACCTTGAGAAAGAACAAAAGAAATAAGACCTTTAATACAAATAGGTACTACAAGGAAAGACGCCAAACATAGCAGCACCAACATGAGGCTTGATGATAGTAGCAACAAAATCAAGAGGGGGGCATCAAAAAAAGCCCCAATAGTTGGAGCATTTGAACGAGACCTAGTAGAAAGGTCCACAAAAGAAACCCACAAGAAAGGAGATTAATGGTAGATACAATAGAAGATGATGAAGAAAGGTTTAGGAAGAACTCCATCTAAGGGGAAACCATTGTGACAGAAGAAAAAAAATCCAATGTAAAGGAAGGAAATAAAGGGGATGATAATGAAGGAGCAAGAGGAATTGGAAGGGAAGCCATTGAGCCATTAACCTTCAAAGGATAAGATCTAGGTAATATTTTTCCAGTAGTATCTCTGGGCAAGAGGGGCAAAAATTCAGAATCTGAACTGAGCATGAGTGAGTGGGAGAAAACAATGTTCTTAAAATTTCCTGTAAGGGTGAATCCCTATTCTAACATGAGATTTAAATTATTTTCTTAATGTTATGAAGCATGAAGCATAATCATTTTTAAGTTTGAAAAATATTTAGTACATGGTGATCAGGGACCCCTACATATACTTCTACTGCATAATACTAAAATAACATGGAATCATAATTAAATATTTATCTATTATGTCCATTTTATGTGCTATAAAGTTGTAAATTGGAAAATTGGAGGCTTAGCCAATCCTCCACTTAGAAGAGTGAATTAAATAAGCTCAATTTTCACTTGAGAAGACTTTACATTCAAAAGAGGGGGATGAATCTACTAGATCAGATCCCAAAGGATGCAAGGATTGAATACTAAGTAGATTGGAATGTAATTAACCCTCTTTTGTAAGTTGATTAATTGAAGTATTGAAATTAAAGATGAAATAGGTAAAACAATAAGCTCTAGATTTGGCATTCTATCATGCACCTGGATCTGAGAAGTTTGAGATGATTTGGAGCTTTTCTGTGAAATCCGAAAAAAGTTGTAGGGACCGTGCGTCCGGACAGGGGCACCTTCCTATTGGTCCTTCAAACTTTCCACGCGTCAAAAGGGGTTTTTCTGTCTCTGTGAATAAATGTTAATTGTAGAAGCACAACTGTGCACCTATTTCCTACACACAGAAAGAAGAAGAAAGGGGTTGGGAATAGGGGTTTTCCTAAGTCAAACCCTTGTTTGCAATCAACCTTGAATGAAATACTACAAATACTTAAAATAAATGATGGAAAGGTAAATCTTCAGATCTGTAATAGATGATGATGATTATTTTCTTCTTAGATGTAATCACATATGTTGTATGAAATGGCATGGACATGAGAAAACCCTAACACACACACATGCTTTCAAATGAATGATGTAATTCTCCAATGGATAGATGAAAATAATGTAACCTTGAGGAATGCTAGATGATGAATGATTCCATTCTTGATGCTTGAATGTAGTCTCCTTTCCTTCATGAATGCATATCGCATGTTCTTATGTTATGCCAAATGAGAGGGGAAGACCTCATTATATACTTTCCTATTGTCAAATATTGTTTAATTTTGTGATAGAGGTCAACATAGGATATTATTTCCAGCTCATATTTGAGATAGGACCAAGGGATAGGAGCCAAGAGAGGTCCCCTTTAGGGGATCCCAACCTGCCATACCCTAGTCTTGGTGGGGACCAGGGTGCCACACCCTGTTCCTTCCCTACTTTGTGGAAGAATCAAGGTGGCCATGCAAGGTGAAAGGTAAAAAATGAAGTTTATCTACATAATAGAGGCAAAAACAGGACCCAATCGAGTATGTAGATATGACTGGTAAGGTGAGGGCCCAAAATGCAGTCAAAATTGCAAGGGGTGCAATTTTAGGATGCTATAGCTATCCCCCACTTTAGCAGGAGTATGAACTTACACAAATACTCATGGTAAAGTAGAATAAAGGGAGATAAAGATGAGGAGTACATAGAAAAATCACAAGGAGTATAAGATATCACTAATTTTGAGGAACTAAGCCCCCAATCTTAGGATCTCAACTCACTCAAACATATGCAAGGGCACACAAAACAAGACAAAAACAAAAAGACAAACAATGGAAAAGACAAAAAGGCACACAAGATACAAAAACTAAAGACCAAAAATAAGACCTCGAGTCAACTAGTCTAAGAGACCTCGATATCAAAATGTCCCAACAACTAATATCATTCGTGAAAATTCCATCTCATGAACTCAAATAATCACACAAAAGATCGCAAATCAAGAATCATCCATGAACTATCAATAGCAAAAATATGAGTTCATGAGAAGAAGAAGAGAGAGCATGAATACACTCTATATGGGTTTATCCAAGTGATCCATGAGAAGAATGATGAAAGAGGGAATGGACTGCTCGCCCCTAGATGTTTTCACCTAGGTGATCCATGGTGAGAAAAGGACATGGAAAAGTCACCCCTAGATGTTTTTATCTAGGTGATCCATGTTGGGAGGAGAGTAAGAATAGTTATTTTTTAGCTAGTTCCATCCATCCTCGTTTGTGTGTGCAAGTGTTGTCTAGTTTCAGGTTTATATCACCCCGTGTAAGAGTCTTAACAATGTTTTTGAGTGTACTTCAACTTGTTTACGACATGTAATGTAAATTCAAATACCAAATGGTGATTGTGTGTGTGCAAATGTGTAAATGCCAAGTGGCGAAGATACATAATTGGTTTCAAGGCCATCTCATTTAATAATTTTCTATATTCAGTGATCTGTTAACCCCATCTAAGACACATATCAAATGTTGTGTCTGGTTTCAAATGTGAAGCATCTTTTTGTAATATTTTTTACTCTAGTTCAGAGAATGAACACCCCATTTAAGACATACAAAAATGATATGCAAGAGCATAATACAACATGGTACAAGGGGAGCAATATGGGTGCCCTCGCTTAAGATGTCAACATAGTTTTATTTTGATATCTTAAGGAAGCTAGAGACAAGGATACCTTACCTTCAACACCAAGGAGATATCCTTTATGCAACAATGTCATAAATCCAAGCTAGAGAGGGAATACTCTTCAAGCAAGGATAAGATAGTTGACAAAGAGATATATTGTAACAAGTGTAAAGGGGATCTTCGGAGGAGAAGAGATATTTTCTTGAAAGACATCTACCTCCAAGACGAGCTATCTTGACCAAAGATGTCATCTTCTACAAAAAAAAAGGAAGGAGAACAAGAATTCATACCTTCCTCTTATTGATAGGTGAAAGGGATTCTTGATGAAGGATGATGCATTTTTGACCCAATTTGAGGGGTAAGTTTATGATAGATATACATTACCAAGTGAAGAAGAGCTTGTATCCAAGGAATTGTACCTCTTGCATAAGACAAAATCCTTGAGAAAACAATAACTTCACATAAGGAATGGCACCAAATCATGAACAAAAAACACTCCACAAAGGAAAAGTAGATCTTAGAGAGGAGAGAGAACGCAGAAATCAATCATTACCGCCCAAGCGTAAGGACACAAAGAAGAATTACACAATCTTTGAAGGAGAGATTAAGCATAAGGAAATTCACAATATACTCACATGAATGAATATTTAACAAATACATTAGTATATGTAAAATGCATCAAAAAAGAAGTGGTAATCTTTAGAGAGAGAGAGAGAGAGAGAGAGAGAGAGAGATCATATATTCCCCTAAGGAGGGATTATTTGTAAGAGACATTCCATTGAAAGAAAGGATATCAACAAATGAAAACTGCAACCCCTAAAGGGAATAGTGATATATTAGATAGAAATAGGGAGGTAGAAAAAGCTATCTTTTCCCCCAAGCAAGAGGACAAAGAGGAAAATTACACATCTCCTAGAGAGAGGTTATTGATAAGAGACATACCATTTCAATCAAAGAAAAGGTCCTAACCAAGGAAAAGACATGTGCTTGCATGAAGGATACATCTATTCAGAAAAGGACATCAAGCAATGAATAACATTGCACAAATGAAGAGGTAATTTTTAATGAGAAAGGAATAGGAAGAAGAAGGTTTACAAAAGTTCTCTAAGGAGAGATTATTCATAAAAGATGCATGATTTCAAGAAAGAAATAGGTCCCATCCAAAGAAAAAATATGTGCTCACATGAAGGATAATCCCATGCAATAAAGGACATCAAGTTATGAATAATGCAATCACCAAAAGAATAATGAAACCTTAAAAAAAAGAGAGAAAGAGGGGAAATCATGTTGCTACCCCAAGATATTTGAAATTGAAGAAGTACCACCTCTATTGGAAAAGAGCCCCCAATTAAGTTAACTTCTTATTTCATACGGTGAGGAGCAACATGAGGGGAAGGAGTGGTAAGGCACTACCTTTTCACCTAGAAAGAGAGCAAGATCTATTGAAAGACATATACGAGCATGATCATATTGTTCTTGATCAAAATATTTAAATGATTTATACTTTTGAAGAGAATGAGAACCACCATGATGAAAAAGACAATATCCATTTCCCTCTATATGTTTATTACTAAGCTTCACAAAAGAAAAGACAACATTCTTATCATACTTCAATTTCCAAAAGATTCTAGTTTCTAATCTTTCTTGATCATTAATAGATGTAGGTTCATTCTTTGGAGATTGAGGATAATAGATGTTATTAGAATAAGAAGGATTGTCATCCATGATTATAACTTTACCACTATTGATAAGTTGTTGTATTGGATTTTGAAAATTAGGATAATCATTGGCATGGTGATCATGAGTTTGATAAAATTAACAAAAAGGATTTTTTTTGAAGAAGCTCTTTTGTGAGCATTAATGGCTTGTTGTCTTGCGCGATTATTTTTTAAGTCTTGAATCCTAAGGAGTTCATCCATAGGAGAATTATTATCATTTCCTAGGCCTTTTGTTGTTTTTTTTGCAGGAGGGTTTATAGGGACTTGAATTCCTTGTTCAAATTTTCCAAGTCCTTGTCCTCTAAAACCTTTTTTTGATATTATGTTGAAGCCACTCCTATAAGAATTTTTTAATTGAGAATGTAGGGGAACATTATAATAAATTTCTATGAAGTTTGTATTGTAAGGATGTTTAGATGGAATGAAAGATCATTAGATGAAGAAGGAATATCTTGTGGAAGAGTACTTTCCTTTCTTTCATCATGTATATCCTCTTTGGTAGATTGGGAAGGGAGATCCTTATCATCTAAGCCCTCATCTTTTCTTAATGTTTTATGGAGAGAGAGATCATGAATGAAATGCATGACATCATCTTCTCTACAAATGCTTTGATGTTTAAGATAGGTTCTAGGAGCATAAGGAGAATATAACTTGAGATAGAAACACCATGATGAAAAAGACAATATTGATTTCCCTCTATATGTTTATTACTAAGCTTCACAAAAGAAAAGACAACATTCTTATTATACTTCAATTTCCAAAAGATTCTAGTTTCTAATCTTTCTTGATCATTAATAGATGTAGGTTCATTCTTTGGAGATTGAGGATAATAGATGCTATTAGAATAAGAAAGATTGTCATCCATGATTATAAATTTACCACTATTGATAAGTTGTTGTATTGA
The DNA here is from genome assembly GCF_030272615.1 of Cryptomeria japonica. Taxonomy (NCBI): domain Eukaryota; kingdom Viridiplantae; phylum Streptophyta; class Pinopsida; order Cupressales; family Cupressaceae; genus Cryptomeria; species Cryptomeria japonica. The sequence continues at coordinate 493,968,335 of NC_081412.1, read as the reverse complement.
ATTTTCAAAATTAGGATAATCATCGGCATGGTGATCATGAGTTTGATAAAATGAATAAAAAGGAGTTTTTGAAGAAGAAGCTCTTTTGTGAGCATTAATGGCTTGTTGTCTTGCGTGATTATTTTTTAAGTCTCGAATCCTAAGGAGTTCATCCATAGGAGATTTATTATCATTTCCTAGGCCTTTTGTTGTTATTTTTGTAGGAGGATTTATAGGGACTCAAATTCCTTGTTCAAATTTTCCAAGTCCTTGTCCTCTAAAACCTTTTTTTTATATTATGTTGAAGCCACTCCTATAAGAATCTTTTAATCGAGAATCTAGGGGAACATTATAATAAATTTGTTTTAAGTTTGTATTGTAAGGATGTTTAGATGGAATGAAAGATTATTAGATGAAGAAGGAATATCTTGTGGAAGAATACTTTCCTTTCTTTCATCATTCAAATCCTCTTTGGTAGATTGGGAAGGGAGATCCTTATCATCTAAGCCCTCATCTTTTCTTAATGTTTTATGGAGAGAGATCGTGAATGAAATGCATGACATCATCTTCTCTACAAATTCTTTGATGTTTAAGATAGGTTCTAGGAGAATAAGGAGGATATAAAGAGATAGAAACACCATGATGAAAAAGACAATATCCATTTCCCTCTATATGTTTATTACTAAGCTTCACAAAAGAAAAGACAACATTCTTATCATACTTCAATTTCAAAAAGATTCTAGTTTCTAATCTTTCTTGATCATTAATAGATGTAGGCTCATTCTTTGGAGATTGAGGATAATAGTTGTTATTAGAATAAGAAGGATTGTCATCCATGATTATAACTTTACCACTATTGATAAGTTGTTGTATTGAATTTTGAAAATTAGGATAATCATCGGCATGGTGATCATCAGTTTGCTAAAATGAACAAAAAGGAGTTTTTGAAGAAGAAGCTCTTTTGTGAGCATTAATGGCTTGTTGTCTTGCACGATTATTTTTTAAGTCTTGAATCCTAAAGAGTTCATCCATAGGAGATTTATTATCATTTCCTAGGCCTTTTGTTGTTATTTTTGTAGGAGGGTTTATAGGGACTTGAATTCCTTGTTCAAATTTTCCAAGTCCTTGTCCTCTAAAATTTTTTTTTGATATTATGTTGAAGCCACTCCTATAAGAATATTTTAATTGAGAATGCAGGGGAACATTATAATAAATTTGTTTGAAGTTTGTATTGTAAGGATGTTTAGAAGGAATGAAATATTAGTAGATGAAGAAGGAGTATCTTGTGGAAGAGTACTTTCCTTTCTTTCATCATGCATATCCTCTTTGGTAGATTGGGAAGGGAGATCCTTATCATCTACGCCCTCATCTTTTCTTAATGTTTTATGGAGAGAGAGATCATGAATGAAATGCATGACATCATCATCTCTACAAACGCTTTAATGTTTAAGATAGGTTGTAGGAGAATAAGGAGGATATAGAGAGATAGAAACACCAATATTTTGACCTCATCCCCCTTGTGCAAGGGTATGTGTTTGAGAAGAAGATGGGACCATGTTTCTCTTCAATGGTTTATCTCCATTAGAGAGGTCATTGATAGGAGTATTAGCTCTTTCTTCATTGTCATCTCTAGGATTAGGTTCTACAAAATATTTTAGGTGATCTATGTATGAAATACATTTGGTCAAAAACATCACTATAACACAACATATATGAAAAATGAAAGCTTTGAGGTGTAATCTATGAAAAGGAATCAACTTGGAAATTCGAAGAATGCAATATGTCCATGTGCTATGAATGAGAAGGAGTAACATGAAGTGAAAGAAACCATTATCCAACACATGATTATAATAAATATATGTAAAAAGTAATGTAATCTTATGTGAAATAGAAAATTATTTGAAAATAAATTAGGATTTTATGAAATCTCTTAATTTTGATTTTTTTTTGTTTTAAATTTTGAAAAATGTGAAAATGAGAATTTGGATGTTGATATTTCGAGATTGGAATTTGAATAATTCAAAATTTTAAAAAAATGATTATTCAATTTTTTGAAAAATTATGCAACCTTATAGGAAATTAAGGTTTTGAAAATAACCTCTTGATTTAAATTTCAAATTACCCACTAGAAGATTTTAAATTTAATTTTAAAATTAGGGATTTGTTAAATAACCTCTTAATTTTAAAATTTGAAATTGTCCACAAGAGAATTTAATTTAAAATTAGGGTTTTTGTAGAAAGAACCACTTAATTTAAAATTCAATTTAAAATTCAAATTTGAAAATAGATCTAAGATTGGAATTTGGAAATTGAAAAATTGGAAAATGCACAAGATTAATTTAAATTTAAATATTAGGGTTGTTTAATTAACCACTTTATTTTAAAATTGAAATTTGATCCAAGGTTTCAATTTTGAATTTGAATTTTAATTTAACAACCAAATTTGATGAGGGAAAATCAAAATTTAAACAACCCACAAGCTCAATTTAAAAATTTAAAATTTAGGGTTCTTGAAATTAACCGTTCAATTTTAAAAATTAATTGTGAGATTTGTCTTGTAGATGAAAATTTGAATTTGCCAGTTAAACGAATGCTCAAATCTGAAATAATTAATCCAAATTATGCAATTCACATGCTCAATTTTGAAAATAAAAATTAGGGTTTTTAATGAAATTAACCTCTAAATATTTTAAAATTTGCAAATAAATCAAAATTGTAATTAAAAATTTAAATTTTAGATTGCATACACTCAAATCTGAAGGAAAAAATTAGAATTAATGGTGTAAGGAGCTGGGTTCACCCAAATGAAAAGTGGAAAATTGGAGGCTTAGCCAATCATCCACTTGGAAGAGTGAATTAACTAAGCTCAATTTTCATTTGAGAAAACTTTACATTCAAAAGAGGGGGATGAATATACTAGATCCAATCCCAAAGGATGCAAGGATTGAATAATAAGTACATTGGAATGTAATTAACCCTCTTTTGTAAGTTGATTGATTGAAGTACAAAAATTAAAGATGAAATAGGTAAAATAGTGAGCTACAAATTTGGGATTTAGTTGTGCGCTCGGATTTGATAATTTGGAGATGGTTCAAAGCTTTTGTATAAAATCTAACAATTGTTGTAGGGACTGTGTGTCCAGATAGGGGCACCCTCCTATTGGTCCTCTGAACTTTCTGCTCGTCGAAAAGGGTTTTTCCGTCTTTGTGAATAAAGCTTAATTCCAGAAGCACATCAGCGCACCTATTTACTGCACACAGAAAGAAGAATAAAGGGGTTGGTAATAGGGGTTTTCCTAAGTCAAACCCCGGTTTGGAATCAACCTTGAATGAAATACTGCAAATAATTGAAATAAATGATGGAAAGGTATACCAAAACTCTAACACACAACCCCAATATGTTGTATGAAATGGCATGGACATCACAAAACCCTAACACACACGCATGCTTGCAAATGAATGATGTAATGTTGCTCCAATGGATAAATGAAGAATATGCAACTTTGAGGAATGCTAGATGATGAATGATTGAATTCTTAATGTTTGAATGTAGTCTCCTTGTCTTCATGAATGTATATCGTGAGTTCTTATGTTATGTCAAATGAGAGGGGAAGACCTCCTTATATACTTTTCTATTATCAAATATTCTTTTATTTTCTGACAAAGGCTGACATAGGAGATTATTTTCGTCTCATATTCGAGATAGGTCCAAGAAAGAGGGGCCAAGATAGGTCCCCTTTAGTGGATCATAGGGCACCACACCCTAGTCCTATCCTACTTTGGGGTAGGATCAAGGTGCCCATGCGAGGTGAAAAGTGATAAATGAAGTTTAGTTGCATAAGAGAGGTAAAAAAGGGTCCCAATCAAGCATGGAGATAAGAACAGTAAGGTGAGGGCCTCAAATGCGGTCAAAATTGCAAGGGGTGCAATTTTAGGATGCTACACAAGTAAATGATGTGATGTATCCACACACAAATACCCATATATAAAAATGTGTGAACCATATCAAACAGTCACTTGGGTCTACCACATCTATCACTTGAGCACTACAGTACATATAATGTTTCATGAAATTGTATTGTATGGAAAATGGGTTTCACTAGTCTAAACATTTAAAATAGGAATTAAACCCAATCCCATCAATGACATTAGAAAACAACCAATTAGGTCTCAACTTCAAACCTTTAACTGAGAGTTACGCATTTTATGGTTTGAATTATTTTTTATTGATTCAAATAAATGTAAAGGACTAGGCTAAAAGGTGCAAAACTGAGAATAAACAATATAAATAGACAAGTGCAAAATAGATAATAAAATAACAAACCTATATCTAAAAGGTGGATATAGAGAAGAACTTGTGTTTGAAATCTAAAATGAAATTAGGTGGAGACTAATGTTAGGCATCCTTGTCCAGACAGCTATCAAGGTGCAAAATACTATCAAATTGAGCTCAAGAGCTCCCAACTTTTAGTTTGGTCAAATTTCAAGCTAAATCATCCGAACAGTGGTACTAGGTGCCCTTATCCTAGGGGACAAAGATTCTAGACATCATTGTCCTAACTTTTCTTGTTGGACTAGTTCCCAAATAGTGATAACTTTAAGAAACCCCCCTTTAGTAAAAGATATAAAATCATGGTGAATTTTTATTTAGTTTGGATAAAAAGAATATTTTTTTATTGGTGAATCTTTCAGTTTTTAAAAGAAAAATATTTATTTTATTGGCAATTATTTTTATATCACATTTTTTGGGTAGAAAATCTTGGCAAATCTTATAAAAAAATACAAGTATGCATTAATTACCATTGAAAATAATTTTATTTTTTAAAAAATGAAATCCTTATAAAAAAAAGTAAAGGTTTAAGGTGGAAATTATTAATGATTTTAAAGGGTAGGTGTAGACACCCAAAATTGTCATGTCTAATTAAATAAATATTTTATTTATTTAATTATCTAAGCCTAATTCTTCTATTAATTAAATAAATCTTTATTTATTTAATTAATTCATTTATCCTCTCTTAGCCTTATTTCTCATTTAAATAAATACATTTATTTATTTAAATTATCCTTTTCCTAAATTAAATAAATATTTTTATTTATTTAATTATCCCACTTCTTCTATTAATTAAATAAATCTTTATTTATTTAATTAATTCATTAGCTTTTTCTACACATGACACATGTCATTCATCTTTTAATTCATACACTACCTACCCCTTTCATTATTTTGGTATTTCTTTTACCTACCCTCTAATCCTAGCCGACCTCCTTTTTTACACCTCTCAATCTTATCCCTCCATTTCTTATAGTGTCTTCTATATAAGGAGATGCCTTCTTCATTATCAAACCCTAACAACTTAATCAATTGGCTACACTGCGATCCTACTTGCAACCACATTCCGTTCTTTGTTGAGCTCTTGTGCACATAAAAAATCTGAGAGCAAATATATCAAGCAAGATCAATGGAGATAGGAAGAATGGAGATCCAAACCCTATTGGACATGTGATGGTATAATCTTTGTGATTTTGTTTTATTTGCATTGTCTTAGGTAATCTTCATATGTTATGGTGGATCTTTGTTGATTGTTAGGCTAGGGTTTGGTGGTTGAATTCATTTAGCCTTTCAATATTGTTATTATTGTTATCCATTTTCACCATACACATTTTGGCACGCCCGGTGGGACTCTTGTCCCTTTGCATTTAACCTTTTTTGTTGCAGATTTTGCGTTTTTGAAGTTGCAGATCGGACATTTTTCGACTATATTTTAGGTTTTTTTTTTTTCGCATCTGCGAACTTTCGAATCGCATCTCTGATTTTCAGGAGCATTTGCAGAATCGGTAGTTGCGTCTGTGTTTTTGACAAGTTTTATTTTGCAGGTCTTAGACAGGAGCGTCTGTGTTTCATAAGCGCATCTGCGTTGTTTCTTCTCATGTCTGTGTCAGAGAGGGGCGTCTGTGATTTTTGGCCGCGTCTGTGCATCACAGAACCACGTCTGTGTCATACAGACGCGTCTGTGTCATACAGACGCGTCTGTGTTTGGGGTAACAGCGTCTGTGTTTTGACTGTTTCAAAATTTTCAAATTTTCTTTGATTCAATTTTTGGATTTCGCACTTAGGGTTTCAGATCTGGTTTATTTTTGGACTAACCCTTTCAGATCTAGATAACTAATTTTGTGCAGCTTGTCTTGGAAGCAAAACGTTTTTGTTGAAGGCCCCTCTTTCACAAAGTCTTTTGGGTTTCTAAAATTTACCTAACTTGTGTGCTTGCAGGAAGGGGTGATCATTTGAAACAACCCAAACTACTAACAAATTTTGTTGCGAGTCCTTGGCTAGGGTTTTGAAATTTTGTTGTGTGCCTTGTTTTCATAGATTAGCAAACACTTCCATTGGTGCACTAAAATTGAATCATTGTCTTTTGTGTCTTGAGCAATAGGCTCTTTTTGTTTAATCTTTAGAGGGCCTGTCTTCCCGTGTGGTCATTAGGACTACTAGTGAGAAGAGAATGACCCAAGTGGTAGCGAGGAAAACCCACCTCATCCAAACCACTATAATCAAATGTATTCATGGTGAAAACTATGAATAACATGTGCTGATTAGTTCATACCGACACTATGTCTCCCCATAAACCCGTTTGATCAAATTTATTTGATCGTTTGTAGGGCGTAACCCCTACCGGCTGGGAGCCTTCTGTATTTACAGAGCTGAAAGTGCCGCATGTATGGCCACACGAGCGGATGCCCTTACTAGCACCTTTTTGTTTTAGAAGCCCAAATCCTTCTAGTTGTTGAGGCAGGAGGTCGGACCTCTGGTAGCGGCCCACACACATACGGTTTTTAGTAGAGATACAAAGTTCACCATGGGGAGTTTTCATGGGGACTGATGCTTGGCTGACCTGAGAAGTGAGTGCCGAGGGTGGAGCCAGTGAGGTCAAGCATCTAAGTATCCGCTCTGAATAGCGTAGCCTCGGGGGTAAAACCCTATGTGGGATCAACAACTATTGTCTTGGCCAGCCATAAGAATTGTGCTTGTCTTATGTTAAACATTCAAACATTCAAGACCAAACAACAAAACATTGTGTCTTTTGTGTCTTCAAGTGTATGCAAAAAATTTTACATCAAACAACACACTTTTGGAGTCTAAACACTTGCAAACATTGAGTCCTCATCAACATGGTGTCCTCTTGCCACGAAAAATAGTCAAACAGTCGGATTTGGTCACAACAAAACAACTTCACAGATTGGAAAAATTGCACGAAGTTTACAGAAACACGTTTGTGTCTGTTTTAACCGCGTCTGGATCATTTAAGCACGTCTGTGAGGGGCATAATAGCATCTGTGTGTCTAGCAGCGTCTGTGTCGAACAGAGACACGTCTGTGTCTGGGAATCGCGTCTGTGAAGCATACAGAAGCGTCTATGTCCAGAATTGAAAATTTTTATAGTCCAGCAAATAAAGGAAATTAGTTTCGGAATACTTGAGCTTCCTAGGTTGTTTCTCCAGGTTTCATCTAGCATTCAACCTGTCCTTGGGTCTCATACAGTCCATCATTGCTTCACATCTCATTTTACATTCATACTTGTCTAAACTTGGGTCAAAAGGTCACTTGCTTGTCCTCATCATACTTTGTCAACACACTACATACAACAACACTTTGCTAAGTGGTCCCTCATCAAGGTTTCTTACCTTTGGGTCTCATTTGGTCTTACTTAGGGTCAAGGTCAACTTACCTCATCAAGAGAAACTATCCTCTCTTTGGAAGTCACACCTACTCTACTACATACATACTTGGTCTTACACTTTGGACATTGCAAGTAAACTTCAGATTCATTTACATTCCATTCAACTCTTGGTCTTCCATACTCTTTCCATTCTTCATCTAGTCTTACACATCTTGGTCAATACCTAGTTCATGGTTGAAACTCGTCTTCAAAAATCTAGGAGAAAAGCTAAAGAAGCTCAAGAATCCACAAACATGAGTTCTTATGAGTATGACAATGATTTATTTTTCAATCCTGAGCACACTACATTACCTAACATGGATGTTTATAGAAACATTCCAAATGTGGAAAACGCAGACACTACAAACAACAATGCTACACACAATGACAATGTGGACAACTTTTCAATACAATCAGCAGATGTAGAAGAATCCATTATGAATCCTCATTTCAATAGATTGGTTGAAGAAATAATGAGCAGGGATCGACAATACTTCTTACACATGATGGCACAAAGTGGAGCTAAAATACCTCATGATTTTGACATGTCTCAACTTATGGAAAATCGACCCTCGCAACAAACTCACTCCAACATGGATCAAAGGAGACCTAATAGTGGAGGAAATAGAGGACCACATATGGTACCTGAATCACCATCAGCTTTGCTTCAAAAACCAGAAATCCCACATACACATGGTCAAACATATGATACTCACCTTCGTAGACCATTATGGAAGTCTTATGCAGACAGATATGCTCAATCACATACTAATGCTAAGGATCAACCACCAAAACAATTGGATATTCAGAAGCATGCTCAAAATTTGGACACAAGGAAACCTCATGTCAAATTTTGGGGCAACACAATGGAACATGACATACCTGTAGAATATGGTATACATGCACAAAATAGATATGGTGTTCCTCAACATGAATCTATACCAAGTGCTCCATATATGCTGCATCAATATAGACCTCCTCCATATGAACATGTGTATGATCAATATCATCCATATATGCAACAAGCTCCTCCTCAAATTGGTGTCTCAAACATGGGGTATGGTGTAAGAAGTCGATCTCCACCTAAGAGCAATTTGGAGCACCAAATCAGAGATCTACAAAAGAAAATGGAGGACATGAGTACACCAAAACCAACATACACTATGAGAGACATATGTCCTTATCCATTTGACAAGAGCATTCCAATGCCTCCTTTTCCTACACACTTTGTGACACCTAAATTTGATAAGTATAGAGGAAAAGGGGATCCTAAGGCACACTTAAGACAATTTTTCATAGCTTGCATTGAGGTAGTGGCAGAAGAAACATATTTGATGAGGTTGTTCCCACAAAGCTTAGGCGATCAAGCTATGGAATGGTTCTCCCAACTCCCACCTGGTATTAAGTCATGGGGTGATCTAGTAGAGGCATTTATTCAACATTTCTCCTACAACATAGAGACAGACATATCAGTCACTACTTTGTGCAACACCAAGCAAAAAGAGGGAGAATCTTTTGCATCATTTTTACAAAGATGGAGAAATCTAGCTAGCAGATGCTCTTGTGAAATTCCCCAAAAACAAATGGTAGAAATGTTCACACAAAACGTTAACAAGGATATTGGCTATGATCTAAGGAAAGCTTGTTTGTCCACCTTCAAGGATGTTATTGAAAAGGGCTTAGCAACAGAAAAGGTCTTAATTGAGCAAGGAGTCATTAAGATATTCAAGGAAAACAAAGATGACTTTAAAGGAAAAGACAAGCCAAGATTTTGGAATAAAAACAAGAACACAGTCAATGATGGTGTTGTTGATGCCAACACGGTGCGACCCAAATTCATCTTTTCAAGATCAAGTTCTACAAACAATCAAGTGAATACTCAAACAACTTCTAGATCACGAAGGAAGTATACCCCATTGGGAGAACCACTTGAATCAGTCTTCAAGAAGCTTGTGGCAAACAAGGTGATCACAGTTCCAGATTTTCCTCCATATGAACCAAAGGTCAAACCAAATTGGTGGAATGATGATGAGTATTGCGAATTTCATAAGAGCAAGGGTCATAAGACAGAAAATTGTCATCGATTGAAGAATATTGTGCAAGATCTCATTGATAGAGGTGATATTGAGATTGAGGGACACTCATCCAATCAAGAACATGAAATGTTTAAGGAACCATTCCCAAAACATGACAAGGGAAAAGCTAAAGCCATAGAGGATCAAACCAACTATACCAGAGCATCTTATAACTATGATTCAACTATCAATCACATCTCGATGGACAATTACGTCTCTACTATTATCATCAAGGAAAAAGCGTCCGAGAATTCTACTCAGAGACCTAAGATTGTCCTAAAAGGTGTTGGATCTTCTTCTGAACCTACCTCTGAATGTCATGTTACAACCCACCGAGGTAAAATAACTTTGCAAGGTGCTCCAGCTAAAAACACTGCTTCCTCATCAACCAAGCCTGAGTACGATCTTGTAGAACAATTAGGGAAGACACCCGCACTTATCTCAATCCTTGAGCTCTTACGCATATCCCCCATCCATAAAGCTATTCTTGACAAAATCTTGAGAGACACCACCATTCCTACTAATCTGAACGTGGATCAGTTTCAAGCCATGGTGGGATACCTTTCCATTCCACACTCCCTTACATTCACAGAAGCCGATGACACCTCCGTAAGTCAGCCACATAATGCACCATTACACATTGAAGCCTTCATACACAAACATCAAATAAAACAAGTCCTGATAGATGGAGGAGCAGGTCTAAACATTTGTACATTGAGCACAATTAAAAAATTGGGATATTCTGATAAAGCTGTGAATTCTACAAACAAAATCACCATCAAGGCATATGATGATGAAGAGCGTTCATCCAAGGGCACAGTCACCTTACCTCTAAGAATTGGGCCAGTCACAAAGGATGTGGTTTTTCAGGTCCTTGATCTAGATCTCACATACAATATATTGCTAGGACGTCCATGGATTCATGAGATGAGAGCAATACCATCTACATATCATCGATGTATCAAGTTTCCACACAATGGAGTTGAAGTGACCGTCAAAGCAGATCCAAATCCATTCATATATTGCAATAATCTGCGACCTAGATCAGAAATAACAATTCCAGCTAATCGAGAAGCTATTCCATCTTCAGCATATGTGGATCTAGAATCATTGAAAGCTTCTACATCAAAACAAATAGAGCTCAAAGAAAAATTCAAGGTTAAAGACCTAGGATGTGGTGAGTATATATTTCATGTTGACCAACTCCCACAATCTCCTAAGACATTTAGTTGACAAGAACAATCTATAAACAATTTACAAGGAATTGGGTGTGAACCACCTAGTGTTGTGGCTACTGAGTCTGAATGCAAATCTCCTCCAGTGGTGCAAGCAACTCTTGATATCAATAGTCCTAAGAGTGGTTCCAGCGAAGAATCTATTGAGCATATCGCCAGCCCTCTCGATAACTCACATAGCCTTACCATATCATCCACTCATTCCATTTCCACTCCACTTCCAGACTTGGATCAACAAGAATTACAAAATCCCTTACTCATTAGGGATCAAAAATCAAGCTTTCAAAAGAAAAATCTAAAAGTCAAAACTAAAGAAAAGTCCTTCAATCCAAATCAAAATCAAAAGCTATTGGACTCTGCAAAAATCAAAGTCAAGGATAAAATTCCTATGAAGCAAAAAGAGAAAGAGTTGATCTCCCCTAATATCAAAATAACTGGGGGCAAAAGTTCTAAACTTTCAAGTAAAAAAGAACACTTGTTGATCCTAAGTCTCCATCATGCTATCCTACTTTCACTTCTTTTCACAATCATAAGCCTTCATCACTCATCCACTTGTTTCGCACATCCTTCCCCTTCTAGCGATACATCATGGACCTTTAATGGAGCTTCCTCGTAGGACTTTGTTATCAAGGATGCCCAAACTTCTTTAGGTGACACGCATACGGGCCTGTGTAGTCCACACACTAGTAATTCTATCTCATTTCCTTTATCAAGGAAGACAGTCACTCAAGATACACATCATTCAGTCAAGGAACATTGCAGTTACAATTATAAAGTCAAGCCTCGCACATTTGAGGTAGGAGACTTGGTTCTCAGAGAAAACCTCACAAATAAACAAGACAGAGAGAAGAAGGGCAAGTTTGAACCAAATTGGCTTGGTCCTTACATCATTACAACAGCATATGGATCTGGGGCATATCAACTCTCAACTACAGAAGGTGAACCTTTGGAGGATCCTATCAACAACATGCACCTTCGCAGGTTCTACACATAGCTCTTCAGAATATCCTAATTCAAAAATACAAAAAAAAATCATAAAAACAAAAAATCGTTACTTGGTGAAAACCTGGCAAACAGGCGCCTTGTGACACAAAAAAAATTGAAAAATCCAAAAAAGTAAAGAGAAATAATTTCATCCAACAGTGAAAACCACTTCGGTGGTGCCCTGGGCAAGTACCATGGCGAAAACTGGGTCACCAGCGCCATGCGTAGAGATATTGCTCCTCCCTCCTTCAGGATTCACTTTCATCCTTTCACATTGCACACACTCACAACCTATTCACTCACAATAAACTTACCCATTACCATCATGGCTTGTTATTGATCTACCCAAGATTGGTTAGCCATTCATAATAAACCCCCCTTTTTACTCCCTTTCCATCTATAATAAATCAGATCCTATCTGTGGCTAAGGCAAATCCTACGTCTAGTGATGGGTGTGGAACTGAGAATACCACATGTTTCGAGGAGTACAGTTTCTTCCAGCTTCCTTCAAGTCTATCCACGCACAATCCGCAATAAAGCAACATTTGCATCACAGATCCACCATAAAGTTTCATCTTCTCCGAAATAAAGTATCAGCTTCATGGATTCAGTCAGTTTTAGATGAGACACAGTAGCAACAATGGGCTTCAACAAATCAAATCATTCAACAAACTCAGACAACATTATGGTTTAGTGCTATCTATCCATTTTGTGAAAGTAAACATTGTGACCACAATCAAATAAGACTTATACAAGTGACAAGAGACACTAAACTTGAGGACTACAGTGGATGTTGGTGTCGAGTCTTGGTTTTCTTTTGATTTCATCTTTATTTTGGTGACATGTCTTTTAGCTTTTCTGGGATGTCTTTGACTAGAGATTCTATCTCCAGGATGTCTTTGACTAGAAAGGCGAGGATGGGGTATCGTCACCTATTTGCATTTGCTATCTGTGGATTGTCTTTTAGTAATGCTATGACTTGTCCAAGGATATGAGGACACTGGGAGTCTAGTATGAACTGGGGCATTCCTTGTTTGTGACTGTCTTATCTCCATGCAAACAGGTACAATGACTTTCTGGGTCGAACATATGTCTCGATTGTCATAACCTACTTGCCATAATAAAGCTCAATGATGATAACACACAAGAAGCTCTTTCACTTTCATATCTTCTGTCTTTCATCCCCTTTTCTTGATTGACTTCCATCGTCCTTCTTGAGTCCGCGTAGCCTGCTATCACATGACTGAGTATAATGACACACCAAAAACATTTGCATTTCATGTAGTTCACACCTGCATTACCACATATAAGCATTTCACACATACATATAGATATCACAATTGCATCACATCCTGCACACAACACCTGTCAGCACAATTTACATTTACATTATTATATTCATCTGCATCACATACATTCACATTTGCATCATGCATCACATATACAACATAAAAGAACAAAAATATTGCATTGCATCATGTACATATTTGCATCCATATCATAAAACATACATTATAAGAACATCTCATCACATAGGTACACATGCCTATAGCTGCCGCAAAAATGAATCATCTCATATATATATATAAAGTGTCATGATACAATGATGTCAAAAATCATATGGCTACAATCACCCGCAGGTGTCTACAATACAAAAAAATGGTACAAATACTGATACAAGGGAGCCCTCTATGGCTATGATGAACTCCCTCCCTCGGAGCCACCTGGCCTCGATGGAATCTGAGCCCTAGAAGGACCCGCTCTAGGATCATCCTGCCTGTCCCCCCTATCTGGTGGTGGTGGAGGACCCATGACCCCACCACTCGATGCCTGTCTCCTCCGGCTCCCTCCCGTAGCTGTCGCTGTCCGCGATGGTCTATGGAAGCTCCTCGCCCGCTGATATGCTGGCACGACACCATAATACAGGTCCCTCCAGTAGGCAATCTCCTCTCTGTCTCGCAGGTCATATGCGTAGCCTGCTCCTGTGTCCTCCGTCGCCTGCCTCCCTGCCCTCAGTGCTATCTCAGCCTCAGTGTAGCACTGAATCGCCTGATCCCTCTCCTGCTCAGTATCCCTGAGCCTGATCCTGAGTCAATCCCTCTCCCTCTCTAGATCTTGGATCTCATCTGCCTCGCCCTGGTAGATCTCCCTGAGCTCAATCAGCTCATCCTCCTCTGGATCCCCACCCTCTGCCTCTGCCTATGGCTCGCCCTCTGCGAGTGCCTGCCCCTGTACCTGTCCCTATACCTATACTAGTCCATGAATGGGTACCTATCTCGGTACATGCCTAGGTCCCTGTACCTGTCCCTATATCTGTCCCTATCTCTGTCCCTGTGCTCTAGGACCCTGTGCTGCTAGTACCTGCAGGGGCAATCCACCGCGACCCCTCACCACCTGGGCCTGTCCCTCCTGTCCACCCTCTCTCCGAGGTGCCACCCTCCTCTCCCCAACTACTCCCCTCCGCCTCCGTTGGCCTCGGCCTCCACCACCCCCACCATCATCATCATCATCTCCTCCTCCATCTCCCTTCAATAGCTCTCCTGGATTTGTCAATCGAGGGAATGGATGCTCGGCCCAATATGCTGCATACTCTGTATCCATCCCGGTGTCCTCGATCTCTGGCCACATATCCCAAGGTAGGGGCACCATCTCTGCCAGTTGTGTCTGCGCCTGATCATATGACAATAACGGCCCGAACTGCGCCTGATCCCTAACTGTACGGGCATACATACCCGAGCCTCGTGGCATCCTCTGGATCCTGCCATACTGCCTGCATACTCTATCCACCAGCTGTCTCTCCAGTATATAGGGTGTCCACCCAATCAGATACCTGCTCCGGAAGGTGTAAGGCAGCTCCACTGCATCATCCTCCCACTCCTCACATCCCAGATACGGCCTCCAGATGACTACGTCAATGTCATCTATCACTCGCCGCCAATGCTCTAACCTGCCAATCCGAGGCTGCGAAGTGATCATGTCATACAGATGAACGAAACTCCGTCCATGACCTCTCCCTCTGAAATGTATCGGACGCGTGATAGGTAGATGCTCGTATGCCCAAACCTGCAAAAGTGTCACTCCACAGCCCAGTCCCACTGATCCATGGTATACAAACTGGTGAAGCTCATAATATAGGTGGGCCAACACACATGGACCCCACGCATATCTGGTGTGCTACGTCACCAATATCTCCAGTGCCCCTCCCCAGCCCACTACCAACCCCCGTGTCGCCCTGTCTGGACATAGGAACCCACTGATAGCTCCTCCAATCATAGCTGGCAAGGCTAATCTTGTCGTGGTCATGGTGTCCCATGCCACATGTCCTGCTCTCATCTCTAGGCCGGGATCTTGAAACACCCGTCTCAAAGCCTCTCTGTCTCCGTCGTGATCGTATGGAATCAGCTCTCCATCGATCGGTATATGCAGAATCCTTTAAACATCCTCCAAGGTGACTATCATCTCACCCATCGGCAAATGAAATGTGCAAGTCTCTGAATGCCATCTCTTGGCCAGTGCAGTCAGCAATCCCATGTTCGCCCGAAACTCAGGCACATACAGCACATGTCTCAGACCCATCTCCTCGATGGCAGCTTTGTCTCCAACCAATAACTCTGGTCGCAACCTCTATGTCGACGGGAATCTCTCCTGTGACTCTAACATAGGCAAGTACTCCTGCAGTCAAACAAATCAATCATGTCAGTCATCGTGGCATTCACTGTTCATCACACAATACTACTTTTTATCTAAATGCATATGGTTATCTATTCTAGTGACACTCACTAGTCATCACAAAGTGTTGCTTCTATCCTAGTAGTGCTCCCTATTCATCACAAAGTACTACGTGTGTGACACTCCCTGTTCATCACAAAGTGTTGCTCACATTCGCACTCCCTGTTCATCACAAAATGCTGCTCTTACTTTGGGTACTCCTTATTCATCACAAAGTACTCTATCTTGGTGCTCCTTGTTCATCACAAAGTGCCTTGATCTATCCTAGTCTTCCTAGAGGACTTCTTTGAGTGTATCCTCTCAACAGCTTATCCAATCGACAACGTATGTTCTTCACAGAACTGCCGATTTGACCTAGAAGACCAAACCTTGCATTTTCAGACATAAACACGTTTTTAACTCATAAACGCGCCTATTGACTGCACAAGTGCGCCTAAACAACACAGATGCGCCTGTTTGACATAAACGTGCCTACATTATTCACAAACCCGACTTTGCAACATAAACGCCCCTGAAGGACGTAGACGTGCCCGCATTTTGCATAAACGCGGTTCCAAACATAGACGTGCCTGGCACCGACACAGACGTGCCTGGCACCGACACAGACGTGCCTGTCTAACACAGACACACCTAGCACCGACGCAGACGCGATTTCACGTTTTTGCACTTTTTTGTGCACTATTCCTAGGCGCATTTATTTCTCTATTTGACATGCATTAATGACAAAAGCAAATGCGTCAAAGTACGAGGAGGTTTGGTGGTACTTACCGGCTCTCCTGCCTCTACTGGTCTCTGAAATCGGCGAACGCGGTCGAATCTGTGTACGAAGGCCATCGCTGCTGACTGTTGCTGCTCTCTATCTCGCTCTGCACTCTGATGTCTTAGATGTGTGGATGACAATGAGGATGTATTTCCCTCGTGGTCTATCTTATAGACTGCCCTAGCCCTCGTTTCCCAAGTCAGTCTTCATTATCCCGTGACTTTGTCACTTTATTCGGTCAATCCATTCTAGCCTTTCTTTCTTATCGAGAGATTGTCTGCAATCTTTTCAAACATTTTTTCATCCAATCTCTCGAGGGGGCATATCATTCCCATCTTGGGGCAACTCTGTATCAGTTCATTTTATCTTCTTTGAAACAACGCGACAAGTCGCATTGTCTCAAAGAGGGGCAAAATGTAGACACCCAAAATTGTCATGTCTAATTAAATAAATATTTTATTTATTTAATTATCTAAGCCTAATTCTTCTATTAATTAAATAAATCTTTATTTATTTAATTAATTCATTTATCCTCTCCTAGCCTTATTTCTCATTTAAATAAATACATTTATTTATTTAAATTATCCTTTTCCTAAATTAAATAAATATTTTTATTTATTTAATTATCCCACTTCTTCTATTAATTAAATAAATCTTTATTTATTTAATTAATTCTTTAGCTTTTTCTACACATGACACATGTCATTCATCTTTTAATTCATACACTACCTACCCCTTTCATTATTTTGGTATTTCTTTTACCTACCCTCTAATCCTAGCCGACCTCCTTTTTTACACCTCTCAATCTTATCCCTCCATTTCTTATAGTGTCTTCTATATAAGGAGATGCCTTCTTCATTATCAAACCCTAACAACTTGATCAATTGGCTACACTACGATCCTACTTGCAACCACATTCCGTTCTTTGTTGAGCTCTTGTGCACATAAAAAAGCTGAGAGCAAATATATCAAGCAAGATCAATGGAGATAGGAAGAATGGAGATCCAAACCCTATTGGACATGTGATGGTATAATCTTTGTGATTTTGTTTTATTTGCATTGTCTTAGGTAATCTTCATATGTTATGGTGGATCTTTGTTGATTGTTAGGCTAGGGTTTGGTGGTTGAATTCATTTAGCCTTTCAATATTGTTATTATTGTTATCCATTTTCACCATACACAGTAGGCACTACTTTATTTAGTTACTACCATTAATTTAAATTAATTTAATATCCCTCTTTGTATTTTGTTAGATAAAATGTACTTAAAATTTGTAATATGCATTGTTTTCATACCATTGATTTCTATTCAGGTTAACAATTGCAAAGCAACTCAACCCCCATTAGCATTACAACTTGTAGGGACAATTTGATTTTCCAAACCTAAAAACTTGAATTATTAGCCAAATTTTGATTTTCAAATTTTTAAAAATAGCCAATTGAAGGATATTAGCCACTAAAAAAATCATTGTTCCCAATTATCTTGTCCTAGTATAAACTACACTTCTATGTTCCTTGTGTAAACTTGTAACTTATTTCGAAGCTTGGATGTACATATGAAATGATAAAAATTGTATTGGGGTTGTATAAGAATTTTCCTTAGTAAAACACCGGTTTATGACTCAACCCTACAACAATGAGGAATAGGAAATAAAAGTTTTAATTGAAATGCTTGAGTGGAAATGCTCAATTAAAATGATAATACTTTTAATTGATTATGAAATACTCTTAGGATAAGTCCTTCGTGTATTGATGCAATAACATGATAAATAATAATAAAATTGATCATGTAAACATAATTTAAAACATAAATGAAGATGGCTTATTGTAGCTTGTTGCTCCTTAGACTCATATATGCTCTTGAATTTGAATGATATATCTTGAAGTAAAAAAAGAATGTGATAATAATGAGATGAAGAAATTAATTAAGAACAATGTATCATATAGGGATTCAAAGTAAAATCACCTTTTGTCTGACTTAAAATAATCATTTTTGTGTGTGTTGGAGATAGTTTTGCAAATGGAAAGACTGACTCTTTAACCTCATGAAATTTCAACCAAAAAGCATCAGACAAAGATGCTAGGCTACATTGTCTTAACAAAATAGACCCAAAATTTTATAGATGTGAGATAATAGGATCCTGATTTTAGAACTATAATTTATATAAAAAGTTATAATGTTTAAACAATGGAAATGTATTTTTGAAATTTTAAACATGATAGGACTCATATAAGATTGAAATGAAATAAGATAAAAGAGTACATTTAAAATAAGGGCTGAAATAATAAAGTGTTGATGTTTAAAAGTGAAATATGACTCATAATATTAAATTAAATATAAAATTAATGTCGTAAAAGATACTATAAAGAATAGAGGAATGGGAAAATCAAAATAAATACTAGGAGAGTGTGAAATTGAACTCCATAATTAAAAGTACAATTTACAATCCTGAAAGACCTATTGTAAATATTTATCATTATCAATAAGACTATATAGAAAAGCATGCAGTACACTATCCAACATTACCGTTTAATACATGGTCAAACAAATATTACCATAAAATGTTCAAACATATCAAAAGGGACAATTGCTAACATATCACACAACTCATTAAATAGATGACACACATTGTAGAACATATATGATTGGAACATTATATGACACACATGCCACAACCCTCACATTGAAAACGAAAAACTGGATCTTAGAATAATGTTGCCACACAACATCCCCGTAATAGAGTATATTCCATTGAACAAGACCATGTTATCTATTTCCAGCAAATTGGTGTGTGATAGGTGATAATTTATGATTTATTCTGATAGGAAATCTTACAAAATTCAGGCGTATGGTAAAAATATACACTCCCCATAAGTAAGTATAAGTTGTCTACGGTGAACATGTGGACTAATAGAGATGCAACACATAAATTAACAATACCATCTACGCATTAGTTACAGAGGTCACCGGCATATGGATAAAGTAAAAAAATGTCTTAGGGATATCAAGTTATATGTGTGGAGGGAGAAGATCCAACAAATAGTGTATAATAACGAAAAAGAAGTACCATAGAGGAAATTTAGCTATTCTATACTCTAAATAGGATAATGACATGTCATTAAATTCAATAGTTCTATGAGGAGGTAATGCATACATCAATAAGAAATACTGATGACATGTTGAGGCCAAAGGTGTAACATAGCAGTAATGAGTATGACGTGGTGATGGAGATAGATTGGAAGGTAAGTACAATTATATATATAAATCATTTATCGAAGTTTTTGATTTAGCAATAATTTTTTTTTTTTGATTGAGCAATAAAGTTAACATAGATTCAATATAACAAAAAGTACATGGGGTTTAAGAATGGCTATAATATGAATTTTGGAATTAATAAAAATCTGAACTAGTGACTTTTATACCAACATGGATACACCTTTAACCACATGACATTATGACAAAAGTATAATAATGAATTAAATTAATGAATTCTCATCAGAGCACACAATATCTTAGGGATGATAAGTTCAGTCCAATATGAAGTATTGGATTAAACAACATTATATCATCTTATGAAATTATATATAAAATATCTAGATGCAATTATGTGTGTAAAAAAACTGTGAACATCACAAAGATTAACACCCAAGAAAAATATTAACCATAAATAAAATAAAAACGACATGCTTTGACTGATTGGTAAAAAAATTACTTGAAATTTAACATTCAAGATAGGTTCCAACACTTATGTTATATGATTAGATAGAATGACCTTTACTTTTTCTATATAGTTATGTATATGGCTCTTATAATGATTAGAAGTTATCCTCAAATTTTATGACTTGATTCATGGTTAAATTTTTTAGATCTTATTTGTTCATACTTGATTCTTATCCTAACTATGGACCATCCTTATCATCATTTTTTTATATGGAGATTTTTCTATATGTACATGTTATTTATGCATATTTTGCATGTGTCATGACAAAATATATCAATTACAGGTTTATTTTTTCTATAAAAAGTCCCTCTAAAATACTCATGCTATGTAGAGGAATAGAAGAATAATTCAAGAATGGACAGCTACTTAACATGGATCAATATTCCACTACTTTGTATGGATCAATATTCGACTACTTTTTATGGATAAATATCCCATTTAAGCATATATATAAATATTTAATTCTCTTGATGGTGAGAATTCAGATGCTTTGAAATACACGCTCATGTTAGATTCACTTTCATGTGAACGTTGAGGTACATAACAATGGTAAAGTTAACACACCCATGCCATTTCCTATTTAATTTTGAGATCATTTATGAGAATATATCAATAGAATTGAACATGATAAGTTGCACACTGTTGCACTATTCTTCTCATGTTATCTAAACCCTATCAAACATACTTCTTTTCACTTACACTTGTTCTTATATAATTACCATTTATTCTTCATATGTTATATTTGCATTTCAGACTTATTGCAGTATGATTTCTCAGTAAGTTGTTATTAGCGTTTCGTTATCGTGGTTTATTTTAGTGCCTCTTATGATCAATCCCTCAATATAAATGTAGTGAAATGTATGTTTACTGCCTAGTCATCTTAAAGGCAAAGCTAAAGCTGAGCCCCACATACGCAAGATAGTCCAGGGAATTTTGAAAATGCGTCAAAGCTAAAGCTGAGCCCCACATACACAAGATGGTCCAGGGAATTTTGAAAATGCTGGGAACGCTGATTAAGTATACATCAAGAAATGGACGTGAGTGAAACTAGATAAAAAACACTTGCTATTCCTACTGTTATCTGAATATCTTTTGGGTTGAAAGTGCAGAAATATAATGGAATTTGGAAAATGGTGGGAAACGCTGATAAAGTGTGTTGCTTTAAGGGATGCCCGACTACATCAAGAAATGGACGTGAACTGAAACTAGATAAAAACACTTGTTATTCGTGATGTTATATCCAATCGTGCAAGGGCCCAAAGAATATCTTTTGGGGTGAAAGTTGCAGAAATAGGGCTTTCGCAAGTAAAATTTAAGGACGTGTGAGGTGTGTTACAGTGAAGCTTTGCATTAAAAAATGAACTTGATTGAATAGAAACCAAAACAAACGAGATTAAAAAATGGTCAGTGGGAGGTAAAGAGATTTTCTGGAATCATACTTTAATGATTATATACATTTAATGATTATATAGATGCACGGCTATATTTTTATATATTTATGGGGTTTATCGACCAGTGATTGAGATGGAGCATAACTAGAATAATCATATTGAGTGTCACAATAAAATGTCATAATCTTGATGATGATATTATGATCAATTATGTTCTATGTTTTCTTTCACCAAGTGGGCAACAATCTTTGATTGACTCTTTAATCCTTTACTTAATTGAAAGGAAGTAGAAAATCTTAAATTGTGCCAAAAATAGGGCTTCTATATGATACACTTAGAGAGAAACACACTCATTATGAAAATGTTATTTGTTGTAGAAACATAGTTAATTGGGAAGTAAAAAGTTTATAGCTCCCATACATGAGTCTTTAGCAAAATTTAATATTTTTATTATAACTCATATTTGTAGGGAGGGTAATGAGCTGGTAAACAAGATGAGAAACTACGTGATTAATATGTATGATATGTTTTTTTTTTTTAATTTCATCACATGTATAGTTCTTGGGACATGTCAGATACTAGAGGACCTAGACTTTTAGTATGGGTGTATTTGTCTATAGCTTCCTAATATGCTTAGAAATTATGAAATGCATCTATAATGAAGAGAATTTTGGATTGTTCATAGTAAGTCTTTTGTAGAAACCTAACCTCAATGATAAATCCATAATCGAAAAATCATGTAATTTGATATAATGTAATAACTCTATATTTTAATTCTTAATGATTGAGTATATTATTTTTTTAAGCATAATTATAACTCCAAATTTAACATTAAATACAATCTTAATCTGATTTTTCTCCTTGACTCTAGTCCTAACCCTAACTACAACCTTAATTTTAACCATAATTTGAACCAATATTCTAACTCTAACTATTATTATAAACCTAATTCTAACTCTAGTCATGGTTCTTGAAGTAAATGTATTTTACATTTACATCCATTTAAGTTTGCTTAGGCAACCAATATTTAATATTTAGTTGAATTATAATAATTAATAAGAACTAGGATTAAAGCTATAGTTTAATTAATAATTATAAAATTAGATTATAATATAGTACATCTTAATTGTACCTTAAAGTAATTAATTATTTTTCAATCCTAACTAATAGTTATTTTTTTAAAACATTCAAAATAGCTATTGATTAGAGGGTAAGAGCATAAAGATGGGGAATCAAAATGGGGTCTTAAGTGGCAACTTTTTTTCTAAAATTAGTGAAGATTAATCTTTGATGAGAAATTGAAGATAGTTACACTCAAAATTTGAAGATGCAACAAAAATAAGAGTCATAAAACTCTAAATCTACTTTCTAATGTACTATTTAAAATAAAATGGTAAAGATTAAAGGGTTAAAAAATAGGGCCCATACAAAGTGGTCTCATTATTTTCAAAAACTAAATAAAAATGTGGTCAAATAGGTTACTTAAATTTGATCAACTTACTTAAATTGTTGATCTGATAAGTGTTAGGATTCTCAAAGATACTGAGAGGGGGGGGTGAATTAGTATCTTACCAGTGTATGCATATTCTTAACTTATTAAATGAAAAGCATTCCAAAATTGTGTACCGATAAACCAAAATTAATGTAGTAAACAAAAGCAATAAATACAACATAGAATGCACACCATAACACAGTATTTTTGGCGAGGAAACCCAGTGTGGGAAAAACCTCGGTGGGTTTTGTGACCCACAATATTCGCTCACTGGCCAATAAGTGAATATTACTTACAAAATGGGGGCTTGCACATGCAGGAAGGCCAAGTGCCTAGAGCTCACTTCTCAATAACAAAGGAAGTCACACTGACTTACAAAAATGGATTATACAAATCCAAGATGATGTACTACTACAAAAGGGCATCTGCTATGCTAGATTCAGTACCGTTTTAAGCTCTACAATAACAAAAACCTTGCTTTACAATCTGCCTTAGTATTCACACATAATATTTATCTTGCATAACCTATATCAAATGTTCTACTAGATCTCATACTTATATATAAGCCTTATTACAATATGCCTTGTCGGATTTCAAAAAGATATTACAATTAATTACATTTTATAATAAATAAGATCCTATCGGCCAGGGTGCCAGTAACCAATCTTTTCGGTGCCGGTGAACTGTATGGCGGTGTAGAGTCTGTCGATGTTGGTGCCTTCCGATATCATATGATTGTAAGGTTGCCATCAATGACAATACGTTCAATCACCTACAATTTCTCATTGGAGTGTGCATTTTCCAACAATCTCCCCCTTTGGCATTGATGACAACACTCATGAGAAAAATCCAAAAAGTATATCCACAAAAGTGTTGTCCAAAATTTGTCTTACCAAAACTATGTTTCCAAAACTGTCTGCTTCAAAAAAGAGTGTTCCCCCTGAGTTGATGATCTCTCCTGTTATCCTTTTTCTCGTCCCAACTAGTCCCCCTTTTGCATCAATGACAAAGGTTGTCATTCACTGTCAATGGAGTGAAGTTCCTACCTAGTTCCCTGTAACCGGTGGGTTACAATCTGATATATGTCTGCCAATTCAAAATTGAGACTGTTGCTAAAGTTTTCACTGTCCTTTATTGTTGCTTCTGTTCTTTGAATTGTATCGGTGAGTGTGTACATTTCCTCTTCCGGTGTCTTAAGTCCTGGAGCCAAAGCCTCAGAAATCTCTTTTCTTAAGGAGATGAGGTTATCTAGTTTGGGACCTAGTTTACACTTCAAATCCTTTGCTTTAGACTTTATCTTTTCTTTTTCTTTTTCCAGTTTTTCAATTTTCTCCTCAAAAACTACAATTTTCTATTCAACAACCGTTATTGAATCTGATGAACCTATTAAATTGTCTGCAATATCATTTATTTCCTTCTATTATTTACTGATCTTTGTGTCAATGTCCTCTGTCAAAATGTTAGTTTTACATGTATCTCTATATAGTTTCTTGATATCCAAAATTGTTGTACCAAGTTCTGGTAAGAATGTAGCTATATGTGCCTTATTCTTCTTGACTGTTTCCTCAAAGAATTTTTCCTTTCCCTTATTCATTTTCTCTCTGAATGTGTCTTCATTTATCTGATCTAGTGTTATTAGATTGTCAGTTATATACTTAGACAATGTGTCTAACTAGCTCAAAGAATCTTTATTTTCTATGTTACATTTTGGAGCTATCATCTTCAAAATTGGTAAAGTGTCATCTATAGCTTTATAGGCTTGTGCATTACTCTCTGTGATTTTCTTTATAGAATCTAATAGTACCTCTGTTACATTTGTTGGCCTAAATTTAGTCATGGATGTCCCGGATGACTGTCCAATTGTTTACACAATCTGTAATCCGCTGGTGGTAGTGATAGCATTGCCTTCCTCTTTCTCAGGAGGATCAATTTGAATTTGCATTTCTACTACCAAAGGTTTAGGCTTGTTAAATGTAGTCGGTGGCACTGTCTGTGAAGGATCCTATTGCTCTACATGTTTCTTTGTGTTTTTCTTAGTGTGAACATTTTGTTTCCTTATCCACCATAATATTTACTTCCTGAGTGTCAATGTTCATTGTGTATAGCACCTTAGAATCAGGATTAGTATCCTCAAGTGGTGTTTCCATACTCTCTGTTGCTAGTTGTGTGTCAACAGTTTGTACCGGTGGAGTATCTGAAGAAGCTGGGGGTAAATTATCAGTTATCTTTAGGCTTGGAGGTCCACCTACTTTTCCTTTCCCCTTATCTTTATCCTTTTGGTAGACTGTGATAGTCTTTGGTCTTTTAAGCTTTTCTTGTTTTTCTTTTTCAACAAAAAATATGTCCCATTGATCTGCAGTTTCCTTTGATATTTCATTCACTCTGCCTGCCATTAGTGCTACATGTCGGTGATGAGTTGAAAATACTATCTAGTTGGCTTCACTGATTAATTCATCTATCTCTTATGTGGAGTTCACTGGGTGAACTGCAAGTAGTCTCTCTATTTTTATCTTTTTATCTAATTCCACAATACCTACCCTTCTAGCTTCTAATCTTCTGTACAAGTCATTGGGTATGTCATCTACAATCTCCAACAAAAATTTCTTATATATGTCTAAGTGTAAGATTACACTATTTTCTATGCTCTCTTTATCATCATTTACAAGTGTGTTATACAACTTGCTAATATTTTTCAATTTACGATCCTCAGTTATTTCATTCAGAAGTTTGTCCAGTAAAGAAATAACTTTTTTTTCTTTTCTTTTCTTGGGTGTTAATTTCTTAGTCAGAGGCCTAACTACCTATTGCTTTTGTCTTGTCCTTCTGGGTGTAGGCGAGGGAACCGGTGAGGGTTTTCTTTTCCTTTCTACCCTTTTGAACTCAGTCAATATATCACTGTTAGAAGAAGTTGCAACCGGTGAGAGATGTGCTTCCGGTTGTAGTCCTTCCAACTCACTCTCCTTAATACCAGTTTTGTTTAGTACATCCTCTTTTATTGCTTTTTCATGTCTTGTTCCCTTCCTCACTATCTATTCAGTTTTCTTGATTCTTTTCTCAGATTCGATTTTGCTTTCTATTGTCTCCGCATTGCCAAAAACTTTCTCAGTGGGTTCCTTGGGTGCATCCAAGAGGGATTTTGCATATGTTTCTACTATGTTGTCATTAGTTTCATATCCCATCTCTATGACACAAACAGTCCTAGGGACAACTACCTCCATCCAAATTTCATCTTTCTTGATCACAAAGCATATCTCTTTTTGAAACTTATCAACAATTGCTTGAGATAGCCTTATTCGTGTCTTCATCCTAGCTTTCAAATTTTGAAAATGTTCATTTATATTCTTCTCCCTATCATCTCCCATGTTGTTCAGTAAGTCTAGCAGTTATTTTCCTACTGGTATATCAAAACCAAAGTCTTTCCTACCAATACCGGGTACTTCCTTAGTAGCATACATCATTAAACATACAAGCAGGTTGCCAAATCTGAAAGTTCCCTTTTTGTCACCTTTAATTTTCTTTAAATTATCTATCAGTTCATCTTTAAGCCACTCACATACATCAATTCTTGCATTGTTATTCACCATGTCATATGCACTTTTGATACATAAGCTAGATACTGAGTTTAGTCTATTTGCATGTGTAGCCTTATAACCAAGAATCATACTAACAAATTTAACATTGATGTCCTTTACATCATTGACTCTTAGGGATCTCTTATCAAATGTTGCGCCAGTTAGGGTCATCACATGTCATTTGGAGCCTTCTTAGTTCTATCAGGCCTGCTACCGGTGGAAGGTAAGCCTGTCACTGCCCTAACTGCCTCTTTGGTAATTTTATGGATGGAATCCAGCCAAAAGAACTCCCCATGTACTCTGCTAAGCACAATCCTTATCACATCCTTAGGAAAATCGAGGATATTCAGAATGTCCACAAATCCTAGGGTTTCCACTATCTTGTGTTCCGGTTTGACAATTCCATTTACATCACAAATCACAGTCCTATACATATTCTTGATTTCCTCATCTCCTAGTTCCTCAATATGACAATGTATATATATTCTAGGGTCTTTAGCATAAACTACTCCCTTAGGTATTTTCAAAAATGCTCCTAGGGTGCCATCTTTCTTTGCAATTTTGGGAATAAGTTTGAACACGGGTCTAGGGCGCTTAATAACCTCAATCACAGTAGGGTTTGCAATAAATTTAGGTGCAGAGGAAGAAGCCATTGTTATAAATACCTTACTTTGCAATTAGGATGACTTGCTTGGATGATTTGCTTCACTTTTCATTGTGGATGCCTTCGCTTGGGATTTTTGCACTCTCTGGAGATTTGAATGCTCGGTGAATGAAAAAAGGAGCCAAAACACTTACTTTATAATGTTATTTCCTTCAATTACCACATTTAATATCTGGCGGTTAAGTCAAAACTTAACTCATCTGCCGGTAAAGAAGTAATTCAACTTCTTACCATCAACCGAGGGTATATTAGCATGTTTTTGAATTTGTTGCCATACCCCAAAGGATTTTTCTTCAGTTAGATGAAGAATCTCCTGCTGGTGGAGTGATACTTTGTTCTACCGGTGAAGGAATAGCTTCACTAACATTCTGATCTGACTTTCTAATCCATTGTTTTGAGAATTCTTGTTTTACTTCATCAACATTCTCTTTACCTTTCAAGCTGGTTCCTTTGTTATTTGCTAGTGATGCCTTACTTCTATAAAATTTTGCAATATGTCCAATCTTGTTACAAGCATAACAAGTCACATTGTTTTTCTAAATTGCTTTTCCATATCCTATGCCGATATGTGTTCTACATTGATTAGATAAGTGTCCAAACCTTCCACAAATATAACATCTTACATTCATTCTGCAATTTTCTGAGTTATGACCAATCTTGTTGCATTTAGAACATTGACCGGTGGGTGCATTATTGTTCTGATAGTTTCTAGATCTGCACTGATTTTCTCTATCACCATACTTGTTATAGTTAAAGCATTTCTCATTGAATTTGTAAGCATTAGGTTGTCTTACTGGTTTACTATGATCATGGTTGTTTGCAGTATCGGAGCTCTCACCAACTTCAAAGCCAAGGCCATTTGTATCTCCATTAGGTTTCTAATTCTTCAACATGTTTTCAAGTTCCTTTGAGCTTTTCTTAAATTTCTCGTTGTGTTGATTTACAGCAGTCAGTTCATTCTCCAAGATTCCTTTCTATCTCATGAGTTCATTTGTGTCATTTTGTGTATGCAACAAATCTGTCTTCAGCATATCATTTTCATGACTGAGTCTTGCGTTTTCATTTCTAGCATCATTTAGTCTTCTAACCAAGTCATCTTCATTCTTCTTTCTATCTTTAATGTCTTTACAAAATCTCATAGTCATATCTTGCATTTCATTCTTCATTGTACTGTTCTCTTGTCTCAATTTGTTCACAAGATCATTAAGGGTTTCTTTCTCATCATCATTACTTTGCATCTTTTAAGAAAGTTCTCTTCTCTTGTTCCTTGCAATAGTGATATTTTGTTGAAGTCCTTGAATGATTTCCTGTGTAACCTTCAGATCATCTTCAAGTTTGATATTCTTCAACTTTTCTGCATCATAGTCTGAAAGAGTTGTTTCCAATTGCTTCCTCAAGTTTTCCATCTCTACCGGTGTCAGAATCTTCCTCAAGCTGTTAGGCTTCTGAAAATAGAGGACCAGGCATTGATACCAATTGTTAGGATTCCCAAAGATACTGAGAGGGGGGGTGAATCAGTATCTTACCGGTGTATGCATATTCTTAACTTATTAAATGAAAAGCATTCCAAAATTGTGTACCGATAAACCAAAATTAATGTAGTAAACAAGAGCAATAAACAAAACATAGAATGCACACCATAACATAGTATTTTTGGCAACGAAACCCGGTGTGGGAAAAACCGCGGTGGGATTTGTGACCCACAATATTCTCTCACTGGCCAATAAGTGAATATTACTTACAAAATGGGGGCCTGCACATGCAGGAAGGCCAAGTGCCTAGAGCTCACTGCTCAATAACAAAGGAAGTCACACTGACTTACAAAAATAGATTATACAAATCCAAGATGATGTACTGCTACAAAAGGGCATCTGCTATGCCAAATCTAGTACTGGTTTAAGCTCTGTAATAACAAAAACCTTGCTTTACAATCTACCTTAGTATTCGCACATAATATTTATCTCGCATAACCTATATCAAATGTTCTACTAGATCTCATACTTATATATGAGCCTTATTGCAATATGCCTTGTTGGCTTTCAAAAAGATATTACAGTTAATTACATTTTACAATAAATAAGATCCTGTCGTCCAGGGTGCCGGTAATCAATCTTTTTGGTGCCGGTGAACTGTATGTCAGTGTAGAGTCTGCTGGTGTCGGTGCCTGCCAATATCATATGATTGTAAGGTTGCCATCAATGACAATACCTTCAATCACCTACAATTTCTCATTGGAGTGTGCATTTGCCAACAATAAGTGCATAGGTAATAAGGAATAAATACTGGATTCAATCTTATTTCTAACTATTTTTCTCTTCCACAACTTTCCTTAGGTTATTATAGCGAATAAAAGAATCATCAACCATATCAGTGTGAAAACAATTTTATGACCAAATAAATCACTTACTAAGTTTTTGATTAACTTAGCATTGATTTTGCAACGCCATTTACTTCTTGAATTATGTTGAATTTCAAATATTGTATTTCACCATTAGACTGTCATTGTCTCACTAGAACATATTGTTTGAAGTATAAGGATATTTAGTAGCCTTTATTGCAATGATTTTTTCTTGCACTATCATAAATAACGATTTTTATATTTTTAGAAATTTTTGGCTACCTGGGCCTTATTTTACTCTAGAGAAAAAATTTATATGGTCAATTTTTCATATGTTGCATTGAAACTTTACTTAAGGTACAAATCTGTTTCAAGCCCTCCATTCCTGATAAGAACTTCTTCAAGAGGACTGTCTCATGTTCAAGATGACTATCATAGTTTTTTTACAAGTATTCTAGGTTCAACATGACTATGAGAGGTTCATTAGGACTATCATAGGTTCATGAGGACTTTAATAGGTTCATTAGAAGTTTCTTAGGTTCACTACAACTATCCTAGGTTCATTAGGACTATCATGAGTTAATTAGTATTGACCTATTTTTATTAGGATAGAATCATAAAATTGATGTAATATAGAACAAGGCAATAAACCATCAATAAAATATATATAGGAATTAAATGAAGTATGATAGAGGTAAAAGTTATCATCAAGTAAAGAAAGGAAATGCCAAGGAAAATGATGGACAAAGGTTCATTATCAGATGTACAAGAATGGTTATTATTATACTTACACTAGAATTAAGGTAAAGAAAATGAATATAAGATAGTGGATTATAGGTATAAAATATGCTTAAGAAGAAAATAGGAGAGAATTGGTAGATGAATAGATTCTAGTGTATTATTGTATTTCTATATTTTGAGAGACTATAATGTATGAGTATGCAAGGCATACCCCTAGAGCTTGATAGTTGGACTCTCAATTATAGTTATGCAAAGACACATCTTCACTTGATTCCATCATTTTTGTTGTCAAACTTATAGAGATCTATGGTACGTTGCTAAAAATTTAGATGCGGTCATAGTATTATAGCTCCACACGGGTTGTTATAATTGTTCGTATAACATTCATTGATGTTGGTGGTGGTATAGAAGATGATAGGAACATATTAATGGAGTATCAAATTTATAGCAATGATGATTGTGCACATTATACAAAGTTCATGTAAGTTTTATTTTAGATGTGTTGGTAAACAAATTTGTCCCTTTCCTGAAATCTATTTTTTCTCCCTGAACATAAATATAACTCTTGTATGCCCCTTTATTAAAGGAAACAAATTACCAATAGTTGGATGAATTAATTAAAATCCAACCATTGTATTAGAGGGAAGCTCCTCGTATGATTCACAATGAATTTAATACACAAATGAAAATTTGAAACTTTTTACCAGAAAGCATGGAAAGGCTTTAGCATTCATCCATAAACACAAAAGAATTCCTTCAAAATGAAACAAAGAAAATATTCTAAAGATTCAATCAGGGCTCACAGACTCTGATTCACACACATGTTCACTTAATAAATTCAGAGCATAGAAAATGCACAATAGTATTGATGTCTAATTGATACTCTCTCATGCCTCACAGACCAAGGGGGATCAACACAACTCAATACACAATCAATTTGCTAACAATTAATGAAAACCATGAATTCAGAAAACACATAGAAATAACTGATCATAAAATGATATCATGCCCATAGCAGATTTCTCAAGAAAGATTGCTAATCTTTAAACACACATATTCAAAGACTGCACATTATAACATTTTATTGCTAATCAGTCATTCCAGTTTAAAGAAATTCATAGAAAAACCAAAATGGATATTGTCCGCTGCTAAAAAAATCATAGTTTTTTGGGCCTAACAAAAACAAGCTTTCTAGCTTAAGTAGCCTCCAGGCTCATAGTTTTTACATAACCATTTTAAATTTTATTTTAACCAAAGCTTAAAGAAACCATTTTCTACAAAAGGAAAGAAAAAATAAAACAAGAGCCATTATGATGCTAACAGCTCATTCCTGGATAAACCATGATTCAACCGTGGTGGAAGAAGTTACTGATCTGTCCTTCTTTGTTGTAGAACCATGCCATTCCAAGTGTACCACTGAGAAGTTCAGGATGACCTGAAAATAAGGAAGTTTGATGTGCTTGATTATTTGTTTCCACACTTCCTTTTCCATGTTCACTTGTGCCACCCTTGCCTTGTGTGCCTCCAAATGATCAGAATAGACCATGAGCATTGATTCGATCCTAGACACCTTTGAGAAGTCATCTGGATGAATTGCACTCTTTCCTGAAAGATTTTGGTCATGTCTGTGGCTGCCTCAATTGTCTTAGCATCCTTTTTCATGAGCTGGATGTCAATGCTTTTGAGATCCTTCTGCATTGTATCAATTAAGTTTGTCAATCCTCTAAGAATTTTGGTGGACTCTTTGTGGCCTTGCTTTATGATTGAGTTACGCCACTCCACATTCTTCTTTGATACATACAATACATTATCATCCAGATTTTCTACTGGTTTTTTGGTTAAGAACTTCATCACTCCATATTTATGTATGTCATTCATTTGCATGAGTATTGCCACCCATTTGATCCTTTCTTTCTCCCAAGACACAGTTTCTAGCTCTAATTCCTTGCTTACAGCCTTAGCATCCTTATAAACCTTCACCAGATTGATGATGTAGTCTAATCCCTGTTGTATTATAAGATCCAACCAATTATTAAACATCTTCATGACTATTCTATTCCTTTGAACCTGGTCCAACATTTTTTGATTGGCCAAATATTTGGGATCAAATGATACAGGTACCTATGACAAAGGTTAAGGATTTAGATTATGAATGGCATTGATATACTCAGCTATCTGAGTGACGACTTGCTTCAATTCCCATTTATCTTTCTCATCTTTCCATGTTCTAGAAGTTATTCTTTTTGTATATGACACCAAATGTTTAACATCTACAACATGCAAGGAACCTCCCAAGTCTATCTTTTCAATTGAAAAGTCCTCCTCAGTGGCTTTGTCACCATCTCTCTCTAGAATTGGTTTGGCTATCTCAGTCGTCTAGTGACCTATTGCTTCATCCACTTCAAGCATTGTCAGTGTCTTAAGTTTTTTTGGCTTTGATGCCTTTCCCAAACATTTGCTGACCATGTCTTCCATAGGAATTGTAATCGACACTACACTTCATTTCTCTCCTACAGCAGCTTCTAACCATCATGGTGTGTTCGCAGACTCTTTAGGTGGAGGAGTTGTCTGTATATCCGATGAATTGACAATAACCAGGGTGTTCATGGGGTCTTGTCTGCTTTCCACTTCTTTACCCATGTCCATTTCCTGTATCACAGGTTCATCCAAATCTTGTTGATCCATTGTTGCCTCTATCTCTTCACTAGAGTCTAGGTCCACAACAGTCTGTTTCAAAATGGGCTCTTTACTCTTCTTCTTACTCCTGGACCGAGTCACTTGAGCGGCTGTGGAACCTAATGGTGACCTCTTTGATCTCCTAGGTTGGATTTTCTCAACAATAGGCTTTGAAACACCTACAACATTAACAATTTCATAAGTGGAAGAAATGGGAGATTGAGTCACAATGCATGAATCAACTCTTAGTTCATGTGAGGACATGTGGGATCCCTCCTTAAACTTTTGATTTCTCAACCATCTCTCTATTTGTCTTATAACATTAAAAGTTTTGACTTGAACACTGTCATCCTCCTTTCTATTCCAATCAATATTTGGAATTGGCTTTCCTTGAACCTCTATGTCGAACTCAAGGTCTAAGATATCTTCTCCCATATCCTATTGTACTCCAGATATATTAATTGGAAGCTTCATGGTGATTATTTGTTGCAAAGTGAACCTTGACCATAGTCTTCTTCTTACCTCATATTTGTCACTACAATTCTCCCTGTAATCCTCCAACTGAGGTTCATGACAAAAATGGTTTTCCACATTTAGATTTTCAATGGGGTAACCTCTGCTATCAAACTTACGTCTTGCCACATATGGCTGCAAGTTCATCCTCTTGAATTCTAATTCCAGGTTCAGAGCATCAAATATGGATTTGTAGCTATAGTATCCAAGTTCAACAGGGAATACAACTCCAGACTCACCCTTTGCCCCCAATCTCTTATCAATGTAAGATAACTGCCTGCTCACCCCTATAAGTACATAGTTGTCAAAGGCATACCTAGGCAGCTCAAATGGTTGGCCTTCAAAATGACCTACCCGTAGGTAAGTGAACCTGGGAAATTGAATAAAGAAGCTACCATATATACTTATGAACTCCATTGCTTCAAGAGACATTTTCCTATTCACATCCCCTTGGAGCTCAAAAGTAAGTCTTCCTGCGAAGACACCATTCCATCTATCAGTTTGCTCAACATATCTTTGTTGTTGTAATAGGGGAGAATAATTATAGACCTTCAGCCCATCTACCCAAGGGTCATTAAGAAAACTAGGCCAATCCCTTATACAAGATAGTATGTAAAAAAAATAAGAAGACATATGAAAACCTAAGATTCCCACAAAGTTACTCAACCCTTCATGAATTCTTTCTGCAATTACCTGAACCCAATCAAGATACATGTCGCCAGATAACAATACCTAAATGAAAAAGTACATCCAATCTTCCCAGTAGAAAGAATGTGAGTTTCCCTTCACCCTGTTCAAAAGTATCACAATATCCCACACCTCTGTGATGAAGTGCTCTCTAGTCAGGGGCTTTGGCAGCCGTGACCCTCCTTTCTGAACTTTTAGGAGCCAATTCCTAGAAATCACACTCCTGTACTTACTTTTTTTCTCTAAGAGATAGGCATATGAGTTTCCAATGGTCCAATCCTCATATAACTCCTTGTGCGGAATTCCCATTGCCACCATTACTGTTTCTCTGTTGATACTAACTAACAGCTCACCATTAATAGTTCTGATGCATCTATTCTCTGTATCATACCTATTCATGCAAGAAATCACCAAATCCAGACATGGTGCAACAAGAGGAAATGCAACAGCTTCAACAAGACCGCTTTTCACTATTTTCTCCATCATTGAACTAATCTGAGGTTTCTTGGTTCTCTCCAAGAAATCTCCTAAATCATCATGAGCCAAGGAAGTATCTTCTATCTCTGGTAGTATGCTCACTAGACACGAGGCCTGACCAAGTTTTGGCAACACTAGCCTCATTCTGCCTATCTATACTTCTAACCAGGAAACTCTAAAAACAAGGCAGAGTTCTACTCCAACAATTTAAAGATTTCCTTCCTATACTGATAAATCTTCATAACTTAAAGAAATACAACTTAGGAAGAGTCGTCTAAACTTACCCATTACCACCATGAAAATTGGAAACCTTCTCAGGAAATCAATGCTGATTTTACCTTCGGCACTTCCAATTGGCTCAAGTATAGTAGCTGCAACCCTTACAAACTATGGAAATGAATTCATACATTCCTTTTGAATAGACGAGAAAATATCAATAAAGCCACACATGCTTCATAATGGTTCACTTAAGCATGCAAAGTAACAGTGAAATGACTAAAATCTGACACCTTCTTAATTATCCATCACTTCCGCACAAGTAGTCAATGTACTCATGATTACTTTCCATATTTAGAATTTTAAACCACTAAAACTTGGAAAATTCCTCCTTGTTGTGCCACTTTCAGTATCAACATAAAGCCTCAGAATCAGTTTTGAAGTGAACTTATGAACCTTAAACCATTCCACAAAGAGTTCAACAGTTCAAGTTCATTTAGGAAGTACAACAATAAACAAGTGGCACAAAACAGTACCAGGAACGAGCAACAATAATGATTATTAAGCAGGAGCCTTGAACCATTTGAACCATTTGAAAATTGGTTCAAAGTTCAAGTTCGGAAACTAACTTAAAACATATAGACATCTGATCGTTATAAAACAATATGTTGTTGTGACTTACAAAAAACATTTTGAACCTTGAACCGAAAAAGGTTCACGGGTTCAAATTTCAAAACGTATAACAATAACGTGCTTGCTTACGTGAAGACAAAGACCGCTAATGACTTTTTCCTAAAACGTGCTTTGAACCATGAACTTATTGAACTTTTTAGAAAGAGTTCAACGACTTAGGTTCAAACACGAAGGGGAACAAAAGACCTGATAGAAATAAAGGCACAATAAGGCAACCTACAAGTATGAACATTCAAAATGGAAAATTGTAGGGGAGGCTAACATCGGCTCTAACTGGGGACTAAGACTATGAAGGAACTAGAAATGAACTCCAAAATCTCTGGTTTCGCAAGCAGACTTTATTTAAAGACCATAATAGAAGCAAAAACAGAAAAGACACACAACAACTAATCAAACCAAAACACTATATACAAAACCACAAGGGACTCTCATTTACAATTGGTATAATTTCAAATCCTGGCCATTATAGGTCAGGGGAAGGGCAATACCATCTTGATATGCAATTTTGAAAGAGTTAGGACCTTTTACCTCATGAATCACAAACGGTCCCTTCCACAATGATTCGAACTTCGTATGTGCCCCTTTTGGTTCCCTTCTTCTATCCCAGAGCAATACCTGATCACCTAGCATGAATTTTTGTGGCCTGGCCTGCTTGTCAAATATCTTCTTCACCCTCATCTGATGCTCTGTTATCCAGTCTACTAACTTATCTCTTTCTTCATCAATCCTCATCAAATGCATAATCCGTTTTTCTAGAGAATCCTAAAAAATAAGCGTCCTTGATGATGGTCTGTAACTTGGTAGTTGCAAGTTCTAGAGGAAGCACTACTTGAGCCCCTATGCCATATACCAGTTCAAAAGGTGACATCCCAATATCCCTCTTTGGTGATGTACGATCAGCCCAAAGAGCTTCATACAGTTTTTTATGCCAATCTTTGAAGTTTTCGCTCACTAATTTCTTCATGATATTTATAAGGTTTTTATTGTTGGATTCAGCTTGACTGTTTCCCTAAGGCTAATAATAAAAAGAGTGAGAAAGGGATATCCCATGATCATAGAAAAATAATGTGATCTTAACAGAAGAGAAATTAGTGGCATTGTCAACCAGAAGTTTTAGAGGGACTCCGAATCAAACCAAGATATTTTCCTTGATGAAGTTACAAACAACCTCAAAAGATGTTTTCTATATCGGAATGGCTTCCACCCATTTAGTAAAATAGTTTGTAGTTGTTCGTATATGTGTATGCCCTGCACTTGAAGTAGGTGTCAAAGGACCTATAAAATCCAAACTCCATTGTTTGAAGGGTTAATCCACAATCACGGGTTGGAGTGGTAATGCTACCAACTGCAGCTTTCTTGTGAACAACTTACATTTCTCACACTTGGCTACCCATGCATACGCATATTTAAACATCCCTGGCCAATAATAATAATTCCTCAAAATCTTGTAAGCAGTTACTCTTGATGAAAAATGGCCATCGCAGGATTCATCATGAAATATTTTCAATAGAGACTGTTGAAGCAGTTTATCTACACAACGCAATAAGGTTCCATCTAATCCCCTTTTACATAACACATCATTAAAAATGACATATTTGGCAGCTTTTAATCTTAAGTCTCTCTTTTCTTTCAAAGAAAGATGTATTGGGAAACTCCATAAGTCAAGTAGTAAGCAACATCTACAAACCAGGAATCTTGGTGGCCAACAAACAAGACTAAAGACAATTCCTCTATCACTTCCTCCTTACTCTCAAAAATCAAATTGCACAAACCTTGTCCTCTTATCAATTTTGTGGGCTTAATGTCTAAGTTGAACTCTTGAATTTTTGACACCCAAGAAGCTCTATTATTCATTCCTATATCTTGTTGTGTCAATATACTCTTGACTTTGGAATGAGTTACATAAACAATGGCATGGGAATGAAGAATATAGTACCTGAACTAATTTACGGCCTTCACAACCGCATATGCTTGTTTTTCCATTAATGAATATTTCAATTCATGCTTTTTCAATGGTACACTCATGAATGATATTGGGACTTCTTCATTACCCTCATTTTTCTATAATAAAATTCCTAACATAGTATGCTCTGAGGCATAATAGTAAATTAGAAAGTCCTTCTTAAAATAAGGATTAACCAAAATAGGTGCATAAACAATTGCATTCTTTATTGATTTGAATTCTTTCTTCCCTTCCTCATTCCATTTAAAAGCTTGTTTTTCACTCATCAAATTCACAATATACCTGGTAGTCTCTGCAAAATCCAGGATGAACCTCCTTAGAAAATTTACCTATCCAAAGAAGGATCTAACTACATTTTTATTTGATGGTAGACATAGCTATTGAATTTATTTTACCCTTTCGAGGTCTATTCTCACTCCTTCCTTAGAAATAACATGGCCAAGAAACTTACCCTCTATCACCCCAGACACTGACTTCTTTGGGTTTAAGGACACCCCATGCTCGCGGCACCTCTGTAACACTTGTCTCAAACCCCTCAAGTGATGTTTTCTTATTTTTGAGAAAAAATTTAAATCATCTAGATATACAACAATTATCTTATCCTTCAAATGAACAAAGGACAAATCCATCACACCCTGAAATGTTGCTCCTGCATTGATCAAACCAAATGGAATTCAGTTATAAGAAAATGTAGCCTAGGGAGTAATAAAAGCAGTTTTATGTTGATCACCTTCAACGACTTAGGGTCAAACACGAAGGGGAACAAAAGACCCGACATAAATAAAGGCACAATAAAGCAATCTGCAAGTATGAAAATTCAAAATGGAAAATTGTACGAGAGGCTAACAAGATGTTTTATCATGATTTGGTTGGAAGGGGCATAGCATTGTCTTAGTATATCATATGGTTAGATAATTGTGCATCACAATTCAAGAGCTCATGAATTTTTTATTTGGCCGAGTAGCATGCATAAGATGACAAATGTTCAACAGATGTAAAATTTATGTGAGTTCGTGCATAGAAATGGAGAGAAATATGGTGTATGATAATATATTAAAAGAGCCTTAGCACAAGAGAGTTGAAGTAAAAAGACAATGCAAAGTTGTTAGATCCAAAATCTATTGTCGAGTGGTGTAATACTATAATGGGTCTAGGTGATTAAGGTAAGTCTTTAATTCATAGATTATTCTGGTTGGTAAATCATGCTAACATTGTAAAACATGCATGGGGTCTAAGGATGATATGGAGATGGAAACAGGGGATGGGATGAAGAGTCCTCGAGTGAGGTAGGGGAAAGAAAGGATATTGATTCTTTAGAGTAGGACAAAAGTAATTTTCCCCTTAGAGATAGAAAAGGTAGGTTCATTACAAGGAAAAAGATAGGGCATGCTTCTCCTAGTCGAGTAGAAGAGGATTGGTGGCTAAGGAGTCAAATGAGAACTATAATATTGGAGTAGAGAATGAGATAGGTGTGAGGAAAGGCTCCATTGGAGTGATCCCTTCCCCTCCATCTTATAAGTGGGTTGATGATGAAAAAACCAGTCACCCTCCCTTCCCAACATATTTGTAGAAAGACTCCCCTTTTTTTTGTGGTGATCCTGAGAACCCTCCAAACCTTTTGTGCATTGTCTGAGATGTTGTGGTTGACCAGTTTCAAATTTATAAGTGATTATTCATGGAAATGAACTAGGTGTATATCAATATCTATTCCCCAAAAAGAAAAATGGCTACATTGGATAAGGGTGATGGTCAATCTTGTTGTGGAGATAGAGATGGCAATTAGGTTATATATGAAGAAAATAAAAGAATGTTATCTATCCTTGAGAATATTTCTAAAGATGTGGCTCATTTGTAAATGGATTATGAAAGCGAGTTGGGGGTTTTGGAAGCTAAAATAAAGTGAATAAATGACAACCTCACGAACCTAGTGAAGATGAGCTACAGAAATATTCATAATAGTGTTGAAGGGATTAAAATCATTGTGAATTAGTGGAAAAAAAAAATTCTTCAAGATTTGGGGATAATATTGTTATCAATCCTGATAATGTTGATAAGGGTAAGCAGGCCTATGATGACAATGGCCCTTCTACTTGGACACATGGGAATCTCAAGACCAAGGAGCAATCTAAGCTCGAACTACAAGATCTGAGGAACCTATTTCCGAATCTAGACTAGATTGAAGCTGAAGTTGTTGGAGACCTAAAGAAACTATTTTAATTCTTTGTTGATCTCTATTTTAGGCTTGTTTTGTTATAGGTCTATTTATTTAGTAGTATTTTTGTTGTGTGTTTACTATTGACAACTCTTTGTACTAATGGTTTTAGGGTCCCTTCAAAACCTAATATTCCCTTAATCAAAAACATTTTAAAATATGAGGATTGTTGTATATTGAGAGGATTTTGTAAATTTCCCTCATTTGGATCTCTAATGTAAGTTCATGGAATATTATATATTCTATAAATGTTATACTTTTACTCTTCATGTATGGATCAATCTTGGAATGAATACGAGTTAAAGGAGTGGGTTGATGAATGGTGTAAAATAAGTCTATTAAGCCCACTTGAGACATATTGACTCTTGATCACACTACAACTCACATATATGTAATTATTGGTTGGTTTTGACCACATATCAAATCTAGTCCAACTGGTAAATCATCTAGATGCAAATTAAATAAATTTGAATATTCTATCTTATTATTTATTTTTTTATAATATTCAGTGAATTCATCTAGATTAATGTAGATATCATTATAGGAAATTTTGATGTAGTTATTATAGCTAAGGAAAATGAATATGAAATAAATTATTATCCCTATCATTATTTTGAGGCAAAATAGAAATTGGACATGTACCTATCATAGATGCAAAAAAGTGACAACTTATAGGATAAATGGTTTTTACTTGAACATGACTTATAAAATACCTAGTGAAGAATTTTTATGTGTGGTTATTCAAGGACTATGAGATACACAGTAAAATTATTAATTATTCAAACCTTGTTGAGATATAAAAAAATTATTTGATCAAATATGGGGGTAGACCACTGAACATGAACTTGTAGAAGGTTTCTAAGTTTGAACACAAGGAAATAATTAACACAATTAAAAGTAGAGGATATCTAGATGGCTCATTAAATTGATTGTAAATGAGAAAGATTTCTAATGCCAAGCCATTTGTATATATATCTATAAATGATTATGTATTTGTATAAATGTTTTTTTCTTATCTATAATAATATGTCCTATGAGATACTTATGTGTAAAAGTATTTTTTAACTTGATGGTGAAGAATAGTAGAGTTGAGTGAAGGAAGGTGGTAGAAGCTGATAGATCATGACAAGGTTGCAAGGTTGTGCATCTATTATTGAATTATTCACATAAGTACAATGCATTGGAAATGGATGAGGAAGAAAGAGTGGAGAACTAGCAGGAGATCCCTTGGCCATTATTTCTTTGGTTTATCAAATAAATATGTAGAAGCACTAAGCCACACCATGATTTTAAAAAAGGCGAAAATATAGCTAGAGATAAAGAGGTAGTAATTTAGCCCACTTGAGACATTACCAGCTTAAATGCCCATAACAAAAGTTGGATGACGAAGTGCCATTTAGATAAATTATTGGTAAAATTCATTGAGTTTCAAGAGACAAAAATGGACTTGATGGAATGATATATTTTTCAAATATTATAGAAAGTGTAGTAGGTCTTTTAGTTTACCCAATTTTTATGTAGGGGGTTTGGAAGCTTATTGAACCCAAGGGTCATCAAAGTGGAAATATTTTCTCTTTATCTTCATTAGATCATGTATAAAATGACCAATCTTCATTAGATCATGTATAAAGTCACCAACTTGGTCATTGACTTGTCTTTTTCCTTTTATATGTGAATACACTATGTAAAACCAAGTATAAGCATAAGTTATGGGATGAAATATCCATTGTTCTTATTTCATTGTGAGGAAACAAATTAATTATTGCTAGAGACTTTAACACCTTATTAAGACTTATATAGGAAAAGAGCATGAGAATCGAGACAAGAAACATGATTATTAGATTTTTAGTCATTTATAAATTAAAATATATTGGGGGATATATCACTCAGATCTAGATCATTTGCATAGACATGTTAGAGGGATGGATTCATTAATATTATAAAGAGGCTAGATTGGTTCTTGACCTTGATAGACTAGTTGAATACCCAATTTGGTATGGATTCTAATATTATTCTTATTTCTATGCTTGACCATTTTCTAATGATTTTGGAGGTTGGTTAAATTTGAATGGATGTGGTTTGGGATAAAGGATCTACCAAAGATATTAAAAAAGTGGTGGAATAAGTCCCCTAGGATAGGGGCACTAAGATCTTTTCACTAAATAAGGAGTTGGTGCACACTAAACATAATATGACGGAATTGAATGTATCAACCTTCAAAAATACTTTTTAAGTGGAGTGTTTTGAACAAGAATTTGTTGTGCTCAATCATAAATTTATTTGATTTGGAATGTTACATGGGGATTTTATTTATGAAAAATAGTTTCTTGCAGAGCATTCAAAGTTATTATCTAGGGATGAATAATAGTGGAAGGTGAAGGCAAGAGAGTCCCGACTTGAGGCTTGGGACCATAACACCAAATTTTATGAAATCTATGAGGATACAAAATTGAAATAGCAAAGTCATAACTAAGGATGGAAGTATGATTATGGAATCAATGAGGATGGAAGAGATTACTATGTGCTTCTTTTCTATTTTTCTCAAACCCTTTGTTGATGGAAGCTAGTTGGATAAATGAAATCTTCTTTGTAATATCCCTGCAGTTGTGATGAAGGAAGATAATATTATGTTGATGTCTCCCTTTACAAAATTGGAAATTATAAGATGGACTTTGTCTTACACCTTGATGAATCTCTCGGGCCTGATCGCTTCTTAGCCCTTATTTTTCAAAGATGTTAGCATTTCTTAGGACATGAGATCTAGGAGGTGGCAAAAGAATTTAGGACCAAAAATGGCTTTCTTAAGGATCTCAACAACACAAATATTACTCTGATTTCAAAAAGAAATTAATGTGTTTAATTTGTAGATTTTAGGTTGGTTTCTTTATATAACACAATTTACAAGATCATCTTAAAAGAAATGGCGAATATACTCAAAGCTCTCATGAATAAGTTTGCATCTAAAAATCAAAATAGCTTCACTCCCAAAAGGGAACATTTAGACAATATTATCCTAGAAGTTAAAGCCATTCACTCTATTATGGTGTCAAAACATAGTAGTATGTTGATAAGATTTGACATTAGCAAAGCATATAAGTAAGTGCATACTAGTGCATTCTTTTAGTTAGAATGAGAGTATTTATTTTCTACAATGTTTGGTTGGATAGAAATTTCCATTTCATTGCAACAAAATTATTCTTCATGTTAGGATAACCGGTGAACAATTGAGAGGGGGGGTGGTGAATCAGTTATTAACAGATTATATCAATTAATTCACTTAATAACCTCTAACTAGATTAAGTACCAGTAAAGCAGAAACATATGTCAGTAGGAACAGTTATCGATAAACAATACAACTT
The DNA here is from genome assembly GCF_030272615.1 of Cryptomeria japonica. Classification (NCBI taxonomy): domain Eukaryota; kingdom Viridiplantae; phylum Streptophyta; class Pinopsida; order Cupressales; family Cupressaceae; genus Cryptomeria; species Cryptomeria japonica. Next base: position 493,925,145 of record NC_081412.1, on the reverse strand, counting down.
AATAATTAAATAGATAATCAATGCAAAGCAACCAAACCACATAACACCATGATTTGTACGTGGAAAACACGGAAATGGAAAAACTGTGGTGGGAAGCCTATCCACAGTTAGATGATACTTCTACAGAAAGTATGTGATACAATGAGGGGCATGCACATGCAGGAAGGCACACTACCTAGAGCGTACTACTCATTAAAAAAGAGTCTCACTGACTATAGAGAGGTTATAACCACCTCAAGATAAATGGACAAAAATCCAGAGTAATGAACTGTCAGAGATAGTGTCTACCGTGCCTGATTATAGTCCCAGTTAACCTGAATACCAGAGGCCTTTAACTTCTTCCTTAATCCCAATTCGATCACCTATTATTGATCAAATCTCCTTCGCATATGATATTGCATTTCAAGACCACAACACTTACTCCCCATGATCTACAATGAGATATTACATCATTTTATACCAAACCTAAGGCCTAAACCAATTAGGTCAGCTACCTAAAAGATATTACAATAAGATCATTGTATAAATCCATATTACAATGATATGCCATGTCAACTTAAGACCAAAACAACAATAACCAATCCATAGAACATCTTGAAATATCCCATTAATGTGTAGAGTACACGTTAATATGATATTGTTCCATAACCTAGATAGGCATCAGACCTATTCTAGGTCCACCACGCCAAAGTAATGTCTCCACCTTGTTGAAGCATGATCAAAGAACATCTGCAGCATCCGGAAAGCTGCACTAACACTACTTATGTATCCTGTCAAGATTCCTCAGTGAAAGCTCTGCCGGTAAAACCTTAAGCCAATGCTGGTAAGGGTTTACAAGAGTGTATGATAGCATCCGATTACCAAGTCAATACCAACTGACCAAAACATGCTCCAGGAACATGTAACACATAAAATCAAACATACTCCATTAATCCAAACATGTCGAAAGTGTCCAATAGATAGTCTCTTCTGTCGGTGACCAAAACCTGTCTGTCGATAACTAACCATAAGAACTAGTGTTGACATCAATGCAACATATAATCAATTCATCCATAATGCCAACAATCTCCCCCTTTGGAATTGATGGAAACACTAGATGTGAAAAAACATGTAAGTACCAAAAAATGTCAAACAAGTCTCCCCCCGTGGAAGACAACCAACAATCTCCTGAAGATCAATAACTCTCCCCCTTTGAATAATACCTCTAAAAAGTTCTGAATTTCTTTTTCATATCACTATCTCTCCCCCTTTGAATAATATCTCTGAAAAGTTCTAAATTTCTTTTTCACATCACTATCTCTCCCCCTTTGACATCAATGCTAGAAATATGACACAAATATCAAAGCAAGAATGTAAACCTCTGAATCTTAGAGTTGACTACTCCCTCTGAGTAGTAGCACCACTCATCAGTGAAATGAATAGTATCTCTGATAATGCATGTCAGACTGATGACAAACTACATCAATCAAGTCTCTGCTGGAGGGGCAGAAACCCCTAACCTATCTCTCAAATACTCAAATGATTCCTTAGACAATGGTTTAGTGAATACATCTACAATCTATTTTTTAGTGTTCACATAAACCAATTTGACTTCCTTTCCCTCTACCTTGTCCTTCAGAAAGTTATACTTTATTGATATATGCTTAGTCTTAGAGTGAAATACCAGATTCTTAGACATGTCAATAACTGCAAAGTTATCATAGTAGATAACTACCGGTTCACTACAATTTACCCTGATATCCTTCAACATTTTCTTCATCCACAAGACTTGAGTGCAATTAATTGCTGTTGCAACATATTCTTCTTTTGCAGTAGATAAAGAAATGCATGACCATTTTTTGTTGATCCATGAAACCAGTTTCTTTCAAAGAAAGAAAGCTCCACTAGAAGTGCTCTTCCTGTCATCAGTATCTCCTACCCAATCTGAGTCAGTATATGCACATAAGATGAAATCATCATTTCTAGAATACCATAAGCCATATTATGTTGTTCCTTGCAAATACCGAAATATCCTCTTTACTACACATTCATGATTTTCTTTAGGATTACTTTGATATCTGGAAACAATACTTATTGTATTCATAATATCCAGTCTAGCCTGAGTTAAATATATCAAGCCACCAATCATAGATTTATACCTTGTCAAATTTACTGGTGTAGAAGTATCCTTGATAGATAATTTCCCACTTGTCACCATAGGAGTACTTACCGGTTTGGAATTATCCATACCAAACTTCTTCAACAATTCCCTCAGATACTTAGCTTGACAGATAAAGATACCTTTGTTAGTTTGGTAATCTGCAAACCTAAGAAAAATTTCATCTCACCAATCATGAACATTTCAAATTCATTCTTCATGTTGTTAGCAAATTCCATGCACAATTTATCTTCTCCTCCAAAAATGATATCATCAACAAATACTTCAATAATCAAAATATCATAATCAGTAATTTTATAATATAAATTACTATAAGCAATGCCTTTAGTAAAACCAAGCTTCCAAAGATATTTATCCAACCTTGCAAACCAAGCTCTAGGAGCTTGTTTCAATCCATATAAAGCTTTCTTCAATCTGCAAACCATATCTTTATCATCTGTTAGTGAAAATCCATCAAGTTGTTCAATATATACTTCTTCTTCAAGTTCACCATTCAAAAATGAATATTTAACATCCATTTGATAAACTTTATAGTTCTTATAAGCTGCAAAGGCAAGAAATAGTCTAACAGATTCAATTCTGGCTACAGGTGTGAATGTTTCACCATAATCAATTCCTTCCATTTGAGAATATCCTTTACAAACCAATCTAGCCTTTTTTCTTACAACTTGACCATCCTCATTTAGTTTATTCCTAAAAACTCATTTAGTTCCAATAACAAATTTCAGTTCAACTAGAGAAATAAGACATACCTCTTCCTTTGTCAATCTTCTTCTTCTCATAACTCCCTTGTTCCTATCTCTAATTATTTGATCTTTAGAATGATTTAATCTTACATACCTTGGTGTCTTCTGAATTTGAGATTCACTGCTCTGATCATCAGTCATAGTTGAATTTTCTGATTGTCCCGGTGTAACTGTCTCAGTTTCTTGTACCAGTTTAGGCATTGTCGGTTTAGTTATGATCATTTCCACTGCCAATCCCCTGTCATATGATATAGATTGATTTATATATTTCTCATCCACTTTCACATTAGCATTCTCTACAATTTTCTGCAATCTTTTGTTATAACATCTATATGCTTTTCTTTGAATTGAATAACCAAGAAATATCCCTTATCACATCTAGGATCAAACTTTTCAATTAAATCATCTCTTTTGATATAGCATTTACTTCCAAAATTTTTGAAGTATTTAATAGTAGGTGTATGTCCAAACCATAATTCATAAGGGGTCTTACCGGTTTCACCTTTGATGTGAACTCTATTGAATGTGTAGACTGTTGTACTCACTACTTCTCTCTAGTAGATGTGAGGCAATTTGGCTTCCATCATCATATATCTTGTTGAATCCAAAATGGTTCTGTTCTTTCTTTCCACTACTCCATTCTGGTGAGGACTTCAAGGTGCAGATAACTCTCTCTTAATTCCATTTGTCTCACAATAACTGTTAAATTCATGAGAAGTGAACTCACTGCCTTGATCTGATCTTAGACATTTGATTTTCAATCCATTTTTTGTTTCAACCGTTGCTTTCTAGATCTTGAATTTCTCAAAGGCTTCAGACCTCTCCCTAAAAAAAGTCACCCACATCATCCTAGAATAGTCATCAATAATCAACATGAAATACCTATCACCTTGAAAGTTTCTAGTCCTTGCAGGACCACATAAGTCAGTGTGAATCAAATCAAGTACATCATTATATTTATCATGTATGCTCTTAAAAGCAGTTCTAACTTGCTTTCCCAATTGACATTCCTTACATACTGGATTATGAGGCTTCATAATCTTAGGTATATCTCTAACTGCCTTAATTGAACTGATCTTAACAATACAATCAAAATTAACATGACACAACCTCTTATGCCATAACCAACTCTTGTCAATATGAGAAATCAAGCATGTCTTATTACCACTGTTCAAGTGAAAGATATTACCTCCAATCTGAATACTGGTTGCAATCTCCAAACCAGTCTTGTTAATGATTTTGCATTTTCTATCTTTAAACTAAAGTTAGAAACCCTTGTCCACCAATTTACCAACCCTCAAAGGATTATGCTTTAAACCTTCTACATAATAGATATTGTCAGTATTATGCTTACCATCCAAAGAAACAGTACCTCTACCTTTGATCATACATGCTTTGTCATCTCCAAATCTGACTTCACCACCATTGTATTCTTGTAGGGACATAAATTTTCTTTTATCTCTAGTCATATGATGTGAGAATCCACTATCAATTACCCATTCATCCTTATCTTCAACTTTTGCTGCCAAGGCCTTTTCTTCATTCATGATAGCCGTTTTCGGTTCATCTTCCTTTAAAGCATAGAACACCCATTCCTTTCCATTGTCAGATCCACTAATAGAGTCTTTTGTTGGTTCATCCCTAGAGTCATCACTTACTCCTTCCTCATCCGCTATGTAGCATTGTTTACTTTTCTTGAATCTATATCTATTCTAATTAGGCTTAAATGATTTATTAACTCTTTCTTCAAATCTTGCATTCCTTTCAGGATATCTAGATGCAAAATGACCAATCTTATTACATCCAAATCATTTAAAAGGTTATTTTCCTTCATACTTACTTCCTTCCAGTCCTTTAGGTACTCTTCTAGAAAATAAGGCTTCAAGTTGCTCAAATTCTTCATCTTCTTTCCTAATATCTTCCAATTATTTTTCATATAAGGCTTTCCAATCACTTTTGTCAGTAGATGATGATGCATGAAAAGCAAGTTCAAATTTTACAGCTCCAGAAGATCCAAATTCTTCAAGCTCAAAAGCAGATAATTTCACAATCAGAATGTCTCTGTTAACTGAAGAGTTTGTCATTGTTCTCAACTCATTAATTGCAATTGCCTTCATCTTGTAAGCTGGTGGAAGTTCTCTCAAGACTTTGGAAACTATTTCATCTTCACTCAAAGATCCTCCACAACATTGAATTCCCATAACAATCTCATTTACTCTTTCCATAAACACATCAATTCTTTCATTATCTTCCATCTTCAAGTTTTCATATCCTACCCAGTAACCATCAAGTTTAACAATTTTGATAGTAGGATCACCTTCATTCAAAGTTTGCAATTTATCCCACATAACCTTTGTTGATGATTTATTAGTCAATCCCATGATTTGCTGACCAGTAAGTGCACACAAGAGAGCTTCTCTAGCTTTGCAATCATTTTCAATATTCTTGTCCAAGTCTGCAGGACTAAGATTGCTAGATGTTGGATCATAAGGTATGTATCCTTTCTCACTGATCTCCCAAATATCCTTGCCAAGACATCTAAGATGAGTCTACATTTGAATTTTCCATATCCCATAATTTGTTCCATCAAACTTAGGGATTTCTCTTCTAAAAATAGTTATCGATGGATTTGAAGTTTTAGCTACCATAGGATCTACCTCAAGCAGTTAAGCTTATACAAAAGAGGACCAAAGCTTTGATACCAATTGTTAGGATAGATGGTGAACAACTGAGGGGGGGGGGGGGGTCAATTAGTTGTTAACAGATTATATCAATTAATCCACTTAATAACCTTTAACCAGAGTAAGTACCAGTAAAGAAAAAATAGATGCTGGTAGGAACAGTTACCGGTAAACAATACAACCTAATAAGTAAATAGATAATCAATGAAAAGAAACCAAACCACGTAACACCATGATTTGTATGTGGAAAACTCGGAAAGGGAAAAACCACAGTGGGAAGCCTACCCATAGTCAGATGATACTTTTGCATAAAGTATGTGATATAATAAGGGGCCTGCACATGTAGGAAGGCACACTTCCTAGAGCGCACTGCTCATTAAAAAAGAGTCTCACTGACTATAGAGAAGTTATAACCACCTCAAGATAAATGGACAACAATCCAGAGTAATGAAATACTAGAGATAGCATCTACCATGCCTGATTATAGTCTCGGTTAAGCTCAATACCGGAGGCCTTTAACCTCTTCCTTAATCCCATTCTGATCACCTATGATCGACAAAATCTACTTCACATATGATATTGCATTTCAAGACCACGACACTTATTCCCCATGATCTCCAATGAGATATTACATCATTTTATACCAACCCTAAGGCCTAAACCAATTAGGTCGGCCACCTAAAAGATATTACAATAAGATCATTACATAAATCCATATTACAATGATATGCCCTATTGGCTTAGGACAAAAACAACAATAACCAATCCATAGAACATCCTAAAACATCTAGGTAATGTGTAGAGTAAACATTAATATGATACCGGTCCATAACCTAGATAGGCACCAAACCTATTCTGGGTCCACCACGCCAAAGTAATGTCTCCACTTGGTTGAAGCACGATCAGAGAATATCTTTAGTATCTTGAAAGCCACACCAATAGTACTTATGCATCCTGTCAAGATTCCTTAGTGAAAGCTATGCCGGTAAAACCTTAAGCGAATACCAGTAAGGGTTGACAAGAGTGTATGATAGAATCTAATTACCAAGTCAATACCAATTGACCAAAACATGCTCCAGGAACATGTAACACATAAAATAAAACATACTCCATTGATCCAAACATGTTGGAAGTGTCCAACAGATAGTCTCTTCTATCGGTAACACTAGATGTTCTGTTGGTAACCAAAACCTGTCTGTCGGTAACCAACCATAACAGCTAGTGTTAAAATCAATGACAAAACATCAATGCAGCACATAATCAATTCATCCATAATTATAACATTTCATTGTGGTAAATATATCAATTTTTGCTTTTTTAGTTTATCCTCAAGATGACTATCAATGGGACCCACTTTCTTCATTTGTGTTTTTTAATTTAGGATGAGGCTTTTGGAGGGCTAATCAAATGTCATTAGCATGACGAGCTATGAGTTAGGGTTCCAATTGCCAAAATCATCAACACTTTCACACATGTTCAATTCACAAATGAAATGACTTCATTTGGGGAGGGAAGATTGAAGGAAGAAAACATCATTAACAATACCTTTCAGATCTATAGTTCTTATTTAGGGAAAATTATAAATAAGGAGACAACAATTTTTTTTCTTCAATACTAAAAAATTGAGGCAAAATCATATTGGCAAAGTGTTAGATTTCACAATTAAAATGTTTTCCTCTAAATATTTGGGAGCTCTCATTTTCAATAGCTCAATAAGGATGGCCTTGTGGGAGGAAGTTATGAGAGCTAGTTCATGGAAGGGAAAATAGCTCTCCTTAGTTGGTTACAATACTATGTAGAAGTTTGTTATGTGTCTACACATGTAAGTGGGTGATTTTATTCTAGGAAAGGTTTCGTTTCACACCCCATCTCATGTGATAGTTTCAAACAACATGATTTCAATTCTTTCACTTGAGAGCCCTATTTGAGAAAAAGTGACAAACTTTGATTACATATTTATGAGAAATCCTGTCACCTATTATCCATGGTGACAAGTTCTTAAGAAATGTAAAAAATTGTTAAATGCATTGAATAATTGTAAGGTAGAATAATTTTTTTCTATGCATCATGGGAAAGAAAAAAGAACTAATGGATTATTTGACTTTCAAGGTGATAAGGCTAACTATTTTATAATGGTAAATTACACACAAAAATACAGTAAACACATAAACACAATAATACATTATATATTTAGTTGTGTTATTACTCATGGATTCTCAAGGCTGACATCCATCCACTCTTTAACTAAAAGTTCTTCCATCCCCTTAATTTCATATTACCACATGACACGGTTAACTAGTGAATGTAAATTCAATAAACATATTACACCTCCCACCTTGGACTAGCCCTTGTAAAGTGGACTCTATCTCACCACATTAACACATCGTGTGAGAAATTTTCCTCCCCAAAAGTGGTCACTACTTGTAATAACACCAAATGGTATTAAATTATTGTATTCAAAATATTATTAATGGCATCTTTGTAAGGTGAGCTCATCTATACGAGCCTAGTATTAGGGGGTCTACTATATTCTCCTCACAAATGAAGTCTTGATGGATTGAAGGTCTTGAAACTTAGGTTTAAATGATGATAGTAAAACTTTTAGGTATATACTTTACTCTCCCACTTTATATACCCCACCTAAATATTTGGTTGTGTTCAACCTTGAGGTGATAAAATACCCAAGTATGTATCCTAATAGGGAAAGACTATTGTAATTTAGTGGAAATGGGGTTCACTAGTCTAAACATGTAAAATAGGATTCAAAATTAATCCCACCAATTATATTGGAAAATAAACAATGGCCCGAAATACAATCCATAGATGGGCACCTAATTGATTAGTCTCTTTTGATTAGAATGATTGAAAATTGAAAATATAAGAGCTAGGCTAAATAGTACAATATTGAAAATGAACAACATAAATAAACAAATGCCTGTTAAAGAATCAACTAAGGTGTACAAAACTAAAAAGGGGATGCATAGAGGAACCTATGTCTACAACTTAAGCCTACAAATGCTAGACTATGTGGCTAGTCATCCTAGTCTTGAAAGTGTTTGATGTAAATACAAGGAACATATTCAAGATAAGTATTTCACTCAATATACCTCCTTGAAGTTTCCTCAAAAAAGTGTTAGACCATTTATACTTGTCTAAAGTGTCAAGGGTTTTATTCTTCTTCAAAATCTCTTTGTCTTACTTTTAATGTTTGAAATATGTAATCCTTCTCTATCAAACCTAAAACATACACATGCAAGAAAAGAAAAATGGTGTTTGGTTGTATAGGGGTTTACCTAAGTCAAACCCCAGGATGAATTAATCCTACAAAATTGATAAAAAAAAGAGATTGCACCCCTAATAAGGAAGAGATAAATATGAAATGGAATGCTTCAATTGAAATACTGAATAGAAATGAGCATACCTTTGATTGATGATGTAATTGTTAGACAGTTAAGATAACCGGAAGACAACTGAGAGGGGGGGTGAATCAGTTATCATAGATTACAGGAACATTTAGCAATTAAACCTTAATACCAAAATAGTAGATAAACTAATTAACCATAGAAAATAATCATAAAATAAAATCCATCCACACAACACCAAGATTTGTACGTGGAAAACCCGATAAAGGGAAAAACCATGGTGGGAAGCCTACTCACAGTCAAATAATACTTCTACAGTAAGTATGTGAATTACAATGAAGGGGCCTCCACTTGCAGGAAGGCCAACATCCTAGAGTGCTCATCACAAAAGGAGCCTCACTGACTACATATAAATCCAGACAACAATCCATAGAAGTATTGAGCTAAAAAAGATAACATCTCCTATGCCTCAATATAGTTCCAGTTAAGCTCAATACTAGAGGACTAAATCCTTTTACACAAGCCCAATTTGATCTCCAATGATTGACCAACTCCTCTACCTGAATGATATTACATTATTTGCACATTACATTCCTTGACCATGACCTCTTACATTAACCATGGTGATCTGCAATGAGATCTTACATATTATTTATACAAACCCTTGACCATAAACAATCAGGTCGGCCACCAGACAATAAACCATGTCAGCCTTAGACCAAACAAGTAATATCAACACATAAGACATCCCGAAAATACAACAATAGGTCCTATCCACATGTTACATTAATGCTGGTCCATAACCTAGATCAATCAGGACCAAGTATAGGTCCACATGCTTCAACAATGATCTCCAACCACAAAGTCTTGAACATGATTACCAACAATATCTTGAAACTCCATCAGAAGCTGCACCAATACCACTTATGTAATTCATCAAAAATCTCCACCAAAAGCTCTATCGGTGAAACCCTAGCCGAAACTAGAAACCAATCTTCTAAGTAAGCAGGATAGTATCCAATCACTAGACCAAAACCAACTGACCAAATAAGAGTATAAGTATCATGAACAAGCCAATTCCATCACCAGATTATACCCAAGTCTACCAGATTATGTCGGATCCAAGTTAACCAGAAACCACTCATCCTACCCGAACCAGAAAGGTGTCGGTAAAGCATCCAAACAACTAGTATTGACATCAATGCAACACATAATAAATTCCACCAAATGGTAACCAATCTCCCCCTTTCGCATTGATGGCAACACTAGATGTGAAAAATATCTAAGTACCAAGAAATTCCAAACAAGTCTCCCCATGTGGAAGACAACCAACAATCACTTGCATATAGCTCTGAATATCAATATCTCTCCCCCTGTGAATAATATTTATCCCTTTGACAGTTTTTACTTATTCACATCACTATCTCTCCCCCTTTGACATCAATGCGAGAAATCTAACATAAATGTCAAATATAATAACCCACCATACTTATCCCGACAAAATTTGACCAGTTTTTTTTTTTGGTTACTTTAATCATTTGTGTTTGATTCAATTGCATACTCTGGGCATCCATCCATTAGGATTAGGCATTCATCCATCTAGGATGATCATCTAACCATATGGGTTAGGCATCTGTCCATACAGAGCAAGAGGTTTCCTCTATCCAATACGGGATAGGCATCTACCCATGTGGGGTAGGCATCTATCCAATTGCGATAGGAGGTGCTTTGGCCAGAGACTTAGACCCATCAGGACCATTCAGGTCCTGGGTCACTCACTAAGTACTACACTCTTCTAATAGGAGTGCACCGAGGTCACCGTCCTTAGGAGTAATTAAAATAACATATTTCAAGCTTGAATTTCGCCTCGGAATTTGGCTTAAAGCCTCAGGAAGTCAAGCGAATCTATATGGGATTCCTTCCGAGTATGCATTGAATTACTTTTTCCTTCTTATTATACTTATCTTTCAAATTAGGATTCTACTCAATCCTTATTCTTACCAAACCTAGACCCCACCCACAAACACCTGAGTACTAGGGACAACTCTGTCCCAAGACTACCTACATACATGTTTTGGCATGGGATCAAGGCATAAAGTATGTAGTTCTATTTTCTACTCTATGGTTTGATGTAAACTGATTAGTGGGTGCGCAACCCTTTCTAGGGTCAATGTCCCAAATAGTTTCTCTGCGGTTGCTACCCACGGTGGTAGCACTTAAGCAAAGGCTCAAGATGGCCTATTGCTTGTGGCCTAAAACAACAAAATCCTAATAGCTATCATAAGTGTCACCCTTGACCAAATTGTCAATCGTCGACAACTCTTCAAGATTAAATCAATTTCATAAAAGAATTTCACTCAATCATCCCTATAGGAGTTTACTATGGTTTAACTCAGCGGATGAAAGATCATATTAGAATCATCTTATTAGATTATCGATCCAAGGGGGATTACCCGCCCCTTGGACTTTAACTTCCAAGTGTCCCTTATTACTCCTAGATGATTTATAGGGATGATGTCACAGATGTCGTTGATGCAGCTTTATTAGGTGTTAAGTGCAGTAGTTCAACACGACAACATTACCCGTAAGCGTGACCTAGAGGCACTGCATATATCGAACGCTGCCAAGTTTTGGTTTTCTGACTTCCTTTTATTTAGTTTTCTAACTAAGAAGCTATGAAAACATCATGCTTGAAAACAATTATGAATTGAATTTACATAATTGCAAATTTTAATTAATTGAAATAACTACTTCGATGGCATTCAATTACCACCTGATAGAATTACCATTCTTCTACAACTAAACTATTTAATATATAATTGCATGTTAATGACAATTATGAACTCATGTATTAAAACATGTAATTTGCATGAAAATTATGGAAATGTAACTTGATCATCAATGAATGTAAATTAATATATAAGTAATTCATATGATGTAAAAATAGTGTCATTTACATGCAAAATTAAGCAATGTTTACTTCTATTATGAGAATAATTAATTATAGCATTACTAGTTCAAAATGAACAATTAGTTTAGACTTTTGGCAATTTTGGATCAAATCATAATATTATGACTTAATTGTTTTAAATGAATCTGAAAATTATCGACTAAGTAACCCAATAAATCTCCAATGGATTGAGAGATTTCAATTATACACATTAATTTAAAAATTACAAATTTACTACACAATGATCCTAATTACTTATAAATTTTCCTAAGTTTAATTTACTAACTTAAATTTATAACAATTAAACTTAAAATTTAACTAAGCAATTATTAACAACTCTTAATTTGCAATTTAATATATAAAAAAAATCTAAATAACTAAAAAAAATCTAAATAACTAAAAAAAATAAGGGTACCCAATTGTTTAAAGTTAATGAGGAGTGGAGGGGGGGCCCACGGGTCCCATCATCACTGTGAACCTGTGGGTGCAGGCCCTCAGTGATGAGGGGACCGTCGTGGTCCCCTCCACTACCCTGTAGTTAACGCCTCCCATGCACGTTGTCCGACAATGATTATTCGAAATAAATTTCAAAGACCTCTTTTTTTTTAAATAAACACTTTGCGATATTTTACATATTCATTTTCGTTTTCGTATAAATTTAATAATATATATATATATATATATATTTATTTATTTATTTATTTATTTATTTATTTATTTATTTATTTATATTTATATATATATATATATATTTATATATATATTTATATATATATATATATATTTATATATATATTTATATGTGGTTATTTTATTTTTTTTCTAGTTTATTTAAAAATATAAGAGAGATATAAATATAAATAAAAGATATATGTACAAAAGGAATATTATTATGAGAATATGAATTTAATCACATAGATGAAATAACATAGAGAGATTAATTTGTTTTAGCAATGTACAGATAACTGAAAAATAGATGATTATGCTAAGATAAACAAAGCTTTCAGAGAAAGATTTTCAGGAACTAATATTCACAGAGACAGATTTATATTTTATTCGCAATAAGATTTACTCCCAGGAAAGAAAAGAAACAAGAAAACAAGATCTGTAATTAATCTTTCTCCCCAATAAGTTTCATTCACAAGAAAACAAAATTTCCTACTGGAGAAATTAATTCATTTATTCTTGTTCACAGCAAGATTTACTCATAGGGAAAAAAGAATTAAAACAGGAAATGAGATTTGAAATTAATCTCTATTCCTAATAAGTTTCATTCATAGAGAAGTTAATTTATTCATACATAAGAAATCAATTTATTCATAGCAAGATTTACTCATAGGAAAGAAATGAATAAAACAAAATAACAAGATTTGAAATAAATCTTTATTCCCATTTAGTTTCATTCACAGGAAAATAGATTTTCATACATGAGAAATTGATTCATTCACAACAAGATTTGCCCATAGGAAAGAAATGAATAAAACAAAGTAACAAGATTTGAAATAAATCTTTATTCCCATTTAGTTTCATTCATAGGAAAATAGATTTTCATACATGAGGAATTAATTCATTCACAACAAGATTTGCTCATAGGAAAGAAATGAATAATATAAGAAACATGATTCAAATAAAAAGAGGAGAACCTGGATACTTGAAGCTTGATGCAGAATCCTCTCCAAATCTTCAAGCCTAGCCTTCCTTGATCCTTCCTTGCAAGCTTGGAAAAATTCTTCAAAACAAACTTAACAATCCTACAACGAAAAATGAGACTACCAAAGAAGATCCTACTACTAAAACTTGGGAAATTTCTTCAAAACATAATCAACTCCCTTTTTTGAAAACTTGCATACCATATATAGGAAAAATCCCTCAATTCCACTATCTAGAGAAATTAATTAAGAATGAGATTCTTTTCCAATATTGGACTCATGCAAATTGATTAAAAACCTAGTGGGGGAGTACATGCAAGGCATCAAAGATTCCTCTAGAAGCTTATAATTCCTCCTACAACATGTGCCATAATTGGGAGTGGGAAAATAAAAAATAAAAAAATTATATTCTCCAAGTGTGTGTGTGTGTGTCCATTTTTATTCTTTTATAATATTTATTCAATCATTTTCAATAGCTCAACCAAAAATATAATAGAATTGTATCAAATCAAAAAGTGATAAAGGAGGGTTGTGACATCAAAGTGAAAACACAAGCCTTTGAATCTCAAAGCCAACTACTCCCCCTGAGCAGTAGCATCCCACATTAGTTCCAGAATGAATAGTATCTCTTAAGTTGAAATTTTTTGTAAATGTTAAAATCTTTCTTTTGGTCATACATATACATACACATCTACATATACATATACATATGTACATGTGCATATATATGTATACATATACATATACATATATATATACCTATATATATATATATATATATATATATATATATATATATATATCTGTATATATATCTGTGTGTGTGTGTGTGTACACACACACACACACACACACATATATACACATATATGTATATATATACATATATGTGTATATATGTGTGTGTGTGTGTGTGTACACACACACACATATATATATACATGTATGTATATACATGTACATGTATGTACATGTATATATATATGTATGTATATACATATACATACATATATATATATATACATGTACATGCATATATATTTATGTACATATACATGTGAGTAAACTGGATTGGACAGTAAGTATGTGTGAATTGATGTAAGGATGTTGATGTGATTTGTGTTGTTGTTGTAGAATAAAAATATCAATGGATGTAGATGCAGTAATCTGAAAGATCTGGTAGTTTGGATGTTTCAGTAAGCTCAAAGATTGTTCTTTAATAATTACTGTAATGAGGATATGAAGATTATTTTATTCATACATTTTTTTTCTTGAAAGTTATAGATTTGTATCTTTCTTTATTGCAGTTAGCTTCACATTTGCAAGTCCTATTTTGTATTTTGCACCATGAGTAGTTAGCCTTGGTCAACAAGTATAAAGAAGTGATCTCTCTCTTTTGTATTCATTTCTTTCTATAGTAGATTACCTTATGAGTTAACATTCACTGTGGTTTTTCCCATTTCAAGTTTTGCACGTATAAACTATTTGTGTTCTTGTGTGGATGGTTTATGATGAACTTGTTCAATTCTTTTGATGTGCATATTAGGAAGTAATTTGTTAACATAAGTTTGCAGTCTAGAATTTTAATTTATGTTGATTTGCCCCTCCCCCCTCTTAGCATCTGGTGTGTGATCAACAATCCCTTATGCCCCCTTGTGGTTTGGATGTTGAACTATCTTTAGCAAGGCAGAAGTGTGGAAAGTATTTTTTGTTTCTTTTGAGTAGATTGGTTGATTTGAAACTTTTTATGTGAACTCTCGTGTACACTGTATCAACTTTTTGTGGAACCCTTCAAAAACCCTAAGTGGCAAGTATTTATTTGCTTATCGAATTCATTTGTGCAAATATGATTGAGGAGCTACTGAGTGTGAAAAGGAGAAAAGGTGTTTGATCAAAGGTGTTTTTCAAGATTGTGATCTTTCAAATGGAAAATTCTAAAATTATCAGTGTTCATGATGAGGCTCAACCTATTTTTGGGAATTGATCATTTATTATTGTGGGAGATGATCATGTTTGTGCTAATTTTGTATTCCTGACAAAGTTATACATATAGAGGATGTCCAGTGTTACATTCAATTTTTTAAGGAAGAAAATAGTCACAGCAAGATCAATAATTTGAACAAAATTCATCTAGTTGACAACTTGTAGAGGATTAAATTTGATTGTGTCAGTCTAGGGAAGATGGTGTTGGATACATGGAGCAATTTCCCTATATTTTGTGATGAAGAAATAATAAAGATTGTGTTTAGAGGAATTCATGAACATTTCCTTTGGTTGGATCAACCATACTTAATTTCTAAGGAAGCTCTAAAGGATGTGACCAACTTGGGTTCTAGTAGAAAGGTATCTACTTTGAAGTTAGTAAACAATGAGGAAGTGAACAAGTTAACTAGAGTTGTATATGAGAATCAATCTCTTTGGATTGATAACCTTGTTTATTTGGGCATAAGGTTTGTGACTAAAGGAATTTCATACAAAGCATATTTTAAGAATCAGGAAGGATCGTCTTCTTCTACAACAGTCTATATGGCCTATCAAATTGTAAAGGAAAAAGAAGAGTATACTTTATGTGAGATTTTGAGGCACCAGATGTTAGACAATCTTTGAATAAAAAATGATAAAATGTATCACTTCTGATATGGCTCTCTTATTGTTTGATTAGTATAGAACTATTTTATTAATGTATTGCTCGGAATGAAAAAATATTGTATGGAGAAAAGATGTGAATTTTGGTGCTCAAATTAAGGAGTATTTGGATAGTTTGGATGATAGTCATAGTGCTTGTAGTAAGTTCTTTATGAATCTCTTTAAGGAGACTATTACTAGGAATTATATTCCTCTAAAGGCTGTGCATTGGTATAAAAAGAAGATTACTTTCATTGTAGAAAAGGACAATTGTTTTATTGAGGCAGTAAAACTGAGGACTTCATGCGTGTTAAAGCTTCCCTACGAGGTGTCTAAAGACAAATGCATGAGTATTGCAAAGATACTTCTGTGATTGCCTAAAGACATGAATAAAGAAATATTTGAAAGAATATTTGATGAGATCATAGGAAAATATGGTAGAAAGAAAATTGGTGATGTTGGAAGCATATCAAAAGCTAAAAGACCTAGGAAGTTATCTATAAAGGCCTCTTCCTCTATCTATAAAGTATTGAAATTTGAGCATTTGAATCTACAAAAAAAGCAATGTGTAGACACTATAAATGTGGAAAGTGATGAAGATGAATTGGGAAAGGTCAATGTGTAGAAGGATGTTGAGAAAGAAGAAAGGTTGGTTTCTTCCCCTTCTCCTTCTAAGGAAATTTATTTTGATGTTGATAACTCATACTTGATTTGATTGGATGACCTAATGGTATAAAGGATGTTGGTGACCTATATCATACTGAACTCCTAAATATGATCAAGAAATTATTGAATAAGCATTTATGACATATTTTCTCTGGAACAATCTTGTTCCTAATTATATTTTTGTCTTACTTTTGTAAGTGATAGTAGAATTGTTGATTGAATGTTTGGATTTTATTGGGAACTATGGTAGTAATTTAGATGAACCATGCATAGAGATGAACTTGGCAAACAAAATGACAGAGAAGTGTCTAAGGACACATTAGGATCTTAAACTCAATTTAGTTAATTTCGGGAAAGTGATTGATAATGTTGCATGGTTGTACCTCTATATCTTGAGGTGGCTTACTACTACAAATAAATTCAAGCATGAGATAGACTCCATTGAGTCTCAACTTATCAAATTGGCCTATCTAACAAGATGGTAATAGTGCTACAAGTTCTAAGGTTTGACATCTTCATTCTTAGTTATCCTTGTGGCAAGAGAAAAGAGATGAATATATGAGATTGTTCTATGGTCTTAAGGATGCAATGGAATTATGAATCTCTTCATTTATCAAGCTACTAGTAGAAGGTAAAAGGTAGAACAAAGTATGATGAATGCTAATATTTTTGATATTACAATAAATATGTCTTGAGTGTGAATGTTAGAGAAGAATTTTATCTACTACTATTCATGCATGGAATTCTTCTCTTATGTTCCTAAAGAAATAGTTCAATGATATTTTACCTAGTAATGTATGGTAGATATTTTTTCTTTTTTCATCTTGAAGATTTTTGATAGGGAGAGTTACAACTATGATCAATTTAATTTGGTACAAAGTGCTGCCCTTTTTCTTTGATATTAAAGGGGGAGAAATATCTTGTAGGGTGAGAAGTTTTGAGGAGAAATATATTTTTGTTTTTCCATCAATGACAAAAGGGGATATCAAGTTACACATATGAGTCTTTGTTGTCATTGATGTCAAACCTATTGTTGATGGTCTATTTGTTAGCCCTAGTTTGGTTGACTTACTAGTGGTCCAGTTATTGATTTAGTTTGATTGTTTGTGTTATTGGTCTAAAAGTGATGTGATGTGGAAATGTATGGTCTAACATTTTTTGGTTATATCTAGTTGTTGGTCTGAATGTCTATTTGTTATTAATATGATGCAAAATTGTATACATAATCTTGTGCAAGGTGATGTGATGTTTTCAAGAATAGATGAATATGTTGTGGTAACTATCTCTAAGCTTTCTGGATGGCTATTGTTGATGATATGCTATTTTTCTAGAAGATTAATGTTCTTTGTTTGGTCTAGAAGCCGTGATTGTTTCGATAAAGAGTATGTTTATCTAGAAGTGTGTGTGTGTACCAATTATGTATAAGATAGCTATATGGACTAAAGTAGAATGATAGATGTTTCTCTATGAGCATTATTTATGCTTGTGATAAGAGTTTGTGAAGTTTCAGGATGTTGCAAAGGAATTTATTTCATTCCTCATCTTACTAGTTCTCTATGGTTGTTGTGGATCATTGGATATTGTTCCTAGAATGTAATGTTTCTTTTGTGGTGATATACATATCTCAATTTTGTGTCTGAATTAAAAGATAAAAGTACAAAACTATGTCATGTTTCAGGCCAACTTATCAACAAAAGTGAATTTAAGTAATTCTAACTAAAAATTAATTTGTCAAACATATGGTCTATAGAGATTCATTATAGCCATCTAATATATAGGCCACAACTTTTCCAATTGGAATTTATCTACTAAATGTATATTTTATACCACTTTGCATCTAATTACCATTTCTTTTTTCCTTTTTTTTGAAAAACTTGATGTTTCAATAACTCCTACTCTTATAAATAATAACTTTTTTTGAAATGTAAAAATACCCTTTTATAGATCTATAAGTGATTTTTCTAAAATATATATCTTTTAGTATTTTAATTAGTTTTTATATTTTATATTTTATTTCTATGGAAAGTAGGTCATCAACACTATAATATGAGATCGATTATCTTGTAAAGGAAAAATACTAAAATTTATTTAAATTTTTTGAAATAAAGATGCACTAGAAAAAGTGTCTATGTCATGATGATATAATTGGTTTTCTAATTTGGATCAATAATTAAGAAAAAGGGTGACACCAAATGGAAAGAGTTATATTTCAGTACTTACAATTTTTTAATTTATTGAAAAATATATATTCATAAAAAATAGTTAAAAATATATTTTTGCACTAAAGTTTCAAGTTATCAATATGCACAAAAAAATTGAAGTAAAAAAGGTAAAATTTACTTTATAAAGTGTGACACCTCTTGTAACTTTGATTTCAATATTTTATCAGCAACTAAATTATAGTGTTTACTTTATAAGAAAGTATATTTAAATAATTTTTTTAATTTAAAAAAAAATAAAGATATTAAATACACAAAAAGCATACATTTAATTTGTTTACATCATGTCAAAATTTAAAACATATATTTCACTTTCTATTGATCAAAGTTAAAAGGTTGAATTAGCATTGGTCATTTCCTTTATAAAAGTGTGACACAAATTTGTTCTTTTACCCTAAAATGTCTTTTGGATAAAGAAGATTGGTATGAACCAGATTATGTGTTTTTGTCTAAGTGGTGGTGTGTGAAGTATTTTTGATGATATTTAGATGGTGTGTTGAATTGGTGTGAATATTCACACATCTTCTTTGCCTTCCACATGTAATTTTTTGCGTTGATGTTGTGTATACACATTACATTTTCTCCTTATTGACCTAGCAGAGATTATTATTGATTCGGTTGGTATATAATGGGCAAATTAATTATGTTTTGAGAGTGACATGGTGAATAGATATGTTATATATATGAGGATGAGTTCATAAGATATGTGATGCAAATGTGAAGTGAGATTGAAGGAAAATAGAGGTCCAGATGTGTTATAGTGCAGATTGAGTCAGATGAGTATTACTCTATGAACTGTTATTCACATATTGATAGATGGCATTTCCTATTGAGTTTAATTTATTATTCTTATTGTATTTAGACAAATTTTTTGCATCTAGCCCTAAGGTTGTATGCCGTAGCCTACAATTTTGGAGCAATGACCTCCCTTGCCCATGGGCTAAACTATTGTAAATAATTAGTACATATATTGTGAGTTTGATTATCACCATGGTTTTTCCCAATTTATCTTTTTCAAGTAAAAATATCGGTCTTCTTGTGTGGATGCATTTATTGTTTTAGTTATTTACTTACATCCACATAAGTTGAATGGATGTTATGGTTTAAATATTTTAATTGGATCAAGTTTTAGTATATGTTGATTCACCCTCCCCCTCTCTCAACATCTAGTAGTGTTCAACATATGTATATGTATATGTATATGTATATGTATATGTATATGTATATATTTATATATTCTAAAACTGATGATTTTCTCTATTATACTTATCAAATTTTAGGTGTCAGCTATAGAAGTTACACATCTATAGGAGCTCATGGCCCACAAGAGAAATGCCTCTTGCACAATTTCATAGGTTCCTCCTAATTCCACCTCTTCTCATGAGTGTTGTCAAGGACATAGACACTCTCCCAAATGGGATAGTGATGATGACTATGAGTCTCACTCTCATGGTCTAGTTCCTAAAAAACCAAGGACTTTTTAATTATGGAAGATGGTCTCAACCCTCACATCCATCTTCTTATTGGTAAGACACTAGAAAATTTCCTTGCATGCCACTTGCCCTAGTTTGTGCTCGACCACCCTCAAAGAAAAATTCTAAAGATAATTATGTCATCATCAAGGGGCCAATTGATAACTTTTTCCTTTGTGATTTTTGGGACAATATTTATGATAATGTTTCTACTTCACTTGATATAGACACAACTTCTTAGATTTTGCTATTCTCATGCCCATGTTTTTATGTATTAGAGCTAGGCTTTTATGTTTAGACTCATAGGTGTGCCTTTTAATGACTCTCTGATTCTTGTTATATTGTACTATTTTAATTATTGTAATCTAAAGTTAAATATTCATAAAAGATATATATTAAATGCATAAAAGATTTATTTTCTTACTTATTTTCTTTATGAATTTCTATTTTTTAAAATTTAACCAACAGATTAAAAAGAATTTAAAAATATTAACAAATTTAGAAAATAAATTCAAAAATGGGAAAGAAAATACTTGGAAATATAGTTGAAGGAGAACTACATAATTAGGTACATCACCCATTATCTTTGTATGTTGTTGATGAAGTTTTCATACAATGTGAATATGAGAACCTATTGGCCCAACCATTTCAGATTTGGAAGTCACCTTGTATCTAATCTAACAATGTTTGATTGAAGGTAGTTTGGTCAAACTTGCTAGCTTCATTGTATACACAATTGATTAGGTTTGATTGAAGCTATTTCACTTTTGTTATTTTTAATCAAAACTAGCTTCAAACAATTCTAAATACTTTTTAATTATGATGTTTTTCCTCATTTTTTATTTTAAACTGAAAAATCGATTCACTTATATACTTTCACTTATACATAAATATATCTATATATTGAACAAAACTTTTATAATATATTAGTATTATATTTCCTTTAATTCCCACTTGTTCATTACTACACATTACATTTTTATTTAAAAAACAAAATCATAATTCCAACTCATTTTGAACGTTTCCTAATTCTAGACATTTCTAAAATAGTTTCATAAATTCTTCTACATACATATTTTAAGAAAGTGAAAATGGAATTTTTGAAGCCTCAAATATTTTTGAAACCTGAACTAATCAGACCCTAACACATTCAATCAATCATCCAAAGAGATTTCATCAAGGATATTTCAACGAAGAAGGCATTAGCAATGAGAATTTTCTTTTTTTCAAAAAAGTGCTCGAGTTCATCGTAATTCCGACGACAACGGCCATTACAAAATAAAAAAGATGCGGGGAATTCATTTGTGAATTGCAATCCCGCGTAGGCATCTATGGTGACTTCAACCCCCAAGAACATCAAACCCGTATCAAGGCAATCCCACGCAGGAGGTAGATTCAAATTGCCCTAGTTTTTAATTTCATGTTGCAAAAAATATACATGTGGTGGTTAATTGTCCTAGTTTAATCTCGTAAAACCATAGAACTGTGATTGAGGAGTGAGCATTCAATTTTGTATCAGCAATCCCTTCCTCCCGTATACGTGTGTGTTGATTGTTCACATGAGATCACATCTCTTTGTGGCATCGTATCAAACAATTCATGAGACTTCTCCATGTTTCCACATTTTGCATTCATGTCAAGTAGGGCATTTGCAAGTACAACACCTAACAAAATTCCTCTATCTGTTATGCTTTGATGGATGTCCATACCCTATTCGAAAGCTCCCATTTTTGCATAGGCAAGGAGGATGCTGGCAAAGGTTGTGGAATTTGGCTTTATGCCTTCCAATTTCATTTGCTTGAAAGTGTCTAAAGCCTTTTTGACAAATCCATTTTGTGCATATCCAGCAATCGTTGCAGTCCACGAGACAACATTTCTCTTAGGCATTCTATCAAATAGTTCACGTGCCTTGTCTATGCTTCCACATTTTGCATACATGTCTACCAAGGTAGTTACAACTACAACATCTGACAAAATTTCTCTATCCTTTATGCTTCGATGAATGTCCATACCCTGTTCCAAATCTCCCATTTTGGGACAGGCAGGGAGGATAGTAGCAATGGTCGTGGAATTTGGCTTTACACCTGCCGATTGCATTTGCTTGAAAGTTTCTAAATCCTTCTCAACAAATCCATTTTGTGCAGTTGCAACTACATCTGACAAAATTCCTCTATCTTTTATGCTTTGATGGATGTCCATACCCTATTCCAAAGCTCCCATTTTGGCACAGGCTGGGAGTAGGCTGGCAAACGTAACTAAAGAAATGCAATGATCAGCTCCAAAGACATCAAACCACTACTAACAAAATTGAGAGTCTAAAATATGATAGGGTAATAGTGTGAGCTGTCCTGAAATAAAATATTTTATTTTCAATTTCAACTAAAACATAATTACTCAGCCATTTAATGTTATTAATAAGTGTTTAATTTATGAAAGAGATAAATGGTTGGCCACAAGTACATGAGTTACTAAATGCACACAAATAAGTGAATTTTATATTCAAAATTATCTACAATGAATTCAATTCTTGTCCATTAGCCATTTATGTTTGCAATAAGCATCTTTCTTTGTTTTTCTTAATCTTTACTCATAGTTATGTGCATATTTCACATTCTATAATTAGGATATCAAATGCTATGGCTGAACACTAGCATGATGTTTGTGTTGTGGTATAGATGTGTGGAAACATAATTATGGGATTGTTATATTATAGAGATCATAAATCTAGATATCGCATATTACTTATAGCTCTTCTTGGATTGAGTCTAAAGTTGACATACAGTCATAAAGCCATTATTAGCAGATCTATCCATTTCTAGTGAAGACAATTGAGAAAGTCATTTTGATATTGAGAGTTTCTTATCTATTTACCTATAGATCATTATTAAGCCATAATATTTAGTTCTATTTATCTCTCTTGCAAAACCTCTGTAAGTGTCCTAGATTGTCCCTACTACTCACTCTTCAATTCGGAAAAAATGGAGTTCTAAAGATTTGTTGCACAAGATGGTGTTGAATGTATCAACAAGGCTAGCATGGAAGGCATGTTCAAGCTTCCACTTGTACAACTTACAACAAATGATTTGTTGATAGAAGAAATTCTTGAAATAGGGATACAATCGAAAGACAAGTAAGTACATACAAACCTCCTCAGTTGAAAGTAAAATTTGTGTATAAAAAGAATACATTGAATCCCAATCCATAAACACAATAGAGATATCGATGGAGACTTAATTGGATGTAGCATGTCGCACCAAAGTTGTTAGATTATGCTAAGCTAGTACATAATGTTCCATAAAGCCACATTAGTATTTTACCCAGATCATTATCTATCAAAACTAACTATAGTAATCCTTTTGAGGATTAATTTCATGGTGCTAGATCTTCATTTAGTTCCACTTCTTGTTGGAGAAAAGAACAATTATTTCTTGAGGTAGATGAATATCCCATCAACAAAGGACAAGACCCTTTCTGGAATATAACAAATTCTACTCCAACAAAAGATCATGGGGGTTTCACTAGAGATATTGAATAAGAGATAGACTTCTACTACTGCATTAAAAGCATTGGCATGTTCTTCATTTATTGATGGAAACTCTCTGTGACACCACCACAACCAACAAAGGTGTAAAAAGTTGTTTGCAATGCATGGATTTTTAGGATTGTCCTTTGAGAAAATAGAATTAAAGTATGGAAGCAAGATCTGCCAGCTCCTGAGGGAAAGACCATGTCATACAATAATTTCTATTTTCTTGCCTGTGAAGAAAGACCATGTCAGACAATAACAACGAACAACAAAATAAGGAGACAATTGCTAGATTGTGGTCTAACTTGAAAAGAAAAGGTGATGGAAAATGTTATTGTCCATGCAAAATTTGTAAGGGGTTAAAGGCTAGAAGACTTCTAATCAAAACAGTGAAGAAACATTGTAGGCTGCATGGTCACATTGAAGGTGGACATGATTATCATCCATTGGTAAGTTTTTCATTATATCGTTTTGACAATTTATATACATAATAAATCACGTGATGATGAGATCATTATCATGGTTTATTTATGTATATCAATTTTATATAGGTCGAGCACTCCGAAGCACATGGTATGGATCAACACAACCCTGAGAATATGGTTTTCAAAGTGGACGAACATGGAGGTGTGAATATCAAAGCTGAAGATAATGATCCCATGGAAGATGACGATCATGAGCCAGAAAACACAATTGAAGATGATGGTACAAATACATTGATCCATGAATCATTTAGTACTCACGCAACTGATCATGATGATGAAGATGACCTTGATGTTGTTCATGATGTCCCTCTACTTGAGAAGGCATATGAGGCCCTTTATGGAGGCTCATAGGCAACTGTTCTCTCCGTTGTATTGTTGTTGGTGAACTTGAAGGTTATGAATGGTTTATCCAACATAACAATGTCACGTATGTTAAGGCATGTCATATATGTCATAATAAACTGTGAATCATGTTGCACCATTAATATTATTTATTATAACAAATTATATTTTGTTGTTGTATATTGATAGGTGATTTTTTGTTACCACCATCAAATATTCTACCTCGCTCATACTGAGAATTATCTGTCGTTATGAAAGATATTGGAATGGAGTATCAAGCAATAGATGCTTGTCCCAATGATCATATTATATATCACAAACAACATGAATTTTGAATTGAATGCCCTAAATGTCATATTAGTAGATATCTAATAGATCAAATAACAAAAAGGGTTCCTCGCAAGGTTCTTCACTATATTCCCATTATTCCACGTATGCAACGATTATTCAAGTGCACTGGCTTGGTACAATTTATGGATTACCATGCACGCAATAGAATTCGAGATGACATTATTCAAATGCCTACGGATGGTTCAACATTTATGGACATCAAGGAAAAGTGGCCATACTTTAAAGAAGAACCTCATAATCTCAGGCTTTCATTGGCAGCAGACAATGTCAATCCAATTGGAGAGATGAGATCTATTTACTCAATGTGGCTTATTTTTGTTATCAACAATAACATTCCTCCATGGATGTCAATAAAGAGGGAGCACATAGTGTTGGGAATGATTGTTCCAGGTTTTTTATCATTTAAATATAGTCGTGTAAATTTAATTATAAATATTGTAGTAAAATGGTCATAATAATTATGTAATGTTTTTGTTCATTTGATTATGTAAGTACCAAGTTAAAGATATGAATGTATATATCGAGCCTCTTATCGACGAGTTGCTGGAGTTATGGAATGGTGTCACTATGTATGACGTCTCTAGACCAATAGGACAAAGACAATTTCAATTCCGTGCAATGCTTCTATGGACAATACGTGATGCCCTGGGGCTAACACATTTTTGTGTAATGTTATAGTGTTTAAGTTGTGCATGAACATTATAATTCAAAAAATTATCATATTTAATCCAATTATACATTATCTTGTAGGTCTTCAAACAAAGGGAAAATTTGCATGTCCTGTTTGTGGTCTAAAGATGAAATCTCGTCATTCAAAAAGTTTAGGAAAATAGGTGTTTGATGAGTATTGGCACTTTCTCCACAACAATCATAAGTATAAAAATACTAAAAAACATCTTTTCAATGGGAAAGAAGAGAATACATCAAAGCCACGAAGAATGACACCTCACCTATGGAAGTTGGAATATAATAGAATTAATCATGAAGGTAATGCCATTCCATCTATTGGTTTGTCATAAAACATCTTTTCTATTTTGTTTTGTTTACTGATGATGTGATTGATGATCATGAAGGTCATGAAAGCATAAATGACCACCTTCCTAAGGGAATAAAAAGTTATCCCCGACAATTTAGTAGGTTGCCCTACTACGAGCAGTTACAAATTTATCATTTGTTTGATAGTATGCATATTGGAAAGAATATAATAGAGACATTATCGAAAATATTGGATGGAAGGCGTGACAAAGAAAAAATTGTCAAAATATGTAGTGACATTTAGGATTCCAATCATGCAATGATAAATATCATTCAATCAAATAGCCATGGAGACCAGATTAATATAAGTGAGCTTCCTTGGTTATTAACGGAACAGCAAAGCAATGCTATAAAAGAAGTCATATGAAAAATTTGATTTCCCACAGGATTTGTTGAGAACATAAACAATCTCATATCAAAGAAAAGTGAATTTGGGCCAAGGATGAAAATGCATGATTGGCATACCTTCATTAAGGTAATTCATGTTCTTGTGTTTTTAGTATGTATTTAAGTACTGAGCATGCGTTTACTTTTCATTATGTTACAAAAAAATGAAAAGATAATTTTATAATTATTGCAGTACGTTCTACCTCTATCTCTCCCAGACAACTTCGATAATAATGTCAAGCAAGTCATATATGATCTTGGAAAATACATAAGGTAAGTAGTGATATTTATTTAGTTCGTTGTATAGATATTATATTTGTGATTTGTTTTACTTCTTATGTAATATATTTTTTTGCATCTTTAATACCTTGTAGGTGGTTGTCATGTAAAGAAATCCATAAAGACGATATAAAATATTACAAGAGAAAAATTCCTAATTTAATGTGTGAAATGCAGAAGTGTCTACCTCCAGCTTTTTTCAATGCAGAAGAACACTACCTCATACACCAAGTTGAGGAGATTGAATTGTGTGGACCTGTACACACTAGGTCAATGGGGATGGTTGAGAGGAACTTGAAATTTTTGAAGGCTTTGGTTTGACAAAGAGCACATCCTGAGGGTTCTATGGTGGAGGGATATATGGTATACCAGACTATGGTGTACATTTTTGAATATCTTCCTAAGTTTGCAGCAAAGATCCACGTGGATCACATTTGGGATCCCAACACCATTAACAATTTTGAAGGGGAGTACTTAACGGGGAAAGGTAGATTGAGGAAAGTGAGAGGTAACTATAAGATGTTATTGTAGTTAATTAATTCTTAATCTTCAAAATAAATTGATTGTAAGACGTCTATTTATTTTTTGTATAGTTGGTCGAGAGTGGGATGCACTACATTTGTATATCGCAAACAATCTTGATTGGATGACAGTGTGGATTGAACATTGTCAACATTCTGGACGCACATTAACATGGGAAGGTGTGGCTTCATTGGTTAAAGAAGCACATCGTAATGGAGATTCCAATGTTACACAAAGGGAAATTGATTTAGCATACGGTTTAAGAGATAAACAGGTACGTATAAATTTATTAATCACCCATATGTTTATCAACTCACAATGCAATAAATTTTACATGTTTGACATATTGCAGGTCAAACACCACAACGCTATGTGTTGTAATGGTCATAAATTTTGCATAAAAAAGTTGGATGACACAAAGAAAACTTGTGATTCTGGCATCACTGTAGTCTTTGAGGTGACAAATATTTCTTCGAGAAATGACATTCATCCTCAATAGTCTCAAAATCGATACTATGGCATTTTGGATGATATACTTGAGTGTGACTTTAATTCCTTCAAATTAGTTTTGTTCGTCGTCAAATGGTACAGGCTACGATTGAATAAAAATGATCCTGATAGAACTGTTATTGAACATGATAATGGTATTATAATGCTAAATACAAGGTCATTTGAACCAGTTGGGGATGAGCCCTATGTTCTTCCAAGCCAATGTGAGCAAGTATTTTACTCAGAGGTTCCACATAAACTGGGTTGGTCATTTGTTGTTAGACATGATCCAAGAGGAAGGCAGATAAAGTATAATGTGATGGAAGAAGAAGAGACTAAAGAAGTAGAAGATGAAGTGGATGATGATCATGATCGATAGTTTCATAATGATGATGAAGAAGAACAAGAAGAAGAACAACAAGATGATGATGATGATGATGATGATGATGATGATGATGATGATGATGATGATGGTGGTGGTGATGATGATGGCGAAGACGTTGATGATGATGATGATGATAACGACGACGATGACGATGATGATGATGATGATGATGATGATGATGATGATGATGATGATGATGATGATGATGATGATGATGATGATGATGATGATGGTGATGATGATGATGATGACCTTGATGTTCATGATGATGAGGAATGAAATGTATGAGGAATGCGATTAGTATATTATCTATTAAATATTGACTTCTTGATAGAATTCTTTTTACATAATTAATTCATTTTGTTTTGAATTCTAATGCCATTACATAATTAACTCATGATGCACCTTTTAATATGAAGATGGAGATAGGGGGTGTGACTATTTATGTGACAATTTTTAAACTGTGTTTATTTATGGAAATTGGATTGTTTATTAGCTATGTGACTATTTATGTGACCATTTAGTTGAGGATCCTGCATAGTCTACATAAAGTAAAGGTAAGGAATTACAAAATTTACAATGATTTTGATGACAACATCTTTTTATTATTTAATACTCTTTTTGTCTACAAAGTTCATGTTGTTCATGTTGTGTATGATGTAATTTCGCTAATGTTTTTTATATTTTTTCTTTGTCACAGGCTGACATGGATCCATCACATATCACAGACAAAGATGTACCTTGTGACACTTCTACCAAGCAGATAAACCTCATTAATTGTACAAATTAGGTAGAAGCAAACTATTACATTATTATGTTCTTTTTTTTAGTGATTTATACTAATTTTGTAATCGTTAATGATATTCTTGACACAGACGGATGTTCAGGGAAAGGGAAAGGGAGTTGTAGTACCTGAGCACCTTTTTATGAATGTGGAATCATTAGGGTTAAGAAATGATGACCCTAAAGATCCCACAGACCTTGTGAAATTCTTTAAAATGCCTCTTATAAAAATTAGAAAAGAGATTGTTGCTTTGGCAGCCATGCATCCTACCACTGATGAGATACGATAGAGGGTGGAATTATTGTATAAGACAACAGAAAACTTGCAAGTAAGCAGTAATGAAAGCTTTAATTATAACAAAAGTTCAATAACGGTTTATATATTATTCTCTTTTTATGTCATTAACTAAAATATGTACATATTGTTTTTACAGCAATTTATCTGCCCTCATGAAAGTCGTTCCTACGATTAGGGTGTTGCAGGATTAGGTGATGACAATTTTCTTGTATTATCACTTGCTTGGCTTATCACTTTGAGTACCCAAAACACATCATACTTGATACTGTCAATTTTCAAAATAAAGGTTCATCCTTGTTTACAATTCTTGCACTTATCATATATTTAATGTTTGATATATTTAATGTATTATTCTTTAGGTGTTGTCAATGTTACTGTCCAAATGTTGACGCCACCTCATCAGAGCTCACCCTCACCTGTATTGCCGACTGCAATGTCGGCAACACATAGCATGTAGACATCCTCTAGTGCACGTCATATTGGCCTGCCCACTGTTGGTAGATCCCTCTTTTGCTCTATCTTCTGTCATGTGTTTATTTCCCTTCAAGCATTCTTTCTTGAATTCTAATACCATTTCATAGTGGATTCATTTTTTGCAGGAGGAGATGCACGTGAGGATGTGCCAGAGGCGACTACTACTGATAACATAGCATCGTTTCCTGGATCTTCTCATTTTGCTAGT
The DNA here is from genome assembly GCF_030272615.1 of Cryptomeria japonica. Classification (NCBI taxonomy): domain Eukaryota; kingdom Viridiplantae; phylum Streptophyta; class Pinopsida; order Cupressales; family Cupressaceae; genus Cryptomeria; species Cryptomeria japonica. Next base: position 493,895,053 of record NC_081412.1, on the reverse strand, counting down.
ACGGGAACATTGCAGGCCACATTCATGGTGAGTGACGAAGAAATGCTTCCCTTAAAGATACAAAAGGTTCCAGGTACATTAAAATTATTATTATATATACTCTAATTGTAATTTACTTTACGATCACTCATTTTGGACTAATATTGATCCCATGAATTTTTTGCAGGCAATGATATTTTCTATAAACATCTTAGTGACATTGCATTGCAGATATTTGGGCCCACCATATGTAAAAGGTGGTACATCATATGTGAACTAACCCTTATCCACTTTTGATTTCATATCTTTGCTAGAATACTTTTCCTTTGATCCATTTCTTGAAGTGTAATAAATGTAACTTCAGTTCATTTCTGAATCTAACAGGTTTGTTTTTGCTTTAAAAGGTGTAATAACCAAGAAAAAAGGTTAAAAGATGAATTGACAAACCAAATGGTTGAGTGGTTTGGAAATGACACCTTTGACAAAACCAAGCTCCTTGAAAAAGCTAGCACATATCTAAAGTATGTGAGGGACCAATACAAGACCCATTTGGAGAGGAACCTAAAGTATGAGCATCCCCCCATGATTCCAGAGAGGAAGTGGAAGGACCTGAATTTGGATGCCAAGGAGAGAATTGAAAGGAAAAAAGGAAATACACCAGTAGGCGCCAAAAGAAGGTACGGGATACTATTAAGAATGTAATTATGTACTAATTAATTACTCTTTATGTTTATATAATCTAACATTTTTCAAACTTTTTATAGACTGAGTGGCACGTCAAAGGCAACCAAGGCAAGGCAAGAAAAGCACGGGCAACACAAACTCGGCTCTAGTGGTTACATGAAACTTGTTGCATGAATTGTAATTATCTCATGTAAACTCCCATATTGTCTCAAAATATTAATAAATTGCAAACATTTTTTTTTTATCAAACAATGCAAGCAAAATTCACAGTACCAAGCAAAAATGCAGGGCTCTGAATTCAATAGAGCGCCCATAGAAGATGACAAGAGAATTTCCTACCAGCAAGGCTATTCAACCATGGCTGATTAGCTATGAGAATTAAGTGGGCATACACAACATTCGAGTGCATCTGTCACACAGGTAAATATGGTAAATGGAAGTTGTTTCAAATTGAATACTTTACCAATAATCTAATTGATGTTGAGTTCCAACATAAAGTGACTATATTTCTTTTAAAAAAAGCAAGCAATGATAACAATGTGCATGTCATTGGAATGCAACCTACCAATTGTGAAACACCACCTGCACATGAAGGTCCAGATGTGCATGCCAGTAGTGGAGGTATTCATTTGCTATTCAAATTTATTTATTTAGCTATTAATACAATTAAACATCTTAATTTGTAATTAGAGTAGTAATTAATGTAACCTTTCTTGTTAATATTTTAGAGCATGTAATTAATGTAACTCAGGTGAAGAGGACTATGGTGTTCAGCATGTTGAGGTTGAGGCTACACAAAATGATGTGGCCCCATAAGGTAAAGAGCACAACAATTATGTTCTCTAAATTAATGAAATACTTGTAACAATAATATTTTTTTTGTTTTGAATTTAACCCATTTCTTTGTTATTGCAGAGGACCCCCCTTCGCTTCAGTGTCCTCGTCCTTAGTATAGGACTAGGCATACATTGAGATCATGAGCAGTTGGCGGAACATCTACAGAGGGGGGAAATGATGAAGACACCGATGTTCCACTTAGTCTTTTCATAGCTTCAAAGAAAAAACAAAGAAAGAAATGATTGTAATCTAACTTATTTGATAATGACTGATTTTTATGTGTTAGTGAATGTAATTATGTGCCAATTAATGGTTATGGATGATATGTGTTAATTAATATTGATGAATGTTGCGTGTTAATTAATGTTAATCAATGTTATGTGTTAATGAACGTTATGTGATATTAATGAATGAATGCTATATTTAATTAATGGTAGAAAGAATTAATGAATGAATGTTATAAGATGTTAACGAGGAATTTAGAGTAATGTTGGGGGGGGGGGGGAGGGTCCAAATGAGCTTCCACCTTCACATGGTTGGCCCTGTTAAGTAGAGAATATTAAACTATTCTTGAAACCAAGCAAAGCTCAACAAGGTAACACACTTTTCAATATTTCATTATGTTGCACAGTTAATCTTATTGAATAATGTATATTGAATCTTAATTGTAGGGTCCAACAGAGACAACATGAACAAAAACACCACGAGTTGTTGGGTATAATGAACTCCCATATTGTCTTGTCTGTACACGAACAATATGAGTTGCTTCTAGTGTTGATACCCAAGGTGGGACTGCAAAAGTTATGAATATGCCTCATCCTTGTAAGTTTTTTTATTACAACTCCTAATTCTTGAGACTAAACTTTTTGTTCTTGATGTTTTTCACTAGTTGTCATAACCTTTGACTTTGATGCTTGTGCCTTAATAGAACTAGATGTTTCTTGTATGCATACTTGGTCAAGGACTGCATTATGATGCTATAGGGCTACAAACTAAGATTATTTATTGTATTGAGTTGCATATTTGACATGACTTGCTCTATGACTGCTATGCACATTTATGTATATACACTATTTCTAGTCTGTATATTGATATTAATTTTGAGAAAATATTACAAAACTCAGAGTATTCTCCATAAGACTAGAAAAAAGCTCAAATAAATTTCTATAGTGTTTTCTTACAATTACTTGCGATCATTTTTTTAGGAGTCCTAGTATCCATTTATAATAGTATGGATGCATACAAGCTTTGGACCCTTCAAAAGAATGTTTGTTACAAACAACCGATCATTTTGAAGAAGCGATTATAAGTCCTTTTCAACATCTATGGCTTCCTCTGCTTGTTGTTCTATTGCAACCTCCTGTAACTGCTCCCGAGCATCTTCTTTCTGTCCCATATACTTATCTTTCCACTCCTGATACACATCATCACTAGGCCAGGTAAAACTAGCAATCTTCTATTTCATATCTTCTAGTCACTTCCAAGTGACTCGTACATGCCCAATCTCTGTTTCTATGAAACCATAATGAGATTTCACTTTTTCAATTTCCTCAATTGTTTGGACAAATAAGGATGTGTCATCAGTACTAATAATCTGATTGATCCTTAGGGACAAATTGTGGTCCACCTCCTTTAACCAAGTCTTCTCTTCCTTTAGCTAGACAGGACCAATGAAACCTCCTGGAAACATTTCAAATTTATGATTTGAATATTCTTTCCTATAAAGTTGGGCTTTTCTTTTTATACCTGCTCCTTCCACTGAAAGAATATTCATCTCTTTTATAAACTCACATGTGGACCTTAGATTGTCATTCTCTTCTGCATCTGCATGGGAAGAACACATGAGCTCTAACTCTTTACCTCTAGGCACCCACTTATTTAGGACTGGTTCCAAAGTGGCTTCTTCTTCTCTCAATTTGATCAAAATATCAATAATCCTCTTCATATTTATGTATACATTGGAGGTTTTGACTGAGTCAGCAAACTTCAAGATGGTGGCTTTCACCTTCTCCTCCTATTTGTTTGCATACAATGTCTGAGCTTGTTTCAATTTTTCCAACTCATGTTCGACATTTTTAGGTAATTGGCAACTAGAAGGCATAGGAGAAGGGGGATATTCAATGATGGGACTAGTAGGAGGGGGTCTTGTTGGAGAGGAGGCTATCATGAGTGTAGAAGATTCACTAGGATGATATTGACTTGCCAGTTGACTCTGGAGTCTAGCAATTATGTTGTCTTTGTTGGCTATTCCTTCTTTAGCATCATTGTAAGCTTTTAAAATAATCTCCAACTTCAATTGGAGATTAGCCTTTTCTTGTGCCTCTTTCTTTGCCACCGCAACACTGAATTTTGCAGTCTCTAGAACTGTGCTTGCAACTTCCACTACCCCTGTGTCTTGGACTCTTTTAACTATCATGCCTCCTAAGATGCTAGAATCTGATGCATCCTTCCTTCTTTGGTTTTCATCCTTCTTTAAAGACCACATGACAAGAGCAGCATTATCTTTGCTAAATGTCACTCCTTCCATAGGCTTTGTTTCTTTCCTCACTGCATCAAGCACTAAGGCATCAGCTATATCCCATTCAGGGAGAATCAACACACCAGCCTTTGCTACCATTTGTCTTCCTTTCTCAAGGGTGATTGCTTTGAACTCCTCCATCATTTCTTGCTTAACCTCTTCTTCTACCTGAGTTGTATTTTTAAGAGGCTGTTCACTTTTCCTCTATTCACATCTAGTCTTGAATTGATCAATATTTTGCTTCCATAGAAACTGTATAAAAGCTCCTAATGTGACAAAATTACTATCAGCTAGGAATTCTTCACTAGCTTTCTTAACAGTAAGGTCCATTTCTTGGCCCTTTAACTCACCATCTGTCAAATCCATTTCAGCATTAGGTGGCTCTTCGAGCATCCCCTCTTGGGTATCCTCATAGTCATATGCAATCTCACCGAGACTCCCTAACTGCAATAATTGTTCAGTCACAGCTTGTTCATCTCTAATGTGGATAGGAGATTGAGATGGAGAATATTGAGGCTCATCAATTTCAATTTCCTTTCCCACTCTCTGCTTCTTAGGGGAATCCTGGATGTCAATGACATCTTCAATTTTCCTCTTCCCTTTTGAAGTGGAAGGCTCACCTATCACTAACATTATCATAGTGTACTTTGACCTTTTGTGCATTACATAGTCACCATGTGGGATATCTCTAGCAAAGGTAGGCTTAGCCAATACCATCTTAGCCTTATCAAGCTCATTTTGCATTATGGCCTCCCTCTTTTCTTTTAAGGTCTACATGAGATCTTTAAAATAAATAATTAGGAATTTTATTTTCTCCTCAAATGGATTGAAGCTAGAAAGGGGGTTATAGCCAATGTCAAATTGATGGATAAAATCAAGGGCTTTCTTATATGCCACCCACTTCTCCTTCCTCAGTTCTTGCTCATCTAAGCTGAATTCATTTCTAATCAGATCTTCTGGGAACTGAAATTGATGTAGCCTACCTCTGCACACTGCTCTTTTTCTGAACATGCCATTGAAAAAATCCTCAAGGTCTACACATCTTGACACTGCAGTAGACAACCTATATGGCTTAAATAATTCTTCAAAAAATCTCCATCCACCCTTAGTGATCACAAAATGGTGAGCCATGGTAATAGTTGGGAAAATAGTCCCTTTACCTCTATTGGTTAGCTTTGCTTCTTGTACTCTCCCAATTTGTCTCAGGACTTCTGCAATCCCTATCTTCAATGGGACCTGATAGGGTAGTAAAAAGGGAGTGCCTCTAAATCCAAACACTCTAAAAATAGTAGACATAGGGTAAAAATATATGTCTCCCCAACTGTGAACAATCTTGATATCCTCTGCAAACTCCTTTGGTCTGAGAAACTCCAAAAGAGCCTTAGGAATTCTAGGGTTTTCTCTGCATAGAAGAATCCTAATTTTAGATGCAAAGCATCTATCAAACTTTAAATAACTTGCATCTTCTCTATCCCAAGGTAGAACAGTACTCCACAATTGCATTAGCATCTCCTCTTTATCCTTGACCTTAATCAGGTCCATCTCCTTTCCAAAATAATCAGCCCCTTTGAACAGAAACATATGCATTAACATGGAGTACCATCCAAATGACCTATCCACCTTACCATTTTTTATTCCTACTAGCCCTTTATGAATTGCATCAGCAAGGTATGAGGCATAATCAAATGTTATTGCTAGGGCAGGGTTTAGAATTTGTGCAATCATTAACATATAATGGGTTGGCATATTCTTTTCAGCATCCTCTCCAAAAATCTGGCATAATGCCCAATACATACCCTTAGCTCTTAGAGTGATTAGGTTGAGAGAGAATGGTTCCATTGTGTTGGGGCCTACAATTGTTAACCCCCCTATCTTTACAAAGAATTCTTTCAATGGGCCACTTCTAAGATGATCCCTTTGTGTGTTGTAAACCTGGGCTAACGACTCAAAGTCAATAGGTTCTAACAAATTGGAGGACTCACTGAGTTTAAACACTTTCCTGAATTCATCTTCATTTATCTCAATCAAGACTGATCCCTTTATGTTCTTGATGCATCTTGCCACAGAGTCATAATTCTGTGCAATCAGGGCTAACAGATCTACATCCATAAAAACACCTGGGACCACAAGCTTTCCTACATCCTGCTCCCATATGCCATTCAAAGGAGCTGGGGAATTCCTCTACCCAAAACCGACTTTGAAGAGTCCTAAGCCTGACAATCCTATTTCAGGGTCCCTCAACTAATTACCCTTATCATAAAGGCCATCTCCAATTTTTAGACGAGGGTTCTTAGGTACTAGCTCTTTGGCCTTAGCCCCAGCATTGGTGGACATGGTTAATTGCTCTAAAAAATCATCACAGATATTTTGGTCCTCGTAATTCACTTTCCCTATAAATTCTCTTCTGGGTGCCATTCTAGTCAAACAATTATACCACTAGAAGCTAGCACGGACCTCTAATAAAGTAATTCACACAACAGTATTTGAGAACAATCCAAGAGTTATCAAGAAAAGCACAAGAAACCTAATTATTCACCTGAAGAAAATTGCTCTGCAACAAACTTCTATGAAACAATACTTAGCAATCAAGTTGATGCGAACTGAAAAGGGCAAGTTGGCATTTAAGTTTTTAGAAATTAACTCCGCATGCTTCGGCTTTCTTTTCAGAATTAAATTCCCCAAATCAAATTCAAAACTGGCTCCAACGGGTCATAATTTCTCTAAGTCTTTCCTCTGTTTCGCTCTTTTGCTACTTCACAGAACATAAAACCCATGCTCTTTTCTTTCACGAAACAATGCTGGCCATTGGATCTCGTGAACTTACATCGCCTTTATCTCCATTTAATCTCTTTGCTTTAGTGTCGGGCCCTACCTCATTTTCGCCACTTTGCGGAGTTTAACAGTCGTGCACTTTTCCTTCGCGAGGCCACGCCAAGCATTAGGTCAAACTCAAATCACCCAACCTTTAACTCCAACTAGGACCATCAATCCTTTTAACTAACCGCGCCTCATCTTGACGGCTAACGGTTTTTGCCATTTCATTGAGGTTAAGCTACGGGCATCTTCGGGTCACAAACAACAAGAAGCGTTGGATCAATCTTGAGATGAATGTCTTTTAAGTGGGCCCTTTATCTGGGAATTACTTACCCCACTTGTTATCTGGTTAATAAACACCACATGGCAGTTGGCCATTAGCCCTGGAAACTCCTTTTGGTTCCACCCTTAATCCGCCATGTGTTCCCTTTTACTATTCCCACATAACTGTCGATTACACCTAGGCGGGCCCTCAACCACTTTTTTAAACCACGTGTCACATCACTCCTCCATGTTATTTCCACCTGTCTTTCGTGACTTCGTGAACATTATTCTTCATTTGGCTTGTAGCCATGAAACCATGAGAACCGTTAGATCAAAACAAACCTGATCTGCTTTTAACTTCATGCCATGCCTGTCCCTTGGGCCCATCAGCCTTTTTGCTACTTCGCAATGACTAACTTGCTAGCATCTTATCTTCGCGAATTCACGCGAGCCATTAGATCTCAAGAACTCGCTTGTTGTTTACTATTTTTATGAAAACCTTTCTCGGACCCACTACATACCGCCAACTCAATGCCTTGTCACTGCCATGTCATCACCAACTGGGGTTACCACATTTACTACCACTCTTAGTGGGACCCTCCACCTTTTCGCTATTTTGCTGAAGGTATAGCTTGTGCATCTCCCAATCATGAAACAATGAGAAGCCATTGATCTTTTTCCAAGCTCTACAAAAAGCGGCAGCTGTTATGCCACGTCACTCCTCTGTGTGATTTCCACCTGTCTTTCACGACTTCATGAACATTATTCTTCATTTGGCTTGCAGCCACAAAACCACGAGAACCGTTAGATCAAAATAGACCTAATCTATTTTTAACTTCATGCCATGCCTGTCCCTTGGGCCCATCGGCCTTTTCACTACTTCGCAATGACTAACTTGCTAGCATCTTATCTTCGCGAATTCACGTGAGTCGTTAGATCTCAAGAACTTGCTTGTTGTTTACTCTTTTTATGACAACCTTTCCCAAACCCACTGCATACCACCAACTTAGTGCCTTGTCACCGCCATGTCATCGCCAACTGGGGTTACCACATTTACTACCACTCTTAGCAGGACCCTCCACCTTTTTGCTATTTCGCTGAAGGTATAGCTTGTGCATCTCCCGGACATGAAACAATGAGAAGCCATTGATCTTTTTCCAAGCCGATCATTCTTTAACCAAAGAAGACCACTTATCTCTGGGACCTGCCAAACCCTTTCACCACTTTGCAAAGCTTAAAACACATTCAGCTTGATCTCACGAAACCACGTTGTCCATCCGATCAGATGAAACTTGATCGGTGTTTAGCTTTGGTCCAAACCTATATGTCGGGTCCACCTTCACCTTTCGCTACTTCGTGGAAACTAAGTTTTGAGTACTTTTTGATCGCGAATCAACGCGGGCTGTCGGATCAACAAAAAATCGCATGATACTTATAAGGCTCAATGGACATTATAAAAATTGAAAGAACTTCCTTCCTTCGATGGCTCTTTTATATTTATTTTTTTTATAAAAATGATCATCGTCGGAATTACAACAAATACCAAGCTTTCGACCGACGACTTCTTTGACCGTCGGTAGAGTCCATTGGATTGTCAAATTTTCAACGGGCATGGCATCGTCGATCAATCCGACGGTGAGTTTTCGACGGTGGATTTTGTCGACACTCCGACGAAAATTCGTTGAAAATCCGACAAACGGCCATCAGAAATCAGCTCTGAATGTACTAGTGTAAGTACACCATAAAGAATAAGAACACAATAGGAGATACTGGTTGACACTACCAAGACAAAAGCCAAACAACAACATAAATAATTAACTAGAATATAAATTATATAAAATATCACAAAACATAAAACCCTAACCATGATTGAGGAAAGAGTAGCCATAGTAATTAGTGGCCAAGGATTCCACATCCTTGTGCATGCTCTTGACAATATTGTCCCAGTAAGTAGAACCCATGATCATTTAGACCTTGTTCATATTCATCTTCTTCTTTGAGAATCGATTTTCCTCCTCTTGTAACTACTTGTAGAGTGACCACACCAAATATTGGCTTTCTCATCATGTTATTGATAAGTTTCACCATATTATTTATGGCCTTCTCAATTTTATTGATCAAGAATTTGTAGGATAATTAACATGTTTATGTCTTGACCAATGAAAGGTTGTGCTTTGTTAAGTGAGACATTGGTAAAAATAGGGTTACATTTGGTTTTACCTTTTTATAGAATTCTTAACAAGGTACTTCACATGAGAAGAGATGGAAAAGTTATTAGTCAGAATAGAATGAATCAAATTGAAATTATGCAACTAAAGGGAGAAAATTATCTCTTCATGGATAAAAGGGGAAGATCCATTCTTTGGTACATTTGTTTCAATGAAGATAACAATTTAAATGGGGGGAGCTAACTAAACTCACATCCCTCGAGTGTTCTAATGGCATAAATCGATCACCATGATTAGTTGAGAAGCTACCTTCCAATGTGAAGTATTTGATGATGTGAAAGTTGACCAGAGCCCAAGGTAAAGGTCAAGCATCATGTTCATACCCATTCTATTTCCTAAATAGCACTTTGACATCCTCATAAGTAGAATGAATATTTTTTTCTCCTTGTAATTTCTTAATTGAGAAATCTTTTTCCCTTCATAATTAATACTAGTATCCATACTTAAAAATTATTCTATCATAGTGAAATTTCGTTGATAGAAATCTGGCAATTATGCCAAGAATTAACAAATTTTATCATATGGATTCATTGAAGCACTTCATAGATTGAAAATAAGGTGTAACCTCGCTCTTTTCTAAATAATAATATATTTTTGTACTTTTCTTCAAATGATTATGTTAATCTAAATAAATATAATGTATTTCTAATTATTTTAGGTGAGCTTCTTTAACATATGATCCATAGTGACTCATAACACAACTTGAGAAAAATAATAGTTTAACCTCCAAAAGACATACCTACACATCAAAAAGACAGTGACCACTATAAGAATGCATGTACGGTAGCTCATAAAAATATTAAAGATACATTGTATTTTATTTGACATTTTAAAAGATGAAAAATGATACACCTAAGTTAATCGTGTATAATTGAGCATAAAGCTATTGAATAGGTTCTTTTTCTTTTAAACTATTAATACATTTTAATCAAATTTGACCCATATTATGATATTCTAATAATGCAAATAAATAGAAATAGGAACTATCCCACTCTGTCTCCTGCTCCACATTGTCACTCCAATATTTTAAAATCCCCAATTCCACATGTGGATTCTTGTCCTAAACTCAACTTGGAGGTTGACCTTGACCCCACGATGGATCCTTTCATTGTTGAAGATCCTCATAGTGAATCCTATAATTTTATTTGTTTCAACTTTAAATGCTTCTCATTCGGTGGTTGTTGTGGGTTGTTCTTCCTCCCTTGTTTTGGATGTTGTTGGGGTTGCTACTACAAGGGCTTCCACTTCCCTTGACAAGACTAGTTTGATTGTTGCTTGTGGTGTTTCTATCCCTATCTCCCTTGTCTCTCTTCAAAGAACCTTTGTTGGCTTGTGGAGAAAGATATTGTCAGCCTCCTCTTAGGCTAGAGTTTGCTCCCATAAGGTTGTTTCCATTCCCTGTTCCTCTACCTCTCCCAAGGTGGTCTTAGGGTAGGAGGTGATAGAAAATGAGATTTTTTTTTCTAAACTAGACCTAGTTGGTAGGATATTCCACTTGTGCCCTTCTCTTTCTAATTTGAACTACTGGGTCTACACTCATTAGAGTTCCTTTTGGTGGAAGGTAAGATAAAGATTTATCCTTGTGCTAGGGGTTTCTTTGTTGTTTGTTTTCATTCTTCTAATGATAAGGATACAATTTGTAGACGTATAAAAATGACCATATTCCTAAATGAATATTTTATGTTCATTTCTCTATTTAATTAAATCCAATTTAATTAAATTATCCACATTCCTCTATTTAATTAAATAAGTTACTCAATTTATTTAAATTAAATTCATTATACCCATTTAATGAATAAATCATTTTATTCAATTAAATCCCCCTAGCCACTTTTAATTAAATTCAAATTTAATTAAATAGTTGTCCCAAATTGAATAAATCAAATTTATTTAATTACAACCAAATTGAATGAAAATCATTTAATTCAATTAAATCCTATTATCTCTCCATCCACTTGCAAAATCCCAAAACCCTTTCTAAACCCTTCTAGAATCTTCTAATCGCTTCTAATTAACCTAAACCTCCCCTAAATTTTGTCACATCCCTAAGCAAAGGGAAGTCACTTCTCAAAAACCTTAAAGTCTTTGATAACCATTGAAGGTTTTCAACCTTCAACCACTAAAACCCTTAAAGTCTTTGAAAACCATTAAAGGCTTCCAACCTTCAACCACTTAATCTCTAAAGTCTCCAATAACCATTAATGGTTAATTCAAACCCTCCCACATGGTTAAAACATTTGTTTTGACTCAACCTCTATCCAACCCAAGGGTCTCATCAGGTCATTAATGCTTTGACCATGATTATCTCTTAATCATTTGCACAAAGGTTTATCTTTGGATTAACTCTTAATCCAGTGGGTAAGCCTAACTTAGACTTGACCCTTAGCCTTTAGATAACCATGAGGTCTTCTCAGGCCTTTAATGCCTCCAACCTCTTCTCTCAACCCAATCCTATGTTGACACTTGTCACCATTTCATTGGTGCCAATTGTGCACATGGATCCCCAACTTTCAAACCTGGCCCTTGATTAAACCTTTCAATCCTGACCATCCATTGCCCTGTTTGTGCTATAAATAGAGCCCTCATTCCTCCATTCAAAACAATCATCTTTCAAATTTGAAGCATTATACTTATGCTCAAATTCTTTCAAGCTTTCATTTCATATATGCTCATCATTTAGCCTCTTTTAGATCAGAAATTAGACTAAATATGCATGTTTAGAATAAGTTCTTTATCATTTTAGCTCAATCATAGATTAAATATAGTATGCTAGGATAGTATTCATACTAATCTTGTCATCTTATCATTTAGTTTATTGCATTTTAGCATCATATATAGCTTACAACACATCTCATACTAAATCAATCAAAAGCATCTCTCGTTCTCATATTTGCCATCCCCAAACCATTTTGCTCAGTAATCTGAGAGCAAAAAAATTGGTTTGAGGGACATTGTGAGATAGAGAACCATGGGACCCTCCTTGGGAAGCTGAGTAACACTACGTTACTCTATAGCTTGCATCAAGAAGTCCTATGTGTGTGTGTGGACTAGTTTCTAACATATTTCACATTTTAAGTTTTATTCGCCCACTTTTCCCGCATACATTTCTGGCGCCCACCGTGGGGCTCGAACCCCAATAACACATCGGTTTTTGAAATTGATCATTTTTGCAGGTCCACTGGAAATGAGAATCAGCGCATCGAAAACATATAGCAGCGCATCCGCCTAACAGTCTAGCGCTTCTAGCCTACTGTTTAGCGCGTGGGCTCTTTGTTTTAGCGCGTAAAGTCCTTTTCTTAGCGCATGATTTTGTTTAACAATTTTTCCTGTAGGTCTCGACGCGGGCATAACACAGAGTAGTGCATCGACCCAACAGATTAGCGCATCCAATCCACTGTTCAGCGCGTGGAGACCATCCTCTAGCGCATGCAGTTAAAACATTAGCGCATGGCCTCCACTAAGTTTTTCCTGTAGGTCTCAACGTGGCAAAAAAAACAGAGTAGCGCATCCGGTTAACAGCCTACCGCATCTAGTCCACTTTTTAGCGCATGGAGTCTATCATCTAGCGCGTGAAGTCAATCTTTTAGCGCATAAAAACACTAATATTTTTCTGTAGGTATCAACGCGGGAGAAAAATAGAATAGCGCATAGGGAAAACAGCTTAGCGCATTGGGGGCACATAATAGCGCGTAGGGGCTTTTTCTTAGCGCATAAACATCATTTCTTAGCGCATAGAGTTGGCAGAGCTAAAAATTAACGACAGAGTCAAAAATTAGACTGGTGGGAGACATAATATATATGGAATATAACATTTAAGTATAAGTGACATTTCCTCTTCTCTTTTCTGGAAATGTCACTTATACTTTAAGTTATATTCCATATATACTTTCAGGATGTTTGAGAGGGGTTTTAGACCTCTAGGAGATGTAATGCAAAATCTAGTTTTTGGAAGATCTTCCAAATTTCAGACTTAGTCAAATTTCAGGGCATTTCAGGATCAGGATTGTAAAATTTGTAACCAAGATCAGAATTTAGGCTTGTGTAAGCCCACACTAACACTTGATCACTGACTGTGTGCAGGTTCTAATCTTTTTTGTGCAGGGGAAGGAGTTAGTTTAGAGGGTTTAAGTCTTTTTTTTTACTTTCTTTCAACAAAAGTTGGTTAAAAAGAACTCACTCTCCTTTTGCACAAGTTAAAATAAACCTCATCATTTCATTTGGATGCATAAAATGAACTTCATGCCTTCCTTTTTGGTGTTTTAAAAGAAAATTCATCTTTCTTTATTGCAAGGTAAAAAGAACAACAATTTCATATTTGTTTTCTTGCAAGATTAAAGGAAAAACACTTCATTTTGGAAGCTGTAAAAAGAACCAACAATCTTTACTTTGGCAAATGTTTTAAAAAGAACCTCACCATCCTTTGGTGTTTAAAAGGATTCACTTTATTTTGCAAAGTAAAAGAACCTCATCTTCATTTTGTGCAAGGCAAAGAGGGAAAGTTTTCCTCTATCGACTTTAATTTTGTTGACCAAACATCACGATTTACTTTGTTGACCAGGCTTGTTTTACAAAAGTTTTGGAAATACACACTTTGCTATGAAGGGTTAAAAAGAACATCATGCTTTTTTGGAGCAACATCTCCAAATAGAAGTTAGCAAATCATTGTCTTGAAGGCTAAAAAGAACAACTTGATTGTCTTGTCTCGAAAGTGGAAGGAATATGCTCTCCCCATAACTGGGTGACCAAAAAGCCAAACCACTCTTACACTTTCAGTATTTCAAGCAATAAAACCTTTAGCAAGCCTGCCTTCCCGAGGGGTTGAAAAACTCTTAAAGCCATTCTTTGGCCGGTGTGAAGGGAACGACCTAAGTGGGGAACGGCTTTGACACCAAGTATTCCAACCCACTATAATCAAAAGTGAAAAGTGACGAAAGTCCTTTTCAACGGTTGCGCGCAGCGATTAGCCTTCCCCCAGTATCTTTACGATACGTAAAGCCTTTGTTCTAAAGGTTGGGAAGCCTCCTGAGGGAGTTTATCACTGACGGCCGAACAGGAAGCCTGATTACAAACCATAGCATTAGAAACTTTGAACCGAGTCAGTCGCCAAACATTGGCAATATCATAGTGCAAGGGTGGGGAAGAATCCGCCCCCAAGATTACTCACCATATATCTCCCAAGATAACTACTCAATTGTGAAGCAATTCACTTTGAGTTAATTTCTGGCAAAAGGCAAAAAAATGGGCACCCCCTAGGGGGTGACAAGGCTGTTTGAGCTGACGGAGTATCGAGACTAGTGGGCTATGATATTGTCAATGACCTTTTAATAAAGAGTCTATCTGATGTGTCTTTTGTTGTAAATCAAACCAGTGATAACATCGAGGATTTGAACACATCCTCAAAAGAATATACACTCAATGTTTAGCATTAGGATGATCATTGTCTTCATGTGTGCTATGTATTCTTGTCACAAATGTTAAAATATCTTGCAAAGTATCCAACAATCAAACTCAAAAGTCAGTTCAAACAAGGAAAAATCATAAAGTGGAGAAGATTTCCATATCCAACAAAACATCTTTTGAGATGGCCTTCCATATCCTCCACTATTCTAATTCAAAATCAAGAGAAAAGCACAAACTCAAATGATCCTACTCCAAGTCAAGATCAAGATCAAGGAATCTCTTCATCCTCCAAATCTATCTTAGGTCCTTTCATTCCACAATCGAATTCTCCATCCCTTCCATCCATCTTGGGTCCTTACTTCCCTCCATCCACAAATCCATCACCTCAAATGATCCATAAGAAAGATCAACGAGGAGCACATCTTTGAAATTCTTTCAATCCTCTATCTAAACATCTTTCCAAAACTTCTTCTATCATTTCCTCTATCTATTTTGGGTCCTTCTGTCCCAAAATTCAATTTTCCTCCATCTCTTCATCACTTCTCACGTACCAACACTCATCCTGAATACATTTCCCTCTATCCTTGCACAAATCTTCAAACATTCTATCTATTATCCAACACCTCTTTTCTATCCTTCCATCCCTATCATTCAATCCTTTGCATACATCCTTCATCTGTGAAATAGGCATTTGTGTCATTTTGTCACATACTTTCCCATGCTCGAATCTCATGTTCAGTCCTTTTCCTAGATATCTATTCATGAAATGCTTCAGAATCCGAGGTTGTTCCTCTTTAACATTTTCTTTTGGTTGGGATACACACTCAATCCAGAAAAGAACCACTTATCGTATCTTGGTACCGACATCTTTTGATTACTATATCTCATACACTTAATCGATTGCTCTAAAAAACATTGTGATCTCTTAAATTGAAGACATGGCTAGTGAAAAATCTAAAATCTTGCTTCAGCGCCACTGTAATTATCAAACCCATGTAAGTTTCATCACTTACAAGCCAATGCAAGAAAAATAAAGAGAAAAAAAGAAATATCAAAAGCATGAGCAAGAAAATGAATATCAAGAAAAGCAAAATGCAATGAAATGCAATATCAAAATGATTGGCTATGGGAACATGCAAGTAACTCCATCGGGGCTATGGATGCCTGGCTGGCAATGGAGCAATATTTGTGAGATTACAGCGATAACCTCATCGGGGCTATGGACGCTCGCTGGTAGTGAGGCTCTATCCAGGATGCTTTTGAAGTCAAGGTAACTCATGTAGCTCGCCATGTTGGATTCTGAAGATTACAATGATCATATGAGCCAGAATGAAGCCACTTGCAAACACATGGGTAATCAAAGATCTAAGTACCTTGATCCAGTTTGGGATTCTTCTTCCCTTTTGAGTCTGCTTCCTAGTTGCTAGAAATGTTCAGTTGAATTTTCCAGAGGTTCTAAGTGTGGGTTGGGTCTCTATCTTTGAAAAGTTCGAGAACACTTATTCAGATGATGCTAAATACTGTGACAATCTTACATATCACCTTTTTGCAAATGGAAACCTCTATGCTTGGGGGCAAAGTTCATCTACTCTATTCTTCCTACCATATCTCCCAAATCCTCTAATCCATATCCCTTATCCTATCTATTCATTTCTTCTATCATCCAATTCTTTCTACAATCTTGCTTCACCTAATCCATATCCTCTAATCCATATCCCTTATCCTATCTATTCATTTCTTCTATCATCCAATTCTTTCTACAATCTTGCTTCACTCTAATCCATATCCCTTATCCTATCTATTCATTTCTTCTATCATCCAATTCTTTCTACAATCTTGCTTCACTCTAATTCATATCTATCTATCCTATCTATTCATTGCTTCCATCATCCAGTGCTATCTATATCCTATCTCTATCCATATCCCCTTTTTCATCCTTAATCTTGATCAAAACTATGGACAACAAATCTATTTCCACCTCAATGGTTCAGTCATCCATTCATCCATTCCTTGTCTTGATATACATTGGGGCAACCAAATACATCTTTCTTCTAATCCAAAAATCCAAAAAAATCAAAATATCCAAAAATCCAAAAAAATCAAAATATCCAAAAATCCAAAAAAAATCAAAATATCCAAAAATAAAAAAATCAAAATATCCAAAACTCAAAAAAATCAAAATATCCAAAAACTAAAAATCGACAAAAATCAAAAAAATCAAAACAAAAAAAATCAAAGCATGAACACATGGCCCATCCATCAAATCAGATCAACAACAGGAAAACTCTCAAAGTCTGCAATCAAACTTATCACATGTATTGTTAATCAATTCATTACTTGAAATCAACATAAACATCAAACATGTCTTATACAGGGATAGGTACACTCGAAACCAGACAGATCGGTCTTATACGGGGTACTCACTCTTTGAATCCAGACATTCCTATCAATCATCAAGTCTTGATAATCAATCCATCCATCAACATCATTTTTTATCAAAGCAGAGTGACAAACAAACCATTAAAAACTTTTCTCAAGCTAAATTTGTGCTAAAACAAAAGTTGTCAGAATCCTAAATGAATCGCACGATAAAGGACGTCTCTCCTATCATAATCCAGAAAATCTCATCATCAGTATCAACAGAATCCTTTACCATCTTATGGATTTTTATCTCAAAAACACTTGTTTAAAACTTTCAAATTGTCAAATCCAGTTTCCAGATCGGGAAGCTTTTATCCATATCATTTGACACGCTTTGTCGTGAAGGGACAGCTAAACCTTCACTCTGATAAAGTAAGATTTGAAATTTTCAAAATCAAGAATCAACTGAATCCAAACCAATCAAAGGAAACCATTGATCACTCATGCATGACTAATCTCCTTATTCTGAGAAGAAAGAACCTCTATCGTAACATCACGTTGAAGAAACAACAACCTAGTTTTTCCAAATTCATCAAGAGAAATAAGTTTTTATACATCAATCATGAACCAAATCAAAACAATGACATCAATCAGTATGACTACTAGATTTTATTATAGTTAGCCTTATCTTTATCAATTGATGGTAGTACATGTTTCACAAATCATATTGTACATATCATATCCACCCATCTGAGGCATCACTAGAAATTCACAAATGCTTATCAATCTTGGACATACTTAGTGTAGTCACTGTCCTTGGTTTATCTGAAACAATTATCCAAATAATATCCCACCATGGCTTGGTGATCAATGTACATATCCATATCAAAGTAGTATCAACGACAAGGGGCAAAATCCTGACCTCGCTTGGGGCATTTCGCCTTCAAGATTTTCAACATCACACCAAAAACGTAGCAAGACAACAAGGATCAAAACAACCAACAAATGACAAATGACAATGCAAGAAGGCTAAACATCACGAACTTGAACTGATTTCAACTGAACAAAGATCTATTTTGCAAGATGTTTTAATTGACAAGAATACATTCCAAATAGCATGCATTCTTACTTATGGTTGTTAATTTTTGCTTATCATATCTCCTAAGTGACTCAAGGATGTCTTACGACTAGAGAAGCAAGGAAGGAATGTGATGTTTTATTTATCTTCTGTCTGTGAGTGAAGTCTTTTACCATGCAAATTTGTCCTATGAAGAAATCAGGTGGCATATCACTGAGGACATTTCGGATTTGTATGGGACAAAGGTTAACTCTTGTCTGTTTATGCAATACGCACTCAGGTCGTCCTGGTTCAATTATACCTTGATGCTTGTGCTATCTTGCAAAATCAAATATCATGTAAATTTTTCTCAAGTCATTATGGTTCAATTATACCATTATGCTTGTATAAATTTTCAACATATCCTAAACAAATCAATGCTCAATGATGATATCTACAAAGAAAGCAAACAAATGGCTATATCGGATGGCAAATGCAGGATGAGGATGCTCCAAAAAAAAAAGCATTAGTTGCATATCATTTTAACATAGTTGCATATCATTTTACAATTAGTTCCATATCATATCATACATCTCATTTTCAAAATATCATTCATCATTCATCATTGCATCCCCCACATGCATATCTATCGCACCATCATGGAATCTTTCTTCACTTTCATATCTCTATCATTCTTCTAAACTATCTTCCATCATTCTTCACTTTCATATCTCTATCATTCTTCTAAACTATCTTCATCATTCTTCTCAACTATCTTCTATCATTCTTCTAACCTATCTTCTATCATTCTTCCAAACTATCTTCTATCATGTCTTATACAGGATATATCGTTCTTGAAACCAGATGCTCGATCATCCATGTCTTATACAGGCAGTATCGTTCTTGAAACCAGATGCTCGATCATCCATGTCTTATACAGGGGGTATCATTCTTGAAACCAGACGCTCGATCATCCATGTCTTATACAGGAGGTGTCATACCTGAAACAAGACTTTCTCTCATTCCAATCAATCTAATCAATCTTATCAAACCCATGCATGCCATCACTATCTACTCTTCTATCTTTCAAACCACATTCTTCTTCTTTCGAGAGATCATTCATGCTTTGTGTGCACAAATGATCTCCCGAGGGGGCATTATCATATCAAATCTCAACATCAAATCCAATATCAGTTTCCACATCAAAACAAAGCTATCAAAATCAAACTTACATCAACAACATGAAACAATTTGCTCATCTACATCAAGTTCAAAATCCTATCATTTCATATCAACTTGTAACACAACTCAAGTTCTCAAAAACCATATCAAAACTTGTAAAACAACTCAAATACCAAAATCACATAAACTTGTAAAACAACTCAAGTTTCCCACCCATATCAACTTGTAACACAACTCAAGTTTCCAACCCATATCGGCTTGTAATACACATTAGGCTTCCCACATCGAACTTGAAATAGAACACGCAAATAAATCATATTTTGATCAGAACAACACATTGATATCTACATAACTTGAAATATCTCACATCAAAACAAGTTATACTGACACTCATATTGGACAACTACACAATTTATTTAGGATGATTATTGGGCATGGGACTCACACCCTCTCTTGATTCATCCTTGGTCACCTTCCTTTAACCCTCTTAGGAAATTGATTGATGTTGTCCCTATTTCGATGAGACTACCATATCTCCCTTTATATTTTTCATGTAAATCTACCTATGAGGTAGGTGGTAGTTCCTTGGGTTGGATCCTTCATGTGGATAAAACCTCTACTGACTTTACCCATAACTCCTATGCATGAATTCAGATTAAGATTGACCTATCTAAAGCTCTTATCTGTAATGTTTTCTTTAAGGTCAATATTGATCTTAGTGCCAGCTTGTGGAAAATGAGGGGATCCAGTTTTCAAGTAGGTGTTGTTTCGCTACTAGGCATTTGGGCTTGAAATAATCATGTGGTGCTCATTGGTAGTCTTCCTTAACCTAGTGGAAGAATATTGTTCATGGTTAACTTATTATTTGACCTAATGTTGTTTCTAAAGATGAATTTATTTTTAAGGAATTAAATTTCCTATCAACTCTCCTCCTGGTTTAGTTGTGGATCCTAAGGATTCTTTTCCTCTTTGTCTTTTTAAAGATTTAACTATAAATTTTTCCAATCTAATTCTTCTCTTGATAACAAAATGACTGGTGTTGTTTGCAGATCTTCCATCATTGCTTCTCTAGCTAACTATAAAAAGATTGTTGTTGTAAGTAGAGTTTCTTCTATTGTTTCTCCAATTGATCCTTGTTAGTCCAATACTACAAATATAGCTTAGAATCAAAATGATGTTATTGTTTCTTTTTCTATTTCTTATAATATTGCTAGAGCCAAGGTTTATTTTGCTACTTCTAATTGTATTATTGTTGTTGCTTGTAATTGTATTTCTTAAGACCCAACCTATTTGGTGGGTCAGCATTGCTCGGATTGAACTAAAGTATGTTGTATAATGTAGAAATAAATATCCATCTAATAAGTCATCATCTTCTCAGGTTAGGATGTTACATAAACAATCCCAAAGCTTTGTTTCATAATAAGATGGTTCTTTTTTGGGGCTCTAGCTTTGGTGTTTCTTTGTTGGTCACTCTATTTTGCTATTTTTATTTGACTGGGTTTGTTCTATTTCAGATCTTTGATAGTTGGTGATTGATTTATAATGAGTCTGGGCCCTTACCAAGTTAACTTAATAAAAAAAAAATCTAATAATAATTAGACTAAGAGATAATATGGGAACATGTAAGTAGAGTAAGTAACTAAGTGCATACATAGATTAAATTAAAGATGTTGTGTATCTCGCTAAGATTAGACACATAAAAAATGACAATTGACATTTCATCAATTTACCTCTATTTAGACCAATTATCCACACCTATATTGATTAAAAAATACCTTTTTATTTAAATAATATTTCCTATGTTCATTAATTATCCTAAGTCCTAACATAAGGTAATTATTTTAATTAATTACCTATCCCTACCTTATACCCTTCCTCTACTAAATTCTATAATTAAAAAAACAACACATAATATGCCTCTGGAAAAATCAGAGGTAGTTAGAGCTGTAGTTATACGCACATGTAAAGAACTTAAACATAGTGATGCAGTGATAATACAATTTGATGACAATGTAGTAGTTGTCATTGATCAGAAAGAAAATCCAAGAGGGATAAACACCTTGTATATATATTTAATTTAACTTGTACCATTCCATTTTTTTTAAAACATAAATTAAATAAATAATCAAGAATTCACCCTTTTTTTTCATTGTCACATCCTCTAGCTACCCAACCTGTTAGCAGCAATCAAGGAGGAAGACTAAGAGGGGAGGGTGGGGTGGAGGTGAATCAGTCTTCACCGGATACACAACAAATTAAACTTCCAAAACATTAACTGATAAACCAGAACAATAACAGATAACCAAATTAACAACACAATACATAACACCAAGATTTTGATGTGGAAAACCCAATTAAGGGAAAAACCATGGTGGGAACCTACCCACAATAAGATGATACTCTGTAGTAGTATGTGAAAATATTAGAATAAGGAATGCACATGCATTCAGGCACATTGCCTAGAGCTCACTGCTCAAAAGATATATGTCCAAAAGGCTACAAACCTCAACAAAGTCTCACTGACTTAGAAAAAGATTTGGACTACAATCCAAAAAAATGAACTACAATAATAGCATCTACAAATGCCTGATAACAGTTCCGATTAAGCACAGTTGTTTGCCCTACAACACCAAACTTACAACAAAACTTCGCTGAATGATATATCCTTGTTTGCACATTTATCTCCTTTTGATAATATAGACACAATACCAAC
This sequence comes from Cryptomeria japonica, assembly GCF_030272615.1. Taxonomy (NCBI): domain Eukaryota; kingdom Viridiplantae; phylum Streptophyta; class Pinopsida; order Cupressales; family Cupressaceae; genus Cryptomeria; species Cryptomeria japonica. The sequence continues at coordinate 493,873,016 of NC_081412.1, read as the reverse complement.
ACCATAATTACATAAGTATATCACCTATATATACAAATCATCAACCTTGATAACAAAGTCAGCTAAACCCTCAACCCTCAACTCATAATTACAAAAATTATATTACATGATACAAAGATAACAATATTATGATTTATATTACATAGATGGACCTAATTCAAATTCCCAAATGATTACATCCATCGGAAATACTGCATAACACATAAATTATCACCGGTTCATAGAAATCACAAAAAAAAATTGCTCAACAATCAATTCATATCACAAAAAAAAATAGGACATGACTAGGAAACACCATCAAGTACATTAGAATCATCTGGAACAGTTGCATCATCATCTCTTTTTAAATCTTCATCTGTTAACATCTCAAAGCTCAAGAACACAGCCAATCAGCAATTGTCACGAAGAAAGATAACTTGCGGTGAACCAAATTATGAACCATCTAAAATGAAGATACACAAGATCATCCCAAACAATAATCCAAAATCTGAGCACAAGATCTGATCACACCAGAATATACTGAAGGGAATACCGGATACTGCAAAACAGTGATCAACAAAACCAAACTACAAAATAGGACCAAAAACAACTCACCGGAATAACTCATAGGAATATGTTGGCATCAATGACAACATCATATCCTAGCAGAAACAATGAACAACCAAATCAAACAATCTCCCAAATAATCCAACAATCTCCCCCTTTGGCATTGATGGAAACTTATGAATGTGAAAAATAGTCAATGCAAGAAAAGAAGATATCACCAGCAAACTCCCCCTAAGATCAAGATAGATAAAGTAATTTTTCACATGATCTCTCTGCCCATTTGACAACAATGTCAAAGATCACCAAAATAGAAAATCAAACTCTCTCCTGCTAAAACTCAGAAACATGAATCTCTCTCCTTGAAACATATAACCAGAAATCTCAGAAATCTCTCTCCAAAACACAGACTACTCCAGCAAAGGAGCATCACCAACACAACAATTCAGATAAAAGAGTAAAGCTTTGAGTTCCACCAAATCGATGCAACTCAATGCATCTATCTCTCATCCGGAGGGGTGGAGACCCCTAACTTGTCTCTTAGATACACAAATGTATTTGTAGGCAAAGGCTTAGTAAAAATATCAACAATTTGTTCCTTTCTAGATACATATTCTAGCTTCACCTTATGTTCACCAACTTGCTCTCTTAAGTAATTATATATGATTGATATATGCTTAGTTTTTGAATGTTGCACTGGATTCTTAGACATGTTTATAACACTAGAATTATCACAGTATATAACAATAGGCTCATCATAAATAACTCTAATATCTTTCAACATTTGCTTCATCCATACTATCTGAGTGCAGTTACTAGCAGCAACAATGTACTCAGCTTCAACAGTAGATAAAGATACTAAATCCTATTTCATGTTAGCCCATGAAACCAAATCTTACCTAAAAATAATGCTCCATTGGTAATACTCTTCCATTCATCAACATCACTTGCCCAATTTGCATCAGTATAAGCACATAACATGAAATCATCATTCTTTGGATACCATAAACCATAATCTTGAGTTCCTTTTAGATACCTGAATATTCTTTTAACATTAGTAACATGACTCTCTTTTGGATCAACTTGATATCTAGCTATCATACACACATCATGCATAATGTCAGGCCTAGTTTGTGTAAGATATAATAGTTCACCAACCATAGATCTATGTAAACTCTTATTAGCTATAGGAGATTCATCATTTTTAGATAATTTACAACCAGTCACCATAGGATTCCCAACTGGTTTGGAATTATCTAATCTAAACTTTTTCAATAATTGCTTCACATACTTAGTTTGAGATATAAAGATAGCTTTTCTTGTCTGTGCAATTTGCAAACCTAAGAAAAAATTCATCTTATAAATCATATACATCTTAAATTCTTTTTGCATATCACTGGAAAATTTCATGCTCATATCATCATTACCACCAAAAATAATATCATCAAAAAAGACTTAAACAATCAAAATGTTATCATTTTCAATCTTAAAGTACAAATTACTATCAGCAACACCTTTGACAAATCCCAATTTTAGCAAGTATTTATCTAATTTAGCATACTAGGCTCTAGGAGCTTGTTTCAATCCATAAAGTTCTTTCTTCAACTTACATACCACATCTCCATCATCTAATAATAATAATCCATCGGGTTGTTGAATGTAAACTTCTTCTTCTAGATCACCATTCAAAAATGCAGATTTGACATCCTCATCTCTCTTGATATAACATTTACTACCAAATACTTCAAAATATTTTATAGTAGGAACATGACCAAACCAAAACTCATAAGGAGTCTTACTAGTATCACCTTTGATATAAACTCTATTGAAAGCATAGATTGTAGAGCTAATAACTTCTCTCCAGTAAATCTTCAGAATATTTCCTTCAATCAACATGGCTCTTGCAGCATCTAAAATAGTATAGTTCTTCCTTTCAACAATTCCATTATGTCGTGGGGTCCTAGGAGAAGATAACTGTCTTCTAATTCCATGCATCTCACATAAAGAATTGAACTCACTGGAACATAATTCTCCAGCTCTGTCAGATCTCAGACACTTCAACTTCAATCCGGACTCAGTTTCAACTTTAGCTTTGAATATCTTGAATTTTTCAAATGCTTCTTTTCCTTCAGAAAGACAACGATGTCATTCTAGAATAATCATCAATTAGTAACATAAAGTATCTATCACCCTACACACTTCTAACATTTGTAGGTCCACACAAGTTAGTATGCACAAGATTTAGCAATCCATCTGATGTGTATCATTTACTCTTGAAAGAAATCCTCGTTTGCTTACCCAACTGACATTCCTTACATACCAGATTAACAGGTTTAACAATCTTAGGAAGATACCTAATGACTTGAGTAGAACTGATCTTGATCAATGAATCAAAGTGTACATGGCACATTCTTCTATGCCATGACCAACTCTCATCTATCTTAGCAATCAAAAAACTTTTCTCACTAGCATTCAAAAGGAAATTGTTACCTTCACTCTTAGTTCTAGATGCAATCTCTATACCGGAGGCATTAAATATCTTGCATTTACCATCTTTGAATTGTAGATCATAACCCTTATCAACCATCTATCCAACACTCAAAATAGTATGCTTTAAACCTTCAACATACAAGACATCACCAGTGTTATGCTTACCATGAAAAGAAATAGAACCTTTCCCATGGATTACATAGGCTTTGTCATCTCCAAATCTAACTATTCCACCATCATACCTTTCCATTCTTCCAAATTTTCTTTTGTCACCAGTCATGTGATGTGAACAACCGTTTTCAATCACCCATTCACTTTTTTCTTCTACCTTAGCAACCAAAGAAATCTCCTCAACAGAGCAGCTAGTGGAATCAATAGGCATAGGACTATCTTCTTTAATGGTAATGAACACAACTTCATCTTTTTCTGATTCTTCATCTATAACACCTTCACCTGTAGCATAATAACAATTCTTCTAGTTCCTATACTTCCGCTTAGACTTATGAGGCTTCTCATGCTTCTCATATCTATCATTTATATCAAACTTTTTAAACTTATCATGTCTATCATACTTAGCCATTCTCTCCAAACATCTAGAAGAAAAATGTCCTATCTTATTAGAAGAAAAATATTTTAAGGGAAACTTTCCTTCATACTTACCGACACCTTTAGGCAATCTCCAAGAAATCAATGCTTCAAGCTCATCAAGCTCTCTCTCTCTCTCTCTCTTGCTCTGCTATATCTCTTCTTTCTCTTTCATATCTGGATATCTTGCACTCATCTGGATCATATTTTTTCTTATCGGTCATAGATGTTGATGCTTTGAATGTTGTCTCAGACTTTCCATGTGATTCACCAAATTTGCTTAGCTTAAATGTAGCAAGCTTTCCAACTAATACATCCCTTGTCATAGTAGCTACACTCTGGTTCTCATCAATAGCAACAACCTTATGTTTATAAAAAGGAAGCAAATATCTTAGCACCTTAGCAACAATCTTATCTTCTTCAATCTTTCCACAAGCAGATCTGATACCAAGGACAAGCTCATTCACCTTATCCATGTATGAATGTATTTTCTCATCATCTCCCATCTTCAATGTCTCATATTTCTCTTTTAAACTCTGTAACTTGGCAACTTTCACTTGGCTGTCACCTTCATACAAGATCTCAAGCTTCACCAAAATCTCATATGCATTTTGAAGTTCCATAACATTTATCATTTCAGAATCAGTTAGGGCACTGAGTAATGCTTCCTTCGCTCTGATGTTGTATTCAACTTACTTAATCTCATCAGAAGTGGATGGTCGATTCTAAGGAACAACATAAGCATTCTTAGTGATCTTCCAATAATCATCTCCAAGACATTTCAATTGCACTTCCATATGCTTCTTCCATACAGTGTAGTTGTTTGCATCAAACCTCAAACTGTCCTTCTTGAAAAAAATACCTTGAGCTACCATCCCGAATCTTTGCAAGCGATTAAGCTTCTACCAGAGGATCTGGCTCTGATACCAATTGTTAGTACCAATCAAGGAGGAAGACTGAGAGGGGGGGGTGAATCAGTCTTTATCGGATACATAATAAATTAAACTTCCAAAACATTAACTGATAAACAACAACAATATAACAGATAACCAAATTAACAGCACAACACATAACACCAAGATTTTGATGTGGAAAACCCGGTTAAGGGAAAAACCATGGTGGGAACTTACCCACAGTAAGATGATACTCTATAGTAGTATGTGAAAATATTACAATAGGTAATGCTCAAAAGATATATGCCCATAAGGCTACAACCCTCAGGGAAGTCTCACTAACTTACAAAATGGTTCAAACTACAATACAGAAGAAATGAACTGCAATAATAGCATCTACAAATACCTGATGATAGTTTCGGTTAAGCACAGTTGTCTGCCCCGCAACAAAAAAATCACCACAACACTTCCCTGAAAGATATATCCTTGTTCACACATTTATCTCTCTCTGATAATGCACACAGAATGCCGACACCAAAATTACATAAGTATATCACCTATATATACAAATCATCAACCTTGATAACAAGGTTGGCTAAACCCTCATACCTCAACTCATAATTACAAAAAATATATTACACGATATAAAGATCGACCATCAGACTAATACTATGATTTACATTACATAGCATGGACCTAATTCAAATTTCCAAATGATTACATCCACCGGAAATCCCACCAAGATCAACCACAACATGCTACACTATGAAAAATATTGCATAACACACAAATTATCACCGGTTCATAGAAATCACCAAAAAATCACTCAATGATCAATGTGGATCACCAAAAAAAATAGGACATGACTAGGAAACACCATCAAGCATGTTAGAATCATCTGGAACAGTTGCACCATCATCTCTTTTCAAATCTTCATTTGTTAACATCTCAAAGCTCAATAACATGACCAATCAACAACTGTCATGAAGAAAGATAACTTGTGGTGCACCAAATCATGAACCATCTAAAATGAAGATACAAAATATCATCCCAAATAATAATCCAAAATCTCAACACAAGATCTGATCACACCGGAAAATACCAGAGGGAATACCAGATACTGCAAAACAGTGATTAGCAAAACCAAACTACAAAACTGGACCAATTTTTTTCCCAAACGCACTAGAATAACTCACACAAATATGTTGACATTAATGACAACAACATATCCTAGCAGCAGCAATGAACAACCAAATCAAACAATCTCCCAAATAATCCCACACAACCTTCCTCTAATCATACTCTCAAATCCAATCCTACTCTACACCTAACCCTTTGCACATCCCCTAATCCATTATTAAGGGACATATTAGCTCTTACCTTTATTTGATCACCCACCTAGTACCTTAATGATTATTTCCCATTTACGAAGAAACCCCAAATTGGTTTAACTTACAAAAAGAAAAAAAAATCAAAGGTACACCCAAAGAATTTAAAATTATTTTATTCTCCTTCACCCAAATACCTTTAGAACGTAAGGATAAGGCTTGGGCCTTTATGACAATATCTTCCTTCACACTCTATGGTACCATCATCTTAACATATAAGCTCATGGTTACCATGCCATAAGGTAAGATATCTCAACCATCCTCTACCTTTGATTCTCAACTTGCAATCTTGACCCTCCATTCAAATACCTCTAGTGATAACATTTTTTATTTCATTATGGAGACATTCAATGTAATTCTTGAGGTGATATCTAAAAGAAAATTCTATGTACCAATTATTAATCTTCAACCATATTTCTTTGAATATATTTTAAGTTTTCTTTAGTTTATGTTTATATTGCTCAACTTTGTTTTAGTATTTAAATGCACTTGCATTAAATCTACCAAAAATAACTTAAAAGCAAGTTAAAGCTAATTTATTATAATAATTCACTTATAAACAAATATATTTGTTTTGAAAAATAAAGCTTTTGTATTCAAGCGATTGAGATCAATGATTGTAGCTTTTTAATTTTATTGTAGAGATTCGATATAATTCGTGAGACATCTAAAATAGAATCCTAAGAAGTTATTCTCAAACTTCCATCATATTTCTTAGAACAAATGTTACTTTTTAGTTGTATTTGATGTTGTTTATTTGTCTCAATATTTATTTAACATATAAATGTAGATGTATTTGACTCAAAATTGTAGTATATAGATTTATGTATAAAATTTGAAATAACATTTTTTATACTTTACCTAAACCATGATTGTATATGAATATGATAAGCTTATGATGTCAATATATCTATTTGAATGTGTACATGTAAAAATATTTAAAAAATACATAGTAAACATTAATCATTTAAATTATTATAAAATCAACATCTTATATTAGAAGTTAGAAAGAGAGATTTTATAATAACACCAATAAAGACCTAGAATGTATTGGAGAAATGGTTTTTTCAATTTGCCAAAACGATAATATGGAAGCTACCACGCAAGTTAGAAAAATAAATTTAATAATAACACCAATAAAGACCTAGAATGTATTGAGGAAATGATTGCCAACACGATGGTATGGAAGCTGCCACGCAAACTACATAACACTAGACAAATAACAATCAAAACTCTTAATTAAGTGCACACTTCACTTGTAAGTCAGAGACACACCTAAAAACTTAATGAACTACGTGAAACATCCTTTGACGACACACCTATAACAGAAAAGAAAACGAACAATCAATGATAAAGAGACTATTCCTACCTTATTCCACGCCAACCTCTCCATGATTACCTTAGCTTTCCCTGCTGTATAAAGTGTTTTTCCCAGCAGTCTTTCATCCCTGCTCAGGGCCCATTTCCTGGAGTATAGCAACAGTAGATGCTGAACTCTCTCGAAGCATTCATTGATTATATCTGCCAAAGAGCTTTCTAATTCTTTCAGTAGTTCATTGACATCGGTTCCATCATTGCACTCAATGCTGTTGCACAAATTGTACACCGCAAGGCCTGATGCTGCTGCTTTCCAGTCGATGGAGTCGTTGCCCTCCCATCCGTCAGGAATGCCTTGTTTTTCTCCCTTACGTGCATGAATCAATCCTGATATACCATTTACACTTTTGAACGGCTCCATTTTTTGTTTACTCTCCTTTATCAGATCCTCCAAAGCTTTAGGCACGCATCCAGTTCTTGCATGCCTGGAGTCGTTTGGAGAAAAGTCTTCCTTTTCCACTTTCTTTTGCAGAAATTGGAAGTATTTGTCGGCTGCTTCACTCGTGATTCCGTCAGCTTCTGTATCCGCCGCCTCAACGAAATCTAAGATTTCCCATGCTTGAGAATACACCTTCAAGCAATCCTTAACGGCCTCTGCAGGAAAAGAATCAGAAGTTGAACAATGTTCCTTATCAACTTCACCATTAAGTGTAGAGAGATGGACAATGATGCCGAGCAACGACACTGCTGTCATTTTCCATGACTTTTTGCACAGGCCTGTGAATTGCTCTTCTATAGCTAACGGCTCCATTTCTCCTCCTCCTGATTGCCTCTTTTCCACGTCTGTCCCTTCTTCTGGTTGCGGAGTCCTCTGCATCGGCCTCTTCTTGCACAAGAACTTCAATCCTGTTTGAGGCTTGTGTGGGTGCAAACAGCTCAAGCCTAGACCGTTGCCCGTTTTCTTATTGGACATAAAGTCCACCAGATCTTCACAATTACATTCACCGTCTTGATTACCTTGTATAATGAGGCTCTTAGCCCTTACAATAGACTTGCGGTTAGCTACCCACAAGCTTTCAGGGCTCTCCCCTAACATCTGAACATCCTTCAATATTTTTCTGTACTTTGGATAATCTTCAAATACATACATTATGTGCTTTTCAAACACGAAATTATAAAACTTACCCATCAATTTGTTGTGGAAAATAACTAAAGAGGCGAGCCAACAAACTTTGCTGAATGAAACGAGAACCCACTGCATCCCAAACGCTGCGTACAATAATATACTCGGTACACTGACTGTTATGGGCTCCTTGAAAACCAGTTGCTCGGTTTTGTTGTCAATCGATTGTGCCTGCCGCGCGCGGGACTTTCTCGCCTCCTGCAACTCTCTCAGGTGCCTTGTCCAGAAATCCTCTATCCGTAAATCACTACGCCAGCTATCTGTTTGGGATCTTGTGTGATAAGCCGCTGCAATACCCCACCTTAAATTGATGAGTACCCAGGCTAGCAAGATGAAAATAGATTGTCTGCAAACACACACAATATAGTTCGACTATATTGGATCGTCAAAAAGTCCCTCCATAACTTAGCTTTGGCTGTGACCTCATTGACGCCTCTTTGAGCTCTGATTACCCAGTCTCCCTTTCCGGACGGAGGAGTGTTACTCACCGCTTGATTCTGAGCATTCAACAAGCTTAGCAATTGGACTGAGAAAGCGCTGAGCACAAGGAAATCACAGGGAATCCGATGTGCTCTCGTCATGAAAGCTCTGTGTGCATCCTTTGCAATGAGAACAATAAATGAAACCACTGCTCCCGTCATTAAGGCAGTTTTCAAATTTTCAGCGGCATCATCATATCGTATGGGAGGTGGTGGAAAAGGCGATGGGGGCGGGGGCGTGTGGTAAGGCTCGAACTCAAAAAAATCCGGGGGATCATATGCCATATCCATTGCCATGATTGGCGAAGCTTACTCCTAGCGATGCTCTTAGCCCGGCCAAGCTGAAACAGGCAATAACAATATAAAATCCTCAATAGGTATATTCTTTTGAGGAAACTGCCAAAACGGGCTAAAATAATTTTATCAGACCCTTATACTACGACACGTTACATCCCACTTAAATAATTCTTCGGACGCAACCAAACATCGATCAGTTGTTTTGCTGGACTAAGGAATCATTGCCGACAACATATTAATCAATTTTATATTATGATTAGACAGAAAATAATTCAATTGTTCTCTGTCGTCAACTAGTCTCTCCCTTTGCTGACGTAGCTATTATACGCGATAAAAATAATTTTATTTTTAATTTTTAATGTTTTGCATTACGTGCATTTAGGCCAGCGTATTGTATGAATCCCTTCTCATCACGTTCGCCTTATTTTTATGAAGGGAATCTTCATTAGTGAAAGTTCTCTAAGTATAATAGAAAGCAAAGGGTAGTTTGTGGTTACCATATATCCAACAAATAACGCAAAAATAGATATCATTTGACGCCACTGAGATCTTAATCACATATAATGCAAATTATTCTTATAAACAAATAGTTAATGTGTGACAAATTATATGTTCATTAGATTGCTTATAAGATCTTATTTTTTAGTTTTTTTTGGTATTTTATGAAGCAACATTTTTTCCAATATTAATCATCTTGTTTGTATTATCACAAAAAACTTATTTTCTTTCATATTTATACTTTCTTCTTAGCCATAAAGTGACGTGTTTGTTAGTCTATATAAAAATATTATTTATATTATATAATTCTATCTTCTAATAAGGTTGGTAAATTAATGAGATACTAAACCATGACAATAATCTTTTAGAAAATAATGTGTGAGCTATCTACTTATAAAATAAAAACTTCACAAAAGATCATTGCTTCTTATATCTTGATCTTCAAACTCTATCTATTTTTAAAGATTTACCATTTTCTCCTTTATGTTATTGGTTAAACCTTCCTCTTGACTAAAGGGTAGCTCTTCTTACTCCAAGTTATCTTGTATAGTGCTTGGTGTGATAAAAAACTCTACAAAAATATATCTATGGATTTTTACATCTAGAACCCACCCTTGGAATCCTTGACTCTAAAATCTATGAACCTACCCAAATTTATATTATCTAAACCCTTTAATTTGATATTTTCTTTGTGAACTTAGTAGAGCTCAAGTCAAGGATTATAAAATAAAATTTTCAACCTTTCTTCCAAGACAATACTCTTATATAAGTATATACAAAAACTTAAACAAAATTGACCTTTCTACTTATCATTCGTTCCATATTCTTTAAGCATGAAAGTAAATGACAGAAACCACAAAAGCAAAAGCACACATGAAAACCAAGATTTTTATATGGAAAACCCATACTGGGAAATACCATGATGAGAACTATTTCACTATATGAATAATTAAGTTACATAGTTTAGGCCAAAGACCAAGGAGCTCTCTACCTCGAAGATGATTTGCAAAGCTAAGATGCACAACTTTAAGGAAAGACACAAAATGAGACTTGCAAACACTAAATATCACTTTTTCAAGACAAGATACAATACTCCAAACAAAGATACATCAATAAGGTTTAACTATAGAGAACCACATCCACTAAAATGTTGATCACAGAACTTCATAATTCAAAAAATACCAAAAACACACAATGGTCTTTTGTTCATAATTTTGGATAGTTCCTTATGTTGATACAGGATCATTACAAGGTTGAAATGTCCATTTTCATGATAGGCACTTGTATTGATCATTATATTATAATATCACATTTAGAGATGATTTATCATACCTTCATGTCAAGTGGTGTTGGACACATGATCATATTGCATGTGGCATATCATATTCTTCTATAAAAAATATTATTTTCTTGTTACTTTCTATATGCACAAAATAAAATTTTAGTCATTCTCCCTTTGATTTTATTTTAATTTTTACAAGAAGTTTAATTAACATGTTATTTTTGCATATTTTACACGTGTCATGACAAAACAAATCTAAAAGTTTTCTCACAGAAGATATCTATTGCATTTTTTTATTTTTTTTGTCCCTATAGAGCACTCATGGTATGTAGAAGAATAGAAGAATAATTCAAGAATGGTCAACTACTTTATATGGATCAATATTCCACTACTTTTTAAGCATATATATAAATATTTAATTTTCTTGTTGGATGATAATTTATATGTGTTGGTGTAATTATTTATTCATGTTGGATATTATTACACCTTGCGTAAGTTTACTTAGGATAATGCATTTCATAGTAGTTTGGGTATGAGACACTTGGGTGTTTGTGCCACATTGGGATAGTGCGTGTAGGAGAATTTCCACCTTTTATGGTGTGATCTTGTTACTACTCTATCATATCCACTTATTGTGGAGTGATAATTCCACCTTTGATGAGTGATCCACCTCATGTGGAATATTAAATTGTTTCTCCTACCTACCCCTACTTATCCCTACCTACCCTTGTTTCTTCTTGAGCCACATGTCATGTTTGTGTGCTCACATATCCATATAGCCTTGCCTATATAAGCAGGATCATATTCATTGTATGTAACACTTGATGATCCAGTTGATCAGTATTTTCATCTTGATAGAATATAGTTTATTCCTATCATCAATTTTGTTCTCTCTTATTTGTGCTTTCCATTGCCTCTTGATCGTGGCAAAATCTCACAATATGCTTTTAAATACATGTTCATGTTAGGTTCACTTTCATCTGAATTTTGGGGCATATTAAAATGGTGAAAGTAACACACCCATGTCGTTTCCTATTTAATTTTGGGATCACCTATGAGAACATATCAATGGAATTCCATTTGATAAGTGACACACTACTGCACTATTCCTCTTGCATTCCTAATCCCTATCAAACATACTTATTTCCACTTACACTTATTTTTATATACTTACCATGCATTCTTCATTTATTATATTGCATTTCACACTTATTGCAGTACGATTGCTCAATATTAGTTTGTTTATCTTGGCTTATTTGAATGCCCCTTAGGATCAATCCCTCAACATAAACTTTGAATATTAAGAAATTAAATTCTTAAGTTCTTTCTCTTTTGGACTAACTATTATTGGCTGATTTGGTACACATGTGTACAACATGTTGTATTATGATTTTAAAAACATTCAATGTACACATAAAATAATAAGAAAAAACAACTAAAAACCAACATGAATATGAATAAGTGATCACAAGAAAAAAAATATTATAAAACAATTCAATTTTTTAAGATATAAAAAAACTTGATCCCATGACCACTTCCATGTAGGTGACTATTTTTAAATCATCACATCAAACTGTTATGCTTATCCAAGCAAGGCTGTATCAAAAAAAAATAAAAATAAAAAAAAATAAAACCTATCAATTCAATAAATTTCCTAAAAGACATTTATGAGCACTACCATCCTTACAAATTCTTTAAACAGTAAAGTTTAAGGTGAATAGTTTCCAATAATTTGGATTTTGTCTATTAAGATTTAAGTCCATTTTGGTTGGAATCAAACTCGCAATAACCTTAACCTTAACAGGTATAAACTTTTCACAGGGCATGAATTATACATGTTTTTCAGTGTGTGTTTATTTTTCATTGAAAGTGCTCTGGTACTGGAGTATCGATAATATACAATCTAAAAGACCATTGGTACCCTGGATTATTGATAAAATACAATCTTTCTCAATCTTCCACAAAAAAAAGAAATAATATACAATCTTTCTCCATCTTTCTTTTACATTCGATATGATATAAAGTAAAGGTGAACTAACTCGTTTCATAGCCAAGGGCCCAATCTCTATACTTTCTCAAGAATGTTTCCAAAAACTGGACTTCCAGGATTCGGTAGGTAAAATGTAGGAAGTGAGAGATGCATTCCAGAGAGGTTGAAATGTATGTTTACTCGTCATCTCAAAGGCAGAGGTAAAGCTCAGCCCCACATACGCTGGAGGATAGTCCAGGCGGAAATTTGGAAAACGCTGGGAACGCTGATAAAGTGTGTTGCTTTAAGGGATGCCCGAGTACATTAAGAAATGGACATGAACTGAAACTAGATAAAAACACTTGTTATTCGTACTGCAAACGTGCGAGGGCCCTAAGAATATCTTTTGGAATGAAAGTGGAGAAATAGGGCTTTCAAAAGAAAAATTTGAGGACGTGTGAGGTGCGTTGCAGGGCCAGGCTGATGTGATAATAAATGGACGTGATTGGATAGAAAGCAAAACAAAGGATATTAAAAAATGGTCATTGGGAGGTAAAGAGATTTTCTGAAAAATGTATAGGAAACATTCTTTAATGGGAAAATATATTTAGTGAATATATGGACAGATAGCTTTATATTTTTATATATTTATGCGGTTTATCGACAAATGATTGAAATGGACTATAACTACAATAATTAGATTGAGTTTTTACAATCAAATGTCATAATCTTGATGATGATATTATGATAAATTAAGTTCGGTTCTCTGTTTTCTTTCCCCTGCTGGGCAACACACTTTGATTGACACTATAACTGTTTACATTCTTGATTGGAAGGGAGTAGAAAATCTTAAATTGTGCCAAAAACAAAAGGGCTTCTATAGAATAGACTTCGAAGGAGACTCACCCATTATAATAAATGCTATTCGTTGTAGAAGCATAGCTAATTGGAAACTTAAAAGGTTTTGACAATATTTGATATTTGTATTATTGCCCACATTTATAGAGAGGGTAATGCGTTGGTAGACACGATGGGAAACTAGGTGATTAATATGTATGATAATGTTCTTTTTCTATTTTCATGAAACGTAGAGTACTTGGGACATGTTAGATCAAGGTGAGGCTAATTAATGAAATATAATTCTCAATATGGGTAATGATAGAAGACACACAAGGCATTCATGAGATGTAATATCATGGACCTACATATGGGCTCAATTCAGCACACTTGATACCTTGAGAACAATCGCAGTAGTTATTCTACATGTCATAAAATTGTTGTTGGGCGAACATTTTGTTAAGTTTTCACATCGCTACTACACTAGCATGGATGTGGCTTCCATGTTGTTAGTGGTATTTCTCCAAGAAAAAGAATGCAAAGAGGAAGTGAGATAGTTAATGAGGTCTTAGGTCCACCAACAATGGTGTAAGGAGTTGCAAAAACTTTTGAAGGTAGGTATTGTTGGGCAAGCCTTCACATATAACATTGGAAATTGGCAAAAAAATTATTATGGTAACAATTGAGCGTTGGTTCCTTTTACGTCACTCAAGCAAGGGACACATATAAGTGGTCTAGATGAAACAATGCAAGATGGGAGATAGATTTTTTTTAAATAGTTGCAATGATCTCTTTGAATTGTAGCACAAAATGGTAAAGGTTTGCACTAGAACCATCTAGCCCTGAGATCCTAGAGGACCTAGACTTTTAGTAAGGGTTTCACTATCTATGCTTTATAGTATGCTTAGAAATTAAAAAATTATTGAATTATTCATAATGAGTCTTTTGTATAACCCTAGTCTTAATGAAAAATCTATAATAAAAAAATCTAATGTAATTTTTTTTTGGGTGTGGCCATTAGTCACAATAATCAATAAAAAATATTATTATATAATTCATAATGATATTAATTTTTTGAATAATATATTTTAAAGATATACTATTTAATAAAATTTATTATAGTAATACTACATTTTAATTCTTAATAATTGAGTATTAAATATTTTTTAAGCATAATTATAACTCCAAATATAATATTAAATACAATCCTAACCTTATTTTTTTCTCAACCCTAGTCATAGCCTTTAGTCTAAGGTTAAGCAGGTAACTCTAACCTTAATTTTTACCATTATTTGAACCCTTATTCTAACCCTAACGATTATAATAAACGTAATTCTAACTCTATTCATAGTTATAACAATGTTTGAATTATAATAATTAATAAGAACTAGGATTAAAGTAATAATACAACTAATTTTTATAAAATTAGATTAAAGTATAGTATCTTAATTATACCTTAAAGTTATTAATTATAATTTAATCCTAAATAGAAGTTATTTGATTAAAACATTTAAAATATTTATTAATTAGAGGGTAAGTGCATAAAGACGGGGAACCAAAAAGGGATCTTAAGTGACAATTCGTTTTCTAAAATCAATGAAGACTAATCTTGGATGAGAAATTGAAGATAGTTACACTCAAAATTTGTAGATACAACAAAAATAAGAGTTGTAGCACTCTCAATATACTTTATAAACTACTATTTTAAAAAAGAAAAATGATAAAGATTAAGGAGTTCAAATATAGCAACGACACAAAGTGATCTCTTTTTCTTTTTTTAAAACAAATGTGGTCAATTAGGTTACTTAAATTTAATCAACCGTACTTAAATTGTTGATGTGATAAATACACAGGTTATAATTAATAAATATTGGATTTAATCTTATTTTCTACCTCCTTTTCTCTTCCATAGCATTCATTAGGTTATAATAGAAAATAAAAGAATCATCAAGCATATCAAGGTGCAAACAATTTTATAACCAAACAAATCACTTCGTTTTTCATCACGTTAACACTAGTTTTACAGCTTCCTTTACTTCTTGAGTTATGTTTAATTTATGTTTCAAATATTGTATTACCAATATTAGAGTATCATTGTCCTACAAAAACATATTATTTTTAGTATAAGGAAACTTTGTAGCCTTTGTTGCAACGTTTTTTTTCACACCATCAAAAATAACAAACTTTTTATATTCCTACAAATTTTTGGCTACTTGACTTTTGTTTCTCTAAAAAAAAATTGATATGGTCAGTGCTTCATATGTTTCTTTGAAACTTTACATAAGGTAAAAATCCTTTTTGAGCCTTCTACTCCCATAACAACTTCTTTGAGAGGACTTTCCTAGGTTCATTAGGACTATCATAGTTTCATTGCAACTATCCTAGGTTCAACATGATTGTCATAAGTTCATAAGGACTACCCTAGGTTCATGAGGGCTTTCCTGAGTTCATTAAGACTTTCCTAGGCCCACTACGACTATTCTAGGTTCATTATGAGTATCATAGGTTCACTAGTATTGTCCTATTTATATTAGGATGGTATGATAAACTTGACGTAATATAGAATAAGGTAATGAACCACCAATAAAATATGTACAAGAAGTCAATAAAGTATGATAAAGGTGCAAGTCATCATTAAGTGAAAAAGGACATGAAAAGGAAAAGTATCTAGATATTCATCGTAATGTACAAAAATGAATATAAGATAGTGGCTTGTGGGTATAAAATATGGTAAAGAAGAAAAATGGTGAGAATTGGTTAGTGAAAAGATTCTAGAGTATTATTTTGTCTATATTATGAGAAACTATAGTGTATGAGTATGAAAAGAGTACTCCTAGAGCTTGATGGTTGGAATCACAATTATAGTTATGTAAGCCCACATTTTCACTTGACAACATCATTTTAGTTGTCAATTTTATAGAGAGCTATAGTCCACTACCACATAATTAGATGCAATAATAGTATTATAGCTCCATATCGGTCATTATAATTATTCATACAATCTTCATTCATGTAGGTGATAGTGTGGAAGATGATGGGAAGATATTAACAGTGTATCATATTTATATTAATGGTTATTATACACATTATAGAAAGTTCATGTAAGTTTAATTTTAGATTTTCTATCATGATTTTGATAGGAGTATATCCTTGTATTAGTATATCATATGGTTAGATAAAATTGTGCATCATAATTCAGGAACTTGTGATAGTTCTATTTCTTCAGGAGGACGCATAAAATGATAAATGTTTAATATATGTAGAATTTATGTGAGGTTGTGCATGGAAATGAGGAAAAATTATAATTCAAGAGTACAATCTAATTCTCATGTTAGATTTTAGATGTTAGAGAATATATTAAAAGACCCTTAACATGAGAAGATTTTGATTACAAAGACAATGCATAGTTGATAGATCTAAAATCTATTGTCAAATTGTGTACTACTACAAAGGATCTAGGTAATGAAAGTAAGTCTAGAATTCATAGACCATTTCAGCTAGTAAATGATGATAATATTGTAAACTATGAGGATTATTGTAAATTGATAGGATTGAGTGGGTTGCCCTCATTTAGAAGCTCTAACACAAGTTTATGAAGTATTCATGTGCTACAAATGTTATACTTTTATCCTTCATGTATAAATCAATCTTGGAAAGAATGTGAGTTAAAGAAGTGGGTTGATGAATGATGTAAAAGAAGTTTATTAAGCCCGCTTCAAACATATCGACTCTTAATAACACTACAACTCACAAAGATGGAATTATTGGTCAATTTTGATCACATATCAGATCTAGTCCAACTAGGTTAATTATCTACATGCAAATTAAATAAATTTAAATATTTTATCTTATTTTTAGTTTTTAAATAATATTCAGTAAGTTCATCTCAATTAATGTAGATATATTATAGGGCATGTTTATGCAGTTATTATATAGCTAAAGATAATGAAGAAGGAAAAAAAATTTATTTATGTCAATGTGTTGAGGCAAAAGAGAAATTTGACATTTACCTATCATAGATGCAAAAAAATTGATAACTTATAGGATCAATGGTTTTTATTGGAACATGAAATAGAAATTGCCTAGTGAAGAAGTTTGATGTGTGGTTGTTCAAGGACTCTAAGATAGATAATAGCTTTCTTCATTATTCAAAGCTTGTTGTGGTATCAAAAATTTATTTGTTCAATATGGGAGTAGACTATTGAACATGAACTAGTGGAAGGTTTGTGAGTCTTAACACAAGGAAATACTTAACAGACTAAAAAATAGAGTATATCTAGATGGGTCATTAGATTATTTGTAATGCCAACTTATTTGTGTATCTATAAATGATTAATGTATCTGTATAAATATATCTTTCTTATCTACAATTATATATCTTATGAGATAGTTATGTATAATAGTGTTTCTTAACTTTATGTTGCATACTAGTAGAGTTAAGTGAAGGGAGGTGGCAGAAGATGATAGATCATGGAAAGGAAGTGAGGTTGTGCACCCATTACTAATTTCATCACATAAGTTTTATGTATGTAGTAATGGATTAGGAAGAAAAGGTGGAACACTAGTAGAGAATACCCTAGTCATCAAAATGTCTAAATTAGAAAATGAAAATATGGAGGCACTGAGCAGAACCATGATTGCCAAAAAGGCCAAAACATAGTTAGGGATATGGAGGTTGTTGTCAAAGTCTTGGAAAGTTGTAGTATTTTCTAATTTCCTTTTGAAACAGGCCTTTACATTAGGCTTTGATAATGAAATGAATATAAACAAAGTCTTCCAAAAATCCTTGTGAAAGCTTGATGATAATTATGTCTAGGTTAAAAAAATTAATCCCAATTTCAATCATAAAAAATTGGAGCTTTCATACAAGCCATTTTCAACATGCCTCAACAATTTCCCTTTTAACAATGGTCCTATTGGCATTTTGGCACTTAGTTGTCATTGATGTCAACCAGTGGAGATTGAGCATGGTAGAGGGTTGCTTGGTTAAAGATGAAGAGGGAGAGTGTTAAGATGTGCAACCGGTACTGGATGCTATACTGGTCAATAGGAGAAGAACACTCTACTGGTAAAGGGTTCTACCGGTATGTGTTTTGTCAAACCGACTGAACATTGGAAAGCCATGTCTTGATTGATGTGATGTCATGTGATGTTGAGGTGGCAAGTACGGTGTGGTTGGTGAAGCTTCATCCGCAGGGTCGATAAAATTGATATTCATCATTAATGAAGGAACCGCAAATAAAGGGATTGTATCCGACTGAATGCGCCTCGAGGAAGAAGGAATGAAAGAGGAAGATCAAGGGAGTAGTTGGCACCTGGATTGAAGTCAGAAGATTGGATTGAAAGAATACCTCGAGAAGAAAACATCAGAGGCATTAAAAGAAATTTGACAGATGCAAATCTATATGAAGGATCGCATTTTCCTTGTCTGAAAAACGTATTTTAAAAAGCATGAAAATGACGAAGATGAACAGATGGACTTCAAGGTGATCAGATCCTGCAAGATCTAATTGGATTGATTTTCCTCGAGGATGGTGAAGGAACCCTAATTGCCTAGATTTTGAATTGTCTTTTTGGTGGGAGCTCATCTTATAAGAAAGAGGAACTATGGATAGAATGAAGATAATTTTGTTGTGAAGATAGTTGAGAGGAGATAAGTTAGAAGAAGAAAACCTATGGAGGGGTTTCGATCAAGTTATAGTGTGAGGTAGCAGACACACCGATAAAAGGTTTCCACTGGTAGTTTCTAAGTTGGGCAGTTGAGTCTAACCGGTAAGGCGTGGCAGTGCAAGCAGCATCCTAGTGTGATGTAGTGTACTAAGAGACTGTGGGTGAAAAGGAGAGAAAGATAACAAAGAGCTAATTGATTCAAGAATTGCAAAACTCATTTGCAGCAACAAGCCTTAATTGCATTCAATTAGTATTTCAATATACATCGCCATGTCGGTGCTTAGTGCAGGGGTTGGTGCTCCTTGGGTTGGTGCCCTAAAAGTGCAAGGGTTAGTACTACTTGGGTTGGTGCCCTAAAAGTGCAGGGGTTAGTACTCCTTGGGTTGGTGCCCAAAATTTTTGTATATCTGTGTTTTACCTGTGAGGCTGGATTGAAGCAGTAGACTTCAACAACTTTTCTCACCGAGTTTTTTCTCATATTGAGTTTTCCTCGTAAATCTGGTGTTGTGAGTTGGTTGTGTGTGCATGGTCACTTTGGCTCTCTCTCTTATATTACTCGTTTGACTGTTTATGAGATTAAATACATAATTGATATTTTCAAGATTAGATCAGAGAAAGAAAAAGATCTAGGGACCACTGATTCACCCCCCCTTCTCAATGGTACTCTGTGTTCATCAATTAGTATCAGAGCCAAATTCCTGGTTATCTCTAAACCTTGGGTGGATTCTGGACTTTGAGCGCAATGGCAAGAAGTGAGTCTACTTCCTCAAAAACCCCCATGTTTGATGGATCTAACTATGCCTTCTGGAGCAGAAGAATGGAGACATATATTTCATCTCTTGGCTTTGATGTATGGATGTCAGTCAAGAATGGGTATACTGTTCCTAATACTCCTCCCACTGATCAAGATGCAAAGAAGGAGTATGAAAATAATGTAAGGGCTAAACATGCCATTTTGAGTGGATTGTCTGATAATGAATTTGTCAATGTCATGTAATGTGCTTCAGCAAAGGAAACGTGGGACAAGTTACAGAGGTTGTTTGAGGGAGATGCAAAGGTCAGGGAGGCCAAACTCCAAACTCTAAGGAGCCAACTTGAAAGCATCAAAATGAAAGATGATGAAAAAATTGTAGAATACCTTCACAGATTTGATGAAACTGTGAATGCTATGAGAGGTCTTGCTGAAGAGATTACAGATGAAATTCTCATCAAAAAGATACTTAGATCTCTCGCTCCCAAATATGATACTAAAGTGTCAGCCATAGAAGAAGCCAAGGATCTAAAGACTTTTACTATGGATGAACTGTTTGGTTCCCTAACAGCCTATGAGATGAGAACAACCGGTGAGACTTCCTCAAGAAAAGAAGTTGCTTTCAATACCACCAAAAAGGGGAAGGAAGTTGTTTCTCATAAAGAATCCAATGAAGACTCTGATGCTGAAGTAGAAAACTTTGTCAGGAAGCTCAAAAGAGGATCAGGCTAGTACAAAGGAAAGCTACCACTTAAGTGTTTCAACTGTGGGAAGATAGGACACTTCGCTGAAATCTATCCTCACAAAGAAACTGATGGAGATGAGTCAAGAGACTTCAGAAGATCTATCAACAAAGCCAAAGAAAGGAGTGACTATTGGCAGGGAAGAAGAGACTACCAGAACCAAAACAACTTATATACCATTGAAGATGGCACAATAGATGATGAGGATGCATCAAAAGATGATGACCATGAGGGCCACAAAAAAGTAAATCTCTTCATGGCATTTGACAGACCTTCTATTGAAGATGATGAAGAAGAGGATGTTGATGCTAAAGTGGATTTGGAGAGTGAACTTATCAGTGCACTTGAAGAACTAAGCAAAACAAGAAGAGAACTCAAGAGAGTTAATCTTTTTCTAGTAGATGAACAAGATCTCTTGATGCAGTCTCTGGAAGAATCTGATCAAATCATATCTAACTTGAAGCTGCAGCTGGAAGAAAGTAAGAGAATCGGTGAAGCTACAACCCTTGACTTGAAAAAGAAAGAAAAGGAACATCAAGAGCTTGAGGCAGAAATAATAAAGCTCAGAAAGGAGCTTGAAGAAAACAAGGAAGAAATGAAAATAAGAAGCAAGTATGAAGGCAGCACTGAAGCCTTGGATAAGATGTTAAGCAAACAAAAGCAACCCAAAGACATAGGTGGCTTAGGCTTTGAAGTTGGTCAAGGGTCAACCCACAAAGATAAATCCAACAAAGAGATAATGTTCCATCTTCAAATAAAGGAGAAGGAAAGAAAACATTTATTGTCGGCAAGGAAACTGACAAAAAGACATATGCTGATGTTGTTGGTAATCAACACCCAAACCGGTATGCACAAATGAACCAGAAGTCACATTTCATACACAAATTTGCAGATCCAAGGAGGAATGTCAGGATTGATCGAGAAGGATTCACTAGATTTAACAACATGAATGGAAGACCCCCAATGAGGTTGTTCCATTCAGATCCAAGACAGCATGACTGGTAGGTATCAAATTTTTATGGTTACTGTTACCAGTGTAATAAATTTGGGCACAAAATAGCTGACTGTAGGCTAAACAAAAAACCCTCTATGAATTTTGAAAGTAGAAATTCATTTAATGAACTTAGAGATATGAATGTTGTTTGCTATCAGTGCAATGGATATGGACATAAAAGTTTTGATTGTAAGAAGAACCAACTGATATCCCACAATAGCATTAAGGGTGCTTCCTTTATTGAAAACATAAAATGCTATAACTATCAAGAATTTGGACATATAGCCAAATTATGTAGAAACAAGAAGATCAAGCAAGTGAAAGAAAATCTTGATCAAAGACCGTTGTCTGAACGTGAGCAGAATATAGGAGCTGAAAATAAGAAGGAAATCAAACCGGTTTGGGTTGAAAAAGAAAAGGAAAAGGTTGAATCAAGTCTCTTAGTGCAAACTACCTTGCATGCTAAGAGGAAAAATCTATAGGTGGTAGACAGTGGTTGCTCAAACCATATGACTGGTGACAAAAGAAAATTCATTAATCTTGAAGATTGGAATGGTGGATCGATAAGGTTTGGAGACAATTCCTCCATCAAAATAAAGGGAAAAGGAACACTAAGCATTGATGGAAAACTAAAGGGACATGACGTATATTATATAGAAGGCCTCAAACATAATTTGCTAAGTGTGAGTCAGATGTGCAACAAAGGTTACAAATTCACCTTTGACTCAACCGGCTATCAGATAAAGAAAGACAGTACCGGTAAGGTGGTGGCAGAAGGAAAGAGAACTGATGGAAATGTTTACAATCTGTAGGAATGCTATGAGTTCCAATGTATGTTAGGACAAGTAGATGAAAGTTGGTTGTGGCGCAGAAGATTAGGCCACATAAATTTTGATAACTTGGTCATAGTAAGCAAAAAGGGATGTGTGAGAAATATTCCACCCATCATCAAGCCAGTAAACACATTTCGTGATGAATGTGTAAAAGGCAAGAAAACAAGAGTAAGTTTCAGGACAAAGGAGCACAACACCTCAAAGCCACTTGAAATTGTGCATACAAATCTATATGGTCCAACTAGAACAAGAGCCCTTGCCGATGAAAGATACTTCATGCTTTTCATTGATGACTAGTCAAGGATGACATGGGTCACCTTTTTGCAAGATAAATCACAAGCATTCAAAAGATTCAAGAGATTTTGGAAGATGGTGGAAAAGAAAAGTGGGTACAAAGTAAAATGTCTAAGATCAGACAGGGGTGGAGAGTTCACATTAGAAGAATTTGAAGACTATTGTGAAAAACATGGAATTAGAAGACAATACTCTACTCCTAGAACACCACAGCAAAATGGTGTGGTAGAAAGGAAGAACGGGATGGTCAAGGAGATGGCTAGAACCATGTTGAATGAGACCAGTCTACCAAATACGTATTGGAAAGAAGCTATTTATATTGCTACATACACCTTGAACCGGGTTCAGTTAAGAACAAACAACAAGATGACACCTTATGAATTATGGTATGACCGGAAGCCATCAGTCAAATACTTCAAAGTTTTTGGAAGCAAATGCTTCATTAAATGAGATATGGATGGTTTGGGAATCTTTGACTCTAGAAGTGATGAAGGGATCTTCCTTGGTTACTCATCAAACAGCAAGACCTACAAATGCTACAATAAAAGACTAAGAAGAATCGTTGAAAGTGTGCATGTAATAGTTGATGAGAACATACACAAAGGATGTCAACCTCACACTAACCGGTATGATGAATCTGATGATGAAAATATTGAAGTTCAATCTGATACTGAACCAGAGGCAGCGCTTCAAAAGGTTCCCAATCTATATGTACAGTTGAATCATCCAGAAGAACAAATTCTGGGAAATAAGATTGATGGTGTGCAAACTAGAAGAAGACTTGCCCGAAATGATGAACAAGTCAACTTATGCCTCATGATTGAAGTTGAACCCAAAAACTTCATTGAGGCTAGCAAGAGACAAGAATGGATGGATGCCATGGAAGAAGAAATGCACCAGATTGAGAAGAACAAGACTTGGGATTTAGTCCCTAGACCGGAAGACAAGAACATTATTGGCACAAAGTGGGTCTACCAGAACAAAATGAATGAAGAAGGTAAGGTTGTGAGGCACAAAGCTAGACTAGTGTGCAAAGGATATTCTTAGGTAGAAGGGATTGACTTTGAAGAAACATTTGCACCGGTGGCTAGATTAGAAGCAATTAGGATGTTTCTAGCTTACTCTGCCTACAAGGGCTACAAAGTGTACCAAATGGATGTAAAATCTGCTTTTCTAAATGGAAATTTAAAAGAAAAAGTATACATGGAGCAACCAGAAGGATTTCTACTACATGATGATGAGACTTTTATATGTCGGTTAAAGAAAGCTCTGTATGGTCTTAAGCAAGCCCCCAGAGCATGGCACTCAAGATTAGATCTGTATCTAAAGGAGTAGGGATTCAAAAAGGGAAGTGCTAACAACAATTTGTACATAAAGAAAGATTGGAATCACATGATTATTGTAGTTGTGTATGTAGATGACATCATTTTTTGTGGCAATAAGGATACTCTATGCAAAGAGTTTTCTGATCAGATGCAGTCAGAATTTGAGATGTCAATGCTTGGTGAGTTGGCTTACTTCCTTGGCCTGTAGATACTATAGAAAGATAAAGAAATATTTATCTCAGAGCTCAAGTATGCAAAGGAGATACTAAAGAAATTCCAACTGGAAGATTGCAAACCAGTAAATACTCCCATGGTGACTAGTAGCAAATTAAGTAAGAATGATGAATCATCGGTAGTGGATCATATTTTGTACAGATCCATGATAGGCAGTCTACTATATCTAACTACTTCAAGACCAGATATAGTTCAGGCAGTATGCATGGTGGCTACATTTCAAGCTACACCAAAGCAGTCTCACATGAATGTTGTTAGCAAAATTTTTAGGTATCTACAAGAAACACTCAGTTATGGTTTGTGGTATCCTAAATAGAGAAATTTTATTTTGGAAGCATACACTGACGCCAATTGGGTAGGATGCATTGATGATAGAAAGAGCACAAGCGGTGGTGCATTCTTTCTGGGCGACCGGTTGGTCTCATGGGATAGCAAGAAGCAGGACTCAGTCTCCCTATCTACAGCTAAACCTAAATACATTGTTGCTACTGCATGCTGCTCTCAAGTGCTTTGGATGAAGCAGACTCTCAAAGATATCCAAGTGGACATCACTGATCCCATTCTCATCCAGTGTGACAATTCGAGTGCAATCAACATAGCAAAGAATCCAGTCATGCATTTCAGAACAAAACACATTGCAATCAAATACCACTTCCTCAGAGAGAAGGTTGAAGGACAAGAGGTAAGAATGGACTATGTTCCTACTGGTGATCAAGTAGCAGACATTTTCACCAAACCACTACCGGTAAGCACATTTGAATACCTTCGACACAAGTTGGGAGTTGTATCATCTGCCTAGGAAGGTTTGTGTGGCTCAGGGGGAGCATTGTGTGGAGCTAAGGGGGAGTGCACACGTAGCCTTTGTCGTTATGTCAAAGGGGGAGAAATGTACCAGTATGGAGTGGATTGTGTGAAGTTGACATCAGTGCCAAAGAGGGAGATTGTTGGCATTTTGGCACTTAGCTATCATTGATGTTAACCGGTGGAGATTGAGCATGGTAGAGGGTTTCTTGGTTAAAGATGAAGAGGGAGAGTGTTAAAATGTGCAACCGGTACTGGATTCTATACCGGTCAATAGGTGAAGAACAATCTACTGGTAAAGGGTTCTACTGATATGTGTTTTGTCGAACTGACTGAACATTGGAAGGCCATGTCTAGATTGATGTGATGTCGTGTGATGCTGAGGTGGCAAGTAGGGTGTGGTTGGTAAAGCTTCATCCGTAGGGTCGATGAAACTGATATTCGCCATTAATGAAGGAACCGCAAATCAAAGGATTGTATCCGACTGATTGTGGCTCGAGGAAGAAGGAATGAAAGAGGAAGATTAGGGGAGTAGTTGGCACCTAGAATCAATTCAGAAGATCGGATTGAAAGAATACCTCAAGAAGGAAACAACAGAGGCATTAATAGCAATTTGGCAGATGCAAATCTATATGAAGGATCGTGTTTTCCTTGTTTGAAAAACATATTTTAAAAAGCACAAAAATGATGGAGATGAACAGATCCTGCAAGCTCTAATTGGATTTGATTTTCCTCGAGGATGGTGAAGGAACCCTAACCGCTTGGATTTTGAATTGTCATTTTGGCAGGAACTCATCTTATAAGAAAGAGGAACTATGGACAAAATGAAGATGATGTTGTTGTGAAGATAGTTGAGAGGAGAGAAGTTAGAAGAAGAAAACCTGTGGAGGGGTTTCGATCAAGTTATAGTGTGAGGTAGCAGACAGACCGGTAAAAGGTTTCTACCAGTAGTTTCTAAGTTGGGCAGTTGAGCCTAACCAGTAAGGCGTGGCAGTGCAGGCAGCATCCTAGTGTGACACAATGTACTGAGAAACTGTGGGTGAAAAGGAGAGAAAGATAACAGAGAGCTAATTGATTCAAGAGTTGCAAAACTCATTTGCAGCAAGAAGCCTTAATTGCATTCAATCAGTATTTCAATATACATCGCCAAGTTAGTTCTTGGTGCAGGGGTTGGTGCTCCTTGGGTTGGTGCCCTAAAAGTGCAGGGGTTAGTACTCCTTGGGTTGGTGCCCAAAATCTTTGTATATTTTTGTTTTACCCGTGAGGTTGGATTAAAGTAGTAGACTTCAGCAGCTTTTCTCACCGAGGTTTTTCTCATATTGAGTTTTCCTTGTAAGTCTGGTGTTGTGAGTTGGTTGTGTGTGCATGGTCACTTTGGCTCTCTCTCTTATATTACTTGTTTGACTGTTTATGAGATTAAGTACATAATTGATATTTTCAAGATTAGATCAGAGAAAGAATTAGATCTAGGGACCACTGATTTACCCCCCCTCTCAGTGGTACTATGTGTTCATCAGGTCCAAGGACTACCCTTACTATATAGGAGATAGTCTAGAAATTATACCCTATATCGGGATAGCAACTTGATGTTATTCACTAGGATCCACCTCATAGCCATTTAATAACCCCTTCTCACATTTAATTGCACACTTTAGCAAGGAACTAGATTCAACAAGTGGAAGTTGAAAGGAAATTATTTTGCCTGAGGTGTCAAAGCAAAATTTACAACAAGTGCACTTATAAAAAGAAGTAATATAATCTTTCTCAATCTTTCTTTTATATTTGATAATGATAGAAAGTAAAAGTGAACTAACTCATTTAATAGCCCAATTATATGGAAGCGTGCACGGGCCCAATCTCTATACTTTCTCAAGATTCCAAGAATGTTTCCAAAAATTGGACTTTCAGGATTTGGTATTTAAAATGTAGGAAGTTAGAGATGCATTCCAGAGAGGTTGAAATGTATGTTTACTCATCATCACAAAGGCAAAGGTAAAGCTGACCCCAACTTGCACACAATAGTCCATGGAATTTGGAAAACGCAAGTGTCTTGCTTTAGGGGATGCAAGTAGGCCTGGAATTTGACAGGCTAAATGGTCGTTTTTCTACTTTTGAGCTGTATTTGACAACTTAAAAAATTATGGGACCGTATGCATTGACATGTTATTTTTTTTTAAAACTGTATATATGACACTTAAATTTTTTAATAAACCCTAAAAAATTATAGTAAGTAATATATAATATTATAATATTCATATATATTAGTTTAAAATGTTTATTATAAAAATATAAATTTATTTAGAATATTTTGAAATGGAAAGATATAGGTGCTTCTAATTTTATAATATTTTAATATAAATTTTTAAGATATTTCTATTTTTTCAAATGAACTTAGAAACTTGTTATAATTGAAATAATAGAATATAATTGTTAAAATAGAATATAATTTTTATCTTCATAAATTTAGAAACTTAGTAAGTTTAAGATTTTTTGCATATATTACTAATTTATCATTGTTTTTTAAATTGTTTATATTCTTTTTATATATATATCACATATCCATATGTGAAATGAATAGAAGATAATGATTTTCAATTTTTTTAAGGATCTGTATTTCAATCTGCTGTATTTAGATTTTTTTGATAGTTAATATTTTTTTTAAACGTCAAATGAAAGGCATTGAAATGACTGAACCGTCATGAAATATCCATATGACAGATAGGGGTTGCCGTCAAATTCCAGGCCTGGATGCAAGTGAACTGAAACTAGATAAAAACACGACCACCCTTAAACAGCACACACTAACGTTCGACTTCTTACGTGATATTTTCGTCTTCGGTTTCCCATTCCGTTTCCCGTTGCATTCCTCTGACTTTCGACACTCACGGTTACTACAACTTCTGCCCAATCCAGCCGTCACACTCATTAATAATAAAACTGACGGTTAAATTTGAATTTGAATTTCAAATCTGCATCTCCCGCAGCAAGAGGAGGATTTATCGCGCTCAAGATATTCCTTCGGGGTTCAACTTTATAAAATCTTCACTCCCGAGCCGCTTCACTTGCCTAAACAGAAAGCTACTTTGATGTCTTTTTTCCTCTGCAGCCAAATAAAGATAGCAACGAGATCAGAAATCATTTGAGATTGCGTTTCCAACAATCAAACAAAGATAGCCTTCGACAAAACATGGACAGGAGGAAAAGCTGAGATCTTTACACGGAGTGCTGTTCAACAAAACTTATAATTGCCTGTTGTAAATACGATTTCACTTGACTTTGTTACGAATTCCTCTACAAAAGGAAAGATCAGTTTAATTGCTATGATAAAACGTGAAAGTGCTTATTTAATGTTTCTCTCACGTGTTTGCAGTTTGTCACCAAAATTACACACGCTTTGAAGAATGAAAAACGTAGATTTGAAACAAAGATTACATTTGGAATTTTAAAATTTTCAGACTGATGTAGATCCTCACGCCACTGTGCGACTGAAATTTTGTATCGGTCCCATTGAACGACTTACAATATTCAACTATTTCGATCATCTATCAATGGCCTCTCTATAAATATGGCCTGCTTTGTTGGGTTATACTTATACCATCTTCATCTGCTCACAAAATATTTGGAAGTTAAATCACCAAGACAAGATCCTCTTCAAGAGCTCCACAGCGTAAATCAGTTAAGTTGGTATTTGCTGACAATACCAATCAAACGCATGCACCTGCTAGGGAATCCATGAAAGTGGCGACATAGGAAAATGATGAAGCTGAAAGGCTCCAACTTTTTACTAGCAAAAAGTATTCTTTAAAAGATTGGTCAATGCTTGCTTGTTCAAAGTGGGAAACGATGAATTAAACTTTAAAAAATCCTTAATTTCACTCATACCATTGCTTTTTGCGAACATACTTAATATATCCTCAAAATTCATGGTAAATAGGGAAAACATATAAAACAATTCAAGGATGAAACATGTCATTAATGAGGTTTAAAATGATAGCATATCAAAGGTGTTCTATTGTCAAAAACATCTAATATCATATATGTTTAATCTTGTTAGAACAATATTCTTATATGGAACAATGGTCATGTAACTGATTATCATATGTAAAAAATTTCATTAGTATATCACATAAATTTGTTGAAGGCACATAAAACAAAAGTTCACTAAGATTATTTGAAAAATAAGAATGATGATTTTAGCAATGACATGTAGAGGACTGTTTGAATTTTTTATGTCCAATGAAGTTTTTCATGTTATGTGACATTCATGTTGGTGTAGCATGTTGCGGATGATCGAAGCATAATTCTTGGAGGCGTTTCATATTTGTGGTTGTTGTTTAGGTCCAAACTATGCCTTAACCAACATTGTTTTGGTCTACATGAATTGTTGTAGCGTATGTGATTATATTTTTGTAATATGTAGCATTTGGTGAGCCAACCTTGAAATAGAGGTTGATGTCTTGTATAAATATATGTAATCATCATTGTGAGAGGTATATGAAAGTGAATGTGAATATGTGTGATTGAATGTGTGCGAACGAGTGTTTGATCTTTTGGTAGTGTGAAGAAGTGTGTTGCAGAGCAGATCAAACATTGAGCTTAACTGAAACTGTACTCAAGCATATGGAGATGCTATTTCATTAGATCATGATTCTCCAGATGTAATTTGAATGCATTTGTATGTCAATGAGACTTCCCTAAAGGTTGTAGCTCTCTAAGTTTTCTAATTTGAGAAGTGAACTCTAGGCAGTGTGCCTGAATGCTTGTGCATTCCCCATTGTAATATTTCACTTACTCCTAACAAGATATTATCTCATTGTGGGTGTGTTCCCACCGTTGTTTTTCCCTTAACTAGGTTTTCCACATCAAAAATCTTGGTGTTGTGTGTGTTATTGATGTGGTGTTGTTTCATTTTTTAATTGTTCATTATCATATCTATTTTGTGGTTTAAGTTGTAGAATTTCTTGAGAAAACTAATTCACCCCCCTCTCAATTTGCTACTTATTGCCAACATACTGAAGGATTGCCTAGATTCTAGTTCTACTTCTTGTACTTGATAAATTGAAGTCTCAAATGCAGGCTTCCCCATGGCCCACCAATCTATGATACACTCTTGCAAAGAAGAGTCACGAAGCCACATGAGTTGAAATTTGAAAGAAGGATTTTATGAGAAAGATAAATTGTAAAATGATAAATGAAATAAAGCAAGTGCATATCTATGACTCCAAAAGATTCATGAATGTCAAGTTGACAAGATTGCATTATGAGTTCAAAGAAAATCTACAAAAGAATGATTTCTACAACCATGCAAGTGTATCTCAAGACTAGAATAGATGCCAAATACAAGCTAGATAGTGAGTTTATATAGATTTGAATACAAGATGAAGGTGGCCAATCCAAATAATAGGGTGGGTATGTGCACAAAGATGGTAGTCAGAAAAGTGGACACCACCCAAAAAAACATGGAAAAACAAGAAGCGCATACGCGGTTGTAAAATTTGCAATGATCACGTACGCGCTTAGGTTTGTTGTTCCCAAGCCTAGAGAAGGTAGCACATACATGCTGCCTCTAGGAAAATGAGCACGTACGCGCTACTTATAGAAAAATGAGCGTGTATGCGCTAATAATTCCTAAAGGACCACATAAGCGGTACCTGTCAAAAAAAGTTTAAAAAAAAAAGCTACGTCTTATTTTCCCATGAAAGCCACGTTTTTATTTTCTTTCCTAAATTGTGAACGTTGTGCTAGATTTCTCCTCCAGACACTATGGATCAAGGTTAGTTTTTGTTAGTTTTTGTCTTTCTTTCTCGTTTGTTCAATTTGTTTTATGTTTTGAATTTAATTTCATTAATTTTCATTTGTTTTTTCATTTTTTGTTTCAAAAACTAGATTCTTCTAATCCACAAGAAGAGCAACCAAATGCACCTCCTAAAAACCCACAAGATACACCCCCAATTCCTCATTTTTGACTGCACACCTGAAACACGGGAGAAATTAATTAATCAATTAGGGAAAAATACATCTAAAATCAATAAACTAATTGATAAATTGAAAACATCTAAACTTGAGCATCATCAATCCCTTGCCACTAGCCTAGAAACATTAGCTAGTGGTGCCATAGTTGTTTCCACACAAATTACCAAATGGGGAAACTTTAGGAATAGGTGTCATCAATTCTATGCTGATGGGTTATCATACGAGGGAGTCAAAAACAAAAAAAATAGTAAACAAGAAATATGTGCCTTTTTTGTTGATCCTAAAACTGTTCATTCATTACCTCTTAATGCAAAGAGGTTTTCCATACATTGGTGTACCAATGTGCAGATGAAGAATCTTTTTTGGCAGAGGTGGTAGATGGTCTTTGATGATCCACCTTGTAATAATTATGAGGTGCCAATGTATTTTTTGAGAAAAGTATAATGTGAGTTTGTGCTCTGTGTGGCCAAACTATTTTGACATGAGAGAGTTCCATGGTAGAGGTGGTGGATCTACCCAAGATAGACTTGGAGCCCATAGGTGATTACCCACGGAGAGTCGTCACCCCTAGCACCCAAACCTAAGGTGCATCAGGCTATCCTAGTAGAGATGAAAGAGTCGATGGAGCTATAGACTCTTCAGGCAGCCACAACATTGACTAGTGCCATCATCTAGCATGGGACATCGTTAGCAGACCCTATTGTATTGGATGATGAGCCATTAGTTGCTCCAGGTGGCGATAGAGAGCCCATTCACCATATGTGTATCAGTTGCTCAGGGATATGCTCGGGGATAGATGATGTGACCGATGCAGATGTATCCACATCTCATTTGTGCTTGCGGGAGTAGATGTCAGGCCCACACAACTGAGAATTTCATGCTGACAGATGAGTTGATGGACACGGTGTTTGCCCATCAACGAAAAACACAGGTGTGTTGATTTGAATTCATAGCATTTTATTATCAGTCACTTTAAATTTGTAATTACATAAATGATTTTTTATTTATACATCGAGTTAAATTGAGACAAATAATATGCATTTTGGGATGTTGCAGTGGTATCCCATGCTCCTCCCCCAGTTACTATAGCTACAACTTTGATGCCTGAGGTATAAATTTTGTAACATGTTAAAATAGAATAGTACACTTTGAATTCAAAAAAAATTACAAGATATAGTAACTATCCTTAATTCTTGGTCCAATTTTTGGTTTGTAGGTGTTGATAAGGGACCAAATGTCCCAGATTGATGACATCATGCTCTCAATGATCAATTTTGGCCTACAAGGCTATACGGTATCATATTTTGTACAACCCTTTTTATGTATTGTTTTGATGCAATATGCAAGTCATTTCATTTTAGATTTTTAAAATTATGTTTAATATATTATCTGTACTAATATCTCATGTTAATTTTTTTTTTTTAGGGTACCCCCTCCGCATCTAGGCCTCGTCCTAAGAAAAAGAATTCCTTGAAGACACCAAAACGTGGGAAGTAGGTAATTGAACACATTTTTAGTTGTACAATTGTTTGAAAATGTTGAAATAAAGTATTAGTTGCAGTTTGTAGATTGATTAGTATTTTTTGTCTATTTTACATGTACAGTGACCATTGAGCTATGTGGATTTGTTGAATGCACCTGATTCGCCTGCAGATCAAGAGAGGGTTGAGGTATGTATCTCTACTTTATTTTCTTGATTTCATGATTATATGCACGCATACATGTGAACTTGTGATATATTATAATCTTATATTTTTTTCATACAGGAAATATCCATAGTTGTTTCATCAATGGAAAGCCCTCCTCCGTGCACTGGAGAAGCATCTCAGGATCCTGTACACTATTTTTTGATATATTACATTAATTATTTTTAACCTACAATACAATTTATCATTATATTAATTGTATTTAAGCTTTGATCATTTTTTGTATAGGTAATAGTGACAGTTTCTCCATCAATGGTGAGCCATCCTCAGTCCATTGTGGAAGCATCTCAGGCATGGGTGTGTCATTGTTCTCTATATTATAGCTTTTAAGTGTTTATGATATATTTATGTTAGTACATTGTATTAATTGTACACTTGATCTACAATAGACCCCTTCACGGTATGACCATAACGTGGATCCTTTTAAGTATGTCTTCAAGAAAACTCCTAAGACTGACAAGGAGAGGAGAGCAAAGACATTAGCTCCTAGATCAGCCAATGAGGTAATCTACATTTCAATTGCAAAACAATTATAGTTAAATGCATAGTTATGTTATTAATTGTGAACTATTTTCTACAAAAGAATTCTAACTTGGCTTTGGAATTGTGGTTTTGCAGCCACCTACAGAGCTGTGTACTACATTGAAGAGGCTTGATTTTAATGATCCACCACAAGTTTAGGATCATATAGTGTTATTTTTGGTCATAGAATGACCAATACATGTAGATATATTCTACATTTTTATTGTATATCGATTTCAACATGGAATATGCCACATTTTTGTAATACTTGTATTGATTTGGCAGACATGCCTTTTTTTATATATATAAATATTGATATTCGATCCAATAAATGTGTACTGAGTTCATTATTTTGTATTCATTGTATTTTGTGGTTGTCTTTTATAAATTTAATTAATCATTTGCCTATGTAATCAACAATATGAATATAAACAACAAAAATATATGATATAAAACATTGCAATCGTGGAATATGATTTCATAAAATTTCTAAAATGTTGAATTAACCCTACAAAACTCCTTGTATTCAGTTCATTATTGTGTATTCGTTGTATTTGGTGACTACCCGTTTATAAATTTAAATGAATATTTGCATATGTAATCAACAATATGAATATAAACAACAAAAATCTACAATATGAATATAAACAACAATATGTGTTTCGTGCAAGAGAGCCCTCATGCTCACAATGGTTAAATTTTGGTTATCGTGTGCACAAACCAACATCACAAATTCATCCAGGTGGGTATTTTTACACTAGGAATGCTCTTTTCATGCATCCCAAAGCACCAGAACATTGAGAGTCATACCCTATCGACGCGATCTCTCAAGTGCCCAAAGTCCAAAAAATTGTCAAAATTTGACGGACTGTTTCTTCCAATCCAAGACACATATGATCAATCTGTTTGAACCTGTGGGGTCACATGAGGCTCCTCTACAATGTCCTATCTTGGTTTTTGATGACTTAGAGCCATTTTCAATTCGTAGCATTTTTTTGCCTGTTGCAAAAACTGTTAGTTGCATGCAATGCAATGTTGCAGGAT
Source organism: Cryptomeria japonica (assembly GCF_030272615.1). NCBI lineage: Eukaryota > Viridiplantae > Streptophyta > Pinopsida > Cupressales > Cupressaceae > Cryptomeria > Cryptomeria japonica. The sequence goes on along the minus strand of NC_081412.1, from coordinate 493,838,365 downwards.
TGGCTAGAATTGATTCAGTTCATTGTGTGCACAAACTGATGTCACGCGCACGTCCAGGTGGGTAGTTTTATGTTGGGTATGCCCTTGTTGTGCATTCTAAAGCGTCAGAATGTCAAGAGTCATACCATACTGATGCGATCTCTCGAGTGCTCTGAGTCTAAAAAATTGTCAAAATCTAACAAACTATTTCTTCCAATCCAAGACACATATGATTGATCTATTTAAACCTATGGGATCATGTGAGGCTCCCCTATAATGGCTTATCTTGATATTTGATGACTCGAAGCCATTATCAATTGGTAACATTTTTTTGCCTGCTACAAAAATCGTTAGTTGCATGCAATGCAAAGTTGTAGGATTGGCTAGAATTGATTCGGTTCGTTGTGTGCACAAACCAACATCATGAGCGCGTCTAAGTGGGCAGGTTTATGCTAGGCATGCCCCTGTCGTGCATCCCAAAGCATCAGATCATTGGGAATCATACCCTATCAGCGTGATCTCTCAAGTGCCCTAAGTCCAAAAAATTGTCAAACTTTGATGGATTGTTTCTTCCAATCCAAGACACATATGATCAATCTATTTGAACTTGTGGGATCGTGTGAGGCTCCTCTACAATGGCCTATCTTAGTTTTTTATGACTCGGAGCCATTTTCAATTGGTAGCATTTTTTTGCCTGCTGCAAAAAATGTCAATTGCATGCAGTGCAAAGTTGTAGGATTGGCTAGAATTGATTTGGTTCATTGTGTGCACAAACCGACATCATGAGCACATCTAGGTGGGCAATTTTATGCTAGGAATGCCCCTGTCATGCATCCCAAAGTGTCAGAACGTAGAGAGTCATACCATACCAGTGCGATCTCTCAAGTGCCCTGAGTCCAAAAACTTGTCAAAATTTGATGGACTATTTCTTCCAATTAGGACACATATGATCAATCCATTTGAACCTGTGGGGTTGCATGAGGCTCCTCTACAATGGACTATCTTAGTTTTTCATGACTCGGAGTTCAATTGGTAGCATTTTTTCGCCTCCTACAAAACCGTTAGTTACATGCAATGCAAAGTTGAAGGATTGGCTAGAATTGATTAAGTTCGTCATTGGCACAAATTGATGTCACGAGCACGTCTGAGTGGGAATTTTTATGTTAGGCATGCCCCTATCATGCATCTCAAAGTGTCGAAATGTCGAGAGTCATACCATATCGACGTGATCTCTCAAGTGCCCTGAGTCCAAAAAATTGTCAAAATTTGACAGACTATTTCTTCCAATCTAGGATACATATGATCGATCCATTTGAACCTGTGGGGTTGCGTGAGGCTCCTCTACAATGGCCTATCTCAGTTTTTGATGACTCGAAGCCATTTTCAATTGGTAGCATTTTTTGCCTCCTGGAAAAACTATTAGTTGCATGCAATGCAAAGTTGAAGGATTGGCTAGAATTGATTCGATTCATCATGTGCACAAACCGATGTCACGAGAATGTCCAGGTGGGAAGGTTTATGCTAGGCATTCCCCTATCATGCATCCCAAAGTGTCGAAACGTCGAGAGTCATACCATACCAACACGATCTCTCAAGTGCCCTAAGTCCAAAAAATTGTCAAAATTTGACAGACTATTAATTCAAATCTAGGATACATATGATCGATCTGTTTGAACCTGTGGGGTCATGTGAGGCTCCTCTACAACGTCCTATCTTGGTTTTTGACAACTCGGAGCCATTTTTAATTGGTAGCATTTTTTTGCCTACTTCAAAAATCATTAGTTGCATGCAATGCAAAGTTGTAGAATTGGCTAGAATTGATTCGGTTCATCGTGTGCACAAAATGATGTCGCAAGTGCATACGGGTGGGCAGGTTTTGTACCAATTTCATGTGTGCTCTCCAAATGTACGCATCTTGGTAAACATTGAAAAACACCACATATAGCACAAGAACCTTGTATTTTCACTAGCTCACATCTCTTCAAATCTTTTCCATCTTTAACTCCACATGTGACTATCTTGTATTTTCTAAAAGAAACTAGTTTCATACCAATTTCATGTGTGCTCTCCAAATGTACGCATCTTGGTAAACATTGCAAACCACCACATATAGCACAAGAACCTTCCAAACAAGGCATCTTATAATAAATGCAACCATCATGTCTATTACATAGCACACTTGAAATAAATGTCATTTGTGCTCTCCAAATGTATGCATCTTGGTAAACATTGCAAACCACCACATATAGAACAAGAACCTTCATTTTTTACTAGCTCGCATCTCTTCAAATTTTTTCCATCTTTAACTCCATATGTGTCTATCTTGTATTTTCTGAAAGAAACTAGTTTCATACCAATTTCATGTGTGCTCTCCAAATGTACGCATCTTGGTAAACGTTTCAAACCACCACATATAGCACAAGAACCTTCCAAACAAGGAATCTTCTAATAAATGTATCCATTATGTCTATTACATAGCACACTTGAAATAAATTCTCTTATCGACTTGGGAGGTGCTTGTATATTGCATTCCTGTAAAACATCGTTTGTGTGCAAAGTAGAACAAATATGACAAAAAATATCATAGTACATGGAAAATTCAATATGCATCCTACAACAACATGTGGTGCATACATGATTAATCTTAATATAAAAAGGTTTTGCCATTTCAAAAAATATTTGAGAAATTCTTATTTGAGGAAACTTTTAAAGGAATCTTTCATAAAATTTAGTTTGAGTCATATCCAAATAGTGTTTGGCATGTGGCTCACGAATTTTAGACCCAATTTTCCTTCTAACAACATCTCTTTGGTTGGGCGAAAATCTTGTGTTGTCATGCCAAAAATTTTCAATTAATGTTCTTAGTGCATCAACAACAACCTTGTCTTTGTGTGGTAGTCTACCCGAGAATGCCCAAAGAGAATTATTGTTAGGTTCCTCTATTTTTTCCCGCCTCTTTAATGTTTTACTTAATGTTGTTCTACTAGTGTTTAATGACTTACTTATTTTGGTTGTCAAACGATCTTTTTTTATTTTCTTGCTCATTATGGTTGATGTAATGACACGTCGAGTAGCATTAAAATATTTAGTACGTGATTTTGAACCAATAGCTTGATATGCATAAAATAAATTTCTCACAATAGTTCTTTCACTGTTACTTTCATATGATCTTAGGCCTAGAACTTTCATTGTCTCTCTAAAATTCAAATTTTTAATCATTTGAACAATTAATTGACATCTTGCGGTTTGATTTAAGTTTTCAAAATAGTTTTTCCATATTATTTTAACCATTCTCCTACAAGTTTGTTCATTCATTTTATTGGGCATTGGCTTCAATATATTCTCATCAATGACAATTAGATACTTTGGTTTCCTATGAATGATTCTAGGAGATGTTAACATCGATGCATTATGTACATTCAACTCATCAAATAGAGAAGGTGTATGTTCATCATTTAATTGATTATTCAATGTGGTATGTTCTTCAATTGCATTAGGTTCATATGGTAAATCAACTGTCTCTTCTTCAATTGCCTTAGGTGCATTATGTTCATTTAGTAAATCAAATTGAGATGTTGAGGATGACATACCTTCTTCTCCCATTGTTCTTATGTCATGTAATTTCTTCATATGTTGCCTTTGTCTTTCCTTTTCAACCTCTCATTGTTTCATTGGTCCTCGCTTGTTCTTTCCCATGGTTGATATCGGTTGTCCTAAATAGAATCATATTACATATATATGTGAACAAAAGTTCATAAACAAACAAATAACCATAAATATGCATATTATCACAATTTTTTTGAATCAAAATATTAAACAATCACAATAATATTGATAAAAATAATAATAACAATGATAGAAGTACAGACACAGTTCTAGTGGGGCCTTCAACGACCTTAAAAAATTCTTTCGAGGCTGTTGAAGCTCTTGGGCAACTAAAACTATGTTTATGTACCACGTACGCACTACATTAATAACCAAGTGCACATTGTTAGTCCATAAAATGTTGGCAAGCCCAACAATATATTTTTTTTCCCATTTTGTACTAATAAGTAGCACATACGCACTCCTAAGCCTAAAAAATGTTATGGCAGGGTAGCGAACTAATAAGCTCAATACCCTGTACATGCTTACAAGTAATAAGTGTTGCGTATGCACTCCTACTCCTTAAAAAAGTTATTGTAGGGCAGTGAACAAATAGGTTTAGTACCTCGTACGCGCTATTTGTAGTAGAAAAAATGTGAATGAAAAAGGATGGAGGGAGAGAGAGAGAGAGAGAGAGGGGGGGGGGGGAGAGCGAGAGAGAGAGAGAGAGGAGAGAGAGAGAGAGAGAGAGAGAGAGAGAGAGAGAGAGAGGGTGGGAGAGGAGAAGGGGTATGGAGGAAGGGAGAAGGGCAGAGAGGGAGAGAGAGAGGGGGGAGGGAGGGAGGGAAGGAGAGAGATAGGGAGGGAGAGAGAGAGGGAGGGGGGAGGGAGGGAGAGAGAGAGAGGGAGGGAGGGGGAGGGAGGGAGAGGAGAAGGGGTATGGAGGAAAAGATAAGGGCAGAGAGGGAGAGAGAGGTAGAGGGAGGGAGAGAGAGAGAGAGAGAGAGAGAGAGAGAGAGAGAGAGAGAGAGAGAGAGAGAGAGAGAGAGGAGAAGGGGTATGGAGGAAAAGAGAAGGGGAGAGAGGGAGAGAGAGAGAGGTAGAGGGAGGGAGAGAGGGATAGGAAGAGAGAGAAGGAAAGAGAGAGAGAGGGAGGGAGAGAGAGAGAGAGAGAGAAGGAGGGGGAAGGAGAGGAGAGGGGGGAGGGAGAGAGGGAGAGAGAGGGAGAGAGAGAGAGAGAGAGAGAGAGAGAGAGAGAGAGAGAGAGAGAGAGAGAGGAGGGGGGAGGGAGAGGTGAGGGGGGAGGGAGGGAGAGAGGGAGAGAGAAGAAGGAGGGGGAGGGAGAGGAAGAGAGAGAGAGAGGGAAGGATGGAGAGGGAGAGAGAGAGAGGAAGAGAGAGAGGGGGGAGGGAAGGAGAGAGAGAGAGAGAGAGAGAGAGAGAGAGAGAGAGGGAGTAGGGGAGAGAAGGAGAGAGAGGTACAGGGAGGGAGAAAGAGAGAGGGAGAGGAAGAGAGAGGGAGAGAGAGGGAGGAAGGAGAGAGAGAGAGGGAGAGGAAGAGAGAGAGAGAGGGAAGGAGGGAGAGAGGGAGAGAGGAGGGGGACGGAGAGGAGAGGGGGGATGGAGGGAGGGAGAGAGAGAGAGAGAGAGAGAGAGAGAGAGAGGTATGGAGTAAGGGAGAAGGGGGGGAGAAGGAGAGAGAGGTAGAGGGAGGGAGAGAAGAGAGAGGGAGAGGAAGAGAGAGGGAGGGAGAGAGTGAGAGAGAGAGAGAGAGAGAGGAGAGAGGAGAAGAGAGAGAGAGAGTGAGAGAGAGAGAGAGAGAGAGAGAGAGAGAGAGAGAGGGGGGGAGGGAGGGAGAGAGGGAGAGGGAGAGAGCGCCAAGTAGGGATTGGTATAAGATTGTATGAAACATCAAATTTATTTTTACATAATTTGGTCAGTTCAAAGCTCTCATTTCAGATCAATAGCCAAGTTATAGAAGGAACAACCATTGTTGCATTGCCATCTACTAGTGCTTTGTGCTACTCTTTGAGAACCTAAAGGTAAGTGATGATTTCTTTGAAGTGTTATAATATTATTCATCTTGATCTATTTTTAGGTCATTCTTATTGAGTAGGGGAGACCTCAGACATATTATGCAATTATTAGATCATTCTTATTGAGTAGGGAGACCTCAGACATATTATGCAATTTTTAGATCATTGTATTGAGTAGGGAGACCTCAGACATCTAGATTCTAGGCCCTAGGGGCAATGAATCTTATTGTCTATTATTGCTTCTTAAATAAGTAGATAGTTATTTGTAGCCTTTATTTTATCAGAGATGCCAAAACGGAAGAATGATAAGACTCCTGAATCTGGTGAAGGCCAAGAGAGGTCAGGAAAATACAAAACCTTAAATTTGTACTTTAGTAATGCTTGTGGTCAAAATGATGCTCATGGAGGTACATCATCACAACTATCACATTCACAACCGTGTCAAAATGATGATCATGGTGGTACATCATCACAACTACCATATTCACAATCTACACTGAATATTGAAGAAGGTGACAAATGCAATATCTTAGTTGACAATGAAGAAGACAATGTGGTAGATAGTCAGGGTAGCGGGAATGTGATAGTCGACCTAGTTGACAATGTCGTAGGCATAGATGATGATGATGGACAAAAGGAGAAAAAAAATCCAAATCAAGAATGGGTCGGAGTGGGATATGGCAAGGCATTTTCAAATTGATTGGGTGTCAAATTATCCATTCATTGAACCAGTGGAGAATCCAAACAAAGGTGACCCTCCATTAGAATGCAGGAGTAAGATTTGTAGGAAATATTAAAAGGAGAAGAGGTTGCACCTAAAGCTTGATACCATTGAAAAGCATATCAGCAAAGTTTAAAAAAAGAAAAGCATAGATAAAATTGAAAGAATAGTGATAAGATGGAAAACAAAGGAGTAATGTCAGCATGTTAAGTGTGCCTTAGAATATAATGCGCATTTGAAAAGATAGGAAAAGCTCACTGAATTTAGAGGTTCTCTCGAAGCTATTTTTGGAAAGGCAATGGTAGTAGCGCAACTGGGAAAAACTGTTCAGTTAAGTGTTGTTTTTCATATTTTGACTAGAGGGTGTCCTATGACAGACTACCAAGAAATTAGTACTTTATTAAACTTTTTGGGCCTTCCTAACTTTCCTAATAGTTATTGGTCTGTAAATAATAGTTGGGAATGGGAAATTTGTCTTGCTGAGGTCGAAAAAAAAGATATAAAGGAAACAATTAGAGAGTTAAATTTTATTGGATTGTCTTTGGATGAAGTTATGGCAATAGATAATATATCTTGGGTATGCTTGCATGTTTATATCGTAAAGAATCATATCTGCCAATATCATCTACTATGTGTTTCTAACTTGAAGGAGAGAATGTGACAGTGAAATCTCTATTTCAATTAGTTAAGAATTCTTTAATTGAATATGGAGGTATGGACGACTTGACAATTGCAAAAAAGTTGGTATGTGTAGGAGCAGATGGAGCTTCAGTGGTGCAAGGTCATAAGAACGATCTTTCCATAAAGCTACAAACTTCCTATTCACCCTACATGACTACCATTCACTGCATGACCCACATAATGAATCTAGCTTTTAAAATATTGAGCAAGTATCATGTAGTAACAAATGTTGAAGATTTAATCAAAGAGATCTACTCATACTTCTATTGAAGTCCCAAATGGTTTTTAGAATTTCAAAATTTTGCTGATGGAATAATCAATGGGAACAAGCTTCTTAAGGATATTGACACCAGATGGATCTCCTTGCATGGTCCAACACATCGAGTTTATGCATAATATTGATCCTTGATTGGAGTAATGTATGAACATTTCCACACAGTAGACAAAGCTCTTGACCTTCTTTGTAGGCTATGTGATATAGAGACAATCCTAACTTTACCAGGTATTCTCCCCATGCTAGAGGAAATGAACCATCTTGTGAAAAAGTCCAAAAAAGAACTAGGTATATTGTAGAATATGCTAAGCTACATAAATTGACATGCATGACCCTCGATAATCTCTATCAATCAGAACTAACATTTGTAGACATAAAATTTGCTAGCTAACAGACATTGACAGATTTGAATAATCCTATCTTCAGTAATGCAAACACAAGAATAATCTGAACACAAAAGATTATAGAAGATTCATATTAATAATTTAAATATCCTTGCTCCCTGATTTCATAGTTTTTAGAAGTTGAATTTCAAGTTTTAATGATCAACTTATTACCACCCCCCTCCCTCCGGCTGGTCTTATTGTTTTCCTTCAAAGCCATGACAATAAATTCATAGAATCATAAAACAAAGATAGAATAGAGTTAATTCAAGTCACATCAAAAAATTCATTGAATCATAAAACAAAGTTAATTCAAGCCACAATAAATTACAATATTCTTGGAATTACAAACAAAGTAAATCAAAAAGCCTGAATGTATTTGGGAATACAATTTGTACAATACATATTTATATTATGAAATCATTGTATGAGCTTCTGTAGCATGCTCCACTCTCCATCTGATGAAACTCCAAATTGTTCTAACATATAATAAGTGACTTACAAATTTTTCAGCAATTCATAATTGGAAGTGGAAGTTGACATCAATGTTTCATCCAAAGCTGCATTCAAGGTTATCAATGGTTTGGTCATGGCTAGAAAGTTAGCCCCATTTATATCCTTAGGAAATAGGTCCAAATAAAGCTTCATTTTCTCCTCCATATTATTTTTGAAAGAAAAATCTCTAATGTATTGTTGCGTTATATCAAAACTCATCAGCAAACCAAGTTTTGTCAATCTCTGCACCTTTCCATGTAGCTTCTTCATTTTTTTTGCAGTCTTCTCTAAACATTCCTATGATTCCTATAATTTCTTACATTTGTGAATGATAGATGAATCCTTTATTGAGGCATCAAAGTAGTCATGAATTCCCTTGGATGTCAAATATTTGTCATAGGATTTGTAGGTTGTTTGCAAAATTTGATTTGTAATTTTCTCTCTTGAATTCAACTTAAATTTGTTATGAGCAATGTACTCAATCAACTTCACATAATGTACACTCGGGTTTCCAATCAATTCAAACAACTGACACAAATGGTCAGCCTTCTGCATTATTTGCTCCCAAATCTTTTCTTTTATAAACCTCATTGTTTGTTTCCAAGATCCGCTAAATTTGTCTTTGAGAGAGTTAATATCATTATATGCCTTCTCCAGCTCTTGAGCCAGTCTTCATTGTTTTTTCTTTCTTCCTCTATTTTTTCTTCCCACCGATTTGCATTTTCCTTCTCTCCATTCAATTGGTCTTGTAATTTTATTTTTGAGGCAGTGGTGTTCTCCAGATTTTTGTATAGTTGTACTGAAGAGGCTCTTTCACTTTCAAATTTTTTGATGCTTTCTGCTAAGATTTTGTTCAGCTCATTCATTTCCACCTCTATCTATTCATTCTCTCCACCTGTAGATGTAGAGGCAGATTTTTTAATCCTTTTATGCAATTCACTGCTACTATTCTCTGCAACTTTCTTCTTTGCTTTCTCATTTCCTCATTTAGTATGAGCTTCGCCTACTCAAATTTCCTCCACACCGCGTCTGTCATCCTCAATCCATTCCTCTCCACTCCCCAGCTGCAGTGCCCCTACAATCTCAACCACATCCTCCACATCAATTTCATCTTCATCTACCAACCTTTCAGTGGTCAGGTAGTCTCAATGCCAATCGTCCTCACCTTGGGTTCCTTGATTTTGGCTACATACATGGGGAAATTGATATTGCATAGCATATCACTCCTCAGTGCCTCCAACAACTACACATCTTGTGTTTGCACAATCAAAATTTTAAAAATCCTTCCAATGTAATAGTTTTGTGGGAAGGGAATGAGGAGCTTTTCATCCACATTGTCGAAGACCACATCAATGTCGCACAAATATGCATGCTTGAATACCATCTGGGTGAGTTTTTGTGCCCACTCCTTGGACACCCTAACATATAACAACATGGCAAGAAAAAAATCCAGAATGTCTAAACTGACCCTATTCCTGTGATATGCCATTAGAAACTCCAACCCTAACATTGTCTTGACCGCATGCATTATGTATAGGTGGTCATTCACCAAGACCTCCTCTAACTGTTTATCTGTGACTTTAACTACAAGCGTTGCCTATGATTTTGTTGCCCTAAGCATAATTGGCATGTCCATCACTCCCACCTCAGTGTTTCCAACTCGAACATGTAATGCGAAAATACAGTAATACCCCAATGCCCAATTTAAAGGCATTCGATCAGCTTTAGCATAAATGTCTCATTAAATGCATACTTAGTATAAGTTGCCTTGTGTGATATATATTAAAAGTATATATATCTTCTTTTTTAATTTTTCTAATTTTTGATACAAGTACATAAACCCACAAACAAAATTTCACTTTCACAAGAGATTTGCAAAGACAATTAACAAAACCATAGATATTATTATTTGTTTGAGATCAAGAAGTACATTCTAGAGACTATATTTGTAGTAATTGTCATGACAGACCATAAGCAAATTGATATTGTTGAAGGAGTATATACATTCTTCACTATGGATGACTCCACATTCTAAATTAGACACTACTACTATACCCTTTTACAAAGAGACCAAGATTTCCTCCAAAAAACTCTCTTAATTACAACCTTGGAATTCTTTTTATAAGATTAAGGAATTATGCAACAAGCTTCAAGTTATATACAATTGTCATGTTCTCATTTGACATATGTTTGTTTTATACGCATGGAAATGATATATTCCCAATTTGAAACCTAAAATAGAACAAGATAACTTATCAAACCATATCCAGGTGAAGTTGTCAATTGACTAAAAAAATGATTGAATGCAACAACATTCCATTTCTATATGAAAGCATTGTATAAGGCTAATAAAGACCATTAAAGCTAGCATCTCCAAGCACCTATAGTTTGACTCTATAGGAGGTGCTGAGAAAATACTAAGTGTCTTACACTTGAATTGACAATGGACCAGTAACCAAAAGGACCAAATCTCGTGGTATGAGCATCCCAACAGTAGCATGTGGTTTCCTAGGTTCAATTTCAAGAATTTGAAGATTGTAGGTGTCGAAGCATCTGTGACAGAAACTATGAAAAAAATTACAATACACAATTGTGATTAAGGGGGGTTGTTGGAGATTGTTATCTCAACTGCTCTATTTAGTCTATTAACTTTCCAATCTTGTTAGTATCCTCTATTCAAATTCCACATTGACAACATTGACACAATCATTTAAGACAAGCAATTAAAGGAGATCTCACAAAAAGATCAGAATTGATTTTGCACCTACTCTTTTGACCTAGCCATTAGTCCATTTGTAAGATAGTAGGTTATTTCATAAATGCTTCCCTCTCCACCATGTGCACTCAGTCTTCTATATATTGAGTGATTCTGTAATTGTTCTATACTCCTTAATGAGTCCAACTCCACAGAGCAGTAAATTGTAAGTCGTAGTTGTGTTTGTCTTTGATAGAATAGAAGCTCAAATAATGATGTAATAGTTTGTTTGTTTGTATTTTACATTGCCTCTCTTGATATTTGAAGAGGAGCCATATTGATTAATACCTCAATAGGTTGTCATTAGGTCACAAAGAGAATTCACTTGTATCAACCCTTCTGAATTGAACAAAGATTATAAATAACACTAATCAATCAAACATGTGTTTCTTGAATGACATGCAAAATTATATTCATTTTAAAATACTCGAAGTATGCAAGACAAATTATTTCTCCCTACAATTCGAATGAGAAGATTGGAAACTGTAAATACAAATGATATAACAATAAATTACCCACAACTATATACTTCACATATACCTTGAAAAAAAATAAAGATAAATAAATATAATTTAGAACATGGATAAAAATAATGTAACAAAAAGAAAAGATATATGACAATTTTCCTATAGACACTACGTAGATTCTCCTCCACTAAGACAATTTTTTACTTTTTCTTTAATAGCAATAATGTTTCTTTTGCTTTAGTTGCTGACAATGGTGGAGATCTACAAAAGGTCGGCCCATTTCATCACCATTCCGGGCTATTTCCAAAATGGGGCCGAGTTTCCCAGTGCATTTTCACCTTCCCTAATAAGACACCGTCTACCCCGCTGTCCTTTGGGCAGAATAGAGTCATTTAAAACTAAGTTTAGTACATTATACACTTTCGCTTTATCAAACATAATTCATAGATTCGAAAAGCAAAAGGTTAAGCCCAGCATTCTAATATATAGGATTGATTTACACCATTTTATATGGAACTTATTATGAGGGAATTACTAGTAATACTTAGGCATAGATCTTAAAACATTGCGATGGTAGTATGATGTTTATAGTAAAAATATATATTTATATTAAACATTTTCAAATTATTTATAATAATAATGTAATCAATACAAATATTATATATTCATTATATTAGTTTCAAAATTGTTTCCATTCAATGAACTTAATCAATGAATTCAACTAGTTTTCTCTATTTTGCTTATCTTTATGAATTTATTTACAACTGTACATGAGAAGGATTAAATGGGTGGCATGGCCTAAGGGTTGCAATAAATGATTTTCTAGTTTGAAAAAACTTCAAATTGCTCTTGGCCTTTGACATAGAGTTGTAGGTTAAGATTTGTGTTGTTTATTTTGTTTCTAGCATTTGAATTCAACAATTAGCATATGTTAGGATAATTTGTAAAATAGTTGGTTTACTTGTTTGTATATTAATTGTTAAGATTTTAAAGTTTCAGTTAGTTTTTTCATTGCCTTATTTTTAAAATTAACTCTAGAGGTAATAACATTTTCAAAAGCTTCAAAGCCTTTGCATAGACCAACCCCTCTAGACTTGTCCAAGGGATGTTGGATTTCTCTTTATAGGCTAGGGTTTCATACCACTCTTTTCTTTCTTATTGAATTAAAAATAGCAAGGTCTTTGAAATAAATAGAGCTTCATTGTGTGAATGTCATATAACACTTCGTACGAATATAACATTTTGGAGCCAAAATAACTATAGCCCAGCTGCATCACCATCAATGTCACAGTTTATAAGTGATTATTTTGTGCACAGTAACACAACTGGAGCACAACCATCATTAGAGGCAACTAGGTGGAATAGGGAGGTGCATGAGCAAACATGCATTGCATGTGTCGATTTTCGGTATTTCAACAACATCCCATTCAATGTGGCAGACAATCCTTGTTGGTTTAATTTGGTTACTGAATTGACACAGTTAGGACAACCATAGAAACATTTTCAACACATTTATATACTTCAAGTTGATGTTCCAAGATTCTTGTACTCTTTCTCCTTCATTGCTTCAACCACTCAGAAATCTAAAATTTATTTGCACATTCAAAATTAAGATTCAAAATTCCTTATAGTCACCATCCTAGTTTTGGATGATCTTTTTAATACATTGAACTAACTTTAAATAGTGAAAGATAATTATTGGACCATTTGAATATAGAGTAAGCCCATATCAAATAATAAATATTACTACATACAACCACCAAAATTGGTTTTTTAATTAGGGAACTCATTAACCTAATCAAACCCAAGACAATATTTATTGAAAATGCATTATAAACTTTACAATTAATATATAAACATAAATATCATCCTCCAAGACCTATTTAATTATTTTTCTAACATCTTAGTGGTCTAAAATATACTTGTAAGCACTTTAAGAGGCTTTTTAAGGGTATAGTATTGTTTCCTACACTTCTAGACAAGCTCTAGGTAAGTGTACCAAGATGGTGAACAAAAAATTGGCCACTAGCAAAAAGAATGTCCAAAATGGATGAAACATGTATGTGTTTTTGATAAATTCAAAAACTGCATATGTATCAAGGCTTGGAAAATCTGAGGCAAAACACATATGTGCTTTTTGAATTAAAAACACACATGCGTTATTTAAAATAAAAATACATACACACTCTTATGAGAAAAAAATGTGCACACATTATAACACGTACATGTTTTAATTGGCAAGCAAAACACATACACATTTTTCTTACATTAAGGTAGAAAAGGAACATTGCTTTAGATGCTAACTCCTTTGGTCGCCCCTTAGTTTTTTTTTATCAGGATATATACAAAAAATAAAATATTTAAGTATAATTTTTTTATTAAGGATAAACAAGTTTGAGGGGACCTGAAACCCCATACAACAGGTTTTGAAGGGACCTAGAACCCTCATATTTTACTAGGATCTGAAACCCAAAAATTAATGCTGCCTAGAGGAATAATCATCAGAAAACCAGCAGCACAACCATAGCCGAGACTAAAAAGACTAGCCTCTAAAAAAAAAAAAGAGTTTTACTAAGGCTCCCTTAACCTTCGACTAACAACATGGATTTTCTAGGCACCCATAACCTTCAAAGACACTAGACTACAATAGGTAGCCATACATTTAGGATCAGGAATCAAAGGGTATTGAATGGCTCCCCTAACCAATTACCTAGGTTTTGAACTGGCCCCCCAAAACTAGTGGAGAAGGGTTTTCCTAGGCTCCCTTAACCTCCAACATAGATCCCAGGTTGCCAAAAACAAAACCTATCCTTAACCAAAAACCAAAACAGCAAGTGGTCAGGCTGGGCCCTTGAAAACTACTAGCATTCAACTTACTTGTGGGTTTTACAAGGCTCCCACAACCTGAACTAGACATCAATAAAATAAACAAAAAACAACAGCCAAGAGGGGGATTTTGAAAGACTTCTCGAACCTTCACAGTGGGTTTTAAAGTGGCTCCCATAACCAGCAGGAGGGCACCCATCACCACCCAACATTTGATCAGCACTCGCCTTCTAGCACGACACCTCTCCACCTCAATAAGAAAGGAAACCATCTCAATAGGAGCTGGAAGGAAAGAGACCAAGCACACGGAAAATGAAGCAGATAAACCCAAAACAAAGACCAACAACCAACAAATATTCACATGACGCTTAGCTGGAAAGAAGGGTTTTGAAAAGCCTCCCAAAACCTTGAACAAAAATAGAGGCCAGTACCAGAAGGACTCTATACCAATAAGATTCCCCAAAGTCTCCACCTCTAAAGGAGAAGAGGGAAAGAAACCCATCAGCAAAGAGACAATCACAAGAGCACATCCAACCTCGAACAGAAAGGTATTCGATACCCCCATTAGGAGCCATCCCACCAAACTCTGCCCACAACTCTTCCCCTCTATGGAAGAGTGATCCACCTCAATAAGATAGACAAAGACAAAAGGAAGAAAGGCAGACAGTGAAACACCAAAGAATCTCTTGAAAAGAATAGATCCATAAAAGCACTCACAATCTCCAAGAGAAAAATCAGAAATATCACACCAAACAGATGCAGGGACCTCCCAAACAGAGTTCCCCAACCACACCAGCTCATTCTCAAAGGCCAAAACACAACCCGTGGGGAAAAAGGACTCCAGAAAAAAAAAAAACTCCACCTGGATCCCAAACATCCCCCTCACACCAAGGCACAACCAGGAGAGCACAGACTACGGACAAAGCCACCGTAGCCACCACCAAAACTTTCTTGCAAAGCAACATGACTAGTAAAAGGATCTCCACCTCATAGGTCGACCAGGTCTAGAAGAAAGCTCGACCCAGATCCAGATCCAAGCACCCGTAGATCCAATGACCTCCATTGCCAACACGGAAAGGAAGAGTAGCATCGGGGTAAGGGCAAAGAGCCCCAACACCATCCACACTATCAGTCATGCCTACAATGCCCACAACAGAAAGCATCGATGGGAAAAATATTCTTCCATCAACCAAATAGGGCAATGAGGAGAAGAGTCGGGACACATCCCTCCCAATGACCAAAGAAGACACCAAAGCATCCACAACACTAGAAAAAAGGTTGACCTCCACTAAGACCCCAATCCCACCAGGATCGACCACCTCCCCATCACCATCATCTCCTTCCTCCACCGCATCTTCTCCTCCATCGGCTACCCCTAAAACCCTAGCTCCAGCGACGCTTCCCACTTCCCGCATCTTCTTGTTAGTTTCCCAACATTTAAGTATAATTTACTTTAAGTTATATTTTAAGTATATATTAGCAAGATGTTTGAGAGTGGTTTCAGATCTCTAGGAGTCATAATACATATTCTATATTTTAGGAGATCTTATAATTTTTCAATGTCAATTTTTTGTCTAATCAGTGGGCTTCTATCATTATTCTCTTGATATCTCTCTATCTCATGGTCTTTGTCTCCCCAAGCTCTAGACCTATCTATTTTCCTATCTATCTCCTTCTCCTCCCTCTCTACCACTCTCTATCTCACTCTCTCCTCTCTCCCCAAGCTCTAGATTTTATAATTTTGCAGACAATCAAATTTCAATAATCACTAAGCTCCTATTATCATTCTCTCTTTCAATAATCACTAAGCTCCTATTATCATTCTCTCTCTATCTCTATTTCACTCTATGTGTCTCCCTCAATATCTATACCTATCTCTCTTCCTATCATTATCCTTCTCCCCTTCTCTCCCTCATCTCTCTATCTCACTCTCTCCTCTCATCCCAATATGTAAACATATCTTTCTCACCCTTATTTCTATCTACCCTCCCTTCTCTACCTACCTCACACATTCTTCCCTCTCTATCTTACCTCTCTCTACCCCTCCCTAGATCTCTCTCTCCTTCCCTCTCTATACTTATCTATATTTCTTCTCTCCCTCTTCCTACATACAACCCCTCACTCCCTCCCGACCACTACTTCTCTAAATACCTCTCTCTCTCTCTCTCTCTCTCTCTCTCTCTCTCTCTCTCTCTCTCTCTCTCTCTCTCTCTCTCTCTCTCTCTCTCTCTCTCTCTCTCTCTCTCTCTCACCCTTCCCCTCTCTACTTACCTCTATCTCCCCTCTCCCTCTATTCATCTACATAAATCTTTCTCTCACCCTCTCTCTCACTCCCCCTCTCTCCTTCCCTCTTTATTTTTCTCTATCTCACTCTCATTATCTCCCCTCTCCTTCTATCTACATACCTCTCTTTTCATCCCTCTCTACTTTTATCTCCCCTAACTCTCTACCTCCTTCCCTCCATACTCTCTCTCTCTCTCTCTCTCTCTCTCTCTCTCTCTCTCTCTCTCTCTCTCTCTCTCTCTCTCTCTCTCTCTCTTTGCACTCTCTCTTTCTAATTACTTGTCTCTTTCTACCCTCCCTCTATTTTAATACCTCTCCTTCCATCCCTCGCTCTAAATCTCACCTCCACTTCTATCTATCTCACCTCTCTCTATCTAGGTATTTAGATAAATAGAGTATGGGGGCGTGCAAGAGAGGTAGGTAGATATAGATAAGTAGAGAGAAAAGGATTTAGAGAGAGAGGTAGAGAAATAGGTAGGGAGGGAGAGAGATTTAGGTTGAGAAAGAGGTAATAAAGAGAGAGAGTGGGGAGATAGGTGAGATTCATAGAAGTGGCAAGGGAAGGTTCGAGAGATAGTAGAAAAGATATAAATAGAGGTATTGCAGGAGGGAGATATATATAGAGAAAGAAAGAAGAAGAGGGGAGATGGTGATAAGTTGAGAGGGGGAAAACAAATAGAGAGAGATTGAGAGGGAAGGAGAAAAATAGATAGAGGTGAGATAGACAGAAGTGCGGGGGAGAGTTGGACTAAGGGAGGGTAGATAGTGATAAGTATTTAGAGAGAGATTATGGAGCGCGAAGGGGAGAGAGAGATATGGAGAGAGAGTGAGGTGAGATAAATTGTAGTATGAAGGGAAGGAGGTGGAGATTTCGGCGAGATAAAAGTAGAGGGGGATGGAAAGAGAGGTAGGTACAAAGAGAGAGAGAGAGGGGAGATAAAGAGAGTAGGAGAGAAGATACATAGAGAGGGAGAGAGGAGATAGAGAGTACAAATAGAAGGATAAATAGAAAGGTAGAGGGAAGGAGGGAGGAATGTAGGACTAGAGAGAGAGGGTGAGAGGGAGATTTATCTAGATAAATAAAGGTAGGATAAGTAGAGTGAAATGTTGAGAGTGAGATAAGTAGAGAGGGAGCATGGGAGGGTGGGATAAAGAGAAAGGGAGATAAAGAGAGTGAGAGGTATGTAGAAAATTTAAAGGATGGGAGTGAGGGGAGCTATGTAGGGAGAGCGAGAGAGAGAGAGGTGGGGAGAGGAAGAGAGAGGGTTGAGACAGAGATGAGAAAATGTGTGTGAGGTAGGAGGAGAAGAGAGGGGAGATACAAATTAGAAGATTGAGAAAGATTGTTTTAGAGATTGGGGAGAGAGAGGGAGAGGGAGAGTGACAAGAAGAGAGATATATCTAGAGAGAGATAGAGAGAGAGATTAGTAAAATTACTAAAATTTGACTATCTGATAAATTATAAGATCTAGAGATTTGGGAGAGAGGAGAGAGTGAGATAGAGAGATAGAAATAAAATAGTGATAGGGAGCATGGGAGGGTGGGATATAGAGAAAGGGAGAGAAAGAGAGTGAGAGGTATGTATAAAATTTAAAGGAAGGGAGTGAGGGGAGCTACATAGGGAGATGGAGAGAGGAGAGAGAGATAAGTAGAGAGGGAGCATGGGAGGGTGGGATAAAGAGAAAGGGAAAGAAAGAGAGTGAGAGGTATGTAGAAAATTTAAAGGAAGGGAGTGAGGGGATCTACGTAGGGAGAGGGAGAGAGGAGAGAGAGATAAGTAGAGAGGGAGCATGGGAGGGTGGGATAAAGAGAAAGGGAGAGAAAGAGAGTGAGAGGTATGTAGAAAATTTAAAGGAAGGGAGTGAGGGGAGCTACATAGGGAGAGGGAAAGAGGAGAGAGAGATAAGTAGAGAGGAGGGAGAGAGAGAGAGGTGGGGAGGGGGAGAGAGAGGGGTGAGATAGAGAGGAGAAAATGTGTGTGAGGTAGGAGGAGAAGAGAGGGGAGATACAAATTAGAAGGTTGAGAAAGATTAGTTTAGAGATTGGGGAGAGAGGAGAGAATGATATAGAGAGATAGGGGAGATAGAGGGAGAGGGAGAGTGACAAGAAGAGAGATAGATCTAGAGAGAGAGAGATTATTAATTACTAAAATTTGACTATTTGATAAATTATAAGATCTAGAGCTTGGGGAGAGAGAAGAGAGTGAGATAGAGAGATAGAAAGAAAAAAGTGATAGGAGCCTACTGATTACTGAAATTTGACTGTCTAAAAAAATGATAAGATCTCCCAAAATCTAGAATCTACATTATGACTCCTAAAGATTTGAAACCACTCTCAAACATCCTACCAATATATACATAAAATATAACTTAAAGTATAAGAAAGATAAAAAAGAAAGGGGAAATGTAAGTTAAATGCTAGATTGTATGTATATATCTTAATGAAAAAAATGACGGAAATGCCAAATGAATTAGCATCTAAGGCCATGTTATTTTCTAGCTTTATGTAACCAAAATGTGTATGTGTTTTTCTTGCTAGCCATAACACATACATCTTATAAAACATGCACGTTTTTTTTGCATAAAAGCATGTACATATATTTTTTAAAATAATGCATACCCATTCTTAATTATAATAAAACATACTTTTTTTCTTTGTACTTAGCCTTGGATGACAAACCCTTTTTTTCCTTGTACTTAGCCTTGGATGACAAACCCTAGGCTTGGGAACTTTATTTCCCTCCCTTTTACACGTTTTCTTCTTCTAATTTGGTTTCTCAACTTCATCATCATTAGGTTTACACATTCTCAAGTGGGTATATGTAAAATTACCATCATAGTTTCACCTGTCTTTTGAGCTTTATAACCATATAATTATTTTTTTATTTGAACAATATTAATATATTAATTCTTAATTTTTTTTACCAATGTCTCTTGAGTTCTTAGAAACATATTTATACTTTTTTAAATAAATTTTGAACTACTTGTCCAAATTTGAAATAAATTATATATTATTGTTCTATAACTCATTTTTTACACTTTAAAAAATAAAATTGATTTTTTTATTATTTTGGTGCAAGTCATATGACATCCATGAACAGGTACCTAAATTTTAGAATGTGTCCACTTCAAAAAGTCATTTAAAAACAATAACTCAATAAAAAATTGAAAAAAAATACACAACTTCTAGTACTCACTCATAACTATCTTTCTACCAAATGGTTTTTCAAAATGCTAAATGTAACTATAACTTTTTTTTATGGGCACCCCAGACACTATGTTATGTTTTTTCTGAAAAAATAGGAACAATTTTATATGTGTGAAATATTTGATCATCTTAATGTTATCCAATTTTAAAAATACATGTATATTTTAAAAACTAGATACCGAGTACTACAATTCTTATTTTTTTGGTATCTTCAAACTTTGAGTGGATGGGTCTCAAATTGCTCCTCTATGTTTAGGTTTAGTTGATTTTAGGAAAAAAGTGGCCACTTATACCACCCTTTTTGTTTACCATCTTGGTGCACTTACCTCCCCTTAAACACATTAAGTATTGATTCTAAAATCAATGTGAAACCTTTTAACATGATAAATTGCATACCCTTGTAATTTTCATATTATGTTTTGGGCTCACTTGAACTTGTCTATAACCTTGGTGCCAAACTTTGTTTCCCTAGTTCTTTTGTGCAAACAAATATTTTGTATACTTACCTCACATTTGTCTAGTGTTTTAATCTTTTACAAAATTATTGTTCCTTGACATCGTTGTAACTCATAGACATCCACATGGTTTACTAGTATCCTTTGTTATTTTATCATGTAGTTTTTTTCTATGTACTTTTGCCTTCTTTTTCATGAGTGACTAAATTTTGTAACAAGCGTAGGTCAAATCCCAATGAGTAATTTGTTAGATTCTATGAGATCTGAGAATCGAGCTAGGATCTGATGTTGGTCGTAGATCACATGTAACTCCAAGCAACAAATGATCGAAGATCAAAATAGTTGAATGAAGATTAATTCGATATGAGAGAAACATAGAGATAAAGAAGAGAATTCTGAGAAAAATCTCACCGAGCTATCACTGAACTTATGAAGGTGAGAGTAAGGTGCTTATTATATAGAAAAATAATAGCATATTCATCCAAGGGGTACATTAACTCCTACTCCCCATAAAAAGTGGGAGGTTTTATCTTCTTGGTAAATGCCAAAATATGTGGCATAACCTCCTTATATGAAGACAGGAAAGGAGTTGGGAAAGTTGTTACATAAGGCCAAAAGAGGGTGAGAAACCCAACTACGCCATAACCCACTTAGGAAATGACAAAATAGTGGTTATGAGAGGTGGAACAACAAGCCAAAAGAGGGTGTGTAACTCAACTACCCATGTGAGGTGGAGAGTTACACATGTAGCTAAAGTATTTCACCATGTGTCCTCCTATTAACCATTCCTAATAACCTAAGAAAGCTTAATAATATATGTGTAGGAAAAATAAATATCCCCTAACAAAAGGAAAATAATAAACCTACACTAACATAATTTACATTCTCTACCTCTTTATATTTCCTCTAATCTCTCTTTTTGAATCTATTTGTTGGATTCTCTTGCAATGTCTAATGAACCTTTTAATTTATTAGTATTTGAATTCTCTCTTGAAACTCTTAGTTTTTTGAAATATCTTATATGATCTACTAGAGATATTATCAATTTACCAAAAACTTTCTTGAGAACTCTATTATATTCTAACATCCTCGATGACATATTGTTTGTGTTTTCTATTTCAATATATCAGTATTTGAAGATACCACTTTCAAATCTTAGTTTTTAGAATCTCTCATTTGATCTACTAGAAATAATTCTAACATACCAAAAGTTTTATTGAGCGCTCTACTATCTAGTTTGGATTTTCTTTGCATTCTTGTAACCTTGACTATATATCTTATGCTTTATTTTTGTATATTTTTATAGTGTTGTAGACTTAATCTTTATTTACATTTTCTATTTGTATTTTTCAACTCATTTTGTGTCATTTATAATTTGTTAGATTGTTATTTTCACTAATTCTCCTAGTTGATCTACGAGTAATTTACTCGTGGCATTTTATTTTTTACTCCAACTATAGATACACTTAAAGCTAAGAGCAAAGACATTTCTATTGCCTCTTTACCATTGACTACTTATGGAGACCAAAAGACCAAAATAGAGGCTTTGTCATTCATGGAAAGCTCTTAAGTATCCCCAAATCTTCATCTTTGAGATTTTATTAAAGTTTAAAAGTTTCATTTTCCATCTTCTTTATCATTTTTTTATATTCATTTAGCATATTTCAACATTATTAAGAATTTTGGTATAATTTAGAGCATTATTGTGCTAGTGTTTTAACTGTTATTTGTCAAAAACCTAGATTTTTGTATGAGAATTTATATGTTTTGAAAAATTCAAATGACAATGCATCACAAAAGGAATCTAGCACACAACACAAATTTACATGCATTATGATGATATCCTAGGTAACAAGCTCTACCTTTTGGTGTTATGATCCTTTCTCCCTTCCATTGGGTTTAGTTTTTTAATTTTGTACTACAATTTTCTTTGTATAGAAAACGAGAAATTTATCTAGATAAGGTTTTATTTAGTTTTTTTATTATTGTATCAATGATTTAAGTTTGTAAAGTAAAAAATAAAAAAATATTATAATATTATTAAATATTACATAGATACTACAGTGTGAGACCAGTTGAAAAAACTAAAAGACTTTAAGAAAAAAAAATTCTGCATTATGTTGTATGTTGTATCTTGTAAAAAAATCCCTAGGGTTTTACGTAAAATCATCTAAGAATTACTAAAGACCTTAAAAACCTAAGTCTTTTGATAATATTAATTTCACCTATCATTATAATTCATTCAAAGGACTATCCAAGCTCATTGAGGTTTTGAACATTTGTTCTTTCATGTCTCCATCTTCATAGTCCTACTAGGCCCTTGTCTTGTATTACCAAATAAGTGTTTTCCCTCA
This sequence comes from Cryptomeria japonica, assembly GCF_030272615.1. NCBI lineage: Eukaryota > Viridiplantae > Streptophyta > Pinopsida > Cupressales > Cupressaceae > Cryptomeria > Cryptomeria japonica. The sequence continues at coordinate 493,815,865 of NC_081412.1, read as the reverse complement.
TACATTTAAAGTGTGTATTCCTCCATTTGTACTTAAAATACTAGTGGGTGGTCCTTATGTATATCCACATGTCAATTGACAATTATAGAATTCTTGCTCTTTGTATCATGATTTCGAGTCTAGCATCTAGATAATTAATTAATGTTAGAAGATAGATAAAAAATAGATCAAGTAATTAGAGATATTATTAAGTGCTACTTTAAACAATTAAATGTAAGTGGTACACATTTAGCTATACAAATCATGATGAAGATGAAATTTGATTTAAAATGCATATAAATAATTATTTGGCATAAATAATAGTAATTTTGAAAAGCTTTTTATTCTTAAATCTGTGTATTTGATTATTTTCATGTGGTTCAATTTAATTTTTTTGAATTAATATCATGTCACCCTAACATGTGTTCATGATCTAGCATAGCACAAAATTATAATATCTAGTTCATTATGATATAGGCTCCTCAATAACTATTAATGACAAAGAAGTTGTTGAAGTGTATGGGACAGGTTTTTTAGGTTAACTCTCTTTATTGGAATAATTCTACAATAATAGAATTGATGATAGGCAATAGGCAAGTGTGCAAATGATCTACATTGGATGTTTCAAATTTAAGTTTTGATTCCTTTTAGTGCTTCACATCTAAATGTTTGTTGTATTCTCTAGGTTTTTAAATGATAATTAGGAAGATTAGATGACGATTCCGTCTACAAATGAATGTCTTTAAATACGAAGACATAAGAAATATCTTCACAAACATGTGTTAAGTCAACTCTCAATAGCCATGAGGAAAGGGTAGGACTTGGTTATTTAAATTCCAAAAAATAAATTTTCAATTAGATTCTACATTATGAGAGATTGTTCTTGCATGCCATAAAAATGACCCAAGACAGGGAATGTTAAATATTAAGAATAGAAATTGATTTATAGAATTATGAGTTACTAAATTGGGAATGCATATAGAAGTAAGTGCAAATAAGGTAGGGATATGGTCAAATACATAGGAATGGAGGAAATTGGGAGTAAATGGAGGTGGACAAGGATAGGATCTAGAGCCAAACTTAATATAGTAATAAACTATATGTTGCTATATAGTTGTATCAATATATTCTTTCAAAAGAAATTGAAATAGAAACTGGTGCATGTATGTAAATTGATAAGCAGTAGGTATTTTTCATTTTGTATTAAATTTTGATGTTTTATTAAGATTCGATTGTGTTATTTTTTAGTCAAAATCATGCACCATATTTCATAAATAATGGTTCTTTGAGCACAACATTTAGTAAAGGTTTTACAAATGAAATGGTAAGTTAAGTTGACTTGATGATGTAGGAAACTTTATAATTATAGAAGTTTGAATCAAAGTAATATTAGAATGAGTGACCTTTTGAAAAACCCCAGTAAACATGTTACATCATCTACACATAACAAGTGTTGTATGCACTTTTGATTATCATAAATCACTCACACATAAAATATGAATCAATAAATTTAACTTTAAAATAATTCAATTAAATTCTAATGATAATTCATTACTTTACAAAAGAACTTTTGTGATTCAAACTTCTGATTACTTAACAAAAAGAATTATTGTGACTCGAACTTCTACAATAATGTTGTCTCCGAAGAATTAGTTTGACGACTGCATCAAAGTGGGCGAACTTCCCTCCGATTCATCGTACGGGAAGGTCTGCATGCACTCCAAGCTCTCCTTGTGGGAACGTTTTTAAAGCTACAGGTATTAAAACAATATTTTTTAGTAGCCATAATCTGTTTAAAGAATAGGTTACTTGTGCTACAAGAATACAGCTGGAACGCTTCCAATTTGGAATCTAAACCAGCTCCACACTCATTTTCTGGTGTACTTCTCGAGAAGCAAAGAAAGCAAGAGTGACGCATTCTTCAGATTTCAGTCAGTCTAATTTTAACCTGCTTGTGCGCCCATTAAGTTCTTAACGTATTTCAAACTTCTTTGGTTAGCTTGGATCGGTGTAAGCGTGTTCAGTCATGGCATATGAGGCACCCGATTTTTATGAGTTCGAGGTGTCGCCTGATTTGATGCATAGTCCTCCCAAACCACCTAATCTGATGTATAGTCCTCCGAATCCGCCTAATTATCTGTTGCATAGTCCTCCGATAGTTCCCAAGATTCCCCACGCCGATTATATACCTTTTCCTCCTCCTCCTCCTCCTGGCGACGATATGAAGACAGCTTTACTGGCGGCAGCAGTGCTTTCATTTATTTTTCTCATGTCACAGGATGCACACCAGGCTTTCACTAGGAGAGCACATTGGATTCCCTGCGATTTCCTTGTGCTCAGCGCTTTTCAATCCAATTGCTAAATTTGCTTAGTGCTCAGAATGAGGCAGTGGATAGTTCCTCCAACGCGAAGTTCAGTATTAGAGACAGTGCCGACTACAGTCCCAGTGAAGTCCTTTGGAAGGAGTTTCTGATGGTCCATAATAGTCGAACTATATTGTGTGTACTGGTAGCCTATGTCATGCCAGGAATGGCCAATCGGGGCCCCGAACATTCCTGGGGAAGGTTGGTGGCTTTGGCAATTAGCATCTTACATCATGTAATGTCTGAGTTGTATATTGTAGATCGTTATGGTGACGCGTTCCCAAGCTACCTTCGTCTTTGGCCTCGCCAAAATGGTCTTACCAACCCTGTCTATTATACATTGGCTACAATAATATCCCTCTGCTTTGTTATGCTCGTTCTTCTTCTTGGCAGCGCTAATATTGCCGGAAGAGGTATTGAGCGCATTGTGGCCAAAAAGATTTCTCTGGTTCTAAGGGCTGAGGAAGAATTCTCTTCTGACATAGCGGAGAAAACCCAGGAGGCTCACCCTCACCCTCACCATCACGTTCACCATCACTCCTGCTGGCGGACAGTTGAAGATGCAGCGGTGAGAGGGGAGAATGCTGAGGAGGAACACCATCGTCGTCACTGTCACGTCTGTTGGCGAACAGTTGAAGATGCAGTGCTCAAAGCTTGGATAATTGTTCGTGCATACTCCCTTCAACATGTCATTGCCAGATCCGCCTTGACCTCCTCGGCTGCAGTCATAGTTACAATTCAAATTGTGACTACGATCGGGGGAGGGCTTGCCAAGGGCGCCAGCTTTAAAATGCTAGCTGAAGATAGAGTCTTTAGGCTTATTGCCACTGTTCTGCAATTGGTATTCATCTTGATAGGCTGGTCAATCATCATTTGGAGGTGGGCTTCTTCGGTAACTTATTACAGAAGTCAGCAAACAGACAGCTGGCGTACCAGTCTACGGGTAGAGGATTACTGGACAAGGCACCTGAGAGAGTTGCAGCAGGCGAAGAAGACCCGGCTACGACAGGCACAATCGCTCAAGAACAGAATCGAACGATTGGTTGCCAAGGAGCAGATCATGCTCAGTGTACCCAACACATTATTGTCTGCAATGATTGTGCTGCAGTGGCTCCTTGTTTCATTCAGCAAAGCATGTTGGTTCGCATCTTTGAAGCTTTTTCACAACAAATTGATGGTCAAGTTACTGTCCTTCTTGTTACCAAATCATGAAATGTATGCATTTGAAGACTATCCAAAATACAGAATAGTATTGGAGGATGTACATATGTTGGGGGAGAATCCTAAAAGCCTGAGGGTAGCCAATCGCAATTCTATTGAGAAGGCTAGGAGCCTCATTGTACAAGGCGACCAAGACGGTGAATATAATTGTGAACATCTAATTGACTTTATAGTTAACAACAGAACGGGCAGTGGGCTAGGGTTGAGCTGTTTGGAGCCTTACAAGCCTCAAACAGGATTGAAATTCTTGTGCAACAAAAGGCCGACTGAGGTGTCTCAAGCATCAGAAGAAATGCCAGACGTTGAAAATCAGCAACCACAAGGAGGAAATACGTCATTAGACGTGAGCACAAAGTCATGGAAAATGACAGCAGTGTCCCTTCTCAGTATCATTCTTCATCTCTCTCCAGTACTGTATGCTGAAGTTAATAAGACAGAATCTTCCGGTTCTGATGATTCTCCACCAAAGGCCATTAAGGATTGTGTGGAAACATATTCTCGGGCATGGGAGATCATAGATTTTGTTGACGAGGCGGATATAGAAGATGAGGGAATCACCAGCGAAGCAGCCGACAGCGTTGAGGAGGCAGATGTGAAAGATGACAGATTCATCAGCGAAGCAGCCGACAGGTACTTTCAAGCTTTGCAAAAGAAAATGGATAAAGGAGGATTTTCTGCTAGCAAATTCATGTCTGCAACACCTGGTTCGGTGCCAGAAGCATTGGAAGATCTTAAAAAGGAAAGTAAAAGCAAAACTGAGCCTCCAAGAAATGTAAGTATTATATCACGACTAGTCCGTTCACTTGCAGGTGAGAAGGAAAAACTAGACGACCGTTCAAACAAATGGAAGGGCGATGACTCCATAGACTGGCAGGCAGCAGCATCAGGCAGTGCCGTGTACAAGTTATGTAACAGCATTGAGTGTAATGAAGGAACTGATGTGAATGATCTACTGAAGGAATTAGAGAGCTGCTTGGCAGATATAATAAACGACTGCCTGGTGAGAGTCCAACGTCTCCTGTTGCTGAATTCCAGAAAATGGGCCCTGCGCAGAGACGAGAAAAGGATGGCGAAAGCACTGTACACAGCGGGGAAAGCCAAGGCAATCATGGAGAAGTTATAGGGGAACGAGTTTGCAATAGTTTCTTATCATTGATAGATTGTTGTCTTCTTTGTTGGTGTCTTCACTGCTGTTCAGCTAAGTATTCATGAATTGGTTTCTTCTTTTAGTCTCGACTTTCAAGGAATGTATGTAATTCATTCAGGGTGTGTGTTGTTATGGTAGATTCAAGATATGATGTATGTCAATCCAATAGAACCAGATTCTTAAATATGTCCCATGTCAATCCGATAGAATCAGATTTCCAAATATGTTCTTTCTCGTGACTTTCAAGAAATGTTTGTAATTCACCGAGGGTTTTTATTGTTATGTATGCAATTCAGTGGTTGTATGTCAATCTGACAGAACCAGATTCTTTAATTAAATATATGTTTTTATGGTTTTTATTATGAAATTTTGAATTTTTTTTTTTTAAAGTTCGCATTTTTTTTTTTAAATAGTATTTTTATTTAGCGTAAAGTTATAAATTTAAATCAGCAAACATTATTAATCAAGACACTTAAATTATTAATTAAATATTTCTATTTTAAAAAATTAATAAAATAAATTTAATCATCAATCAATATTATTAAAATAATTATAATTTGTTTAGTATATATTTAATCCTTCACAATGAATTATAGTGTAATTATTTAGTTTAAGTAACATTCTACTTATAAATTGAATTATTTTTTTCTTAGATTTTGAAAAAATTATTCATATTTTCTTGTGAATGCATCTATATGTATATAATTGGAATGATGGGTTGATGAAAATTTTCGAATTAATAAATAATTATTAACTTTATTATACGTGTGTGTATATTTATCTCTACATTATGGAAATAATATTTCTTTTCTTCTTTTGATGGAGGTCCAAACTTGTGAGCATGGCAACCCAACAAGACACAAACCTCGCAAGCACACTAGCCCAGTGAGGGCCTTCATGGAGTAGTTTTTGCCACCCGATATAGGGGCAAAAGCCTATAGGCTGAAACCTCTTTGGCTAAGAGCCAAGGACTAAGGGGTATCCATTCCAACAAATTCGTCTGGGGCACGATCGTGGCCTCATCCCTTATGATGTCAAAGCCTTACACTTAGCAAGATTTGATCCCTGGTTGGCTCATTTGGAGCCATTCAACTTCACTAGTAGACTAAGGGCCCATTGATGGAATTGTATTTTTAACTTATAGAATGGATTCAATATTCCTTGTTATTTTATTGGCTATATTTTTATTTATTTATTAGGCAGATGGTGGTCACATGAGTGTGAGATCAATATGGGACAAATATAACACTTAAATGATAGTGATAATGTTAAAAATAGATTTAAGTAATTTCACATAGAAAATTAAATAAGTTGTCTATAAAATAAAAAAAGTTTAGTAATAAAAAATGTAAGAAATTGATTATAATTTATGGACTACTATTTTTTGAGATTTTTTAAATTTATGATCAATTTATAAAAAATCAAAGAAGTGTAAAGTGTGGTTCATTTTTTTGAGTTAAAAAATGATATGCAATTTGAAAGCTATAAATGTATATTACTAATAATTTAAAAATAGTGAATAATTATTCATTTAAATTATAATGAGATATTATTCTTCCATTCTACATCTAGTGAGCTAAACCAATATAAAAATCAATGAAATGTCAAGTGGAGTCCTCCTCTTGTAAGAAAATTTAAAGTTATTTTTTTATAATGTAAGGGAAAATTACAAGTCTCCAGAGTTGGATGTATTATAAGGGACAAAAGTAGAAAAAATTTGTTGCCTACCCCTAAGAAGATTACCTCTAAGGGTGATAATGAAGTGCAAGAAAATACTTCTTTAGTTTCCCTTAAAGTATGCAATAGTAAAGATGTTTAGGATGTCATTATAAAGGATGATTTAATCTAGCCATACATATCGCTAAAAAAAATATCACTAGCTGGAAAAACTAAAACATGATGGAAAAAAATATGGTTAATCTCATTATCATCAATTATATGTTCAAGGAAGGGAAAATATTATTGGTGATCTACCTAACTACAACGTAGATCGCATAAAATAATAAGTAATCAACCTAAAAATTTCCATATGAGAGGAGTCAAATGAACTAACATGATTGAAAAATGAACTAGTTTGGATACTTTTGTGTTTTTGTTAAAGTGTCTCACATTGTCAATGGACATATAATTGATTTATTTTAGGAGCGAAAAATGTCAAGACACGAGAGCAGTATGCTAGTGTCCTACATGTGAATTTTAAAAAGGTTTTATATCTGAATGTTGGTCTTTGGTGTCTTGAACATTATACCTTGTCAAATTAGCTCAAAATGTCTTCAATGGGTATTTAGAAGCATACATAAGAAACCCTCTTTCCCTCATTTCAAGGAACACAATATATCTATCAACAATCTATCTATTCTTCTTTACAATCTTAAACCTCTATACTTGTGAAATATTATTATTTTATGCACTAAATCTTGTAGGTACAAAAAGGAATCTTCTTCCTGATGCAACATTTTTTAGCTATAATGTCCATTGTAAGGAAGTAGCATGACTATGTCAATATTAGAATCCTATTTAGGAGTTCTTAGATGTTTACTTTCATATTGGTCTACTTTGACATGCATCCTCATAGTAGTTAACATATAAGTCAAAATAGTGACAACATAAAATGGTGAAGTTTCATATATCTTCCATATTCTCCATTATTTTAATTCACTTTGCCATTTCTTCATAATGTAATGAATAGTGTGTATAACTATGTTTTTCATGTGTAAATTGAAAAATAATTTTTTTGTAGCTTGATATCTTTATACTTTTCTCTAAGATTTTAAATTTATATCTTGGAATCTAAGTTTTCCCTCCACTTAACTATTATGAATTGCATTAAAGAAAACAAATATTTAGATTACATGCTATAATGTTGTATTAAAAAGATGACCTAATTCAATAAGAATCTAGTAAACACTCAATTCATCTCTGACACCTAACCAAAAATAAACTCTCTTATTTATCTTTGAAATATTTATATTTACATAATGTCCTAAACATATAACATGACCACCTATTATTTTCATTCTATATGCAAATGTGTTGATTCAATATCCTTACTAATTTGACAAACGAGAGATACTCTCCTTATAACAACTCCAAAAAAAACCTAAATCTTTTTTTTATAAAGATAAACACTTCCCAAGACTAGAGATTGCCACAAACTCAATCTATACAAATAACCCAATTTACAAAAGAGAATGTAAGATGTAGACTCTTCCAAGGTGCTTCGAGAGGGCGACCACCATCACATATGGTAGTTATTTGAGGCTCTTGAAGGAATTCAGATACGTCTATTCTGACTCCAAATTGGCAGTACGCATTGACTAACATCGTGCGTTTTATAGGGTCGATTTTGCAATAAATGACTACGATTGAGTAACATGTCGCTATCATGCTGTACGAAAGATCCATTTTAAAGCCAGAATAGCCACAGCCAAAGAATTCTAATGGTCATTGATTAGACACGAATGAAAATTAAAGAACATTTTTCTTTTACATGAATAAGCACATGTTCAAGTACGAAAAGAATCATAATTTAAGAAAACATATCAAGTTTTCTGATAGCTGTTTCACGGTATAATCCGATAAAAAGAAGTTGAGAGATACACACTTAACAATAAGCAAAGCTAGATGGCTACGTCTTTCTTTCTTTTTGGATCTGTTGCAATACATTTTATGAGACAGAAAAGATCAGACTCACATGTGATAGAGAATCCAACAGACTTGGAAAGAACAAGGCAGGTGATATTTTACTTCAGAAGATGCCACCATCCGAAAACCAATGTAATTTGACGGAAGAGATCAAAAGCAAAAGCAAAAGCTACATTATATTCTCTATTAAAATACAAAATGCAATGTTATTCTTGCCTATGAGCGTAAACATATGCGAGTGAATGTTTCAGACTGTACACAGAGATCATAACACGACCTTTTGAAATGAGAACATGTAGTAGTTTTGGCCGACAGCGGGAGAAGTTACTGGGGTACTGAAATGTAACCGGTTGTCAATGCAAATGTCAAAATGAAAATAGATAACTTTTGAATCCTTAATATTCTAAGAGTGAACTCCTTGACCCCTATAGATAATGAGAACTGGTGTTTGATTCCCTAGGCTTTCCTTAAGACTATCCCTATCCAAAATTGGTTAGCACATAAAGTTATATATCTAAGAATCTTAAAGAAAAACATAAAATATAAGCTAGGGAATGTTCTAAGAGTTTGATTGATTAGAACTATAATCGATTATGATATGAATTAGTCAATACGTGAGAGTAGAAAAAATAGCTTTCATCTTTAGCTACTTGTTAAGTCAATGGAAGAGTTTCTAAGGTTCTCATAATATGATAGTAAAAAGGAAATGAATAATAAACACACAAATTCCTAAAAAACCATACCTACAATACTACAAATCTCTAAGATTAACAATAATATTAGCTACATACAAACCCACACAACCTCCAATACATAGATAACAAATTACTCTTGTCATACAAGATAAGATAATTATAATGTATATCAATAAGAATGAATCAATTTAATTTTAATAGACACGTACAATAGGGAAAGCACATTAATATGAAAAAAGTTTATTATTCATAAGACTACATAAGATATCACATAGGTTGTATTACTGATTCATACAAGCATAGAAAAACTTAACACTACTTCAAGCTATTGAGAAAAAAAGATGATTATAATGACTAAAATTGACCCTCCCCATCTTTAAAAAAAAATATTTAATGATTAAAAAGTTATAATTCGGTCAAACGGGCATCGACTTTACCTTGCTTTAAGTACTCCTAGTAGTTGGGGCATGCTTGCTTTGGAATTTGATTATAATGACTAAAATTGACCCTCTACACCTTAAAGAAAGAGAATATTTAATGATTAAAAAGTTATAAAACGGTCAAACGGACATCGAATTTACCCTGCTTTAAGTACTCCAAGTAGGTGGGGCATGCTTGCTTTGGAATTTGTTTTTTTTCTTTTCCATGGAATATTGAAAGTTTGTGGAGATAAATTTGATTGCTTACAAAATATGTGTCGAGTAATTTGGAACTTTAAATCCCAGCCATTAAATTTAGCCCACATAAGGATATGATTTCAGTGGAATTCATAAAAGCTTTTCTATGGGGTGTCGAGTCTCTGGTGTTAAAATTGGCTGTATGACTGAATGTATAGACATATATAAGGTAAAAACATAATAGTTGTTTTTAGAATTGCTATAATATAATAAAAAGCTTGAATACTGTCATACGTCAATTAAATTCAGCCCGGTAGTTCAAAATACGCGGGGCATGCTTGCTTTGGAACTTTTATATGGAATATTGGGATTATAGGATGTTTCTTTACTGAACCAAGGTATGATTTATAATTTGAAGCGCAGCTTCTACAGATAAAGCTTAACCCTTGGTCGACAAAGAGGCTTCAAACTTTCTAAGTTATTCTCTGGAGAACATTGAAAGAGTAAAGAAGGGAGAGAGACGCATAATTTTCTCAATCTTAGTCACCTGCCACTTTCTTATTTGTTTATATATGAGCTTAGTAGAGGCAAAGAGCATCGATCGGTGTGAGTATGTTTTTTGAATCATGGAAGTGTATAAGGCATGTAAGGTGGTGCATGAGGAGTCGCCTGGTCAAGTTGTGAGTGTAGCCTTATTGGTGGCAGCAGTCATTTTATTTGTTTTTCTCATTTTGAAGGATGCAGTGAAGGCTTTAAAGAGGAAAGCACATTGGATTCCCGGTGATTTTCTTGTTCTGGGTGCCTTCTCAATCCAGTTGCTGAACCTGCTTAGTGCTCAGGATGATGAAGTGGACCCTGCTGGCAAAAAGATGATTTGTCTGAACGAGTTTTGGGTGATCCATACCAGTCGAATTATGTTGTGTGTAGTTGTAGCCTATTTAATCCCTGGTATGGCCAACCCAGGCGCTGAGAATTTCTGGGGTAAGTTGATGGCTTTGGCATTAACAATCTTTCTTCATGTATTCTCTGAGTTGTATATTTTATATCCTTATTCTACCGAAATTCGAAAAAACTTTTTTTATCAGCTATGGCCTAGACAAATACATACTAGCAAGCCTCTCTACATTGTATTTCTTACGCTGGTATTCGTCTGCTTTATCATGCTACTCCTCCTCCTTGCCTGCGCTAATATTGCCGGCAAAGGCATTGGCCGTATCGTAGCGCAAAAGGTTCCTCTAATTCTCAAGGAACAAGTGGAGGAGGATCACCATCATCATCGCCATTCCTATGAAGCGGAGGAGAATCATCATCATCCCTCTCGCTGTCAATACTGCTGGAGATCAGTTGAAGAGACGGCGCTGAGAGCATGGATCGTTGCTCGCGCCTACTCTCTTGAATATACCATTGCCAGATCAGCCTTGGCTTCCGCCTCTGCAATCATAATTACAATTCAAATTGTGATTACGATTGTGGGAGGGGTTAGAAATAGCCCTACTCTGCACCTGATCAGTAAACTAGAAGGGCTAAGGTTTACTACCACTATGCTGCAATGCTTGTTCATCTTGATAGGATGGGCCATGATCGAATGGAGGTGGCTTACTGCAGTGGCTTATTACGCAAGATTTCAACCGGACAGGTGGAGTAGCTGTTTCCGGATAGAGGACTTCTGGACTAGGCACTTGAGAGAGTTGCAGAAGGCACAGAAGACCCAGCTCCCGCAAGCAGAATTTCTCCAAACCAATGTCAAAAAGCTTGTTGCGAAACAGCCAACAAAGATCACGGTACCAGGAATATTACTGTATGGGGTGATTGCGCTACAGACGGTAACGGTTTCATTCAGCAAAGCTTGCCGCCTCGCGTCTGTTGTGCTTTTCCACAACAAATTGACAGGTGGGTTGCCGACTTTGATATTATTGAAGCATGAAAGAAAAGCATTTCAAGATTATCCAAGATACAGAAGTGTATTAGAGAGTGTGCAGATGTTAGGGGAGACTCCAGAAAGTCTGTGGATCGCTAATCACAAATCAATTGAAATGGCGGCGCAGCTCATTTTACAAGGCAGTCAAGACGGCGAGCGTAACTGTGAACGTCTGGTTGAGTTTCTGATTAGTAAGAGTACGGCCCAAGGTCTAGGGCTGAGCTGTTTGGAGCCTTACAAGCCTCAAACAGGATTAAACTTCCTGTGCAAGAAGAAGCCGGTTCAGAGGACTCAGCAATCACAAGAAGAGCATTTCACAGACATGAGTACAAAGTCATGGAAAATGACAGCAGTGTCCTTGCTCAGTATCGTCTGTCGGCTGTCTCCAATTTATGAGCAATTACAGACTTCCACTTCTGGCTCTCTCCCTTCAAGTGTCGTTAAAGATTGTTTGGATGCATATGCTCAGGCATGGGAAATCATAGATTTTGTTGAGGAGGCGAACACAGAAGCCGATGAAATCACAAGAGACGCAGCCGACTACTACTTCGAAGTTCTGCAAAGTGCAGTAGACGATGGAAGCTCTCCTGCTAAAAAATCCAGCGGTGCAACACCTGAAAGCGTGCGTGCAGCATTGGAAGAACTTAAAAACGAAAGCAAAATCAGAATGGAGCAGCCCGGAAGTGTCAATTGTGTATCAACAGTTGGGTTTAAAAGCAAGGAAAAAATGCAAGGCGGTGCAAACGGATGGAATGGAAGTGACTCCATTGACTGGAAGGAAGCAGCATTAGGCAGTGCTGTGTACAAGTTATGCAACAGCATTGAGTGCAATGATGGAAGTGATGTGAATGAGCTACTGAAAGAATTAGAAAGCTGCTTGGCAGATATAATAAACAAATGCTTAGAGAAAGTTCAACATCTTCTCTTGCTGAAATCGAGGAAATGGGCTCTAAAGAGTGACGAGAAAAGAATGGGGAAAGCTCTGTATACAGCAGGAAAAGCCAGGATAATCATGGAAAAGTTAGAGAGTATAGTCATGAGGCTTTAGTCAGAAATAATTCCATAGCATGGATCTAGTTTGTCATATTTTATCATGGATGTAATACCTAGCATGTGTTTTATTAAGGCGCGCCATACATAGAAGTACGATATAAGTGTCTCAATACATGTAATCGTTTATGTTTTCTTTCCTTGCCTTTTCAGCGGAGGAAGGAAGAAAAATCAATAGTGTTGTCTACTGTTAAAGATTTAATTAAGGATAATTATTGAAAAAATATTTTTTGAATTTTAATTAGAATATTTTAATAAATTACATATTAATAAGTGGTATACTTTTGTATTAAGTTTAATTTGTGTTTCAGTCTTTATCCATTCTTATTTACTTACACTTTCACTTATTTACATATATTTATCATTTTGTTTTTTATTTTTTATACTTACATTTACACCCTCTCTTATATATTCACCTACTTGAAGATTGATACTTTTACCTCTTAGTTCATTTTTACATTACTTGGAATCAATCCTACAATACATAATTAGAATGAACCTCAAATTTAAATATATTTAGAGTCAAATTCTAAGAGTTCAACATCTTCCTATTAGTTGTTATGAACCAATTTAAAACTTGTATGTGCAACATGTTACCATGTTTTGGTGTTTGTAGGAATTTAATGTGCAAGTAATTAAAAAGATCCCATTATGTTAAATTATTTGAGCAAAAATTGATTCTCTAAGGGAAAAACACCCACACTTACATTTAGGCCATCTAATTGTTGACAAATATTATTTTTTATATTTTTCATCCTACTATATACATGTTGATAAATATTATCCTTGATATTTTTCATTGTGTCATTAATATAGACTATCAAGGGAGTTGACTTAAGAGAACATGAAATTTATCAAACCTAACATTCTTATCAATGATTTTTTTAAACACTTCCTTCACAAATCAAATGATAATAATATGAGAAAAAATAAGTTTTCTAACTACAAATTAAACCAAATTGTTCCTGTGTATGGTGAAAATGGATAACAATAATAACAATATTGAAAGGCTAAATGAATTCAACCACAAAACCCTAGCCTAACAATTAACAAAGATCCACCATAACATATGAAGATTACCTAAGGCAATGCAAATCACATGAAATCACAAAGATTATACCATCACATGTCCAATAGGGTTTTGATCTCCATTCTTCCTATCTCCATTGATCTTGCTTGATATATTTGCTCTCAGATTTTATGTGCACAAGAGCTCAACAAAGAATGGAATGTGGTTGCAAGTAGGATCGTAGTATAGTCAAGTCCTTAAGATCAGTGATTAGAATGCATAGAATGATTAGAATGATTGATTAGGAATGAATGATTAGGGTTTGATAATAAAGGAAGCATCTCCTTAAATAGAAGACACAATATGAAATGGAGGGATAAGATTGAGAGGTGTAAAAGGAGGTCGGCTATGATTAGAGGGTAGGTAAAAGAAATAATAAAATAATGAAAGGGGTAGGTAGTGTATGAATTAAGAGATGAATGACATGTGTCATAGGTGGAAAAGGTTAATGAATTAATTAAATAAATAAAGATTTATTTAATTAATAGAAGAAGTAGGATAATTAAATAAATAAGAATATTTATTTAATTTAGGAAAAGGATAATTTAAATAAATAAATGTATTTATTTAAATGAGAAATAAGGCTAGAAGAGGATAAATGAATTAATTAAATAAATAAAGATTTATTTAATTAATAGAAGAATTAAGCTTAGATAATTAAATAAATAAAATATTTATTTAATTAGACATGACAATTTTGGGTGTCTACATTTTGCCCCTCTTTGAGACAATGCGGCTTGTCGCGTTGTTTCAAAGAAGATAAGATGAACTGATACAGAGTTGCCCCAGAATGGGAATGATATGCCCCCTCGAGAGATTGGATGAAAATGTCTGGAAAGATCCCAGACAATCTCTCGATAAGAAAGAAAGGCTAGAATGGACTGACCGGATAAAGTGACAAAGTCACGGGATAAAGAAGACAGACTCGGGAAACGAAAGTGAGGGCTAGGGGTAGTTTATAAGATAGACCACGGGGGGAAATACATCCTCATTGTCATCTACACATTCACAAGAGCATATTGCAGAGCGAAAATAGAGCAGGAGCAGTCAGCAGCGATGGCTTTCACTCACAGATTCGACTGCGTTCGTCGATTTCAGAGGCCAGTAGAGGCAGGAGAACTGGTGAGTACCACCAAACCTCCTCGTACTTTGATGCATTTATTGTTGTCATTAATGCATGCTAAGTAATGTAATAAATGTGCGTTTATGTCATGTAAATGTGTTTGCATTTGAAAAGTATGAATTTGCATCTTCTAGGTCAAATCGGCAGTTCTGTGATGAACATACGCTGTCGATTGGATAAGCTGCTGAGAGGATACACTCAAGAAGGTCCTCTAGGAAGACTAGGATAGATCAAGGCACTTTGTGATGAACAGTGAGTACCAAGATAGAGTACTTTGTGATGAACAGGGAGTACTAAAATATGAGCAGCACTTTATGATGAACAGGGAGTGCAAATGTGAGTAACACTTTGTGATGAACAGGGAGTGTCACACACGTAGTACTTTGTGATGAACAGTGAGTACCACTAGGATAAATAGCAACTCTTTGTGATGAACAGTGAGTGTCACTAGGATGGATAGCAATATGCATTTAGATAGTGAGTAGCATTTTGTGATAAACAGTGAATGCCACTATAACTGACATGATTGAGTTGTTTGACTGTAGGAGTATTTGCCGATGCTAGAGTCACGGGAGAGATTCCCGTCGACGCAGAGGTTGCGACCTGAGTTGTCGCTCGAGGACAGAGCTGCCATCGAGGAGATGGGTTTGAGACATGTGCTATATGTGCCTGAGTTTTCGGCAAACATGGGTTTGCTGACTGCGCTGGCTAAGAGATGGCACTCTGAGACGTGCACGTTTCATCTGTCGATGGGTGAGATGACAGTCACCTTGGAGGATGTATATAGGATTATGGGGGAAACCGATTAATGGGGAGCTGATTCCGTACGATCGAGATGGAGACAGGGATGCCCTTAGACGAGTGTTCTAGGATCCAAGACTGGAGATGAGGGTGGGACACGTGGCATGGGATACCATGACATGGATAGGATTAGCACTACCAATAGTGTTGGCAGGAGTGATCAGTGAGTTCCTCTGTATCAGTTTTGTACCATTTTGTATAATGATGTAGACACCTGCGGGTGATTGTAGCCATATGATTTTGACATCATTGTATCATGACACTTTATATATATATGTGAGATGATTCATCTTTGCGGTAGCTATATGCATGTGTACCTATGTGATGAGATGTTCTTATGTGATGCTTATGATATGGATGCAAATATGTATATGATGCAATGCAATATTTTTGTTCTTTTATGTTTTATATGTGTATGCATGATGCAAATGTGAATGTAAGTAATGCAGATGAATATGATAATGCAAATGTAAATTGTGCTAACAGGTGTTGTGTGCAGGATGTGATGCAGTTGTGATATCTATATGTATGTATGAAATGCTTATATGTGGTAATGTAGGTGCAGCTACATGAAATGCAAATGTTTTTGGTGTGTCATTATACTCAGTCATGTGATAGCAGGCTACGTGGACTCGAGAAGGATGATGGAAGTCAATCAAGAAAGGGGGGATGAAAGACAGAAGATATGAAAGTGAAAGAGCTTCTTGTGCATTATCATCATTGAGCTTTATTATGGCAAGATAGGTTATGACAATTGAGGCATATGTTCGACCCAGAAAGTCATTGTACCTATTTGCATGGAGATAAGACAGTCACAAACAAGGAATGCCCCAGTTCATACTAGACTCACAGTGTCCTCATATCCTTGGACAAGTCATAGCATTACTAAGAGACAATCCACAGACAGCAAAAGAAAATGGGTGACAATACCCCATCCTCGCCTTTCTAGTCAAAGACATCCTGGAGATAGAATCTCTAGTCAGAGACATCCCGGAAAAGCTAAAAGACATGTCACCAAAAAAGATGAAATCAATAAAAAACCAAGACTCGACACCAACATCCACTGTAGTCCTCAAGTTTAGTGTCTCTTGTCACCTGTATAAGTCTTATTTGATTGTGGTCACAATGTTCACTTTCACAGAAAGGATAGATAGCACTGAACCATAATGTTGTCTGAGTCTGTTGAAATATTTGATTTGTTGAAGCCCATTGTTGCTATTGTGTCTCATCTAAAACTGACTGAATCCATGAGACTGATACTTTATTGTGGAGAAGATGAAACTTTATTGCGGATCTGTGATGCAAATGTTGCTTTATTGCGCATTGTGCACGGATAGACTGAAGGAAGCTGGAAGAAACTATACTCCTTGAAACATGTGATGTTCTCAGTTCCACACCCATCACTAGACGTAGGATTTTGCCTTAGCCACAGATAGGATCTGATTTATTATGGATGGAAAGGGATGTGAAAAGGGAGGTTTATTATGAATGGCTAACCAATCTTAGGTAGATCAATAACAAGCCATGATGGGAATGGGTAAATTTATTATGAACGAATAGGTTGTGAGTGTGTGCAAAGTGAAATGATGAAGAGAATCATGAAGGAGGGAGGAGCAATGTCTCTACACATGGCGCTAGTGACCCAGTTTTCACCATGGTACTTGCCCAGGGCGCCACCGAAGTGGTTTTCACCATTGGACGAAATTATTTCTCTTTACTTTTCTATTTTTCAATGTTTTTGTGTCACAAGGCACCTGTTTGCCAGGTTTTCACCAAGTAACAATTTTTTTTATTTTATAATTTATTTTTTTTGTATTTTTGAAATTTTTGATTTTTTTTGTATTTTTGAATTTTTTTGATTTTTTTGTATTTTTGAATTAGGATATTCCAAAGAGCTATGTGTAGAACCTGCGAAGGTGCATGTTGTTGATCGGATCCTCCAAAGGTTCACCTTCTGTAGTTGAGAGCTGATATGCCCCAGATCCATATGTTGTTGTAATGATGTAAGGACCAAGCCAATTTGGTTCAAACTTGCCCTTCTTCTCTCTGTCTTGCTGATGTTTGGGATTTTCTTTGAGAACTAAGTCCCCTACCTCAAATGTGTGAGGCTTGACTTTATGATTGTAGATGCACTGTTCCTTGACTGAATGATGTGTAGCTTGAGTGTCTGTCTTCCTTGATGAAGGAATTGAGATAGAATTACTAGTGTGTGGACTACACAGGCCCGTATGTGTGTCACCTGAAGAAGTTTGGGCATCCCGGATAACAAAGTCCTTTGAGTAAGCTCCATTAAAGGTCCATGATGTATCGCCAGAAGGTAAAGGATGTGTGGAACAAGTGGATGATTGATGAAGGCTTATGATTGTGAAAAGAAGTGAAAGTAGGATAGCATGATGGAGACTTAGGATCAACAAGTATGCTTTTTGACTTGAAATTTGAGAACTTTTGCCCCCAGTTATTTTGATATTAGGGGAGATCAACTCTTGCTCTTTTTGCTTCATAGGATTTTTATCCTTGACTTTGATTTTTGCAGAGTCCAATAGCTTTTGATTTTGATTTGGACTAAAGGACTTTTCTTTATTAGTGACTTTTAGATTTTTCTTTTCAACGCTTGATTTTTGATCCCCAATGAATGAGGGCTTTTGTGAATCTTGTTGATCCAAGTCTGGAAGTGGAGTGGAAATGGAAGGAGTGGATGAAATGGTAAGGCTATGTGAGTTCTCCAGAGGGTTGGCGATAGACTCAATAGATTCTTTATTGGAACCACTCTTAGGACTATTGATATCAAGAGTTGCTTGCACCACTAGAGGAGATTTGCATTCAGACTTAGTAGCCACAACACTAGGTGGTTCACACCCAATTCCTTGGCATTGAAAATTGTTTGTAGGTTGTTCTTGTTGACAGAATACCTTAGGAGATAATGGGAGTTGGTCAACATGAAATATATACTCACCACATCCTAGGTCTTTAATCTTGAACTTTTCTTTTAGCTCTGCTTGTTTGGATGTAGAAGCTTTCAATGATTCTGGATCCACATATTTTGATGAAGGAATAGCCTCTCGATTGACTGGGATTGTTATTTCTGACCGAGGTTGCAGATTGTTGCAATATATGAATGGATTTGGATTCGCTTTGACGGTCACTTCAACTCCATTGTGTGGAAACTTGATACATCGATGATATGTAGATGGGACTGCGCTCATCTCATGAATCCATGGACGTCCCAAGAGTATGTTGTATCTGAGATCTAGATCTAGGACTTGACAAACCACATCCTTTGTAACTGGCCCAACTCTGAGAGGTAAGGTGACTGTGCCCTTGGATGAATGCTCTTCATCATCATATGCCTTGATGGTGATTTTGTTTGTAGAATTCATAGCTTTATCAGAATATCCCAATTGTTTAATAGTGTTCAATGTACAAATGTTTAGACCTGCTCCTCCATCTATCAGGACTCGTTTTATTCGATGTTTGTGTATGAAGGCTTCAATGTGTAATGGTGCATTATGTGGCTGACTTACGGAGGCATCATCGGCTTCTGTGAATGTAAGGGAGTGTGGAATGGAAAGGTATCACACCATGGCTTGAAATTGGTCCACGTTTAGATCAATAGGAACAGCATTATCTCTCAAGATTTTATCAAGAATGGCTTTATGTGCGGGAGATATGCATAATAGTTCAAGGATTGAAATGAGCACAGGTGTCTTCCCTAACTGTTCTAAAAGGTCATACTCAGGTTTGGTTGATGAAGAAGCGGTGTTTTTAGTTGGAGAACCTTGCAAAGTGAATTTACTTCGGCGAGTTGTAAAATGACATTCAGAAGTAAGTTCGGAAGAAGATCCAATACCTTTTAGGACAATCTTGGGTCTCTGAGTAGAATTCTCGGACGCTTTGTCCTTGATGATAATAGTAGAGACGTAATTGTCCATCGATATGTGATTGATAGTTGAATCATAGTTATAGGATGCTCTGGTATAGTTGGTTTGGTCATCTGTGGCTTTAGCTTTTCCCTTGTCATGTTTTGCGAATGGTTCCTTAAACATCTCATGTTCTTGATTGGATGAATGTCCCTCAATCTCAATATCACCTCTATCAATGAGATCTTGTATGATGTTCTTCAATCGATGACAATTTCCTGTCTTATGACCCTTGCTCTTATGAAATTCACAATACTCATCATCATTCCACCAATTTGGTTTAACCTTTGGTGCATATGGAGGAAAATATGGAACTGTGATTATTTTGTTTGCCACAAGCTTCTTGAAAACTGACTCAAGTGGTTCTCCCAATGGAGTGTACTTCCTTCGTGATCTAGAAGTTGTTTGAGTATTCACTTGATTGTTTGTAGAACTTGATCCAGAAAAAATGAATTTGGGTCGCACTGTGTTGGCATCAACAACACCATCATTGACTGTGTTCTTGTTTTTATTCCAAAATCTTGGCTTGTCTTTTCCTTTAAAGTCATCTTTGTTTTCCTTGAATATTTTAATGACTCCTTGTTCAATTAGGACCTTTTCTGTTGCTAAGCCTTTTTCGATGACATCCTTGAAGGTAGACAAACAAGCTTTCCTTAAGTCATAACCAAACTCTTTGTTAACATTTTGGGTGAACATCTCTACCATTTGTTTTTGTGGAATCTCACAAGAGCATCTGCTGGCTAGATTTCTCCATCTTTGTAAAAATGATGCAAAAGATTCTCCCTCTTTTTGCTTGGTGTTGCACAAAGTAGTGACTGATATGTCTGTCTCTATATTGTAGGAGAAATGTTGAATAAATGCTCCTGCTAGGTCACCCCATGACTTTATACCAGGTGGAAGTTGGGAGAACCATTCCATAGCTTGATCACCTAAGCTTTGTGGGAATAATCTCATCAAATATGTCTCTTCTGCTGCTACCTCAATGCAAGCTGTGAAAAATTGTCTTATGTGTGCCTTAGGATCCCCTTTTCCTCTATACTTGTCAAATTTAGGCGTCACAAAATGTGTAGGAAATGGAGGCATTGGAATGCTCTTGTCAAATGGATAAGGACATATGTCTCTCATTGTGTATGTTGGCTTCGGTGTATTTATGTCCTCCATTTTCTTTTGTAAGTCCTTGATTTGTTGCTCCAAATTTCTCTTAGGTTGAGATCGACTTCTTGGACCATACCCCATGCTTGAGGCACCAATTGGAGGAGGAGCATGTTGCATATATGGATGATATTGATCATACACATGTTCATATGGAGGAGGTCTATAATGATGCTGCGTATAAGAACCACTTGGTATAGACTCATGTTGAGGAACACCATATCTATTTTGTGCATGTATACCATATTCTACAGGCATGTCATGTTCTATTGTGTTGCCCCCAAATTTGACATGAGGTTTCCTTGTGTCCAAATTTTGAGCATGCCTTTGAATATCCAATTGCTTTGGTGGTTGTTCCTTAGCATTAGTATGTGATTGAGCATATCTGTTTGCATAAGACTTCCATAATGGTCTATGAAGGTGAGTATCATATGCTTGACCATGTGTATGTGGGATCTCTGGTTTTTGAAGCAAAGCTGATGGTGATTCAGGTACCATTTGTGGTCCTCTATTTCCTCCACTATTAGGTCTCCTTTGATCCATATTGGAGTGAGGTTGTTGCAAAGGTCTATGTTCCATTATTTGAGACATGTCAAAATCATGAGGTATCTTGGCTCCACTTTGTGCCATCATGTGTAAGAAGTATTGTCTATCTCTCCTCATTATTTCCTCAACCAATCGATTGAAATGGGGATTCATAATGGATTCTTCCACATCTGCTAAATGTACTGAAAAGTTGTCCACATTGTCATTTTGTGTAGCATTGTTGTTTATAGTGTCCATGTTCTCAACATTTGGATTGTTTCTATAGGCATCCATGTCAGGTAATGTAGTATGATCAGAATTGAAAAAGATCTCATTTTCATACTCATAAGAACTCATGTTTGCAGACTCTTGAGCCTCTTTAGTTTCTCTCCTAGATTTTTGAAGACGGGTTTCAACCATGAACTAGGTATTGACCAAGATGTGTGAGACTAGATGAAAAAGGGAAAGAGTATGGAAGACCAAGAGTTGGATGAAATGTAAATGAGTCTGAAGTGTACTTGTAATGTCCAAAGTGTAAGACCAAGTATGTATGTAGTAGAGTAGGTGTGACTTCCAAAGAGAGGATAGTTTCTCTTGATGAGGTAAGTTGACCTTGACTCTAAGTAAAACCAAATGAGACCCAAAGGTAAGAAACCTTGATGAGGGACCACTTAGCAAAGTGTTGTTGTATGTAGTGTGTTGACAAAGTATGATGAGGACAAGCAAGTGACCTTTTGACTCAAGTTTAGACAAATGTGAATGTAATGTAAGGTGTAAAGAAATGATAGATTTTGTGAGACCCAAAGACAAGTTGAATGCTAGATGAAAACCTAGAGAAACAACCTAGGAAGCTCAAGAATTCCGAAACTGATTGCTCTTGTTTGCTTGACTGTAAAATTTTTCCAATTTGTGAAGTTGTGACCAAATCTGAATGTTTGACTATTTTTTCGTGACAAGAGGACACAATGTTGATGAGGACTCAATGTTTGCAAGTGTTTAGACTCTCCAAGAAAAGTGTGTTGTTTGATGTAAAAATGTTTTGCATACACTTGAAAACACAAAAGACACAATGTTTTGTTGTTTGGTTTTGAATGTTTTGAATGTTTAAAATAAGTCAAGCACAATTCTTATGGCTGGCCAAGACAATAGTTGTTGATCCCACATGAGGTTTTACCCCCGAGGCTACGCTATTCAGAGCGGATACTTAGATGCTTGACCTCACTGGCTCCACCCTCGGCACTCACTTCTCAGGTCAGCCAAGCATCAGTCCCCACGAAAACTCCCCATGGCAAACTTTGTATCTCTACTAAGAACCGTATGTGTGTGGGCCGCTACCAGAGGGCCGACCTCCTGCCCCAACAACTAGAAGGATTTGGGCTTCTAAAACAAAAAGGTGCTAGTAAGGGCATCCGCTCGTGTGGCCATACATGCGGCACTTTCAGCTCTGTAAATACAGAAGGCTCCTAGCCGGTAGGGGTTACGCCCTACAAATGATCAAATAATTTGATCAAACGGGTTTATGGGGAGACATAGTGTCGGTATGAACTAATCAGCACACGTTATTCATAGTTTTCACCATGAATACATTTGATTATAGTGGTTCGGAAGAGGTGGGTTTTCCTCGCTACCACTTGGGTCGTTCTCTTCTCACTAGTAGTCCTAATGACCACACGGGAAGACAGGCCCTCTAAAGATTAAACAAAAAGAGCCTATTGCTCAAGACACAAAAGACAATGATTCAATTTTAGTGCACCAATTGAAGTGTTTGCTAGTCTATGAAAATAAGGTACACAATAAAAATCCAAAAACCCTTGCCAAGGACCTGCAACAAAGATTTATTAGTAGTTTGGATTGTTTGAAATAATCACCCCTTCCTGCAAACACACAAGTTAGGTAAATTTTAGATCCAAAAGACTTTGTGAAATAGGGGCCTTCAATAATGCGTTTTGTTGACCAATTCAAAGATATGATTCATCATAAAAAAAATGCCACCTGTAAAATTTCAACAGATTTCCAGAATGTAAGAAAATCCAAAAAATTTGCTAATTTGCTCCAAAAATTAATTTTTTATGAAAAATCATTAAAAAATTCATATAAAATGCAAAATCGATCCAAAAAATCTGAAATTTTTACTAGAGAGTCTTTATGGTCTTCCAAACTTGCACAAAAAATTTTCTGCAACAAATCCAAGCAGTTTGTGAGATATGAGTAAAATAATGCAAAACCCTAATTTTCAAAGATCTGATTTTTGAAGAATAATTGTGCATCAAATTTAAAATCAAAAATAATAGATCCTGTGTATAATTTTGAGATATTTCCAGAAATGTAAGAAAATCCAAAAAAAATTCTAATTTTCTCTCAAAATTAATTTTTTATGAAAAATCATAAAAAATTCATATAAAATGCAAAATCGATCCAAAAAATCTGACATTTTTAGTGAATCTTTCTGATACTTTTCCTGAACTGCACAAAAAATTTTATGTCAAAATGCAAATCCGTTTGTGAGATCTAATCAAAATAAAGAAAAACCCTAATTTTTAAAAATCCGATTTTTAGGGAAATATTTTGCATCAAAATTAAATTCACAAAGAATAGACCCTGTGTATAATTATGAGAGATTTCCAAAAATGTAAGAAAATCCAAAAAATTCTCTCATTTTCTCTCAAAATTAATTTTTTATGAAAAATCATAAAAAATTCCTAGAAAATGAAAATGTGCTCCAAAAATTCTGAATTTTGGATTGAAAGCTCTTGATACTTTCTTCAACCTGAAAAACAAATTTGGTGCAAAATTTCCTAGCCGTTTGTGAGATATGATCAAATATCTCCAAGATCTTGATTTTGTGTCCAAAACCCTAGCTGCACAAGGTTATTCTCCAAATTGTTTTACAAAATAGCAATATAGGGTTAGAAAAATCTGCAAAAAACATAGATCTAAGAAAAATCCATGTCCCACTGGGAGTGCCAAAATGTGTATGGTGAAAATGGATAACAATAATAACAATATTGAAAGGCTAAATGAATTCAACCACAAAACCCTAGCCTAACAATTAACAAAGATCCACCATAACATATGAAGAGTACCTAAGACAATGCAAATCACATGAAATCACAAAGATTATACCATCACATGTCCAATAGGGTTTTGATCTCCATTCTTCCTATCTCCATTGATCTTGCTTGATATATTTGCTCTCAGATTTTATGTGCACAAGAGCTCAACAAAGAACGGAATGTGGTTGCAAGTAGGATCGTAGTATAGTCAAGTCCTTAAGATCAGTGATTAGAATGCATAGAATGATTAGAATGATTGATTAGGAATTAATGATTAGGGTTTGATAATAAAGGAAGCATCTCCTTAAATAGAAGACACAATATGAAATGGAGGGATAAGATTGAGAGGTGTAAAAGGAGGTCGGCTATGATTAGAGGGTAGGTAAAAGAAATAATAAAATAATGAAAGGGGTAGGTAGTGTATGAATTAAGAGATGAATGACATGTGTCATAGGTGGAAAAGGTTAATGAATTAATTAAATAAATAAAGATTTATTTAATTAATAGAAGAAGTAGGACAATTAAATAAATAAGAATATTTATTTAATTTAGGAAAAGGATAATTTAAATAAATAAATGTATTTATTTAAATGAGAAATAAGGCTAGAAGAGGATAAATGAATTAATTAAATAAATAACGATTTATTTAATTAATAGAAGAATTAAGCTTAGATAATTAAATAAATAAAATATTTATTTAATTAGACATGACAATTTTGGGTGTCTACAGTTCCCATTAGCTTCTTTTGTCATGTCTCCAAATCTTGGGACTTCATTTACATGTTGAACATTAGGATTCATTGGACTTTTCCCTAGATGATTATTACTCTCAACTTCCTTGTCTACTTTTAGAAGTTCTTTATTTGTAGATAACTTATTATTTATATGAAGGAACGCGATAGGTCACTGAGAAAGGGGGCGGGGGTGGTGGGTGAATTAGTGAATCTTTTTAAAAACTTTAAACTAAAGTGTGCAAAAGCTAAAGAAACAGATAAATTAAAAGAACACACATACAAGGAAACGCATATGACACCAAATATACGAGGAAAACCCAATGTGGGAAAAACCTCGGTGAGAATAGCTGCTAGAGTCTACTGCTCCAATCCAATCTCATAATGAAAAACTGATTACAAATTTTATGGGCACCAATCCCTAAAGTTTATGGGCATCAACCCAAAGGGGCAACAACCCCTGATTTTATGAGCACATACTCAAAGGAGCACCTACCTCTTCTTTGAGCACCCACTCAGAAAATTACAATGACTTAATGTTTTACAATACAATGGAGATCCTTGTTACAAACGTGTTTTGAAGCCCTTACAATTTACACTTACTGACTCTACCTCTTTGATGTATGTTCTCTGCCTTCAAACTTCTTCCTCTGATTTGTCTTTGACCTCTGCTTGATTATTTTCTCCCCTTTGCTACTCTCTATTTTTTCTTCACTTTTTTGATTGCTCTATTTCTACTTAAATCTCAATCTTTGCTAAATACACTCTCTTTCTCTGCTTGAAATCTATCTTCTCTACACTACTGCCACTACTTATCTAAATGCACTTCACCACTTTTGATTCATCAGACACCTCGGTCTTAGCCAGTGCAACTCAACTACCCCTATCAAAATCTCATCAACTCCTTGATTCAATCAACTTTGTACACCAATAATTTTCCCTCCATGAATGAATTCAATTAGTTTATTTAGTTTTGCCATCTTGGAGATTTTCACCGTGGAAGATTTTATTCTTTGTCTTGGAAATGTTCTCAAATTGGTCGCCTATATTAAATGTATCCTTTCTATCTTCGAATCATTCTCTGTGTACCGATTACTAAGTTTAGTAATCTTCATCTGCCTGATGAGATCTAATACCCTTCCTTGAGACACAAAAGCAATTTGTAACTTGGTTGTCATTAATGCTTTCTTCATCATTTCTCGACCTGGTCTAATGAGATAGACCACTACCTCATTTAAGAGCATCATCACCAACTTATGCATATCAGATACAACATTCTACAAACTTGGATGCCAAATATCTTCAAAACCATCATCCAAGTCACCCAATTAACGTCGATCAACTACCATGACGATCTTTGTGTCTATCGGGCTACCAACGTGTCGACATAATCATCTCAAACAGTCAAAACCCACAAGAAGGGTTTTATCACCAAGAGGTTTAATAATTACAATGAGCTTAAACCCTATCGTATACCTATGGGATGGTGGAATGCTTCATGCTTTTTCCTCTTGGCTTTCCCCGCAAGTTCCTCTTTTCATCCATCTACTTGTGGGATGGCGGGGTATCGGTATCGAAATTGTGGTTGTTACCCCGAAGTGCCTTTAGTCTTCGATCTTCTATGTCACGGGATAGCGGGATAATCTTTTCTTCTTTGATTTTCTTACCCCGTGCGACCATCTCCTTTTAAGCTTCTTGGTCGCATGCTAGCAGGGAGCTTCATTGTTCTCTTTCTCTTGTTACCCCACAGAACCATTTAACTTTGGTCTTCCATTTTATGAGATAGTAGAGGCCTCAATCTCCTTTCATTCTTTTAACCCCGCAAGGTATTTTGTCTCACCTTTCTTTGGCGCAGGATAGTGGGGGTTGCCTCTTCCTTCATATTTATGTTATCCTATGTGACCTTTTCTCTCTATACAAGCATGGTGTGGGATAGCAGGGTGCTTTGTTTGCCTTTGTTTACTGTTACCTCGCATGACCATCTATCTTCCATTCTTCATGTTGTGGGATAGAAGGGAACACCATTTTCCTTTCTTTTGTGTTATCCTAAGAGTAATTTTCTCTTCAGCTTTATTGCAGTGGGATAGCGAGGCACCAGTTTGCTTTGCTTTTATGTTATCCCATTGGGTATTTCTACTACTATCCAACTTGTTGTGGGATAGCGAGGGAGCCATATTTTCACCACGGGTCCCACATGAACTCAACATATCCTGAACAGAGCAAAGAGGTGCCAACACATGTACACTCGTGAATACCTAGACAAGGTGGACCCATAGTCAAAGGTTGAAGATTGGCCAAAAGTCAGAACTAAGAACAAAAACACTTCAAATTTTTCAGTCAATCGTGATAGGCCAATAAGCAACTAAAGTTGTCTAGTTGAACTGACATCTCACATGGAAACAAGGCAGGTTGTCGGTATAACACAAGAAGGTTTGCATAGCCCAAAAATGATCATGGCGATAGACAAGGTCACAGTGAAACATAGAGATGTTGCTAAGACGTAATTGGGGTTTTTTTGAAACCTTTTACACCTCTACAACCTACAATTTGACCTAGTTGACATCAAAGTTGACATCAATGACAACATTTGCCAACAATTTTCCCCCTTTGGTATTGATATCAACACACATAGACTTCTTCCCCTTCTCCCCCTTTGACAACAATGGTAAAGGGCCAAATTCCACTCTCCCCCAATGATAACATACTAATTTCTCTCTATTAGAGAAGCAAATAGTCTGATATTTTGTTGGAAATGTGCATTCTCCACCTATGACATTGTAGAGCTAAGCAAATTAGACCATTATTATAATATAAAAAGCAATGCCAATACTGCTTATAAAAATTTCAGATCTCCCCCTGAGAACAAGCATGAGGTTCAAGGTTAAAAAGTGTAAGACAATATGCTCCCCCTGAACCATAGTCCTGATAAGATGCTTAATTGCTGAAGGAAGGTGGGACAACAACCAATTCGAGTCTCAGATATTCAAATGATTCCTTTGGTAGAGGCTTAGTGAAAATTCCAACTACTTGCTCACGTGTGCATACATATTCTACTTTGACTTCTTTCTTTGCAACCTTTTCCCTAAGAAAATGATAGTTGATTGCTATGTTCTTTGTCCTAGAATGCATGACAGGGTTCTTGGAGATATTTATGGCACTAGAATTGGCACATATAATTTCAATAGGGTCTGAAAATTCCACCTTAATGTCCTTTAGTGTCTGCTTCATCCATAATACTTATGAGCAACAGCCGCAATATACTTTGCTTCAGCACTTGATAATGAAATGGATTCTTGCTTCTTGTTGTGCCATGATACTAACTTATCTCCAAGGACGAAAGATCCACCATTGGTGCCCTTCATGTCATCTACACATCCTGCCCAATCAACATTAGTATAGTCTTGTAAAGTGAAATCTCTTTTTTTGGGATACCATAAGCCATAATTAAGTGTTCCATGTAGATACTTGAATATTCTCCTCATTGCATTTACATGTAATTGTTTTGGAGTTGCTTGGAACCTTGCCACCATGCACACTGCTTAGACTATATTATACCTTGAGCCTATGAGATACAATAGGCTTCCAATCATGGATCTATACAAGGTCTGATCTACACTAGGTGACTCATCATCTTCGCTTAATTTGCATCCTGTCACCATGGGGGTACTTGTTGCAAGGTGTAAGCCCTTGGTTTCCTTGTGTTGTGCAGTGCAGCGCTCGGGTTTGTGACATGGCTTAACCACTTTTGGTGGATTCTATAATTCTAGTGGTTGTATCGAGCATTAACAGGTTGATCTTTTGGTGCAATGACAACCACACTTGTAACAAGTGGTATCAGAGCTTGGTCACATGTTCAAACCCCTTGCTTGCGCTGGGGGGATTGTTGTAAGGTGTGCACCCTTGGTCTCCTTGTGTTGTGCAATGCAACGCTTGGGTTTGTGACATGGTTAAACCGCCTCCTGTGGATTCTATAAGTCTATTGGTTGTATCAGGAATTAACAGGTCAATCTTTTGGTGCAATGGCAACTGCACTTGTAACACTACTTACTAGTTTGTTGTCTTCCAATTGAAATTTCATCAACATATCTTAAGAAAACTTAGTTTGTGAAATGAATATGCCTTTATCTAACTGAGATATTTACAAACCAAGAAAATATGATAACTCTCCAAGCATGGACATCTCAAACTCGAACTGCATTTGGTCAGCAAACTCTTTGCATAAGGTATCCTTATTGCCTCCAAAACTGATGGCATCTACATATACCATAACCATGATCATGTGATTACCATCTGCCTTAATGTATAAATTGTTGTCAACGTTCCCCTTTTTAAATCCTCATTGATGGAGATACTTGTCTAACCTAGAATACCATGCTCTTGGTGCTTATTTCACTCCATATAGTTCTTTCCTCAATTTGGAAACATAGTTCTCATCCTCATGAAGCTTAAATCCTTTAGGTTGCTCTATGTAGACCTCTTCTTCAAGATTTCCACTTAAGAAGGCAAATTTGACATCCATTTGATATACCTTGTATCCTTTGTATACTAAGAATGCCAAGAACATCCTAATTGCTTCAAGACTTTCTATAGGAGAAAATGTCTCTTCAAAGTCAATGCCTTCAACTTGTGAATATCCCTTGCAAACTAATCTAGCCTTGTTCCTTATCACCTTTCCTTCTTCACTCATTTTCTTCTTATAGACCCATTTAGTTCCAATGAAATTTTTGTCAGCTAGTCTGGGAACCAATTCCCAAGTTTTGTTCTTTTCTATCTGTTGCAACTCTTCTTCAATAGATTTCATCCACTTCTCACTCTTTGCTAGCTTCATCATAATTTCCAGGTTCCATTTTAGTCCTGAGACAAATTTTTACTTTCTCATTGTTCCTTGCATGTCTTCTTCTAGTTTGCACACCCTCGTTCTTGTTGCTGATAATCTAATCCACTGAGTGATTCTTTTGAACATACTGTAGAACACAGGATATCACTTAGAGGGGGGTGAACTAGTTATATAAACATTTTCAAATAATGTGTGCAACCGATAGGATAATGAAAACACTAACAAGCAACCACACACAAGAGAACATCACATAACACCGGATATACGAGGAAAACCCAATATGGGAAAAACCTCGGTGATAAATGTTGTTGGAGATCTACTGCTCCAATCCAACCTCACAATGAAATAACAGTTTTACAATATTTAGGGTACCAACCCGAGGAGCACCAAACCCTAATCTATTCTAAGCACCAACCCCTACACTGAGAACCCACTCAGTGAAATACAATGAGATATAAAATCAATACAATGATAAACACCTTGTTACAAATGAGTTTTGTAACCACTGCAACCAATTCTCTCTGTGAGTTGAACTCTTTTCTGTCACACTGCTTGTTCTCTACTGATCCTCTATTCTTTCTTTCTGAATCATCTACAACTTAGTTTCTCCCTTGCCAGATCTCCTCTCACACTTTCTCTTCTCTCCTTCACTCTTTGTTGCTACCTTACCGGTTCAGACACTGTTAAACACTGTAACTATTTAACGGTTACTTTGAGCCTTGTCAATTAAACCCTTCTTACTGGTTCTTCTTCTAACACCCAGTCACTTCACTATTTTTGTTATCAACATTCAGACTGATCAACTCTCAACTAGCATAATCACACTTTCTCATCACTCATCCATCATACTCAATCAGCTCAAGTCTTTGATCTGTACATTTATACACATGCTTTCTCACCAAAACAAAAACTCAAACTTTATGTGCCTAGGGTTTTCTTCACTAACCATGATCCATATCAAATCGGATCTCATCTTCTTGAATCGACAACCTGCAATAGTTCAATAAAAAGCTCTATCCTTTTTTATTCTTCTTATAAATGTTTATTATATTTAGCAAACTAGACCCTATTCATTGGTCTTGATTTTGTCGATCACAATAAATGATCTAGTTGTTTCCTTCTCTAGATCAACAAGACGATCAGATATCCTGCTTCGATCATGACATCAAAAAATAAAATCTCCACCTGTCAATATGATTTGAGCTGCAATCCTCTCCAATCGATCTGTGATTTCTGCAGTCTTCATTTAATACTGACCTAGTTGGCAACTACCTCCTCGACGCACCATTCACCTACCACTGCATGTTCGCCACCTGGAGTCCACATGACATCTCTATCAGCATCTAGCTCACTTGATTGTGTCAGTTCAAACTCAATCACCGACCAAACATGCTGTCGGTATACACTAACCGGTTAACCTTCATATCGTGCACTTCTCTGTTCAGTCGGTTAGGACATGTAAACATACTATCGGTGACAGTCCTCAACCATTTTACCAAAGTGGAAAACACTTCACATCCTTTCATCTTCTTATCTGGGTCCTTCAATTTGTCTCTTTGATTGCTTACCGGTTGACATCAATGACAACACAATGCCAAAAATCTCCCCCTTTGGCATTGATGTCAACACACATTTTCTTCACAATCCGGGATCTTTCTCCCCCTTTGACAACAATGAAAAAAAGGATCAGACATCAATCTTCGGTAGGTCAGACCACTGTACTCTTTCTCTCGACAGCCAATTGTGACTTTTGTAGATAGACAAATTGAATAGACTACTTCCCAAAGTCTCAAACCTGTTGGAACTACAACACAAAACACCTGATCTCCCCATGTGTCTAGCATATGGTTCAAGAGTAAAAAATGTATGGCTGTGAACTCCCCCTGAACCATAGACCTCCATACACATTTAAGTGCAGAAAGATGGTGGGAATACTCCTAACATGTGTCTTAGATACTCAAATGTGTTTGCCGGTAGAGGTTTTGTGAAGATATCAACAACTTGTTCACTTGTAGGGACAT
Source organism: Cryptomeria japonica (assembly GCF_030272615.1). Taxonomy (NCBI): domain Eukaryota; kingdom Viridiplantae; phylum Streptophyta; class Pinopsida; order Cupressales; family Cupressaceae; genus Cryptomeria; species Cryptomeria japonica. The sequence continues at coordinate 493,784,001 of NC_081412.1, read as the reverse complement.
ATTGTACCTTTACTTCTTTCTCTGCAACCTTCTCCCTGAGAAAATGATATTTGATGGTAATGTGCTTTGTCCTTGAGTGCATAACTGAATTCTTTGAAATGTTGATTGCACTTTAGTTATCACACCGGATAGGAATAGGGTCAGATATTTCTACCTGAATATCCTTGATAGTTTGCTTCATCCATAACACTTGAGAACAACATGTGGCAGCAACAATATACTCTGCCTCAGAAGTATACAGGGAGATTAAATCATGCTTCTTGTTGTGCCATGAAACTAACCAGTTACCTAAAAAGATTACTCCACCGCTTGTTCTTTTCTAGTCATCAATGTAGCCTGCCCAATCGGCATCAGTATAGGTAGAGTGAAATCTCCTTGATTCAGATACCATAAGCCATAATTAAGTGTTCCTTGTATGTACTTAAAGATCCTTTTGGCTACATTCACATGTGACTATTTAGGTGCAGCTTGAAATATTGCCACCATACATACTGCCTGGACTATTTAGGGTCTGATCTACTTTCAGTGACTCATCAACCTTGCTCAACTTGCATCCGGTCACCATGGGGGTACTTACTAGTTTGGTGTCTTCCATCTGAAATTTCTTCAACATATCTCTGGTATACTTGATTTGAGAGATAAATATTCCTTTATCTTGTTGTGAAATCTGCAAACCAAGAAAATATGATAGCTCTCCAAGCATTGACATCTCAAACTCTGATTGCATCTGATCAGGAAACTCTTTACACAAGGTATCCTTGTTGCCTCAAAATATTATATCATCCACATATACAACAACAATACTCAAGTAATTTCCATCTTCTTTGATGTACAGATTGCTATCTGCACTTCCCAATCTGAAACCTTTCTCCTTAAGATACATATCCAACCTTGAATACCATGCTCTTGGAGCCTGCTTTAAACCATACAATGCTTTCTTCAATCAGCACACAAAAGTTTCATCATCATGCAGCAAAAAACCTTCTGGTTGTTCTATGTAGACTTCTTCTTCCAAATTTCCATTCAAGAAGGCAGACTTAACGTCCATTTGATATACCTTGTATCCTTTGAAGGCACAGAATGCTAAGAACATTCTAATAGCCTCAAGTCTTGAAATTGGTGCAAATGTTTCTTCAAAATCAATTCCTTCTACTTAATAATACCCTTTGCACACTAACCTTTCTTTATGCCTGACAATCTTACCTTCTTCATTCATCTTGTTCCGGTAGACCCATTTAGTACCAATGACATTTTTATCTGCTGGTCTAGGAACTAACTCCCAAGTCATGTTCTTTTCAATTTTTCGCAGCAGTTCTTTCATTGCATCCATCCATTTCTCACTTTTGCTGGCCTCATTAAACATTTTGGGTTTCATTTCAGCCATGAGGCAGAAATTCACTTGTTCATTGTTCCATGCAATCCTTCTTCTAGTCTGCACACCATCACTTTTATTTCCAATAATCTGCTCTTCTGGGTGATTTTTATGCACATATCTATTAGGAGTCTTGTTGGATGCCTCTTCTTGTTCACATTCTGACTGTACCTCATCTTCATCACATGAGTGATCATACCGGTTTACTTGTGTTTGTATGCCTTTTATGCAAATATTTATCAACTCTTACATGCACACTCTCAATGACTCTTCTAATTCTTTTATTGTAGCATTTGTAGGCCTTATTGTGAATAGAGTAACCTAAGAAAATACCTTCATCACTCCTAGAATCATAACCACCTAAACTATCTTCATCTCTCTTGATGAAGCATTTACTTCCAAAAACTTTGAAATATTTAACTGATGGCTTGCGGTCATACCACAATTCATAAGGTGTCATTCTGCTATTTACTCTTAGCTGAGCCTAATTCAATGTATATACAGCAGTATGAACTGATTCCTTCCAGTACATATCCGGTATGTTTTCTTCATTCAACATAGTTCTTGCCATCTCCTTGACAATCCATTTTTTTCTTTCTACAACACCATTTTGTTGTGGTGTTCTTGGGACTGAATATTGTCTTCTAATTCCATGTCTATCATAGTAGTCTACAAACTCATTGGATGTAAACTCACCACCCTAGTCAGATCTCAGACACTTCAGATTGTATCTACTTTCCTTCTCAACCATATTTCAAAAGATTTTAAACCTCTCATATGCTTGTGATTTGTCATGTAGAAAGGTGACCCATGTCATTCTTGAAAAATCATCAATGAACATCATAAAGTATCTTTCACCAGCTAAAGCTCTTGTTCTGGTTGGTCAACACGGATCAGTATGCACAAGTTCTAAGGGCCTTGAGGTATTGTGTTCTTTTGTCTTGAAGGTCACCATATTCTTCTTACCTCTTAGACATTCATCACAAAAGGTGCTTGTCGGTTTGGTGATTTGTGGTATATATCTCACATATCCTTTCTTGCTCACCTTAACCAAATTATCAAAGTTTATATGGCCTAATCTTTTGTGCCACAACCATCTCTCATCTACTTGTCCCATCAAGCATTAGGACTCAAAGCATTCCTTCAAATTGTACATATTTCCATCTATCATTTTTCCTTCTGCAACAATGTGTCTGGTACTCTCCTTTCTTATCTAACAACCGATAGAGTTAAAAGTGAACTTGTATCGTTTGTCACACATCTAACTCACACTCAGAAAATTATGTTTTAGTCTTTCCACATAGTATACATCATGTGCTTTTAATTTTCAATCTATGTGCAGAGTACCTTTGCCTTTTATCTTGATGGAAGAGTTGTCTCTGAATTTCACCGAACCTCCATTCCAATCAGCAAACTTGATGAACTTCGTTTTGTCTCTAGTCGTGTGATTGGAACATCCATTGTCTACAACCCATAAATTTCTTCTTTCTTCATGAAGGACAGTCTGTACAATCAGACTTGATTTAATTTTATTCTTATCCTTCTCAACCCAAACCTAGTTGGCTTCCTTCTTCTTGTTAGCTGCACTTTTCTACTCCGGTTTTGGTACCGGTCTTTGATCTGATATTGACTTCTTTTACTTAGATGTCCTGAGTTTGCAATGCTTTGCAATATGGCCAAAATTTTGACAATGATAGCATTTCACATTAACATTGAAAGATGAATTTGAAAACTTATTGTAGGACACCGATAAACTTCTCCTACATTCATAACTTCTATGACCAAACCCATTACACCTATAGAAAATAACATTCATTTCCCGGAGTGCAGAAAATGGATTTCTACTTTCAAAACTAGTAGGGGGGTGGTGCAGGAGCACCTACCTATGAAGACATGAACCAAGAACAAGATTATTTTCTATTAGCCTAGAAGAAATGTAATAAGACCCTATGGGTCCTTCTGTAATTCAATGTCCTAGGAGTGTGACAATTTTGTCCATGTTTGGGTCAAATTGTCATCTAGGGTCTAGTAGAGCAAATTGAGTCAATAAGGGTCACAATGGTTTAAAATGAGGGATCAACTGACCACACGTCTATTTGAGTCATTCTTTATGTTTTAGAATCAAATGTAATCATTTTGGGGGACTATGATAGTCTAGATTCTAAGTTGGTTGAATTATGCAAAAGTTGTCACATTGTCAATTTGTTGTCATGACAATTTTGCACTTTTTTTGTAAGTTGTGATTCTCCAATAGTTAGTTCAGTTTGAAAAATAGTTGGAGGAGGTTGTGGTTATTTGGGAGATAACTTTAAAGGCCCCAAACACCAAATGATGTAAGTTGGTTGATTTGGAAAGGAAATTAAAGCATCAAGAATTGTTGGAAACTCGGAAAAACCATCTAATTTTTGTTGATTGCATATTGAAGGTGGATTGGAAACAATTCTCATGGCATAGTTCCTGTAACTAGATCATTTTACCTTTTTCTTTATTTCAATGTGATGTCCTGAAGTGATCGTTGCCCCATTCTACAAGCAAATCTCTACCAGGTAGCCTAAAACCCTTAAACCCCTAGGGTTTGACTGTAGTAATGGGTTTTGACCTATCAATCCTTAATTGAACACTTTGTTGTTATAGGAGATGATAGGCCACTGTATTATATGTCAGTTCCAAAATCCATTAAGAGGATACAACAGGGCGAAAAGGATAGAGAATTAACCCTAGGCCTGGCATCTATATGTGACAGACCAATTTGATGAGTGTAGTGCATGAGAATTGAGCAGTAGAGCACTAGAAAGGGGTTTGAATGTGGTAGAAGAGTACTTTAGAGGTTTACATAACATTTCATGGTCAGTGATGGTCACCCATTAGGAGAACCAAACCATTTTGTGGAAGGTGTTCAGTCAAATAGGTCTAATAGCCCTATTAGGTCTGTTAGTGCAGTATTGGTTGGGATATTTACAAGTTGGTCCAATACTGGAAACTAAGATATTGTTGAGAGCTCCCAAAAGGGTATCTAGAAATATAATTTTTTTGCCTAGATCCTCAGGGTGTCAAAATTTATCACCCAATTTCTTCAAATGGAGGCCTAATAGAAACCAGTTCAATTTGTGGGTGAGTGAGTCAAATATGATGTTCTGATGGATCTAAACCATGAAATCCTATTTCATTTGTGTTAAGGTGTTGTGATAACACCCCTCCAAGGATCCTTGTATTGAATTGGTCAAGTGGGCCATTCAAACCCTAAAGCCTAGTAGTAGCCCACTCAAGTATGCAAGGGTGTGGGTAGTCACACAAGAACTTGAGAAGTGTTAGTTGGTTGTAAGTGGACATAGTGGAGCCTTTGGGTCTTCCAAGGTGTTATTTGGTTTTTTTAAACCATTGCTTGACTTGGTGTTGTGTAAGCATCCTTGGAATTAGGGATTTTGGTTGAGTTTGTGAGCCTTAGAGTTGGTTGGTTCAAGGTTATCCTTCCAGTCTATTACCTCCTCATCATATTGGTATCAGAGCATGATTTTTAAGATCACTTGGGTGGTATGGTCTTATTGTATGTTAGAGGAAGAGATTGAAATAGGGGCTCAAAAAATGCTTCCTAAGAGTATGTCACAAGATGTGGTGAAGAAGTTGATTGAAGAGATGCTTGAGACCAAGCTTGAAGAATTGAAAAAGACTAAGGATATGGAAGATGGAAGTGACACTGATGAAGAAGGGGATAAAGAAGATGGGGAATCCTCTAAGAGGGTAGATGAGATACGTACAGATCAGAGGGCATTTGTAGATTCCTTGAGGTCAGTAAATAGGGACACCATTGATGGGTTGCCTATATATAGTGGAAGTATGGAAGCGGAAGAGATGATAGACTAGATTGAGGCATTGACCAATCATTTTGAGTACAAAGAAATCCCTAAAGATAAGAGGGTTAAGTTGGCAAAAGAAAGGTTGAAGGGGTCTTCTCTTACATGGTGGAACTATGTACAAGGGGAGAGAGTTAAGGAGGGAAAGAGTATGATAACCTATTGGGAAAGGATGAAGGCTAAAGTCAAGGCACAATTCATGCCCATTGACTATGAAGTGCAGATGTACAAAAAATTACAGAACCTCAAACAGAGAGACCTTGATGTGAATGCATATACGGAGGAGTTTCATAAACTTGGTCTCATATCAAAGAGACAAGAAGAGAAGTCAGAGAAAGTGGCCAGGTACTTGAACAGCCTAAGGATGAACATCTAAGATGAGATCAACATCTTGTTACTGGAGACAATGAACAAGTGTTTTCAATTGGCCCTAAGGGCAAAAGAGAAACTAAAAAAAAGTGAGCAGGGTAATAGAGGTAAAGGAGCGAGAAGATTTAGAGGTAGAGACAGTTTTGGAGGAAGAAGTCCTAACCAAAGGTCTAGTGGTGAGTCTAGCCAAGGAGAGAAAATTGGAGACTCAAGCAGTAGAGGAGGCTACTGCGGGAGAAAACCTAATGGAAGAGGTGGGAAAAATGGATCAGGGAGAGGATCCAAGTTATCTAGTATGAGATGTTATAATTCCAATCACATGGGGCACCCAGCCTACAAGTGTAGGATTTTAGTCAGAGATCCAGAAGAGGGTAGGATTTTGGAGAAACTAGTAGATTCTGCATTAATATTTCTCTTAATCTACTATATAATGATGATGGTGAGGATTTTTCTACTTCTCTTCTCTTCTCTAAATATCTTGTTGTTTTGTTCTTTCCAGATGTTCCAAGAAAGAAAGAGGGGAGTTTGATGCCAGATACTCTTGGCAATCAAGTGAGATTAAGGGGATAACTGCCACGCCTCAAGGAAATCTTTGAAAGAATTAAGTTTCACCCAATTAATGTTAAGCTTCTTCCACATTTCTTTCCATATGTCCCAAGAAAAGCTGCAATTTAAAAGTGTGTTCAATGCTTTCTGAGTCCATATAATAGAGTTCACACGTATTGACTAGAGAAAACCCCTTTTTGTCTAGGTTGTCAATAATATGAATTTGACCATGAGCAGTCGCCCACCAAAAACAATTAATTTTGGGGATTATCCCCTTGATCTAGATTGCCTTCCCTATTAAATCTTTATCATTATTTTCCTCCAAAAGGTGGTAGGCAGACTTAACAGTGAAATTCCCTGACACACTCCTTTTCCATATCCATTCATCCTCCCTACTAGGAATGTAAAGAGAACAGTTAGGAAGCATGGCAGTGAGGTCAATTTCTTCCTTCAAGATTAACCTTCTAGTGGTGGGTTGAACTTCTAGTTTAGAGGAAACAATTTTGCTCAAATCAATCTAGGAAGCATATTCCCTAGTCCAAGTTATGAAATCATGCACCTTCCGCCCCCAATGACAGCTTAGGAACTTCTCAATATTCTTCAAGTGTGGGAGGGAATCCAGAGACTATCCAAGCATCCAAGTTTCTTTCTAGAACTTAAGTCTTCCTTCCATTTCCTATAATCATCTTGCCATTTATTTTGATGTTGTGTCTAGTTTTAGCCACACTATTCCAAATGGTGGAACCCATGGGTAGCTCCTCTTGATTGATGAATTTTTTCCCATTGTTACTCGAGAAGTATTTGGCTTTCAAAATTTCAATCCGTTCTTTTTGTTCCTCATTTAATTTCCAACCTATTTTAGAAATAAGAGATTTAATAAAAGTTTTAATCTTTCTTATGCCCAATCCGCCACAATTCCAGGCTCTACACACTTTATCCCAGAAGACCAAGGAAAATTTGTTTTTTTCTTCCATACCTGACCATAGTAACCTCCTTTGGATCCTTTCAATTTTTTCAGCAACCACCCCAGGTATCTTGAACAGAGAGAGGTAATAAATGGGCTTATTTTGAAGGGAATATTTAACAAGTTCTATCTTGCCTACCAAGCTGAGAAGTTTCCCTTTCTAGCCAACTAACTTCTTTTGAAATCTCTCAAGCAAGCCATTCTAGAAATTCATATTAGGACGTTTGGAAACAAGGGGCAACCCAAGATAAGAGTCTGGGAGGGTGGCAATTTGTCAACCAATAATGGAGGATATTTTGGCTTGGAGGGTGAGTTTGACATTTAAAAAAAACAATTTTCTCTTAACAAAGTTTATTTGCTGGCCTGAGATGATAGCATATATGTCCAAGGTCTTTTCCCATTTCTTTGCCTTAGAGACAAAAGCTTCACCAAAGATGATGGTATCATCAACAAATTGTTGATGGGTGGTAGGGTTTAGGATGAAGTAGTTTTAAAACCTTTTAGAGCACCCTCACATCTAAGCTTTTCAATATTTCTCCATAATACTTCAGCAACAATGATGAAAAGATAGGGGGAGAGGGGGTCACCCTGTCTTATCCCTTTGCGGCAGGAAAAGTAGCCCTTGGGGCAGCCATTAAGGAGGATCGATAACTTAGGGGTGCAAACACATTTCTCAATCAAATCTAGGAATCTACCCTTAAACCCATATCTCTTAAGGACTTCAAGGAGAAATTCCTAGACACTCTATCATAGGGTTTACAAATATCCAGTTTTAAAGCCATTCAAGGTTTCTTGCTTCTATCCATGGAGTGAACCAGCCCATGGGCCACTATGACCACATCTAAAATGTGTCTTCCTTCCACAAAACCTTTCTGGTTCTTGGAGATCATTTTATCAAGCTAAGGTTTTATTCTGTTGACCATGATTTTTGAGATAATTTTGTAAAGAGTATTACATAAACTGATAGGCCTAAAATCCTTGGTGGAGATAGCATTGTCATTCTTCGGAATTAAAGTAACAAAGGTGGAATTTAGTTTTTTAAGGAGATTACCTATTATGAAGATGTCTCTGACAGCATTGAATAAGTCAATCCCAACTATATCCCAGAAGTCCTAAAAAAAGGCAGGTGAAAATCCATCAAGGTCAAGGGTCTTACTAGGAGAGAAGGAGAAAAGAGTAGTCTTCATCTCCTGCATGGTAACTCTTTTGTTGAGGTACGGGAGATCTAAATCCTCAATAACTCTAAGTATTACATCCAGCATGTTGTTCATATCCTGATTTTCCCCATGAATCAAAAGTTGATTAGGTTTGAAAGAGTCAATGAAAAGGGATGTCATATCCTCTTCATCCTCCACATTGGTTCCATCTTCTCTCAGAAGATATCTTATTTTAGTTTTACTTCTATGTTTCAGAGTGGATTAATGGAAAAAAATTGTATTTTTATCCCCTTCCTTTAGCCACTAGAGCCCCAATTTTTGTTTCCAGAACAGTTCTTTTCTATTGAGAATAAGTCAGTGATTTCTTAGATCCAATTCCTTCTTGGAGTCCTCCTCTACATCCTAGTGTTCTTCCATTTTAGTTTGGATGGCCTGTAGTTCATTAATATGTTCTTATTTTGCTTAAAGATATTACCAAAGGAATACCTATTCCAACCCTTGACTCTTTCTTTGAGGATCTTAAGTTTTTGGGTAATTTTAAACTTTGACATGCCCACAACAGGAGTGTTCCATCATCCTTCAACCCCGCACTTTGAGATCTTTATGTTGAGCCCACATCAATTTATACCTAAAAGGGTTTGGCTTTCTAATCCTAGGATCATCCAATCTTAAGAGGATAGCATTGTGGTCAGATCTCGAGGGAGGAGATGACCAGAGATAGAAAGAACCAAGGCAGTTCCAATTGGAAGAGATCAGCACTCTATCAAGTCTCACCTGTATCAAACGGTCCCCTTGCCTTATGTTGGTCCAAGTAAATTTGGACCCATTGAAAGGGATGCCCAAGAGGCCATATGATGTAGGATCATCTCCAGTCAATGAGCAATCTTGCATCAACCAAAAATATTTTCCTTTCAGTTTTGTTCTTGTCTAGTTCTTTATGCAGTTTTTGTGTTCTTACCGGTTGGTACCGGTAGTTGCTTTCTTTTCATGGTAGATATTATTTTTGGTTTATAGGCTGGTTCATGTGCTTAATTCCATATTTTTAGTTCATTTGGGTTCTTTTCCGATCAATTATTGCTTCTGGTTGACTATTTCTGGGTTCCGGGATAGTTCTTGTGCTTACCAGTTGCTTCTCCTTCATTACCAGTGCAATTCTTGGTGTGTGGATCTATTTTGGGGCTTGACCGATGTTATTTGGTGTGTGGCCAACCTTCATGCTGAACTGCACTTCGTGGTTGTTATTTTCCGAAAATATTTCTTTAATTCTTGGGCTGACCTAATTACACGTTTCATTTTCCTGCATTGGTAAATATAATCTTATGAGGTTGACCCAGATATGTTTTGATGGGTATAAATATGATATTATGCAATCATTTGTAGGCGCAGAGGAAGTAGAAGTAAGATTAAGGATTGAGATTTGCATTTTGTGACCCGGTTGATTCTTAGAGTCCCGACTAGGTTGTATCTAGCTTGAAGCCTGTGTCTAACCGGTTAACTACTGGATGTTCTTAGATGATTATATGATGATACCCGGATGGTTTCTAGAAGTTCTAAAGAAATAATATGATCTACTTATGTAATCTTGTTGTGTTTTCTTGTTGCTTTCATTGTGCTACTCTTGTTGCATAAGCCGGTTGATTCTCTTTGAGGGTTTTACCTGTTATAGTTGCACCACTAGAGGAGGTGATGAAATCAGCCAGCTCATTCATACTATCTGAGAAGTCTTCATTTCCACCAACTTTCTCTGAGGGGAAGAGGGGGGAGTTGAAGTCTCCAACAATCATCCATAACTCATCAGCTCTATTTTCAATCTGTAAATTTATGGATCTCCATAAGTTGGGCCTGGATTTGCGTACATTTGGGGCATAAACATTAACCAGAAGCCATTGTAAATTTAAATTAATGTTTCTCATTTTGACAATAAGGGAGTTCCTTTCAGAAGAAACCAAAGTTCCTTCAAACAGATTAGGGTTCCCCCAAGGCACCTTCAGAGTTTCTATTCAAGAAATGAGTCGAGGGCCAGAAAGAGTTAATGGCTTTCTGAAAATTATCCTTATTCATCTTAGTTTCCTGAATCAATAGAATATCCACCTTCTATTCCAATAACTTACAGCTAAGCATATGTTGTTTTAAGGGGTTGTTAAGGCCCCTAACATTCCAGGAGATGATAATCATAGAAATATAAGTCTTAATAACCCTACTCACCTGAATAGGGGATAAAACCATCAACTTTGGGTTAATTCTTCTTTTTCTTATTTTCTGGGAATCCATCCAAGGTTGATTGGTTTCCTATTGCTACCTCTTGTTCCACTTTCTTCTGTCTAGAGTCTTTGTTAGTTGGTCGACCCATTTTGATGTTGCCCCCCACATCAGCTTTCTTCTTCTTCTTGATAGGCACTTGTTCCCATCAGAGATTACTTTAGTGGCGAATATTCGCCAATGACAAATTTTTCACGTCGGCGACCTGGGAAATGGCGAATATTTTGTACCGACTGGGGGTGGCCATGTTGCCAAAACATTATCAATTTTTGTCAAATTCACAGCCCGGTTGCCATATGTTTTATGTAATTAAATGTTTCTATGCGAGAATTTTGCCAATACAATATATGGTGGACACACTGTAAATTTAATTTTTTTGCCTACACTCTCTAAGGTTGCCTTAATAGACGACCATAATTCACCTATAGGCATGTGAAGATTTTTTAGCCAGGAGGACCCAATTCGCCTGACATTTTTCCGACACGTGTCTCCATTCACCCCAACTTTTGCCAACTATATTGTATTTTCCAATTATTTGGACGACCCATAATCGCCTCAAAAATTACATAAGTCGTGTTATAGTTATGCGAGATTTGCCAAATATTTGTATACCATATAAAATTCCCACAGAATTCACCATATAAGGATTTCTATAAATACATGCAAAGATCATATCTATCTCTACACAATCTGGTGGGTTCTAGGCTTTAAATCTGATCAATAGCGAAGTTTCAGACCAAGGAAAATCATTGTTGTTGACTGCATTGGCGACTGCTAGCGACCTAAAGGTGAGAAATCATATTTTTGAAGTGTTATAATATTATTCTAAATTTATCTATATTTGTTTGTACTATTTGAACTCATTTTTATTCAGTGGCGGCCTATTGATGTCAAGTGGTCAAGCAAGAAATTTGGATCTCAGACATCTAGATTATAGGTCGTAGGGCCAATGAAACATATATTATACTTTATATTCTATTATTGCTTCTTCAACAAATTGATAATTTTTTGGCAGCCTTTATTTCATTGGAGATGTCGAACAGGAAGAAGGGTAGGAAACTTGAATGTGGGGAAGGCCATGAGAGGCCAACAAAAAGAACAACGTTGTCTTCGTACTTTGGCTTTGGAAAAGATTGTGGTGAAAATCAGGAAGGTACATCATCACAAGTACAAGTACAAAATTTGCAACCTACACGGTATGTTGAAGATGATAGCAAACCTGATATCTCAGATCGAGATGATCTTGAAGAAGATTATCTGGTAGATGCCCAAGTTAGATGGAATGATATAATCGACTTGGGTGATAATGTCATTGATGATAATGCATGGAAGGGGAAAAGAAAAGCCAGATCAAAAAAGGATGAACCACAATCAAAAAAGGATCGGGAGTGGGATATGTTAGTGAGGAATTTTCAAATTAATTGGGGATCAAAGTATCCATTCATTGAACCAATGGAGAATCCAATTGAAGGTGAGCCTCCTATAGAATGCAGGTGTAAGATTTGCACTTGGAAACATAACAAAGAAATTAGGTTGCGGCTAAAATTTGACACCATAGAAAAGAATATGGGTAAAGTTTATGAAAAATAAATGATAGACGGAGTTGAAAAATCAGTGATAAGATGGAAAACAAAGGAGGAATGTAAGCATGTGAGGAATGCCGAAGAGTATTATTTTCATGGCAAAATACAAACGAAGCCTGCTGAAGTTAAAGGTTCTATTGAAGCTAGTTTTGGAAAAGCAATGCAAATAGAACAACTGGGAAAAGTTGTTCAGTTAAGCGTTGGTTTTTATGATAGATTTCCCATCAATTAGTGGTTTATTACACTTTTTGAAAGTTCCTAACTTTCCTAATAGACACTGATCAATAAACAATGGATGGGAATGGGAAAGTTGTCTTGCTGAGGTTGAAAAAGAAGATGTAAAGGAAAAAATAAGAGAGTCAAACTTTATTGCATTTTCTTTAGACGAAGTTACGGCAATAAACAATGCTTCATGGGTATGAATGCATGTTTATACTGTATAGAATCATACCCGCCAACCTCATCTACTATCTTTTGCTAAAATGAAGGAGACTGTGACAACGGAAAATTTATTTCAACTAGTAAAGAGAAGTTTAATTGAATATGGAGGTATGGATGACATGACAGTTGCCAAAAAATTGGTGTGTGTTGGAGCAAATGGAGCTTCAATAATGCAAGGTCACAAGAACAGTCTTTGTACAAAGATTGGAACTTCATTTGCATTGTACATTATTGCAATTCATTGCATGGCTCACAAAATGAATCTAGCTTTTGGAATTGTGGGCAAGTATGCTTCGGTAAAAAAAATTAAAATTTTAATCAAAGAGCTCTACTCACACTTTTGTCAATGTACCAAGTGATTTATGGAATTTCAACACTTTGTTGATGGAATAACTAATGGGAACAAGCTTCTCAAGGATAATGATACCAGGTGGATCTCTTTGGATGGTCCAACGCATCAATTTTTTTCAGAATATCCATCCTTGATTGGACTATTTCACACAACTCGCGACGAATCAGAGCAACCAAAATTTCTTGATCTTCTTCGGAGGTTAAGTAATCTAGAGACACTCTTAACTTTAGTAGGTCTTCTGCCCATGCTAGAGGAAATGACGAATATTATGAAGGCTGCCCAAAAAAGAGCTTTGTATATTGTAGAATATGCTACGCTATGTAAGATGACATGCATGACCCTCGAGAATCTCTATCGAAATCAACCAACACTGTCTGATGAAAAATTTGTTAAGTGGTGGACACTAACAGATTTGAACAATCTTGATAACTTTTTACAAATCGGTGCAAATGGGGAGGTATGTGCCAATGTACGGGGAGTTGAGATACCAATGCACTTCTATTCCACGATCAACCTCGAGGAACTAGGAAAGTACCCCAGGAAGAAACTAGCAAGAGTTACAAGGGAAGATTTCGACAAGATTGTTGAGACTATAACTACTTCTATGAAGAAAATTGCCTATGATCTTTCCTCACAAATTAGAAGCAAATTCCCTCTTGACAACCTACTCGAAGCCATGTCTATTGTGTTTCATCAATATTGGAGCCTCAATAGTGCAACTAATTTTCAAAATAAGCTACTGACTTTGATAAAACAATTTTGCATATCCAAAGAATTGAATGAAGTAACTATAAATGGAATATTAGATGAAACTTTTCTTCGAGAGAAATCATCTCGTTTTGCATACACTATGAGAGAACAATATGGCACAATGGAGAACCCCCACAAAGAGGGATCAATAACAAGGCTTTGGAAATATATAGTTGAGAATGCAGCATTGCGTGATTCAATGCCAGAATATTTGAAGCTTGTTGATTTATGTCTTACCATGATATTGGGTTCGGTGGAAGATGAGAGAGTTTTTAGTGCTTTGGGGTTCCTAAAATCAAAGCTAAGAAACAAACTAGACAAAAATTTGGAAAATTGCTTGAGGCTCTATACATCTAGGTTTGATGTCCACACTTTTTCTTACGATAGGGCACTGCAAATTTGGATGTCCAAATGTGAAAGAAGAGGTTTGGGAAACACTTCAAACCAAAGTGCCAGTGGGACTATTGACTCGTGTACTTGACCTACTGGTAGCATTGAGATGCATTCCAATGAAGGTATGTAGACTCCGAGTGAAGAAAACACAAACAAGAATCAAGAAAGCTCTGAATTTCATGAGGATGAATGGCAACTGTAAGAGATTGGTATTTATTAATCTTATTATTGTATCTCATCATTCATATTACAAAAGCATATTATTATGGTTGATAACTTGATGATATTTAATGAGTCTGTTAACTTTTTGTAATTAGAATTTAATATTGATTTGTAATTGTATTTTTCAACTTTATATTTCTAGATTTAAAATAGCATAATAAAAGACCATAGTGTGTTTATTGATATAGAGATGTTTATTTAAACATGTTTGAAAACTAATATTTTCATTAATTCTTTCAAAATATAGCCATATGATACAATTCATTCAATACACCACTCTGTGTGAATCTCCATGCAAAAGTCAATACAAAGTTTCAGAACCCTTTGCAAATGACCCTGAATTCCCTTTTATAAAAAGAAGGGAGCAACAACAGCTTCAGGTCGAATTGCAACATGTGAAGACTCAACATCAAATTTACAAATTCAGCACATATTTACATGGCCATCACAGGTCGGATTAGCAATTTAACAACTGTTACATGTCCGATGTCTCATGTTAAAAAAAAGAGTTCAAAATGAAATATTAATTCAAGCCATAACAAAATAAATATAGCTAATAGCAGTGCCCAAAACCTAGTAATCAGAAATAGAGAAATGCAGAAATGTTAAAACTTGGGAGAATTTGAGAATACAAATTTACAGGCTGAAGTTTTACCAAATTCCAAACAGAAAAAACACAAAACCTTGAAATTAAGAGTAAAAGAAGAAAATTGTGCAATACATACTATGATTCTTAAGATTTATGTGCCAGTTTTTGTAGGGTGCTCCACTTTTCATCTGATGGAAGGTCAATATTTTGTGAACTATGGAAAGTCAACTGCAACTTCGTCAACAATCCATAATTAGAAGATTGACTTGACATCAATGTTTCACCCAATACCACATTCAGAGTTGTAAATGGTTGGATGAATTCCAAAAAGCTTTGGGGAGTTGTGTTCTTAGGAAGCAAGTCTAAATCAGACTTCATTTTTATCTCCATGTTTTTCTTATAAACTTATTTTCCAATGAATTTATTTGATGGGTCAATGGTCTTAGGAAAACCAAATTTAATCAAAGTAGTTGTCTTTTCTTGCAACTTCAATATCTTTTTGCCACATTTATCCATAACTTCTAATGTTTCCCTTAGTTTCGGGCATATTTGAAGGATAGATGATGTCTTAACTCTGGCATCAATGTGTCTCTTAATTCCCTTGGATGCCAAGTAGTTGTCACTAGTACTATAGACTACTTGTAGACTATAGACTACTTGCAGAATCTATTTTGCCATATTCTCTTTTGAATAAACATGTATCCTCTTCTCAATGTGCCCTTTGATTTTCATATAAATTAATCTCAGACTTTCATTCAATTCAAACCATTCACACAACTTGTCACTCCTCTGCATTATTTGCTGCCAAATGTTTTCTTGTATATACTTCGTTGTATTTTTCATATTATTTTTCAATCTATCCTCCAAAGTTTTAATTTTATCATTTGCATTGTGCAGGTCTTCTTTCAGTTGTGCACTTTTCTTTCTTTCTTCCTCTACTTCCTCTTCCAAATATTTTTCTTTTTCCTTCTCATGATCCAATAGGTCCTTTATTATTCTTATTTCGGTAGCAGCAGACTCATAACTTTTGTATAATTTTTGGCTCTTTCCTCATCATTTTTTTACTACTTTTAGCCAGTTTTTCTCTCAGGTCCTTCAATTCTACATCCATCTTTTCCTGCTCTACAATTTCTACTACAAAGCCCAAATTTTTTATCCTTTTCTGTAAATCATTGCACTTGTTATCTGTTGCTTTCCTCTTTGATTTTTCGGTTTCCAGGTCTTCCTGTAACTTTTCTATTTGTTTCTCCAGTTTATTTTTTTCTCTCTCCACCTTTAGGAGTGAAGTGTAGACCACTTCGTTAGTCCTTTTTGACACACTAATTTTGTCCACATTATGTACTTTGGAAAAATCCATTTGGAGGGTGCTTACTTGAAATTCAGAGGGATCTATCTAACTGTGTGGTGGATTTTTATATTTAGTTTGATGCATAACAACCATGAACTCCATCATATCTTTGTGTGGGTCATATGTTGGAAATACCATGTTCCTTGCATGCTGTTGGTCTAAAACTTCAGTCAGGGCAACCCTATGAAATGTTCTCTTTTTTTCTTTATTTGCATTTGTTGTGTGTTCAAATTTTTCATAGTAATCATGAAATTGAAAATCTGGGCTTGTTGAAGAAATTGAATGTTTGAAAGGTGAAATAGGAATAACAAAGGCTCTATTTCCACTTATGCATGTGGTTTTAACTAATGCATTACTAGGATTACCAACAATCATTCCTGATCCTGTGCCACTGTCACTTTCATGTGTAGTATTTATAACCTTTTGAGGTGTGTGATCTGAAGCTGCAAATGATTGATTTATAGTGTCAATGGCACTTGATATAGGATTTTGAATAGTATGAGTATCTAACACTAGTGGCCTCATGTGAGAGATATTTTTTGTTGCCCTTGTCCAGCACCAAGACAACTAGTATTAGTAGTACCCAAGCCAACCCCACCAATCATAGCAACACTTGATTGAACAATAAAAGGAATATTATCCCCAGAATCCCCACTAGTGGCAGTGGCACTTGATTCACCACCAATGAGAATACCATGATGTGGTGGTGGTTGTGGATTTGAACCTGAAACAAATGCAGGTGGACCCTGAGGGTAATGAGTAGTACCTTTCCATGATGAATCTGAAGAATCAAGTCCAATTACTAGTTTTACAAGAGCTTTTGATTTTGAATTTAATGGAAGTTGTACCTCAAGTGGATACCAAATGCCTTCTCCTTTGGCACCTAGACCACCACCTTCAAAACCCATTTTTTCCAATGTTTGCCCCTTTGCTATATTTTTCTTTCATGGACTCATTGACTCCACCTAATATTTTAGGGACTGTAGTAGTTGTTGGAGTGGGCTCAACCTCATACTCATCATCTTCTTCACTCATGTCATATGTTGTTGTGGGATGCTCCATATTCCACAATTTTCTAAACTCTTCATCCTCGTTGATGGACTCAAATTCTGCACTGGTCTTTGGTTCACCGAAAGTCTTCTTCATAGTCCAAAAATCATTTATTTTGGTTTGAGTCCAATAACTTTATTTACATTCTTGCAGAATTGATTTGGGAATAAATTTGTTAGATGGATTAGCATATTTTTGGTAGAAATTGTAGGACCTCCTATTTTGGATGCCTTGACCCTCCTCTTTTGTCCTCTGTGTGTGCAATGCCATAATTTCTGTTGACATTTCTTCTGTTGAAATGTTATTGTCAGCGATAATTTTCTCCCTCTTTTTTTACCTCATCCCAGGAGTCCATGTTTCTAAGCTTTTCTAGCAATGTTTTACTTTCATGTTGATATAACGTTGAAGAGTTCTCATTTTTCTTAAGCCTTGCTTGAACTACACCGATTGGATCATACTGCCAGAGACCCTCATCACCAAAGCTAAAAACTATCAAAAAATCATGTGCCACATTGAATGCTTTTCTCCCAAATGTGAACCCTCTACATGAGAAAGGCAAGGAAGGAAATATAATCTTCTTTTGCTGACCATGGAAGTGCCTATTTGTGCTCTCCAACTGTCGTACATATTCCAATTCAAATACCCTCTCTATCACATGTATTGGAAGTCTGTATGGTTTTACTGTTGATCCGTAAAACCTTAACACAGTGTATTCTTCCATGAAGAACCAGTTAGCCAATTCTATTTGACTTCTGAGTTGAATGCAATCTCTACAAGACACAGACAATCTAAGCATTGGAGTGCTTGTAATTTCATTGTACATTGGTGCCAAAAAGAAGTCTACAAAATGGTTGTAGTTCTTTCTGTTATCATGCATCCTTATCTTTGGTGTCCATTCATATATTGGACACTCTATTCTGTTTCGAGTCTTCTCATCAATCTTATAGTTTACAATTTGAATATTGTTGGTCTCCAATATTGCACGATACTCGGATAGAAGGAGATAGCACAAGTAGGATGAGAACCTAAATGTCTTACAGGAACCTTTTTTTATCATTAGTAATTGTTTTTGCATGGATTGAACAACGTGCTCAACAAAATTATATCTTACTGGCTGAGCTACACAATGGATATTATAAATCATTTCAAGAAGGCTTGCACCCACTTCCCTATCATTTTCCAATCCCAGGCAAAATGTTAGCAAGGAAATAGTATCCCCAACCCATGGAACAAAAATGTTAGAATCATAAGGAGGCTTATGATTCTAATCCAACAGAGTACCACGCTTTATTAGAGCTTTGATAAATGAATCTTTGTGACTTGGATCGAGACTCTCATAATTCTCTTTCATCTTTCTTAGGTCAATTTGGATGTTTGAGTTTTGTGCTTCAAACCCTAGGTTCAACAAACGAGCAAATTATCCCACGTTTATGGATAGAATTTCCTCTTTTGTATTTTTATTGACAATTGATTTTTTATCTTCATCATAATTTTCGGTGCAAACCATGAAAAAATAAAGGCAAGGGAATACTTTAGGTAACACCATGCTTCCCAATCCTGCATCCCATGATGCGATTTTATTTGTTCTTTGTTTTAACATTGTGTTGAAAATAGTAAATTTTGCCCTGGTTGGATCTGCCGCCTTACTAGACAATGCATATCTAATATCTATGACATGCTTTTCACCATGGATAGCAAGGTCATAAATATCATGGTATTCATCAGTGAAATCTGGTGTTTTAACCAGTTCGGTTAGGTACATATTTTTTTCACTTGGCTTCCTGTTGAACTATTGCTTCCTGTTTTCCCTATCGTTATTATTGTTAATAATTCAAAATAATGCTAGATACAAACCTGAAAATGCTAACCCTCAAATTGAACCACGAGATTAAAAAAAAGTAAAAAAGGTAGGATGTAGGTGCTCTACATTTTACCTAAAATTTCTATTTCGCTAGATTGGCGTAGACAATCTCTGTTGCAACTTGGATTCCTCAATCTAGTAGTCTTTTATGAATCTCCCTCAATTTATTGGTTTCAAGTTTGTCCATGAAATGAAATACGATTATGATTTATGAGTCACTTATTTTGAAAACACTTGAAAGTACAAAAGTAATAGCTAGAGGGCAAAATATCTAGAAGCCTATTGTGATTTTATTAATTACTATTAATATCTATTTGCCGCATAAGGACAAAACATTCATTGCTTCAGTATAAATTCTGAGGACATTAAATGTAAAACATTCAATTCTGGGCGAAGTTCTCACAAATGTGTTCACTTCCCACATTCGGGCCAAAATCCACCCTAAGTCGTTGATATGTGCTCATCCAACGGATGATGGTATATGTTGTCAATTGTCGTGGATCCCATGATTTTTTCTATTTTTTGGGCACGTCACCACACTCAAGTCACTTTTTTGAACTATTTTTTAAGTCTTTTTAATCCTTCAACTTCTACCAGAAATAGAGCTTTATCGACTTAATTATATTTAATTAAATGTAAAACGTTCAATTCCAAGCGAAGTTCTCACAAATATGTTCACTTCCCACATTCGCGCCGAAATCCACCCTAAGTCGTTGATCTGTGCTCATCCAATAGACGATGGTATCTATTGTCAATTGTCATGGGTCCCATGACTTTGCCATTTTTTGGGCACGTCACCACACTCGAGTCACTTTTTCAAACTATTTTTTAAGTTTTTTTAATCATTTTCTACTTCCGCCTGAAATAGAGCTTTATAGACTTAATTAATAATTATAGTTAATTAAATATATAATGTTCAATTCTGGGGGAAGTTCTCACAATGGTGTTTACTTCCCACATTCGGGCCGAAATCCACCCTAAGTTGTTGATTTGCGCTCATCCAATGAATGATGGTATTTGTTGTCAGTTGTCGTGGGTCCCATGACTTGCCATTTTTCAGGCACGTCACCACACTTGAGTCACTTTTTCAAACTATTTTTTAAGTCTATTTAATCATTTTCAACTTCCACCCGAAATAGAGCTTTATAGACTTAATTATATTTAATTAAATGTAAAACGTTCAATTCCAGGGGAAGTTCTCACAAATGTGTTTACTTCCCACATTCGGGCTGAAATCCACCCTAAGTCGTTGATCTGTGCTCATCCAACAGATGATGGTATTTTTTGTCAGTTGTCATGGGTCCCATGACTTTTGCCATTTTTTGGGCATGTCACCACACTCGAGTCACTTTTCTGGACTGTTTTTTAAGAGTTTTTAATCATTTTCAACTTCCACCCGAAATAGAGCTTTATAGACTTAATTATATTTAATTAAATGTAAAACGTTCAATTCCTTAAATTTCATCATTTTAAATATAGAAAAAAAGAAAAAACATTGTAATTGCTAGAAAAAACAAGCATTGTAGTTGATTATCATATCAAAAGTATATTAAATAGTCTTTATAATATACTTTTAATTATAAGATATACAAAAGATAGATTAACTTTGATGTTAAATTCAAAGATAGATTATAAGATCAAATGAGTGATAGGACCAAATAAGCGGACATGCCTTTCTTCGTAAAATACCTAATTCATTGGGTGTTTTGTAAATTAATTAATTACTTTAATTTGTTTGATACAAAACAAATGGAACCAATTACCACATTGTATATTGATACATATAAATGATAAAATATATCTGCTTCTCAATTCCATTTTTTGAAACTGTTCTAATAATATATTCACATCCTTGGTTCTCTTCAATGAAAGCGATCCCATCTACCGTTCATAAATGTCTCAAATTTCTTCATAATGACAAAATCTTAACTATAAATCATAGCATGTACCAACGCACGCATGCACTAGTTCAAAACTTCATCAACAAGTAAGTTGGACTTTTAATTCACTTATTTTTCATGAGATAAACATCTTTTTTTTTTAATATTTATAAAATTATACTCAACTATAATCAATGTACAAATAATTAATGGAACGAACTGAATTTTTTTTTTATATATTAAATAAAGAGGAAAAAGCATTACATAAAAAAGATCACAGTATTAAATTTACTTCCATTGTTTAACAAAATATTGAAATACTGTAGCTCATAGACAAAAAGAATTTGCAAAACTATCATTAATAAAATGAAATAGAAAGTATTTTTATATCCATAAGAGGCAAACTGAAACGAACTAGAATTTGCAAAATTATCATTAATATTTATGTTTCAGAAATTTACAATTTTAACATGTCTGAGACTTGAGTCCCTCAAAAACTTTAAAGCCAAAATGAGTGAACCCTAAGAATCTGGCCCTCCCTCCATGTAGAATTATTCAGACAGCATAAGCTAAGAGAATTCTTCAAACCAACTGTAGTTTGGAAACTCGTCCAAGAGCAACCATTTCCAAAGAAAGTCCCTGCCAATCCGCACCCATTTCCTATGACGAGTCAACTGCTCCGCATTCAAGTTCAAAAGAAATGGTTGCCTGGCCACTGGCACTGTTTGGTTAGGGAGGCTTGCTTCATTCACTCACCCAAGGGATCCCCACCCCTACTCTTGCAAGGACGACAACAATAACGTCGTCTCCAAGGAAGTCTTCCTTAAAAACCTTCCCTATCAACATCAGCATATCCACCTTGTCTCCTCTGAGGTCCAGAAGAGACGCCAAGAACTGGGATGTAATGTTTGTGTTAACACGGTATCTATTTTTGTTATGCAAAAAATCTCTGCCCAACACCATCCTCATAGCCTCATTGGTGAACATTCCAACCTCCTTGCAGACTGATTGGAGGGTTGGGTCTTTAATGGAGCCCAAAAATGCCCTCTGGTCCTCTTCAGAAATGCTACTCAAGCAGATAGGAGTGTCCATCTTGACAAATCAAATTACCAAATTAAACAAACTGAACCTATAGACCTAAACCAAAGGCAGAATTTAAATACCGTGAGCTTCGACGATTTATCTACCAAATGGCAAAGACTAATTGAAGATGAAAGAAGCAGAGATCGTATATAAATAGCTAAAGCTCTTGATTGTAATAATACATTCTCTAACCATATTAATTGCTTTAAACTTTTTTAAATCTTTCGTATATCTCTGCAAATCTTTCCCATAAATGCACTAGTGTGTGAAATTGGAAACGGCTATAAACTAGTACCAAGTTGGCAACTACCACATTGGAATTCATGGGGACAGAGTGGATTGCAGTTAGTGACTAGACATATATTAAATGACCAACATTATCGATCGTGACATTTGATACGTGTCTATTGAATCCAATTCCATTCCGAGCACTTTCTAGTGAGCTATGTTCTCTTCAAAAAATTGGGCCGAAATAAAACTTCAGCCATTGATCTACGATCATCAAACAGTTTAAAATCATTGATGGATTTTAGGTACATGTAACCCTTCACGTGTCAAAGAGGTCGTGCTTTTCAATACATCGTGCAGAGTCCGAACACAATGTGATGTACTGATGTGATGTGATGTGCCTTGTCTATTAATGGAAATGAATTCATGAAATCACCAATAAAATATATATTTTTTCATAAATAACAAAATATTAGCCAAACAAATTAAATAATTTTCAAGCGGTGGATAAAAATCGCCAATACGTTTAAATAATTTTTCCTTCGGACTAAAACTTTTCACCCATACAATTATATATTTTTTCCTTAAACGAAAAAATATTCGCCTCCTACAATATATATTTTCCCCACAGAACAAGGTATTATTCGCCGGAATTTTATGGAATTTTCATACCCTAGAAAAAAATCGCCAATACAAAATATTTTTTTTTCCTATTTTGAAAAAAAATTCACCATCAATATGAAAATTTCCCCCCAAAAATAATGTCTGATTCACCAGAATTTTACACTTTTGCCCAGGGGGTGGTTTCTTAAAGTTATCCCTAGTTCCCATCCCTTGTCTTCTTTTTCATCCTCCTCAAACCAGAGTTTTGTCTTGGTTTGCGGTGTAGTAGCAGAAAAACCCAGCATCTATAAGTTTTCGTTCAGGGTACCAAAACGACCATTGAACATTTTCTTGGGAGTCACCATCAATGTATTCCTTGCTTCCAAACTTAAGTCAAATGAGATGGGGGAACATTTTCCTTGGGTAAAGTTTCATTTTTCTTTCCTTATTTTGTACTCTATTCCTTGCATTCTGGTTGGTTCAAATCAATTACAATCTTATTAGCAACTAGGGGATTCAATATCAAGGGTTCCTCAAAGGAGAGAGGAAGAGATGAACCCACCAGAGGCAACTCAACACTAGAGGTTGAAACCGAAAGGTCATCCACCAGGAATAACTTTAAGAAACCACCCCCAGGCAACTATGTAAAATCCTGGTGAATCGGACTTTATTTTCGGAGAGAAATTTTCATATTGAAGGCGAAATTTTTTTTTAAAATGAAAAAAAAAATTATTTTGTATTGACGATAAGGACAATCACTCAAGTATTCTACTCTTTCATATTGTCTCGGAACAGTGAAGAATAGCGTGAAGGCAGCGGTTGAAGGTTGTTCTGTGTGTAGACCATCTATTTCTCACTATGAAGAATGGATTTGCACATATATGGCTTTGAAAGTCTAGCATGAGATTGCCCCTGCCTGAATATTGGCGTGATGTTAAAAGGTATGTGTCTTATGCGCCGACTCAACTAGCACCTAGGAAAGCAGAGATCTAACATATCTGTGCATGGAGGATGGCGTAGTAATTTTTATAGACTACTAGAGAAGATAAAACTTGGAAGGAATGTTTGACAAACATCTCCTACGTGACTCTGATCAGGGAGGATCGACGCACTTTAGGGACGTCTTTGCTCACCGATAGAGATAAAAGTTTAAGGGCTTTTGCTATAAGCATGTGCGTCATAGTGACTCGGATAGATTTGTAGAAGACCGTGGGTATAATAGCTATTGTTCGGTCTAAAACTCCGTGGAACGACTTAGAGATTTTGGCTTGGCTTATTTGCACCTACATCGTATTCGAGGTTCTGTTCCTGCAGAATTTACATGATCAAGGACAAGGGACGAAGATGATGTGGTAAAACTATTACCATGCATTCTGAGGTGGGTATTAACTTTTGAAAGTTTATAGTATTCATTTTCAATTTGGATTTGGGATTACATTTCATGACCTTGGATTTCATGGCGATGACTAACTTCCAATGAGCATTGGGAAGCTGACTCATAATAATCCTCAAAAATATTAATACTATTAATATGTTTTTTTAATGAATAAGTCATATTACTGTTGTTACTTTTCTTACGCCACCTGATATGAATGTAATTTTAAAGGAGCCTATTACTGGCACCCTGCACTGGTTTGGTACCTCTTATGTCCACAAGCTACAATGGCAACCTGGCTCTGGCGGCTTTGAGGTTGACACGTTATCGTGGTTGGCAACATACATGTACCAAAGACATATCAATTCTCCACTATTAAGCCGCAGAGACAAATAGACTGTATGTGACATTCAAAGAAACAGAAAATTACTACTTCATTGGTGCAACTAAGCTTTTTCTTGCCACTAGCTGCGGAAATCTTGTTTACTTGGAAATTGGATAAGGGTCCCTAACTGAGGTCAAACATTTGGGGATTGAATATGATGTATCTTGCCTTTATAAAAAATCCTAGTGGTAACAGTCCAGTGTGTCATATTGATGTCTTGCCTATATAAAAATCCTATTGGTAATACTAGAAAGATTATAGTATTAGGATTTTATCTCTCCCTGATCTAGGCTTGATTATAAGAAGGAACCATGGGAAAGATGTATCACCTCGATCTATCTTCCTATGTCATTTTGAAGGGATTTCATACTTACTATGTGGGCTTAGAGATGGACAATTGTTTAATTAGGTTTTGGATACAAACATTAGAGATTTACTTAAATAGGAAGAAGATTTCATTTGGGTATAAAATCTATTACTCTTTGGACTAACAAGACCTTTAAAGATTCATCAAAGATATAATGGATAAACTATAATAAGGTCGTTTTGGAGGGTGGAAGATGGAGAAATCTACATCATTTTAAGTTAGCTTCTTCCTTTGAGATGATGTTTTGTATGAGAAGAATTTTTGGCTTTACTTTCTTTCTTATTTTTAAAATTTGTTTGTTGATGTTAACATATTTGAAGAGTACATGTATTGTAAAGGTTATGTTTTGGAAACAATATTGGGATTTGGTGTTGAGTTTAATGTGGATTGTTATCCATTAAGTTTCATAGTATATGATCAATAATTATACGAGCTTTTGCGGTCAACAAACAATGATAGAGCTTTATTGTAGCTCTTAGGGATTTTTGTCGAATAATTCAACTCTGTGATTCAAGAGTTTGAGACTAAGAAAGTTTGAGAATTCATCTTGAAGCTACACCCTCACAAGGATCATAAGGTACCTTGACGGAACCCCACTTGATTCAAGATTTGATTCTTTAGCAAAAGATGTCAAAATATGTATTCATATTATGTAATTAGCAAAAATTGTGATTTAAGCCTTAAAAGGGGGTTCCCTTGGTACTTTTGTAAGAAAAATGTAATAAGGGGGTAATGTTGGCATATTACATATTGTTATGCACGATTATTTAGGCAGTTAAACAACTATGTGGTTTCTGTAATTTTCCTAACTGCGATTCTTCTATATATATTTCATTGTTTATTAATCAATAAAGGCAATCACTCAAATATTCTACTCCTTTAAAGAAGTGTTTTCAATGTTGATCTACTAATATGTTTATATCTTATTTTATTATAAAAATCCCAAACACATTTATCCAAAACAAGGTCTAGGAATGTTAATCAAGAGTTAGTTTATTTTATATAATTTATTACATTTAAATGAACAAATAAATTTAAATTTCATGTAGATTATTTATTTTAATTTTATTTGAAAAATTATTTTTTTCATAATACATTTATTTATCTTTTGTATGTAAGTTTTAGTTTTTCCATTTGAAAAACTACCATTCTTTATTTTGATTTCACTTTAAGATTTGCAATAAATATCATATACATATATGTTAATTTTTAATAGTTAACTATTAAAAAATAGTTATTTTGAATTAAAAAAAATTAAATACAAAGCAAAGAAATTTTTAAATGTCCATAGCACTATGTTATGTTAATGGCATAAAGGTGGGGAATATTCACGCCCTCCTATAGCATGGATAGATCACTATTTATAGGCCCCTAAACCTCCTCATGTCCTTCTTGGCCCCCATTGGCTCTACAAACTAGTGATGACCATCCCAATCACTTTTTTCCTAACCTATGATATTTCATAGAAACCCATCTACTTCCTTTTTATCAACCTAAAATATTTATTTCAGCCATTTCCTTACTACACTAGCCCACTACATTCTAGTTGTAAAATGATTTACCAACAAGTGATGGCACCGATCCACTGTGCATGGGTCACAACCCACCAATAACAACAAACCCCATCACAATTTGCATTTTAAATTTAAAAGATGCTTTTGAGACGTGTTTCTTAGCTATAGAGATATTTTTCAATATATAGGGAAGGAGCACTAGTAGCCATCATAGCTAACTTCGCGCACCCACAGATCCTAAACGGTACATTGTATTTTCAATTTATTTTTTTGGTTATCTTTGTATGTGATTTAACTACTTAAAGCTATTGATCTAGCTTCTGGGTAGTAACGATGCATGTTGTGGAATCAGTTATGCACTCAAAGGTCAAAAAATACACATTTCAAAGTGTCACCTAATACCTAACTAAATATGTTCCAGTAACCGTCCACTCAAAATTGCCAATACTTGTGGACAAATGTCCCAATAGTTTTGCACAAATGTTCCAATAGTGGTGCACAAATGGGCCAATTATGAACAAAAAATGCCAAAAACTAATCGACTATTGGTACAAAACAAATTTATTAATGGTGTTTTCACTATGAGGGCTATTGGGGGGTCACTATGACAATAACATGGCAATTATTGGAACTATGTCATCTATTGATTCTCTTCCCCTATACCAAAACTTTTTCTTGTTCATAATAATGTAATTAGTTTCTACTCAAAATGCTTGATAAATATTAATTTTTCATATATTCCTGTAAATGCGATTATATTTGATTTTATTTTGGCTTCAAATTCTTATAGTTTTCACACATGAACTCTAATCAATAATTTATTTTATCAAAGTGTGAGAATGTTTTAGTAATACACATCAATACTTTTTTCTAATTTTATTTTAGTTCAAAATTATAATTCCAAAATTTTTCACATTGTTGAATTTGTAAGTCAAATCATGTATTCAAAATTACTCATTTATAATTTACAAAATATTATAACTTAATATAGTTGTTATATAGTTATACCATTTATATAAGTTCTCACTATAAACACACTTAACATATAAAGTACCATCACATGTAATAGGCTTGGGACACTTGTGCATAAGCTCCATGCTGTAAATTAACTTATAATAATGCTAAATTTGATGGGAAAAAATATTGAGTATATGAAACCATCTTTCTATCATTTTCTTGGAAAAAGGAACTACAAATCATATTGAAACAATATTCTTATGAAATGTACTAATAGACTTTCCTCTTTCCTGTATGTATGGTATTGTTCCTAATTTGAGTACTCGACATAAAAAAATGTATTATGGGCTAATAGAAATGATTATTCTCAATGATTGATTGATCTAACTATTGGTGACCACACATGGTATAGACCTTATCACATATTGATTGTGATACATAACTTTAACTGATATTTGGAAGATGTATGGAGATTTCGATAAATCTCCATTTATAGAACTTAGTTTTATGAACATCCTTCTAACTCTTGATAATTTTGTCAATCCTTCATATAATAATTTTATATGTAAGAGAAGCTTTCAAATGAACACTTTAAATATTGTTATACCTCTTTTGTTACTTTTATCCTCCATATTTAATACTAGTAATTTTTCTATTACCTACACTTACTACATTAATTGGGATATCATTATATTTATTTAAAACTATACTTTCTCCTCAATTTGACATTAATTATTTATTTTCAAAGTCTTAAAAATTTTATTTTACTAAAACCATTGAGAATATATATATATATATGTAAAGTTTCTAAATTTCAAAATGCAAGAGAATGTAGATGCTTCATAGAAGAATAGTTAGACAATGAATTGATGAAAGAGGCTACTTAGGTAGGCTCTTTACCAATCAAGCTTAGCATTAAACTTATTCTAGCATATTAAGATAAAGCTACAATTTAGTAAATGATAACATTTATCTTCTTCATCCCTTACATAAAGAACAAATTTGAAAGATATATTGATTTCCACTTTTTACAATCTTTTTCATCTAGGATTCTATATGTAGGTGGAAGAAAGGAAAATTCACCCACATTGGGGAGACAATATTTATTCCAATAGATATTTTTAGGTTATATTTTGGAAGAAGGGGCATGTGATAGGGTTTTGTGACCCTCTTTTGCTATGTATTCTCTAGATTTGAAGGATATGAAGGATATGAAAGACATTTCATCTACTCCATAGAAATAAAGATTATTCTTTGATCTAAGATCAAATGGATAAAAATTTATTGATTTGGTGGAAAAGGATAATTATCAAAGATTATTCATTTGAATTTGAATTTATGCTTCATTCAAATATTAAAAAATAATCCTTTAATTTGAGCCTTAATTTTATTTCAAGAATTATTTTTGTTCTCTGTAACCATTTATAAATAAATCCAACATAAAGGTTATCCCAATTGGGAATCATTCACGAGAGGTGAGGAAAGATCACCCCTATGACGTGTGATGAAGTTTCATTTCTTTTAACCATTTGGGGAATTGGTCAATATAAATATTCTCTCTTTTTCAATTCTCTCAAGGTATTTTTCTTACATGATTCTATAAGATTTTGAAATTTTCTTAGAGTACATGTTACTTGAATTTTTTCTTCTCTAATCTAAATTTTTAGAACTAAAGTTAAGAATACTTGGGAAAAAAAATTATATAATACCTATTAGGTTTTCTAGCATTGTAGATAGGAATACTTTTACCATTATTATTTTTCTAGTCATTATTAACCATCTACCCTTGTATAAAACATGTTTTCTTTTAAATTGTTTCTAAATAATTTTTCTTAAAATTATTTGTATTACCTCAAATTAACAAAGGGATGCCTAAGTACTTCAATGGTAAGTTTTTAATTTTGAAACCTATTAGCTTCATCCATTTCTAAATGTTCAAAGGTATGTTGATAAAGATATTTTTCTATTTATATACATTTATTATTCGACTTCACGTTGAACAACAAATTGAGAGAACCTTTTTGATGATCTTTTCTTTAAAAAAAAAAAAATTATTTAAAAGATTGGTTTCATCAATTAAGAGGGCATGATTTGTTGAGATTGGGATCCTTACTATGTTTATACTTGGCTATTTACTCTATTGTTTTTTTACCAAAGTTGACATACTAATTTCTTATGCTATCGAGATGAATAAAAGGGAAGAGATAGGGTATCCTTACCTAATACCTTGTGAGGGTTTGAAGAAACCTACTTGAGTACCATTAATTATTACCAAATATATTATCCCAAATATACAAGAGTATACCTATTTGTGCTAGTCATTAAAGAAACCAATTTTTTGAGAATTAGAATTAAAAATGTCTAATCATATCATAAGAATTAATCATGTCTAGTTTGATGACCATCATGATAAATATTCTAGTTTTGATGGATCACCTAAAAAATCTCCTTAAAAGGTTTTCTCCCAAGCATGATAGTAACTTGATATTTTGAATCCAAATGGGAGATGAAGTATCCTAGACTAATAGAAATGGATTTAGATAAAAAATTATTGCTTGTGCTGCATTAGGAGACTGGATTGAAGGAATTTGATTTTGGGGATTAGGGATCAAAAGGAGATTTAAATCCTTGCTCAAAATATTATTCCTTAATTCTTCTTTTAGTTCAAAATCCTTATTTTTTTTTCAAAGAATTATTTCCGTCAAAGTGAAACTTTTCATTAGTAATTTATTTTGTTCTATACGCAACAATTAATGAATGTTCCTTGTTAGATAGTATGAAAGATTTATTTAGTTTTATTTGAGCTAGATAGAATATTTCAAAGTCGGAAACAACTTATTTCCAAATAACATTTTGTTAGGAGTAGACCTTAGAAGGAACAAATGCTCAAGTTAGTGTATGAGAATTTCTTAAATTGTATTGAGGAAAGAAAATACTTTATGTTATTTTTTTTTGTCTATTAGCTATAATTCTCCAGATTTTGTATGCTAGTATTTTTTTTCTCTTTGGAATATTTATTTGAGGCCTTCTTTGATGATTCTTCTTTTTTTAATCTTTTCCTATTCATAAAAAAATTGATATTATATTTGTTTTTTGTTGTTACATAACTACTGTTATAGTCAAAAGAATTCTTGAATGTATTTTTTAAATGATCTTTGTTTCTTTTATTGACTTCACATATTTCAGCTTATTATAATGTTGGAACATTCATGATCTAGGATTAAAAGGAAAATTAGTCCACCATAGTTTTATCAAAATTTATTAAGAGGATATAATGTCTTTAAAAATAAGTGAATTGAGAGGTAATTTACTATATAGGAGGAATTAGTTAAGTTGATCAAAATGATTTGAAATATCTTTCTCTAGTTGGTCCATGTGAACTTGTCATTCTTTAAAACAAAATCAATAAGATGATTTAAATTTATGAAGTCTTTTAAATCTTCAACCAATTTTAGATAAGGTATAATATCAAGTATTTTAATTATTTATTTTTTTATAGAATTTATATAAAGCACTAGAATAATAAAATCAACTTTTGAAGGGATAAGAATTGAGTTAAAAAAAGACCATAGGCAATATTTTATACAATTTCATTTCAGTCATGGATATTGAAGATCCAATAAGAAAATTCGGTTTAGATAAAAAAATGTTCAATAACATATAATGAAATCTAGAGTAAATTTTTTTATTCTTGTTATTTTTGTTCCAAATGAATAACAAGCTTCCTAAAGCACCTTTAGACTCAACAATTGAAAATTTTCGTTTAAGCTAGTATGAAAAAATGGTATTCATCTAATTAGTGGAGAGTTTGATTTTTTGTTAAGGATTATGTCATAATTTCCACTTTTTGATAGATTCTTTACTAAGCATTTATAATAACCCTCTAAGAAATAATTATGTTTCCTTCCTCATTCTTAAATATTTATGTAGGAAATACTAAATTCTAAGTACAACATCCTCTTATGTCTTTATTTATTAGGTTTACCACCCTTTTTTTAAAGAAGGGTATAGAGCTCACTCTTTTCCTCTAATCTAGTGTAATAAACCAATAGCCTTTTAACATATCATGGACCAAATCCTCTTGAATAAACTTAACTAGTCCTTCGACTATCTTTCAACCAATATTCCTACGAATTTCTTTTAATAGCCAACTAATAGTTTGCTTTGAATATTCTTCACTTATTTCTATAGGATTATTTTCCAAGAAAGACACTTTTAGCACTTTTTCTTGTAAATTATGCTCACCTTGTGAAGCGTGCTTCTCTCTGGGGACATAAAATATGAATTATCTTTGATAGCATTGTTTAGAAATAACATTGGACACAAATATCAAACAATTAATAAATATTTATGTGTATTACTATTATCTCTTCTAATATAATTGTAAATTTAATAACAACTAATTTTAGGATATCAATGTTAACTAATTTAAGAAGCAAAATATTTGCATGTGTGTAACAAGTTTATAATTGAATCAAGTCATATTTTTTAAATTGGAGGTTGAACATATAATTTTAAAAATATTTTTAAAATGATATATATGCTTACAATATGATCACCTTAGAATGCATCTCAAATATTATAAACAAAAAAATTATAAGACTAAAATAAAGTAAAATAGCTTTTAAATCAATAAAATATTTTTAAAATTAATTTTAATACACATTATATTTTATTAAATTATGAAAACTATTATCATATTTTTTAAAATAAATTATTAATTATTCTTCTAATTCAACACATTTCCCTACTTAAACATTATTATTATTTTTTTAAAGTCAAAATTTATTAATTATTATTCACTTATTAGATAAAATAATTATATCTTTTGACATTATTATGTAATCCTATCTTCTAAAACAATATATTTTACTTTTGTTTTATATGTTTTTTTAAAATAAATAAATTATAAATCAAAATAACATAAAATATACAACTTTCATCATGACGGGTATATACAAACCTATAAAACAAAGTGCAATATCATTATCTTAAGATAACAAGTCTTAAATATGATCACCTTAGAAAACGTCTCAAATATATCCATTTATATGTATATAATAAATAAAATATTTTTAAAATAAAATAATTTCTAAATAAATAAAATAGTTCAAAACTATTTTTAATTTACTTTAATAGATATATTTTATTTTTTTAAATTATAAAAACTATTCTCATGAAAAACATAAAATTAAAATCATTAATTATTCTACTAATTTTAAGGCATTTCCTCACTCAAAAGAATAAAAAATTTAATAGCTAAAAAATTATAAATTATCATTTCTTGTTGAAAAAAATATCTTTTCACATTATTATATAGTTCTATCTTATAATACAATATATTTTACTTTTATTTTATTAATTTTTTAAATAAATAAATTATATATCAAAATAACATAAAATATACAACTTTCATCAAATGACCAGCATATTTTTAAAAGGATATTCAAAGTATATATAACCTATAAAACAAAATTGCAATCGCATTCTCTTAGTGTAGCAAATCGTTGTAATTATATATCTGTATATCTCTACCATTTATTTATTTATTTAAAAGGTAAAAAGGTAATACAAGCAAGTCCATTTCATTTTCATTCCATGTTATTCCCAAAGTTGGGCCAAGCATTCAAATTGATATTCTCCTTCCTAATGACATGATGGGAAGTCGGGCCCCTGGTCATATGGTGGCACTCAAAAGTGGCTACATGTCATCTTCAATGTTATTTGCGAAGGGAAGTCGAGCTTTGATGTTTTTTATCATTATTCTATGCGTTCCTGCATTAGCGGGGAAAAACAAATCCTTTTGCTTTTGGAAAAGTTGGAACAAGAATTATTAATTATGACTTACGTAAGAGTTAAAGAAGCCTCATTTTTTTATTTATATAAAAAAGAATAAGAATTATAATTTACTTAATAGTTAACAAATCTTTTGCTATTGACATCATTCTAGCAATATCATCTAAAGCAATATATTTTCACCTTTATTCTATGATTCTTTGGTTAGACTATGATCATAGAAAATCTTTATTTCATTATATAAGGTGTACATGCCCTACCCTTTTGTGGGCTTTAAACTTGTGACCTCTCTTTCAAGAGCACAAGTTCTCCACCACTACACCAACTCAAGTTGTACTTTAAATTGTGTTTATTATTTGTATTTGTTATGTAAAATTTTAATTGTTTTAATTATTTAGGATTCAATTGTCTTTGAAATTATATCTTATTTTTAAACAAGATTATATTTACATTTATATATCTTCTTTTTATAAAAAACACTAATATTATTTACATTCATAAATAATATTTTTTTAAATTTTACCTTTTTGCATCTCAAAATCTTAATCTACTTTCAGTGGTCAAAAGAGACAAGGTATTCAAGTATAATAAGTGATATAGTAAAAAAATTAACATAAATAAAACACTTAAGAAACTAATGAAAGGGGTAACAAAAAATTAACATGTATAGAGCACTTGAGAAACACATGAACACTTAGGAAATCTATATGAGAACCTATACACACATAAACAACACAAACCTCACACAACAAGACATCCATTCTTAGACCACCATTCTTGTAACACCAAAAATGCATTGCACATAAATACCTACACACATATTTCAAGAACTTTTCAATTTTAAACTATTGAATTAATTAGCATGTCTAACATCAAGAAATATTGTTGAAGGTGTAGGTCATACACCATTTTTTCAAAATTAGGCATTCCTAGTGTAGGTATATGTGTAGGTGTTGCTAGAGTTTGCAAGCTTCCTCTAAAAAATTGCAAAATATGCCCATGAATAGATGTGACACTTGCACACTAGCTAGACACCAATGCAATCATACAAGATTCCAACAAATGAAATTAAAAGTACTATGGCTACACATATACTTGACATGATATTATCACATGTGGTCTCATCCTTAGTGTCTAATTCAAGCAATACCATTCTTACCACTAACCCCCTTCCCGCACCCAAATCTATTATAACCATCAAAATAAACAAGCCTCTCTTTTTCGTTTTCATTTTTCACTTCATTTCTTATATATGAAAAATATTAATTCATAATTTTATAAATGGAATATAAGCTAAGTTTTAAAATGCTTGATCATTTTTACTTTTTTATTTTAAAGAAATAATACATTAGTAAGTTTATCAGATTAAAGCATTATCTATTTCTTTTTTATATTGTGGTGAATCTCTTGAGCTTGAAAAATATTAGGATATTTCTTTTTCAAAAGAATTCTAAAAGAATAAATTTATAAAGTAGTGTATTATTATTAAGAGGAATCAATAGAGTTTAGCAAGAATATGAAGAAATATCTAAGTAAATTGGATGTATCCACTTAACCATATGATAATCAAAGTTATTTTACTTTTACCAAAGAATCTCATTTATAAAGAGAAAACTATTAGCAAATTACTCAATGATTCTTCATTTCCTCTTTCTTTATCAAAAGAATTTAAAAAATATCTATGCTAATTTCTACTTTCCTTCATTTAGTATTTAAAGACTTAACTCTAGATATCCACAATTTGATAACACTTTCCCACATTTCACAATTTCAATCCAACCAAAATAAAATTATTTCTCCCTTCTTTCTTCCAACTTCACTATTTACATCTTTTAATTGTGTATCATCATTTTTTCATTTGTCTTTTTATCATGGTTATAAAATCAACCCTTCTACCATATCTCATGATGGAAGACTCTACCTATATATCATGGACCTCCATATTCCTTAATGATGTAGATAATTTCAATTGTAATGCACATTGTGAGAAAAAAAAAAGTGTCAAATTATCTCTCACAACCTAAAGTATTATTGTTAAATATCAACCATAAAAGTGATCCTTGACAATATTTGAACTAATAATGAACATTTTTTTAATTAACTATTAGTTTTGTTAGAAGGCAATTCTTTCTAATTAGTTATTTATTAGCTGTTGTTTTTTATTAAGATAAAACAAGTTTACAGGGACCCGAAACCCAAATCCAAAAGCAGAATAATCAAAATAGTATCAAAACAGAGAAGTACCAACACCCAAATGGCAACAAAAATAGGGAAAACACACCACAAATCCCAACAAAATACAATAGAGAAACCTAGGCAAAAAAACCAAAAAACTAACCAAAAAGCTAACGAAGAGCTTCCATAAGCTCAAAATTTTTCTCAATTATATTTTTGTTTGATGGTCCTCATGGCATTCTTCTGCTGGTTCCTGCTCCTAGTCCTGGTAGATGGTCTAGTAGACACCTGCACTTTCGTTCCCTATGGATTTATATCCATATTTTTCTTTTTAGACTTGGTAGCTGATGGCGGAATACTGCTAAGCGGATGGGCTTTATGAACTGCAATTTTCTCATTCAACTTTTTGAGGCCTTCAGAATTGTTGTTCATATCCTCTTTACTAATCTCCACCAAGACCCTAAGATTAACCTTTAGTTCGTCCATACCCTTATCCAAATTGGCTATTCTAGCTTTATGCTCTGTTTTCATGACCTTCACATCTTCAGTCAATTTATGGGTCATTTGCAGGAGCTTTTTGGTTTTATCAAGCATCAGTTTCTCAGTAAAGGTTTTGATAATATCTTTTATACCCTGTTTGATGAAGAAAAATTTGCTAATCACCCAAAAAAATCACTTCTCCTGACTAGTGATTGAGTTAGCCAGAAGCATATCAATATTCACTTCATCACTTTTGCTATCTCTAGGGTCCACCTGGTTCACATTGAGGGGAATATCCAATTTAATCTCGTCTTTCCCTTTTCCTTTTGTCTCCACTTCTTTCCCCGCCTTTTTCTTTTTAGAGCTATCATGGCCCATCTCTTGGGGTTTGGAAGGAGGGGTTTTGTACTTTTTGGCTAGAAGTCTAGGGTGGAGTTTACTCTTTCTGCTACTGTTAGTTTCAAGAGTGGCCTTCTGGGGGGATCCCTCTTCCTCTGAGGGCCAGTATTCTAGGTCATCATATGGCACATGAAGGGCACGCCAATCCATGGCCATCTCACCCGACCCCTTCTCATCTTCAATTTTGGTGTCCAACACTACATGCACATTAGGGCCAGTCGAGGGTTTAGGGTTGCTTTCAATTTTGATTAGTCATTGTTAATTTTTATATATATAGGCATTTAACAATAGTCAACGCTTGCAATGTCATACTTTGGCATGTTTGTGTTACCTTATTTTAGGGTTTTTCACACTTACTAATGTTTTCCTCTATGTCTCACATTTGATATTTATCATTTGTTTATATTGTGTCATTCCTCTACATTCTTTTCCTATTTGATTCCATCTTCTCACATTTGAATTAGGTCTTATCAATATCAATTTCAAATCTCAATTAGTGATTGTAATCAACCTGTCATATCAATTGGACATTGTTGAAACCTTAATTGGTGTCAATTAGGGTTTTATCCTAAATATTCATCATTTGTTGTATCAATCATCTCTGATCAATCATCAATCAATTTGAGTCAATTTTCATCATTTTGGATCATTTATGATGTTCAATTATTAGTCGTCATCAATCTTTTTATCAATTTTGATCCATTTGTCATCGCTCTTTGTCAAACTTTATCAAATCAATCTTCATCAAACCATTGTCAATCCTTGATTGATTTTTCGTCAATCTCAATCAGTCATTAATCCTCATCAATTTAGATCAATCGGACATTGATACTTTGTCAATTTTTCATTTATCAAGTCAATCTCTTTGTCATTTTTAATCAATTTGTCATAGGTAGTCTTCTGGTAGATAATGGCTTCTGCATGGGGTGGGTGCCCTACTATTCTAAGAGGGCCTTCCAGAAGTTCTTTGATTAAAATGTGCATGCAGAACTTGTGATAAGTGCTTCATAGTTGAGAATCGGGATGGTCTGGGGGCGATAGAGGGATGGGGCTTTCCATCGCCGACCTTGATCATCAACTCTTGATCAGATGGCATTTTTGATGGACGAGATTTCCGCTATGAGATTTCACACCTTGGGACTTATCCTGGTGTTGTATAGTTGTTATGGACATGGTGGGGATTACAAGCACTAAGGAGTGGAATCCCATGATCTTCGTTAATCAATATCAAATTCTTGTCAATTGTCTCTTTGATCATGATTGTCATCATGTGTTTATGGCTTTAATTGCATCATGACCTAGTCTTAACCTAATTCTTCTCTTTTCTATCTCCTAGGGTTTAATAATTCTTGAATTATTAAGGCCTATTAACATCCCTTTAGGCTAAATGAATTTATTCATTTATCCTATGAGTCATAATTAAATTGATTTATTTAATTGGCTAATTTAACCTCCCTTCTTGTGAGAGAAATTAATAAATGAAAATTATTAATTTCTCCCACTTTTCTCTCCCTTAACTTTTCCCCCTAATTTATCTACTAATCATCTCCCCCTTTTGTGCTCAAATTGTCATAATTGAAAAGCTATTTTCCCTCCCAATTTGTCATAAGTTTATGAGCTCTTTTTGAGCCTAATTTTTCATAAATCATTTGGAACATTTTCCTATCCATTTTGTCATAATTAATGAGCACATTTATAGCTTTCAATTTGTCATTTTTTTTGACATAGGTAGTTGTCATTCAATTTGTCATAATCATGCCAATTTTTATTCAATTTGGTCTTTTTCAATTTGGAGACCTTTTGTTCTATAAATTGAGCATTATTTTCAACCAATTCTAACCACGCTTCTAGTATCCTTATGTTATTTTCAATCCATATTTGCTATCATTTGTCATCTTGCTAGCTACTCATTTACATCTTGTAGGTGAGACCCACAACAATTCGAAGGAGAAAGAAGAAAAATGGAATAACATGGAAGGAGCACTCTTGTTTGGTTTGTATTTCATTTTAGTGCTTTGTTTATATGCTTCTATTGATTGTATTAAGGGTTACTTCATAGCATTTTAGTCTTCGTGGTTGGATAATTTTGTGTTATGAACTTTATGCCTGATTCCCTACTTATAATACATATAAAGAGAGAGAGAAAGATGAACTAAAAGGACTTAATCACCTAAAAAAGACCTAAATATAATAATAGAGAGAGATCTAGAGAGAGAGGGATCCTAAAAATAATTAATCACCTATTTAAAAGACCTAAAAAGAATAATAGAGAGAGAGAGGGTGTGTTTGTGTGTCTTAAGGGGAGGGACTAAAAAGAGAGCTAAAGAGAATGTGTGTGTGTGTGTGTGTGTGTGTGTGTGTGTGTGTGTGTGTGTGTGTGTGTGTGTGTGTGTGTGTGTGAGAGAGAGAGAGAGAGAGAGAGAGAGAGAGAGAGAGAATCTTAAGGGGAGAGACTGAAAAGAGATTCTTATTTTAAAAACTTCTTTATAATTATTTTTTTATTGTCATTCATAAAATCTTAATTTCAATGGTCTCTAGCTTTATACATAGAAAACATTATTTTGTAGTCATTTAAATGTTGCAATCAAAAAATCCAAAATTATATATTCCGAAATATAAGCATGCATCCCTCTTCAACATGGAGAAAATTCCATCTATTTCTATTATATTTTATAATTTGATTACTTTCAATCTCTTTAGGCTATATTAGCAATTGTGTATGATTTACAAGTGAGTTAAAATTATTCATACCAAATTTAAGTGGCTTGATGAATTCTAAAATTGTAAAGATGAATACATGTTTAATTTATATGATATCTTTCCAATTCTTGTTCACGATG
This sequence comes from Cryptomeria japonica, assembly GCF_030272615.1. Classification (NCBI taxonomy): domain Eukaryota; kingdom Viridiplantae; phylum Streptophyta; class Pinopsida; order Cupressales; family Cupressaceae; genus Cryptomeria; species Cryptomeria japonica. The sequence continues at coordinate 493,744,812 of NC_081412.1, read as the reverse complement.
CCTTTGTTCCCTTATCAAGTGAATACTTTCATGCAATCTTATTTACCCTTGTCCTTTTATTTCCCATCTCTTTCCTTTGAAAAAATACCCCTTGAAAATTCCACACCAACAAAAATCACTTCAAAATGTCTTATTTATAAAAAAAATGTGAATTATCCTTCAATTTTGTTTTCTAAAAAATGAAAAAATAACTTATATTTATATGCAATCGTCCATTAAAAAAAAAAGAAAAAATTTGGTCGATAGGGGATTCTATCAAACATCGGCCATTAATATAGGCCATTTTATATCAAACAAGGTTGTTATAAAAAAAATTGTGCCCAAAATCTTCGATCTAACCCCCTTTCTATGCATCTCCCCCCTAATCTCTCCAAATTTCTGTAGATTTCTAGCTTTCGAAGCTCTAATTAAAGGCTCAAATGGAACAATCTTGACAAACCCAATTGCATGTTAGTATTACTCAAAGCAAGCTTTCCAATGATTGTATTTTTAATATATACTGAATCTATTATGAATTTATTTTTTTATTTTACCTAAACATAGGTTTTTCACCGAACATCAACTTCTATGTTCAATGCTTATGGAAAAATAGTAAACTAATGAAAAAAAATTCTAAAAACTATCTATGCACTAGGTATTGAATTCCTCTTTCCAACAAAAAAATAAATAAAATTTAATTTCAATACATACATAGCTTACGAGTCAACAAATGAACCTATGTCTAAATTTGAGTTAACTTTACTTCAAAACTTAATAAAATGTGAAATACTCAACATAATTTTATGAAACTGGTTATAAGCACTAGATATCGATGTTACGAACCTAAATTCAAAAGAATCACATTTTTATCTATTTTAGAAAAAAAATTATACATTACCAAGTGAGTATCACTCTTTAAAAATGTTGTTTACTGTTAAAAACTAGTTTTTGAGGGAGATAAAAAAAATAGATACAAATTGATTCCAATAAAATTCAAAAAAATATATTTAGAATCTACATAAAAAAAAATGTCACAAATCACTAGTTTATATCATCTATGAACTCCTTATGGTTTAGTGGCAATAGGTGTCTGAATGTCTGAATAGGTGTCTGAATGTTTGTTTCAGTGTCAAAGTTGGCTAAAAAGTGTAACCCACTAAATTGTGGGATCAGACTGAAGCTAGTGGAAGCATATAACTAAGACTAATTTTTATTAAAGAGTAATAGTTCCATTAATATTGAGCTTAAGTGAAATAGTTTTAGCAAGAACCTATTGGCCAAGAAAATTCTTGAACCAAGAGACATGAAAGTCATCTTTCACATGTGCTTGATTTTATTCCTTCCTAAGGGGAGGAATATTGCTCAACATGATCGGATCATCCTTATCATTCATTTTTAGGAACCCACCATTATTGCAATCGACTTTACTTTGATAGGGATTGAATAATCTATCTCATTCTTCTCTCTTATGAGGGAGTTTACTCACATAGAATTTTGTTCTTCTCATTCTTCTTTGAGTATTTTATATTTTCACTCCTTTAGAGAGGAATTTTAATCCACTGAATTTTTTCCTCCTCTTTGCTTGTGAGAGATTTCATTTTTATATGTGTACCTAACATGACCTACTAGTTGAGACCTATTCTTGCATCTTTGCATCTTGTAAACTCTCCTTCAGTTGTACTTAAGAGGGGCGTTGGTGTGAATATGGTGTTTTCCCTAGCTAGTTCATCACTTAGGTCATATTCACACTACTTACTTAAGTTTACTTAGGGTACACATAGGATATTTATCACTTTATGTCTCAAGTTGAATAAGGATACGGAACGTGTAATAATCTTATGCAATTCTATGTAACCAAGGAGTTCTCTTTGTAATATTAATCTAATGTAGAATATATTGTAACCTATCATTTGCATCCTTTGATAGAACATATATATTCTCTCATATTTGATCTATCTTATGCTTCCAATAAAAATTTCTAGATCTTAGGTGGCTACAATATTCATCTAAATCTTGCATTATATAGAGCATCCTATACCAACTCTTGCATTAGTCTAGCATGCATACTTGAATTAAGATGCAAGGGAATGATTTGGTATAATTGTACATAGAAAACTTGTTTTATCTCATCTTATTATTATTTGATTCATCAAAGATAGTATTAAAAAAATATATGATGAGATTGTTTGCTCGATAAATGATCATTTTCTGACAAGATGGAAAGTATTAAGGAAAATATTCATCAACATGTAGATGGTAGGATGAAAAATATCAAAAATATCATTTGTCAATATGTAGATGGCCTCAATGCAAATGTGGTTCTTTGTCCTTTAAAGAATTAAAGCTTTCTTAATGATTTAACCATATGGATTCTTTTATAACTACTTACACATTGAATACCCTTAAATACCAAAGAACAACATGTTGCACAAACAAGAGTTAAATTGGCTCATAAAAACTTGTAGAAAGGTGTGATCAAAAGGTTGTCTCTCTATGAGAAGTTTAAAGAGCTTAGCCAAGATTAGCAAGCTGTGAAAAACCCACTAGACCATTAGTTTGTGACTTCTATGCATGGTGTTGTTTTTTTGGTGTAGGTCATTTTCTAGGTTAGTGTTTTGTTGTTTTCTTGTTGGGCTTCAGCATGTTTACTCTTTTGTTGTTTTTTTATTGGTATTCGGATGGTTCTAGTTCTTTTTGTGTCAACTGGTCTTCATGTTGGATGTTCTCAGTCCTCATGAGACCCATATTCTCTATCGTGTGGCTACTTTGTAAGGGCTTGGGCCCTATCTCGATTTATCTAATCAAAACTAGTAGGAAGAGGTTGAAGTCTTAGAATTTGAATTTAAATATATTTAAGTTTGAAGTTCATTCTCATGTATTGTAGGATTGATTCCAAGCAACATAGAAATGAAATACGGTGTGGAAGTGCAAATCTTGAAGGAAAGATAAGTATGAGCAAGTGGGGTGTAAATGTAAGTGCAATAATGGTACCACTTATTAATATATAATTCTTAAAATATTCTCATGAAATCATATTTCAAAATATAATTTTTTTATAATTATTAGTTAAATATTTTGTTTGGATGTTACATAGCAGTCAAGGGGACTACACACATTAAAAAATTATGAAATCTTAGGTTAGCTTACACCAAGTGAGGCAACAAATAGGGGATCCCATACCCAAGCAAACCATGTACCTTGAAACCATCAACTCTCTTAACCAAGATATAAAAATGGGGAGCCTAGAAAAAGTTGTACATATAAGGATTCACTCTACATTTGACTTTAGAGCATAGTTGCATTTTAAAAACTTCCTCGTTATTATTCATTTTCCTTTGCACAACTATCGAATTACCTTTTGTGGTCATATCCTCTTGGCCCTTATCTGCTATCTCTATGGAATTTTCCATGCCATTAGAGGAAAACATTCCTGAACTCTCATCTTGCTTAGCCATCACCACAATTTGGGCTAAAACAACCTTAACACTATCACTCCCCAAAGGAGGAGGCTCAACTTAAGACCCTATTAGCTGTTGTGATCTACTTGGTGGAATTATTTGGTTTCCATCCTCTTTGGATTTGTTTGGGGCCTTTACACCAATATTTCCTTCTAGGCTCAATTCATCTTTTTCTACTAAATAATGATGAGGGAAACATCCTTCCACCATGTAGCCTTGTTGTGATATCTTCATTTAACACGCTGGGAACAATATGGCCAATGTTAAAGCATCTACAACATCAAAATGGGATACTTATTGCCTAGAATTTGTTTCCAACATCCATCTTTAGCACAGAGAGATATCTCCATAAAGAGTTCTTTGGTAACGTCAATATCCACCAACATGTGAGTAAAAGTAGTATGCATATAGTCTAAAGAACCTTCATCAACCCCCAAAAATTTTCCCAATGAGTTGCCTATGGATTCAAAATAGGCATCAAACCCAAATTGGACTGGCAGAGAAAGATTAAATAGTTGGATCAAAAGTAGGGTACCAAGGTTTTGGCATAAACAAATGTTGGTTTCAATTACATTAGTAGTCACACAAAATAGTACGATAATATTGAGCCTTGTCAAAGACCACAACAAAATTTCCTAGTGCATTGTGATAAATTTGCAGATCACCCTTTAAAATGGGATGTTATGTGTTTGAGATGCATTTGTGAAGCTCCGCCAAATTCAACCAAAACCCATGAAAACTTCCAATCAACTCATGCTCTGCAAAAAAGGTTTCATTATTAGCCTCTTCATTTAGAATGTCCTCCCCCAATATTACCTTTGAGGAGTTATTGGTAGGAAAGAGCGGCAAAAACATAGGAAGAAGATCAAGGCTTGATGCTAGGGCACAACCATTCCTTACTTGATTTGTCCATGCATTCATCCCATTGTGCCCTAGGGGCAGCCAGTTACATATGACACTATCCATAATGTCATATGAAGGTTTTTGCACAATGCATTACCCTCTGAGTAGGCATCGCCCAACATCTACCATTCCACACATGTATAAAGCTTTGAAGATATTTGCACTACTCTCCCTCATGCTCCACTTAGGGCAAATTTGAGTCCCATGGGTGAAAGATTATGTACTCCAGTTCAAACACCACAAAAAAAGCTGTCAATTTGGTCACTATAGACACTAGAGAAAGCCCTAGCTTTGGCAGGAATAGGAGGAGGCAACATTGTTGAATCGTAGGTTATTATTAATTTAATTTTAACAATAGACAACACTACTTATTTTAATGAATAATATTTTAAAAACTGCATCTATGTAAGTTGTCCTACAAGTTGAATATGTTTTATTTTAGCACTACAAATATATAAATAATTTTAAAAATTTATATATTTCAATTCATGAGAAATATTTAAGAAATTCAAAGAACAGTTTTAAATTTCTGTTTTAAAATACACAATAATTAATATATTTAGAAAAATATATTATTTAAATATATTTAAAATAATTTTTTTACTAATATGCACCGGTCCATACGATCCATGAAACCTCTGCCCTTTAAGAATGCCATACATCATATAGACTTGTAGCTTGCATGTGACTTGCAGAATTTTTTTAATTTTGTTTAGAATAAAATAAGACAGCTACAGAACGCACAAGGGCTGAGGAGATTACCTTCCTCAATCTCTAACTCAGACAACAATCAACAGCTGAATTCATTCCTTCCTTCCTGGAAATGGCAAGGACAGAAAACATAAACGACTACATTTATAGACTCACCTATACCATACTTCTATGTAAGGCACGCCTTACAAAAACACATACATTTACATCCATGATAAAATAAGACAAACGAGATCCATGATATGGAACCATTTCTGACTAGGACCTCCTCACTCTGTTCTCTAACTTTTCCATGATTACCCTGGCTTTTCCTGCTGTATACAGTGCTTTCCCCATTCTTTTCTCATCACTCTTTACGGCCCACTTCCTCGATTTCAGCAACAGGAGATGCTGGACTTTCTCTAGGCATTTGTTTATTATATCTGCCAAGGAGCTTTCTAATTCTCTCAGTAGCTCATTCGCATCACTTCCATCATTGCACTCAATGCTGTTACATAACTTGTACACAGCACTGCCTAATGCTGCTTCCTCCCAGTCAATGGAGTCACTGCCATTCCATCCGTTTGCACCGCCCTCTTTTTCTTCTTTACCTTTTAACCCAAGTGCTGACACACAACTGACACTTCCTGGCTGCTCCATTCTTCGTTTGCTTTCCTCTTTAAGCTCTTCCAATGCTCCACGCACGCTTCCAGGTGTTGCACCACTGAATTTGCTAGCAGGAAAGCGTCCATCATCTACTCCTCTTTGCAGAACTTCGAAGTACTTGTCGGCTGCATCTCTGGTGACTTCGTCGGCTTCTGTATTCGCCTCCTCAATGAAATCTATGATTTCCCATGCTTGAGCATATGCATTCACACAATCTCTCAAGAAAATGTGAGAAGTGGAAGTCTGTCCTTCCTCATAGATTGGAAACAACTTAGCGATGATACTGAGCAGGGACACTGCTGTCATTTTCCATGACTTTGTACTCATGTCTGTAAAATGATCTTCTTCTGTAGAGCTCCTCTTGCACAGATAGTTCAATCCCGTCTGAGGCTTGTAAGGCTCCAAACAGCTCAACCCTAGATCACTGCCCGTTCTCTTGTTAGCCACAAACTCGACCAAATGTTCACAGTTACGTTCTCCATCTTGACTGCCTAGTAAAATGAGGTGCGCCGCCATTGCAATTGACTTGTGGTTAGCAATCCACAGGCCTTTTGTAGTCTCACCCAGCATCGGCACACCCTCCAGCACTTTTTTGTATTTTGGGTAGTCTTGAAATGCTTTCCTTCTGTGCTTCGATAATATCAAAGACACAAACCTACCAGTCAAACAGTTGTAGAAAAGCACAATAGACGCGAGGCGGCAAGCTTTGCTGAACGAAACCGTGAAAGACTGGATTGCAATAACTCCATACAACAACATTCCAGGTACCGTGATCTTTGTGGGCTTTTCCGCAACCAGCTTTTTGACTTTGGATTGGAGAAACTGTGCTTGCGGAAGTGGGGTCTCCTGCTTCTGCTGCAACTCTTTCAAATGTCTTGTCCAAAAATCCTCTATCCGAAAACAGCTACTCCATTTATCAGGTTGAAATCTTGCATAATAAGCCACTGCAGTAAGCCACCTCCATTCGATCATGGCCCATCCTATCAAGATGAACAAACATTGCAGCATAGTGGTAGTAAACCTTAGTGCTTCTAATTTACTATGTAGCGCCAGGTCGGGGCTATTCCTAACCCCTCCCACAATCGTGATCACAATTTGAATTGTAATTACGACTGCAGCAGCAGAGGCCAAGGCTGATCTGGCCACTGCATATTCAAGAGAGTATGCGCGAGCAACAATCCAGGCTCTCAGCACAGCATCTTCAACTGATCTCCAGCAGTCTGGACAATAAAAGTGATCATGATGATCCTCCTCCTGATGGTGGTGATGATCCTTTTCCTCCACTTGGTCCTTAAGAATTAGAGGAACCTTTTGCGCTACAATACGCCCAATGCCTTTGCCAGCAATATTAGCGCAGGCAAGGAGGAGGAGGAGCATGACAAAGCAGGCGAATACTAGGGAAAGAAATACAATGTAGAGAGCGGTACTAGTATCTACTTGTCGAGGCCATAGGCGTTCAAAGAAGTTTGTTGGAGCTTCAGAAGAATAAGGATATAAAATATACAACTCGGAGATTACATGAAGAAAGGTTGTTAATGCCAAAGCCATCAACTTACCCCAGAAATTCTCAGCGCCCGGGTTGGCCATACCAGGGATCAAATAGGCTACAACTACACACAACATAATTCGACTGGTGTGGATCATCCAAAACTCGTTCAGACAAACCCTCCTTTTTCCACTAGGGTCTACGTCCTCATCCTGAGAATTAAGCAAGCTCAACAATTGGACTGTGAAAGCACCCAGAACAAGAAAATCACCGGGAATCCAATGTGCTTTCCTCTTCAAAGCCTTCACTACATCTTTTAAAATGAGAAAAACAAATAAAATCACTGCTACCACCAGTAAGGCTACACTCACAATTTGACCAGGTGACTCCTCGTTATGCACAACCTCACATGTCCTATTCACTGCCATGATTCAACAGACACTCTCACACTGATCTTATGCTCTTTGCCCCTGCTAAGCTCAAATTTAAATAAATAGGAAAGTGGCAGGTGACAAAGATTAAAACATTCGTCATTCTTCCTTCTTAACTCTCAACTTTCTCAAGAGAAATACTTAGAAAGTTCGAAGCCTGCTTGTCTACCAAGGGTTAAGTAAATTACCTGTCGAAGCTGAGGTTCAGAAAAGAAACATACCATAATCCCTATATTCTGTAGAATTGCTCCAAGGTACTGGGCGAATTCAAATGACATATGACAGTATTCAAGCTTTTTATACTATTACAATCCTATATATAATTATCATGTTATCATGTTTTACTGTATATATGTTATAGATATTCAGTCATACAGCCATCAAATTTAACTCCACTGACTCGATGCCCCACATAAAACCTTTTTCTGGATGCCATAGCAATCGTGTCGCTATCTTCTGTAAAATCCATGGCTGGGAGTTCAACTTTTAAACTATTCTTCAATTATCTTTGTACAGAAATCAAATTTCATTGCACAAACTTTCAATATTCCATACAAAAGAAAAAAAAAAAATTCCAAAGCAAGCATGCCCCGCATATTTAGAGTACTTAAAGTAGGGTGAATTTGATGCCAATGGTTAGATTTTGAGTGGACCGTTAACTTTGGTTATAGGTCATGTAAGTTTGTTTGTAGCCATTGATAATATAAATTTAGTGACAAACCTAATGAATTTATAGCCTTGTAGTGATGGTTTCTTTATGGCCTCATGCTTATTGCTTTTTTTTTTTTGTTTATTTTTTTTATCTTATTATGAGGACCTTGGGAAACATCCCCCCTTGGCCTAACAAGTTCTTGAAGATAAAAGATAGTTTACCACCTCTCAAGCATCAATTCATTCATTCTATAGCCTAATTATAAGTCCACCTAATCCACCTATGGTGACCTTTCCCAACCTTAGATTTTGTGTTTGCCTTTACGATTTGTGAATATATCAATTTATGTGCTAACATAACCAAATTGGCATACGGGTAGTTTTAAGGATAATCTAGAGAATCAAATGTCAAATGCTATTATCTACAAGGAATTCACTCTTTATGGATCTTGTGAAGGTATTGTATTGAAGAGATTTATCCATTGTTAGTGTCTCCATATGTAGCTAAAAAATTCCCTTAAAATTATTAAGTGTTGCAAAGGATTTTTTAAATCACATTTGTTGTTTTGTTGCATTAAGGATTAGTTGGTGTAGTAGCTTTGTATAATTCTTGTAAAGAAATTGTGGCAATATTTTTCTGAATACATATGAAGATTTTTCTAAGTATATATGGATGCTTAAAGAAGATCTAGATATGTATATGTCTCTTTTTTTATTTATTTACAATATATACGATTCTAGTTCTTATTTGTTGATTCACGTGACTACTAAAGAATATATAGCTATGTATATGTATTTTTCTTTATTGATTTACAAATATAAATGATTCTAATTCTTATTGATTCATTTATTTGACTAAATAAGATCTAGCTATGTATATGCCTCTTTTTGTATTGATTTATAAGTATATGTGTTTCTAATTTTTATTCATTGATTCATGTAAGATTCTCAATCCTTATATGATTATAACTTGATTTTCTAATGAATAAATATTAAAATAAACTTTTATTTTATACAATCACCTTTGTTATCTTTTGTTTATTTCAATTAGATTAGGTTTTATCCATTTGCATGTTTAGCATTATACTCTGTCCAAATCTTGAGAGAACCCAAACTATAAATACATGTAGAGGAGCATGCTATTGGTCCAAACTACTATATCATTCTGTGTACCGTCTAAAACGTTCAATCTCATTCTTTTACACTCGTACGAAGGAGTAATATTGTTTTTATTCTCTACTAATAACATTTTTTTGTTATTGAGAATATAGCTTTAGCTTTTGCTTTTGATCTTCCATAAAATTCCATTTGCTTTCACATGGTAGCATCTTCTGAAGTAACGCATTACCCTCTTTGTTCAACTCATGTCTGTTGAATTTCCTATCATATGTAGGGCCTCTTAAGGAAATAAGATTGTCTATGAAAAAAAATTCTAGTCTTTCATAAACAAGAATCTCAGTTTTTGAAATTTTCGAGAAAGTTAGAAGTTTACAGACTGTAAAGGTCTTGTGGCTATATACGTGATTGTACACACCCTGCATAACATTTTGGATTGAATGTAGTAGAAGCTATATTTTTCTTGCCTATTTAATTTTGAATGTAATAGAAGCTAAATAAACAGGGCTGATCTATTCCGTATTATAAAAAGAATAACCTATCTGCAATAAATTTTTAAAATTATTAATAATACTAATTAAAATATTGAAATAAAATAGATTCTAAATTTTGGGTTATACAAAATATATATTTTTAAAATTTTATGAAAATATCTTTGGTTAGAAAGAAGGTTTAGACTATTACATGGACTGTCACATAGACAATTTTGTTTGAAAGTGTTTTAAATAAAATTATTTCACATTTATTTTTTAATAAAAATATTGCATATAAATTTAATTTAGCTTGAATTTCAAAATTAAATTACATCAATTTAATAGTTTTGGGAAAATGAGGTTTCATCCGAAACTCTTTGTGCTACATAGATGACAAGTAATTCTAGAAGAAAAGATTTTTGCCAAAATCAATTTGTTGACTAAAAGTGTAATATAATTCTAAGTTTGGCCTATCTATATTTGTGATACATATAATCTTTAAATCTGTAAACATTTATAGATGTAGTTCCATTGTTCACTTGTAGGAATGCTTTAGCATGCTTTTACAAGCTTTGAAGAGCTATTTCCTAATTGAGTATGTAGTTTTCTAGATATGAAGAAGGGCCAACACTTATAAGGATCTTTTTTTCTCAAAAGATTAGGAATAGTGTTAACTTCTTACATATATTTATGATCTAGTACTGCAACTTATTTGATATCTTATGTAATCTTAAAATCAATCAAATATTCTCATATTAGTGTGTTTCTATTCTTACAAAATATAAAATATATTCATTCTTAGAGATATACAATATCATTATCTTATGTTCCATGTCAAGAGTAATTTGGTGTTCTACTTATTAGAGCTCGTATAAGTTTTTCTATAACCAATGATAATATAAATTTAGTGACAAACCTTATAGATTGAACATAGTATTGTAACTATGGTGTTATTATTGCCTTGTGCTTATTAGTCATTTATTTTTTATTATCCTATTATGAGGACCTTAGAAAACATTTCCCTTCACCTAACAAGTTCCTGAAGATGAAGGATATTTTACCAACTCTCAAGCATCAATTTATTCATACCATAATCTAATTATAAGTACAACTCATCAATCTATGGTGACCTTCCCCAACCTTAGCTTTTTTGTTTGTCTTTAGGATTTGTAGACATGTAAGTTTATGTGCTAACATAACCAATTTGGGATAGGGATAGTTTTAAGGATAATCTAGAGAAGCAAACATCAAATGCTATTATCTACAAGGGTTGAGAAATTCACTTTATATGGTTCTTGTAAAGGTATTGTAATGAAAATATCTCTTCATAGTCCATTGTATTCATATGTAGTTCTAAAAATTAATATGAAAATATGTAAGTATTGCAGAGGATCTCTGAAATCACATTTGTTGATTTGTCACATTAAGGATTAGTCAATATAGTAGCCATGTAAAATTCTTACAAAGAAATTGTGGCAATATTTATCATACTACATAAGAGGATTTTTCTAAGTATATATGAATGTTTAAAGAAAATATAACTATGTTTATGTCTTTTTTTTTAATTTATAATATATGCAATTATAATTTACAATTGTCAATTCATTTGACTATTAAAGAAGATATAACTATACATATGTATCTTTCTTTATTGATTTGCAATAATATATAATTCTAATTAGTATCAATTGATTCATGTGACTAAACAAGATCTAGGTGTGTATATGTCTTTTCTTTTTTTATTGATTTACAAGTATATGGCATTCTAGTTCTTATTGGTGAGAATCACTTTCCTTTTATGATTATAATTATATTCCTTAATGAATAGACATCGGCCAAGTTATTTCACTAAATGAATGAACTTTTATTTTATACAATCGCCTTTGTTTTCTTTTGTTCTTTTGGATTAGATTAGGTTTTGTCCATTTGCAAAATTGTACGTGTTTGCAAGTTTTAAGGGAATGTGTATGCAACTTTTAAGGGAATTCACATAAAGCAATCCAAGGGAATTTTTACCATCATTAGTTGCACAATTAGTCTTCTTTTTATCTTCTTAATAGAGGACTTTGGTATACTCATGGTAAGTGACCACACCCAATGTTTAGTGAAAAATCATAAAGGTGTTAATGTGTACATGATTTGTTTTCTAAGGTCTATTGTATAATTGGTATTTTTTTTTAATTATCTTATAAATGACCATCAAGATCACCATTATTGATCTCATAGGGTCAAAAATAAAGGAGAGTTAACACTCAAATATTAGTTTGTTCATTACTATCATTAGAGTTCCTAAAAAAAATTACCATTAGAAACCAATAAAATAAAACCAAAAATCATCTCTTGAAATTCCATCATAAATATCACTTCAGAAATTTAAAATTGAATTCCACAATAATAATCAGACTTGCTAACCACTTATTTTATTTTTTATGGAGGTCCAGACATGCAAGCACGACAGCCCAACAAGGGCATGAAGCCTGCGAGCTGCCAGCCCAGCGAGGGCCTTCACGAAGTAATTTTTGCCACCCGATATAGGGGCACGAGCCAATAGGCTGAACCTCTTTGGCAAAGAGCCAAGGATTGAGGGGTATCCAATCCGCCAAATTCGCCCAAGGCACGATCCCAGCCTCATCCCTTATGATGTCGGAGCCTTGCACTCAACAAGACTTGATCCCCGGTGGGCTCATTTGGAACCATTCAACTTTACCAGTAGACCAAGGGCCCATTGACTACTAACCACTTTTCTCAACCACTTACTATTGATTTTCATGAAGATTACCTTCTGTTATTTCTTGAATTTTAGAATCTAAACAACGTTCTTTATTTAAGGAACACAAAACCGCATACTAAAAATTTAAGGATTGAAAGTTCTTTATTTTCATTTTGACTGTTGTATTGGGAGCCCTATATATTTCAGTCTTAGGTAACTTCTCCCGCTGTCGACCCAAACTGCTATATGATCTCATTTGTAATATCAACAAATCATCGTATACCATCTAAAAAGTGCAATCGCATTCCTTTACGCTCGTACGAAGGAGTAACATTGTTTTTATTCTCTACTAATAACATTTTTTGTTATTGAGAATATAGCTTTAGCTTTAGCTTTTGATCTTCCATAAAATTCCATTTGCTTTCACATGGCATCTTCTGAAGTAACGCATCACCTGCTTTGTTCAATTCATGTCCGCTGGATTTCCTATCATATATAGGGCCTCTTAACAAAATATGATTGTCTATGACAATTTTTCCAAGTCTTTCGTAAACAAGAATCTAAGTTTTTGAAATTCTCGAGAAAGTTAAAGGCTTCCAGATTGTAAAGGTCTTGTGGCTATATATACATATATGATTCTACACAACTGCTGTGCATGACGTTTTGGATTGAATGTAAAAGAAGCTAAATATTCCTTGCCTATTTAACTTTTAATCTAATAGAAGCTAAATATTCCTTGCCTATTTAATTCTGTTATGTCTGTTTTTCCCCTCTTGCTATTGCTGTTTTGTTTTACTATTACTTTTTTTTACCTGCTGATCTATTCCAGATTATAAAATGAATTCCAAAAGCTCCAAAAAGGAAGGAATACTAGCTATCCAACTTTGTTTATTGGCAAGTGTCTCGGTTCTTCATGTCGTCTTGTCCCTCAACTTCTTTTTACTGGATTATACACGGAATAAAATGAAACAGCTCAAAACGAAAGCAACAGAATGGATATCCTCCAATCATTTGCTCTTACCCGAAGAAAGTTCAACCTAACACAATTACCACTAAATTTCATTCAAGAGCCTGAAATAACTGCTTAACATGATAGTAGCACTCTCTAAGCATGGTGGAAGAGTCTAGATCTTGATATAATTAGGTTATTTGTATAGATTTAGTTTGTGACAATCTTTAGTCTTGAGAATTGTTTGTCTTTATGTGTAGATTTGTATTTAGAGTTTAAATTTTGTAAGGATAGTATCTTTTATGCTTCAAATTTTGTAAGGATAGTGAATCTATATATATATATGTGTATGTGTGTATATATATGTGGGTGTGTATATGTATATGTATATGTATGCATGTATGTATGTATGTATGCATATATATTTGTTGATTCACTATTCTTACAAAATTTGAAGCATATATATATAATTGAGTGCTTGCTTTTCTCCTTAATACAATATTTTGTGTCTCAATGTAACTCATAATAGTTAAGTGGAGGGAAAACTTCAATCCCAAGATTTAAATTTTAAATTTAAAAATTCTAAAGTTATTTAAGAATTTATGCATTTTCTCTTGATAGGGATTGAAAACAATAAGGGTTGGATGCAAACCCTAGGGATGAATGCAAACATATCAAGTTGTGGTCAAGTTGTTTTCCAATTTCCACATACAATACATAATAATGCACCCTAGTCATTACATTATGAATAAATGGGCAAAAGTGAATCCAAATAAAGGAGAATATGTGAGATATGTAATTTTTACCATTTCATTTTGCCACTATCGTACTTATATGTTAACTACTAGATGAGAATGCATGTCAAAATAAAATAAATAACCAACATGAAAGTAAACATATAAACACTCATAAAAATTATACAAATATGGATATAGTCACTATTTCAATAAGAACTTCCTTGAAATGAGTGTTTGAGCTAAAAACAGTTACAAGTACAAAGGAATAATATATAGTTAATATTATTTTTCAAAATTTTAAACTAAGCAAAAATATAACTACTAACATTTTGTCAAGTTGTTATACTATAATTGTAGCTAGACTATTTTTTACTTGTGTGTACAACGGCTGAGGCCCTTTACAAAAAAACCCTTTTACCCTCTATCAAAAACTATTCATGATAATAAAAGTAAAATAAGATACTACATAAAAATTGTTAGAAAAGTATTAGTCAAAGGCAACTATACAATACCACCAAGGGTCAAATAACATGGTAATGCTCTACTTCAATAGCAATGAGATATTGTCATATGGTAGTGATAAGATACTACTTAATAACTTAGCTAGCATGATATTACGTAAGAGGCTAAAGTAATACTACATCAATAGCTAAAATGGTGTCGCACTCAATGGCTTGAACAATACATGTTCTTACCATTATAAAACTAAATAATCTTGCCAAATCTAAGAAAGTTGCATTCGCAACCTTGTATGCATGCTATAGTCAATCACACACAAAAAATATTATTAATTAGGATAAGATTGAATAAGATATAAGTATGAAATTGTAACCAAAATATAAGATATCACTTAGGTGAACATGATATAAAATAAGTTATGACATTTTGTGAAATCACAAAGAGCTAAGGTGTTATCTTGCCGCTAATATTACCCTAGTGAGGGTTGTGGATAGTTGAAAGATCACAAGTATTGGATATGATATTTTGTAAACATAAACCCTTTGTTACATATTATCATGTAACTAGATCATTTTAAGGTGAATAATTAAGAAATTGTCTAGAAATTAAAAAGAATTGTGATGTCACTCTCCCAAAGGATATATGTAAGAAAGAACCAATTTCTTGGTTTAACCCCCAAAGCATTGGATTAAAATCTATTCAGGAGATACTAAAAATTATTTGGGAATATTAAATATGAGTGCTCCTCTTAGAAATAATATGAGGAGGTGCCTCATATAGGAGCTTTATTTGTAGGATTTAATTCCAAAATATTCTAGAAGCTAAAGATTATTTATACTTAGAATCCAATAGTGTATATAGTGATATGAGTAATCATCTTAAGGCTACCATTGTCTTAATTAAGTTATAAAATCAAATTCATATAGATTTATTTAGGTAGCTTAATCAACCTAGGTGGCATCAAAGGTAGAAGTAGGGTACATATATGAGCTAGTAGTTAGTTTATTATAATTATAATGGGAATCATGTTCTTCTTGGATACTTTAGAGGTTCTCCCCCTCAAAGTGGCTTATAATTAAGAATTATTTTTAGTATATTAGCATAGTGGATTTTTTTAATAATATCAATTGAATAATAAAAGATATCTCAATAGCTAAGAAAAATGAAACCTACTAGTTTTTTGTGGTGATGTAAGCCTTCAGATGAATTGTGAAGGGTTGTACACCAAAGCAATGTGCATTTTTTTAAAAATTGCAATTATTCTCTTACAAAGTTAGATTCTTTTCAAATCTATGTAGAGATGATGTAGAGGGAAAAGTAACATATGGCGATCATACATCCTAGTACAAATTTCATATAGTAAAAAAAAAATCCTTAATTCTAGAGCCACACAAACAAAATAAAATTGACTTCTAGTTTCAGTGTTTGCATAGATTATCTTAGGTCTTTTGCATATTTTGGATGCAATGGTGAAGCGTGTTTTTCTATAAGAGGCCTTCTATAATACTCTAAAGTAAAACCCATCAAATTTAAGAAGGGGTTTGTCGATTATGAGCTTTGATACTACGTTGGGGTAATCATGAATCTTTTGGTACAATAATATATCAACAAAAGCAATAGAAATAACATATTTAAATGAGATATATAGTGGAAAAAATTTATTGTATTAATAAAAGTGATTATAGTAATAATATAATAAAAATATTGTATATAAATCATATAAGATTACATCAAGAGTCTAAATCTTATGAGCTGAGACAAAAGAAAAAGGCAACCTAAGTAAAATTAAGAATAAAGTGTAAATAGGTTCTAAAGTCTAACTAATTAGGACAACATTCATACCAACAATTATTTAGAATAAATAAATATAATATATGAATTTATGGCATTGTTGTTTCTAGATTAAATTATGTTCAACTTTTTGGATCAGTGTTTTAGATCACACTCCATGATTCATCATCATCCTAATGATGGATCATGGAGTGTGATTCATTTAACATTGAATGATCCATCATCATCCTAATGATGGATAATGGAGTGTGATCCAAAAAGTTGAACATAATTTAATTCAGAAATAAGATTATCTATATTATGGATTGTGGAAATATATTATCATTTGTGTGAATTATTATTATTTATATATATAAATGTGGTTAATGAAGCACTCACATTTTAATATATTGGAAAAAAGTATAGATACCTTTATCACCTATAAAAATTCCTTTTTGGAATATTTTATTTGCATACTTATTTGTGATGATATTTAGTGAATTTATAGATATTGTAATACATTAGGCGTGGTATTTTGTTAATATTATTGATATTAACCTTGTAAACCTATAACTATTTTTTTAACTTAATTATTTTACTATTCAATTATTATGTTATGTGACCAAAAGAATCATGGAAGGGGAACTTCAATGTTGAAAATGAGGAGAAATATTTTTTTGTAAAACATTATTTTAATAAATTTTATTTTCAATGTTCCATTAAGTGGGGAAAGCCAAATTTGGCCAATGAAACCATCTTTTCATATTTGACATGAAACTTGGAGGAGAGTATAACTATTTATAGAGATTTAAGAAACCTTTGTGACATTCTAAGATGTGTAAGAATGAATCTTTGACTATGTGTAAGAAGCGGGTAACCTTTTTAGCTATAAAGGGTTATTTTTTTATCTTTTGGTGGGTGGTTTGTTATCTTCTAGTAAAGCTAGATGACCACGTTTATAATAAAAGTAATAAAACTTCAAGAAATATGCTTGTAACTCTCAAACATGTCATGAGCTATCCTTTGCATGGAGACTACTTGGCTCATAGTTTAAGTCCATTTATTTATAAACCTGTTATGGTTTCTTGTATTACTTTTAGCTATATATTGGAGCTTGAGGTAGGAGAAATAAATTTCAGAAGAATAGGATATAGACGGAGACTTTGTATGGGAATTCCAATCCATTCTATTGAATAAATTTTGGCTCCTAATAATATATAACTATTAACACTTTTGTATGGTCAATTTTTTTCCAAAAGGATTTCCCAAATTAAAAAAATATTTATTTGTGTAATCTTATTGATGCATATTATTTCATTTACTTGTGTACATGTTATTATATATTTTTTTAGTGTTGTTGACTATTATTTGATTACATAATCTACATTTTTTCATTATAGTTTGTTGATTTTTTTCAATAGGGATTAAAATCCCCCAATAGAATTTTCCCTTCCAACATAGTACCCTGACTATTTAGAAATTCATTAAAAAAAAAAGAGACTCATCAATTAGACTTATTCTTGTCATGAATAGTGCATAGTTTTCTTGCCCCAAATATCCAAAAAGGTATAATAAGAATAGTCTCCTTATGTTAGTCTCTCATACATATATATCATATCTACTAATTTGTGTGCTTATCTTACACTCAAAGATGTAAATAATTTGAATGTATACCTTGGATAAAATCTTTACCATCCCCTGTTCTCTCAATGTGTGTATTATATTTGATAGGAAGATGGATGTGTTACAATTGTGGTTGTCGTTGCACCAAAAGATCAACCTATTAATGCCCGATACAACCACTAGACTTATAGAATCCATAGGAAGCAGTTAAGCCATGTCACAAACTTGAGAGATACGTTGTACAACACAAGGAGACCAAGGGCACACACCTTGCAATGATCACCCCCAGTGCAAGAAAGGGGTTTGAACCTATGACCAAGCTCTGATACTACTTGTTACAAGTGCGGTTGTCGTTGCACCAAAAGATCGACCTGTTAATGCCCGATACAACCACTAGACTTATAGAATCCACAGGAGGCGGTTAAGCAATATCACAAACCCAAGCGTTGTGTTGCACAACACAATGAGACCAAAGGCACACACCTTGCAACAGGATGTTTCATAATTGTTGAGTCTATGTTATAGGACCATCATTAGAAACTCATTCTTTACTAGTATGCATATGGTACTCTCTACTAGTTAGTGATTTTTTTAGTGGATAATATTTATTAATTGATTAATATTTGAAATTAGGGATTCAAAATTTAGCTAATAGTAAAAGCTATATTTTGTTCCTAGTTAAATTACCAAAACATTTATTTTATTAAAAAACTCAAAAATTTGCCACAATATTTGATACCTAATTAGACTAGATTTGCCTAAATTTTATAAGTTATTGTGAGATTTTGCCAAGATCAAGGGCACAATGAAAAGTATAAAAGAGAGAAAAAAGAATGACAAGAACAAACTGTATTCTCATCAATATGCAAATGATCAACTGGATTAACCAATATAATGAATATAGGCCTGCTTATATAGGCAAGGCCATATGGATGTATAAGCACACAATCATGACATGTGGCTCAATGAGAAACAAGGGTAGGTAAGAAATACTAGGGGTAGGTAGGAGAAATAATATAATATTCCACAAGAGGTGGATGACCCACCGAATGTGGAGTGTAACAGCAAAATAAGACCAGAAAAGGTGGAATTTCTCCTACAAGTTATATCCCTATGTGTACACTTCCCTAAATGTCTCAAATCCAAACTACGAAGAGATGCATTATCCTAAGTTAACTTAAGTAAAGTGTAATAATATCCATGATGAATATTTATTTACACCAACACCCCCCCTTAAGTGCAACTTAGGGGAATAAAGACTCAAGTCAACAATGCATGATGGGTCCCGGCTACTAGGCCATGATAGGTACCCATGTACAATATGAAAATGCAAGCAAAACTATGAAATGCAATCTCTCACAAATGGAGAAAGGGAGAAAACCCAGTGGGAAAAAACTCCCCCCCAAAAGAGAGATGAATGTACAAAAAGACTCTCAAAGAAGAAGGACAAAACCTCAAAGAGGAAAAAGTCCCCCCATAAGAGAGGAAGGAGAAGTCAGTTGACCCCCCCTAATGAGACATCCCACACCCCAAGCAAGCTCACAACTGTTGGAACTTACTCTCGGTGAAAGGTTTGGTGAATATGTCTGCAACCTACTCTGTTGTTGGACAATACTACAAGTCAATGACCTTCTCCTGAATCAGCTCTCGAATATAGTGCATATGGATCTCGATGTGTTTGGTCCATTGGTGTTGGACCGGGTTCTTCGAGATTGCAATAGCACTTTGATTGTCGCAATGTAGAACTGTCGGTCGTGGAGTGGTGAACCCAAACTCTATGAGAATCTGTTGAAGCCAAATGGTCTCAGTTGTTGCGTTAACAGCTCCTCGATACTCAGCCTCAGTCGAAGAGAGAGAAATAGCATGCTGCTTCTTGCTTTGCCAACAAATGGGGCCTGAACCAAGGTGAAAACTATAGCTAGAAGTAGACTTATGATCATCAAGATTGCCAGCCCAATCGGAGTCTGTGTAACCAACCAAGCGAAGTCTTGTGCCTGCTACATAATGAATCCCATAGTGATGTGTACCCTAGATGTAATGAAGGATGCATTTGGCGGCTTTCCAATGAAGCTCATGTGGTTCCTACATGAAGCAGAAAACCATGCCAACTACAAATGAAATATCAAGGCGTGTGTGAGTCAAGTAGATGAGACTACCCACAAACTGACGATACAATGTGGCATCAATTGGTGGAGAAGAACACTGAGCCTCAAGCTTGACTCATGAAAGAATGGGAGTCGGGGAAGGCTTACAATCAACCATATGAAAGTGTGCAAGGAGATCAAGAGCATATTTGGGCTGCGATAGTGTAATCCCGGAAGATGACTGTGAAATCTCTACCCCAAGAAAGTAGTACAAAAAACCCAAGTCAGTCATAGCAAATCTGTCATGCAAAGCAGATTTGACCCTGCTAATGATGGATACGATGCTCCCTGTAATGATCAAATCATCAACATAGAGAACAAGTATCAAGTGAGAGTCATCATGTCGCAAAATGTAGACATTCGGATCAGAATAACACCTGGTGAACTTTGCGGAGAGAAGAAAGGAATCCATCTTGGTGAACCAAGCCCTGGGGGGTTGCTTAAGGCCATAGAGAGATTTCCTTAGTCTGCAAACCAAGGAAGTATCCTGGATGAAACCCTATGGCTGCTCCATATATATATATATATATATATATATATATATATATATCCTCATCAAGATCACCATGAAGAAAAGAACTCTTCACATCCATCTGATGTACAGCCCAACCATGAGCTGCAGCAATAGCAAGTGTCAAGCGAATGGAGTTCATCTTGGCTACAGACGCAAAGGTCTCAGTATAGTCAACACCTAGAACCTGAGAGAAACCTTTCACAACAAGTTGAGCCTTATACTTATCCACACTACCATCCGCTGCAAACTTGGTTTAATAGATCCACTTACATCGAACTATCTTTCTCCCCTTAGGGAGATGGACTAAATCCCATGTGTTGTTCCTCATCAAAGAGCTATACTCTTCCTCCATAGCTTGGTCCCACTTAGGAACCCCTGATGCTTCCCGAAATGTCTATGGATTGGAAGCGGTAGCAATGAATGCATGTGGAATATCCCGATGCTATGATCGAGTCCTCCATGTATCTGAAGGATCCCCAACAAGAGAACCCACTGACTCAAGTGTCTGTCAAGCCCAACGAGGTCTAGGTGGAGGTGGAGAATGAGGCTCCTCAACTGCATGTGGACCCTATGGAGGTGTAACCCTGCGAGTTTGATTTGAAGGAGTCTCATCATCTAAATCACTAGCATCACTATCCATAATGGAGGAAGGTGGAGGAGGTAGAGAGACTAAGCTAGGAGAGATTTCCTCAAAGTGAACACTCCTCTCAATAAACACCTCATGTGTCTTAGGATCCATCAATCTATATGCCTTAACACCCTCAGGATATTCAACAAATATGCAAGGCCGACTCTAAGGTTCCAATGCCTTGCATTTCTATGGAGGTATGCGAGCCCATGCTGGACACCCAAAGACTCTAAAATGTCTCACAATCGATTTCCTACTAGCCCAAGCCTCAAAAGGAGTAATACCTTGCAAATCTTTGTGAGGAACCTGATTCTCGATGTGTGTGGCACAATTGATAGCCTCTGCCCAAAAGGCAAGATCAAGAGAACGTGCATGTATCATACAGCTAGCCATTTCTTTGAGAGTTCTATTCTTGCATTCTGCAACTCCGTTCTGTTGTGGAGTGTATGCAACCAGATTTGCTGAAGATCAATCCCCTCAAATGTACAAAAATCCTCAAGTCTTTTATTCACATATTCCCTTCCATTATCTATACGAAGAATCTTGACCACTTTCCAGGATTGCTTCTCCACACGAGTCTTGAAGTCTTGAAATCTGTCAAATACTTCACCCTTATGAATGAGAAAGTAGACCCAAGTGAAGCAGGAGTATTCATCAATGAAGGTGAGGACATAGCAGGCCTTGCTAAATGAAGGTGTTGGAAATGGACCTACTACATCGTTGTGAACAAGTTGAAGAACTTCCAAAGCTCTCCAAGCTTTCCCCTTATCAAACTTATCCTCGAGATGCTTTCCCATGGAACAACCTGAACATACACCCTCTGAAAAACTGATTTGAGGTAGACTTGTGACCATGTCTTTCATGCTAAGTTGCTAAAGATAGCGGTAGTTGAGGTGACCAAACCACTCATGACATAGCTTACTTTTTGAATTTGAATGAGTAAGCAAGGCCCTAGAAGGAGAACTTGGCACAAAGTGGGAGAATGAATAAATCTTTGAGTTGTCATTGACTTGGTCCACTGCTACCAAGGCATCATCATCAAGTTCCTTTACCACAACTGAATCAGGTGTAAACTCAACCTTTTTCCCATTCCCATAGTGAGTGATTTGGTAGACAGAGATAAGGTTGGTAGACAAGTTAGGAACATAAAGAACATTCTCAAATGTTCCATCATCCATGTCAACTAAACCTTTCGCTTCAACCTCTACTTGTGTATCATCACCTATGTAAATGTGAGGTACCTTAGATGACTCCAATGAAGAAAACTACTCCTTTGTAGAACCCATGTGATAAGAGGCACCCGAGTCAAGTATCCACTGCTGTGAAGAACCTATTGTAGCCATAAATGCTTTCCCTTTTCACTTAGACTGTGAGGACGAGGAAGGAGATGGGTATGTGCAGGATCATGGTGTGCCAAAACAGGCCCTTAAGTGGCAATGAAATTTCAGAAAAATCAGAGTTATGCAACTTGACATGAAAATTTGAATAAGTTGTGAACATTATTTTTAAAATATGTAAGAAGAGAATATATAGAAAATTGAATGTAGTATCTAGGATACTAGTTGTTTTTTGGAGAAAAAAAAATCCTATTTGATGAAAATTTAAAATTTCAATGCAGTGGTACTAAAATTTCAGGAAAAAAATAAGAAGTAGATGTATGTCTAACCACCCTAATCACAATCAAATCTTAATATTTTTTTATAATATTTATATTATAATTATTAGACTCATGTCCGGATGTGACACATATTTTTTTTTTATTTTTTATGAATTAAATAATTATTTATGATTTATTTACTACAGCTTTTCAGAAATTCAGAAACTCCTACGTCTGACCACCTTAACTTGGTCAAAACCTTATGAATTTTTTTATTTTATTTTTTTTCCCTATAGTAGATGAAGCATAGGATGTGACGCATGTTTCGGTTTAAAAAAAGGTTATACCATTTGAAAGTTATGAGTGTTTTTCATTCAGTATATCAATCAAGACTATTGTCAGAATTCAATTAGAAAATAAATAATAATTATTTACTAAAGTCGAAATAAGACAAGCCTTATATTGTTGGAAAGTTGGGAACGTCCTTAAAAAACCCTTTTCATTTAATCAATTTTGGCTACAAAAAAAGTCGTCAGCCACCACTGTAAAGTCTGGAAAATCAAGGAATACTGAAAAACACGTTTTTTCAATTGACTTTCCAGGCTTGTCACTTCCAAGCCTAATACCAAAGCATTTCCAAGCCGAATTTGAAATTTGAAAATTTGAGTAAAAAAATCAGATATCGAATTTTATCCGATATCCAATTTTTGTACAAAAATTTGCGGTCCCCAAAGAATTTCTCTTTGCCACCATTTATGAAGTAAACTGCCACATGGCAGAAATTCAATATCCAATTAAATCGGATATCGGATTTTATTGGTCATATTTTAGAGAGAGAGAGAGGGAGCGAGAGAGAGAGAGAGAGAGAGAGAGAGAGAGAGAAGGAGAGGGAGACACACACACACACACAGAGGGAGGAGAGAGAGAGAGAGGAGAAAGAGAGAGAGAGAGAGAGAGGGGGAGAGGGAGAGAGAGAGAGTGAGAGAGAGAGAGAGAAGGAAGGAGAGGGAGAGAGAGAGAGAGAGAGACCATATGACCCCTAACGACACAATTTGGTGTCTTAAGGGGTCCTATGGTGTCATTAGGGGTCATATGGTGTCTTGGGACACCATAGGACCCCTTAAGACACCAAATCATGTCGTTAGGGGTCATATTGTGTCTTGCGACCCATAACTATGACCCCTAATTATAGTTATGTGATATGGTGTCCCATGAACCCTTATGACCTCTCGGGACACCATATGACCCCTAATGACACCATATTGGGTCGCTTTGGGTCATATTGTGTCCTCAGGGATCATATTGTGGTCTATGACCCCTTAGGACACCATATGACCCCTAACGACATGATTTGGTATCTTAAGGGGTCCTATGGTGTCGTTAGGGGTCATATGGTGTCCGTAGGGGTCATATGGTGTCTTGGGACACCATACGACCCCTTAGGACACAATATGACTCAAAGCGACCCAATATGGTGTCATTAGGGGTCATATGGTGTCCTAAGAGGTCAAAAGGGTTCATGGGACACCATATGACCCCTATGGACACCATATGACCCCTAACGACACCATCGGACCCCTTAAGACACCAAATCATGTCGTTAGGGGTCATATTGTGTCCTACGACCCCGTAAGACATAATATGACCCCTAATGTTATGATTTGGTGTCTTAAGGGGTCGATTGGGGTCGTTAGGGGTCATATGGTTTCTTGTGACACCATAAGACCCCTTAAGACACCAAATTGTGTCGTTAGGGGTCATATTGTGTCCTACGACCCCATAAGACACAATATGACCCCTAACGACATGATTTGGTGTCTTAAGGGGTCCCATGGTGTCATATGGTGTCCCATGAACCCTTATGACCTCTTAAGACACCATATGACCCCTAGTGACACCATATTGGGTTGCTTTGGGTCATATTGTGTCCTAAGAGGTCATATTGTGTCTTAAGGGGTCCTATGGTGTCTTGGGACAGCATAGGACCCCTTAAGACACCAAATCATGTCATTAGGGGTCATATTTACACCATAGGACCCCTTAAGACACAATATGACCCCTTAAGACACAACAATATGGTGTCATTAGGGGTTATATGGTGTCCTAAGAGGTCATAAGGTTTCATGGGACACCATATGACCCCTATGGACACCATATGACCCCTAACGACACCATAGGACCCCTTAAAACACCAAATCATGTCGTTAGGGGTCATATTGTGTCCTACGACCCCGTAAGAAACAATATGACCCCTAACATTATGATTTGGTGTCTTAAGGGGTCCTACGGTTTCGTTAGGGGTCCTATGGTGTCGTTAGGGGTCATATGGTGTCTTGGGACACCATAGGACCCCTTAAGACATAATATGACCCCTTAGGATAGAATATGACCCAAAGCGACCCAATATGGTGTCATTAGGGGTCATATGGTGTCATTAGAGGTCATAAGGGTTCATGGGACACCATATGACCCCTATGGACACCATATGACCCCTAAGGACACCGTAGGACCCCTTAAGACACCAAATCATGTTGTTAGGGGTCATATTGTGTCCTACAACCCCGTAAGACACAATATGACCCCTAATGTTATGATTTGGTGTCTGAAGGGGTCCTATGGTGTCGTTAGGGGTCATATGGTGTCCATAGGGGTCATATGGTGTCTTGGGACACCATAGGACCCCTTAAGACACAATATGACCCCTTAGGACATAATATGACCCAAAGAGACCCAATATGGTATCATTAGGGGTCATATGGTGTCCTAAGAGGTCATAAGGGTTCATGGGACACCATATGAACCCTATGAACACCATATGACCCCTATGGACACCATATGACCCCTAACGACACCATAGGACCCCTTAAGACACCAAATCATGTCGTTAGGGTTCATATTGTGTCCTACGACCCTGTAAGACACAATATGGCCCCTAATGTTATGATTTAGTGTCTTAAGGGGTCCTATGGTGTCATTAGGGGTCATATGGTGTCCATAAGGGTCATATGGTGTCTTGGGACACCATAAGACACCTTAAGACACAATATGACCCCTTAGGACACAATATGACCCAAAGTGACCCAATATGGTGTCATTAGGGGTCATAAGGGTTCATGGGACACCATATGACCCCTATGGACACCATATGACCCCTAACGACACCATCAGACCCCTTAAGACACCAAATCATGTCATTAGGGGTCATATTATGTCCTACGACCTTGTAAGACACAATATGACCCCTAATGCTATGATTTGGTGTCTTAAGGGGTCGATTGGTGTCATTAGGGGTCATATGGTTTCTTGTGACACCATAAGACACCTTAAGACACCAAATTGTGTCGTTAGGGGTCATATTGTGTCCTACAACCCCATAAGACACAATATGGCCCCTAATGTTATGATTTAGTGTCTTAAGGGGCCCTATGGTGTCATTAGGGGTCATATGGTGTCCATAAGGGTCATATGGTGTCTTGGGACACCATAGGACCCCTAAAGACACAATATGACCCCTTAGGACACAATATGACCCAAAGCGACCCAATATGGTGTCATTAGGGGTCATATGGTGTCCTAAGAGGTCATAAGGGTTCATGGGACACCATATGACCCCTAACGACACCATCGGACCCCTTAAGACACCAAATCATCTCATTAGGGGTCATATTGTGTCCTACGACCTTGTAAGACACAATATGACCCCTAATGACATGATTTGGTGTCTTAAGGGGTCCTATGGTGTCATTAGGGGTCATATGGTGTCCATAGGGGTCATATGGTGTCTTGGGACACCATAGGACCACTTAAGACACAATATGACCCCTTAGGACACAATATGACCCAAAGCGACCCAATATGGTGTCATTAGGGATCATATGGTGTCCTAAGAGGTCATAAGGGTTCATGGGATACCATATGACCCCTATGGACACCATATGACCCCTTAAGACACCAAATCATGTTGTTAGGGGTCATATTGTGTCCTAAGACCTCGTAAGACACAATATGACCCCTAACGACATGATTTGGTGTCTTAAGGGGTCCGATGGTGTCACAAGACACCATATGACCCCTAACGACACCATAGGACCCCTTAAGACACCAAATCATAACATTAGGGGTCATATTGTGTCTTACGGGTTTGTAGGACATAATATGACCCCTAATGACATGATTTGGTGTCTTAAGGGGTCTAATGGTGTCGTTAGGGGTCATATGGTGTCTTGTGACACCATAGGACCCCTTAAGACACCAAATCATGTCCTTCTCTCTCTCTCCTTCTCTCTCCTTCTCTCTCTCTCTCTCTCTCTCTCTCTCTCTCTCTCCCTCTCCTTCTATCCCTCTCTCTCTCTAAAATATGACCAATAAAATCTGGATTTATGCCATGTGGCAATTTAGTTCATAAATGGCGGCAACAGGAATTTTTTTGGGGGACCACATATTTTTGTACAAAAATCAGATATGGGATGAAATCCAATATCCAATTTTATCTGATATCTGATTTTAGTACTAAAAACCAAGAAAAAAAGGGTTTGTGGCCCATTCTATAGATTCCAATGGCCGACAGTCTGGGTCCTAAGTTTTTTGTCGAGGATCACAGGGTTTCAAACAGCTAGAGACAAATTTGTGCTTTTGGGAGATTCTTAAAGTCAAAACTTACATTCTCAATCATGAAGGAGCATATGTGTGGAGGGAAATGGGGAGTAATAGTCGTCGAAAGTCTAAACGCAAAAGAAAACTTTCAAATGACCAAGTTGAAGTGTATAGAGAAAGAGATAGAGAATGTCATCGGAGGAGAAGACAAGGTATGTTAAATACTGCTAATTTTACTTCAACTGAAGAGGAAATTGAAATTGAAAATGTGCCACAAGTTATTGAAAATGAAAATGTAAATTTTGAAAGTGAAAATATTGAAAATTTTGAAAATGTTGAAAGTGATAATGAAAATGCTCAACATGTGGAAAATTTTGACATAGGAGGTGAAAATGTGGAAAACTTTAACATTGAAGGTGGAATTGCCTCACCAAGTGAACCATATGTAACACCTAATTACTTTAGAAATGAAGACCCTCTCATGGATGAAAGACAAATTCCAAATCCAAGACCTTCAAGAACCCCAAAATGGTTATTTGAAATCAATGAGAACATTATTGCGAATCTTGAAGGCAAGAGGTCAACAAGAACCGTTCGGTTGTGGGCTACAAAACTTTTCAACCAAAATTTTAGCAATAAGACATTGACCAAGCAATGCCAACTCTTTGTTCAATTGCTAAAGATGATAAAGATGAGACCATTTGTAAACAAATTGAAGATTCGTATGAACAAGAAGACGGAGAGAAATTCTATTATTGCAAACAATCTATTTGACACTCTCAATTCTATTGGAAAGAATACCAAAGAAAGAGATAAGAGAGCCGCTCGAAGAGTGATTACAACCTCCTTAGTAAGCCATCAATTGAGGAAGGCTTGTCAAATGAGACAAACTTGTGTTGATAGAGAACTTGCATGAAGACAAAGACTTGACGATCCACTTCAACAAGATACATGGGCATTTGGTGGGAAGCTTCCATGTGTTGATAGAAAGTTGACTGACAATGTGAAGGAAGAGATTCAACAATTTTGGCACTCTAGTTCTAGAGTGTCACCCAATGTAAAGGACGTTTTGAAATAAAGAATCGGCAACCGAGACCGCACATCGCATCCCAAACATTTCTTGGAATCAAGCCAAATAATGTTGTACAAAAAAATTTGTGAATTACATCCAACTTTGCAAATATCACAAAGGGCCTTTGAATCTTTGAAACCATTTTATTATGTTCCTCTTAAGATTTGCAATACCTGTTGTTGCAAGTACCATGTGGAGTTTTCAATGTACCATGAACTTTTATGTCATATTCGTTCTACGATGCATACTAATGAGATGTTGCAGGAGTGTGGTGCAATGTTATTTCCGAGATCATCAAGAGACTTGCAAGATCTATTTTTATGCCCTAGAGATTATGGCTACTATTTCTATAGAAATGATTGTTTGAATGAGAAGTGCTCAGAATGCGGTGGGTTGTCAAAGTTTGTTTCATGTTTTCATGAGGGTGGTGAACATGAGTTTGGAAATAATTATGTTGAGAAAAAAAGATACGAGACAATGAAATATAATTTGAAGAGTGGAGGTGAAGGTTCTAGATGCGAATTAGTCTTAAGAGAAGTGAGTATTGCTGATTTTATTTTGGATTTTAAGGAAAATCTTTTCTACAAGTATGCAAGGCACACCCATAGGTCTCAGTTGTTGGATCAACAGTTTAGGATGTGTAAGAACTCTTTCCCGATTGGCACTATTGTATTGGTGGTTGATTTTGCAGAGAACTATACATTGCAACCACAGAATGAGGTACAGTCTCAGTACTACAATTCATTCCAGATTGTTATTTTTGTTCACATTACATATCGACATGCTCCTGTTAGTACAGAAGAGGATAGGAAGATAATCAGGGAGTGTCATTTTTATATGAGTGATCATAGATCACACTCCTCCGAGTATGTGCAACATTCTTTCGAGAATTTTTTTGAGTTCTTGCATGAGAAAGATATTGCAATTGACCGACATATAATATGGTCAGATAACTGTGTGGGTCAATTCAAGAATGCCCATATGTTTTATTGGTTAAGTAGAATGCATGTGGAGAGGCGTATACCTCATATTTGGTGTTTTTTTGAGGCAGGGCATGGGAAGGGAGAGCATGATGGAGCAGGTGCATGTTTGAAGAGAGCTCTAGTTAAGGAGCAATTGAGGATTTCAGGTGCAAATTTCTCTGATGCACATTCTATTGTTGATTGGTGTAGTTCAACATTGTCACATGGAGGTACTCTTGATTCAACAGTGAGCAGAATCGTTTGGTTGGTTGAGGAGGGAACAGTGGGAGATAGATTGGATTGTCAAACAATTAAAGATTCTTCAAAGATGCATTCATTTCTCAGCTCAGATGCAAGTACATGGACCATTTGGACACGAGCGTTGGCTTGTTTTTGTCAGATTTGTCTTCGGTGTGATTGGGATCAGTGCGAATCAAGTGAGTGGGTTGATACGTGGGTTCCCCACTATCTAACTCCTTTATTTCAAACAATATCCTTGTCAAACGATGACATGGAAAGTTCACTTGAGTATGATCGTCTATCAGATCTTGTACACCCAGGACATGTTTTTGCAATTGTTGCACCGCAAGGGAATGAAGAGAGATCAGAATATTGGTTGGCACGATGTGTATAGGGAAAACAAAAGCTAACACAACCAGTGACAGATGATGTTGGGTTCACATATCCTACAGGTTCAGTTGTTGTTGTGGGAACTTGGTTGTGAACATACATGATTAGAAAGAATGGCATACCTGCATTTGAAGACTATGAGAGACACAAAACCATTATAATGTATTCACACCTTATTAGAGCTATAGATGTCAAGTTGTTGAAGCATCAAGCAAAACTGAAGACCAAAGAGCTATGGACAGTGACTACTGTTGATCATGAAGCAATACTGGATACTCTTAAACAAAGAGATGACCCTTCAGGCACACTTGAGTAGTAGGTCTTTAATGGTGCCTTAATTTTTTATCATGCATTTCATTTCAAACAATTATCATTAAACCTTAATTTTCAAGTTTGTCACGTGTATATTAAGGATGTGTTCAAAATGTAGGTCTATTGATGAACGTTTTTTTGGGCAACATGGTTTTTGCATGCACATAGCGAGTACACTTGATATAATTGGAAGGGACGTATTTTTGCATCACCACTTATGTTCATCCATGCAATTTATGTGTAGACTAACAATTCTTAAAAATACAAGTTCATGCTAGCTCATTCGTCGTTAACAAGGCCCTCTCTTGGTGATGGTACATGTTCCTTTGTGCATTAATGAGATTAAATTGTGGGTCTTGTTGTGTTTATTATCATGAAGATGTTCAAATGCATGTGGCCAGGACACATCTACAGTGGATCAAATTGTCATGACAGATGATCTATTGAATCAAACATTTGACATTGACTAGTCAAGGTGGTCATCGAACTTTCACTCAAGTAACCTTGTCTATTTTTATTCATTAATGGTTTATAAAATAAATTCAGTTAGATTTTGGCAATTGAATAACATTCTTTCATTTTCAGACACTGACATCAGATGCACCTAATATTCTCTCCACAATGGAGCATGGTGTTCTCTAGCAGTAGCATCTTTGATGCTTTTGACAGTAGTATGAGCCAAATTAGTAAATTTCTATTTTGATGCTTCCCACAGGGCTTTGCAACTTCACATTGTGAGTGTGCCCCTATTACAAATTAATTGAACTTTAATCGACATAGATGGTCTATGATGGCTTTTTTGTAAGACTATATGGTTTTATTACATATATTGTACTTTAATCGACATATAACAATATCCAAGTGGTGGTTGCCATGAGCTTGAATATGGTAAGTTGTATGCATCTTGAAGTTGAAAATGATATGTTGTATACATCTTGAAGTTGAACTTTGATTAGACTTTGTCAGCATTTGATGAATCATAAATGTCATTTCATTATTAATCTTGTGAGTGTGAGGTGTAGGAATAATAACTAATTGAGAACATCAATTCAAATCCATAATATAGAGGATACTAATTTATTTATTGTAGTTTAGTGCAGAACTTATTTATTTTTTCTAATAATGAAATAGGTACAACTATATTGAGATAAAATGAAGCTTTTCTCTCATATGAAGATGTCACATTGGCAAATTGGTCTATATTATAATACACAAGACGTAAGTAAAATCAAAACACTCTCATCAAATCCTTCCAAATTCTATGTTAACTTGTGACTCATTACTGTATGCTGGGAGAGGGAAGAGTGTGTGGCTTCAGGGTATAGTTTTGGACTTGAACCATATTGCATAAATCTCAAGGCTTCAAATTGATTATCATTAAAGGTTTCTGATTGTTTACAAGATATCCTTTCATATCCCTTCATGGATGTCACATGCGTAGGGTATGACCCCGAGCGTTCAATCGAGTGGGGGGACAAAATAGGAGCATGCGTAGGGTAATAATGCCTAACTGGACATGTTAGAGCCGACGGTTTGTCATCACGATGAGAAGAAGGAGAAATCGGCCACGCGACAACATTCCATTGAGTGAGACTGACAATTTTTTTGCCAATCGAAAAATTGTTGCCTTAATAAAACCATAGGGCAACTTGAAAAACTAAGATAGGCTTTTGTAGGGACCCCTCTCATGGCCCTGTAGGTTTAAACAAAACATTCACAGGTGCCACAGATTCTGAGTTAGGGCTCATCAAAGTTTGACAATTTTGAGCACTTAGGGCGCTCAAGGGACGACATCGATAGGGTATGACCCTGAGTGTTCGATCGAGTGGGGAGGAAAAATAGGAGCATGCATAGGGTAATAATGCCTAACTGGACATGTCAGAGCTGACAATTCATCATCATGACGAGCAGAACGAGAAATCAGCCACACGACAGCATTCCATTGAGTGAGACTGACGATTTTTTCGCCAACCAAAAAATTGTTGCCCTAATAAAACCGTAGGGCAACTTGAAAAACTGAGATAGGCTTTCGTAGGGACCCCTCTCATGGCCCTTTAGGTTCAAAAGGATCGTTCGCAGGTGCCAAAAATGCTGAGTTAGGGCCCGTCAAAGTTTGACAATTTTGAGCACTTAGGGCGCTCAAGGGACGACGTCGGTAGGGTATGACCCCGAGCATTCGATCGAGTGGGGGGGGGGGGGGGCAGTAGGAGCATGTGTAGGGTAATAATGCCTAACTGGACATGTCAGAGCTGATGATTTGTCATCGCGACGAGAAGAACGATAAATCGGCCATACGACAACATTCCATTGAGTGAGACTGACGATTTTTTCGCCAACCAAAAAATTGCTGCCCTAATAAAATCGTAAAGCAACTTGAAAAAATGAGACAGGCTTTTGTAGGGACCCCTCTCATGGCCCCGTAGGTTCAAATGGATCATTCACAGGTGCCACGGATTCCAAGTTAGGGCCCATCAAAGTTTGACAATTTTGAGCACTTAGGGCGCTCAAGGGACGATGTCGGTAGGGTATGACCCCGAGAATTCGATCGAGTGGGGGAGAAAAATAGGAGTATGTGTAGGGTAATAATGCCTAACTGGACATGTTGGAGCCAATGGTTCATCATCACGACGAGCAGAATGAGAAATCGGCCACGTGACAACATTCCATTGAGTGAGATTGACAATTTTTTCGCCAACCGAAAAATTGCTGCCCCAATAAAACCATAGGGAAACTTGAAGAACCAAGATAGGCTTTTGTAGGGACCCCTCTCATGGCCCTATAGGTTTAAACAGAACATTTGTAGGTGCCACAGATTCTGAGTTAGGGCTCATCAAAGTTTGACAATTTTGAGCACTTAGGGCGCTCAAGGGACGACGTCGGTAGGGTATGACCCCGGGCATTCGATCGAGGTGGGGGGGGGGGGGAGGAATAGGAGCATGCGTAGGGAAATAATGCTTAACTAGACATGTCAGAGCCAACGGTTCGTCATCGTGACGAGCAGAACGAGAAATCGGCCACGCAACAACACTCCATTGAGTGAGACTGACGATTTTTTTGCCAACTGAAAAATTGCTGCCCTAATAAAACTCCAAGCATTCGACTGAGGTGGGGGGAAAAATAGGACCATGCATAGGGTAATAATGAATTGTATCAATTATTGTTCATTAAATGAATTGTATTGTATTGTTCATTAAATGAATTGTATTATTCATGAAATGTATTGTTCATTGAATGAATTGTATTGTTCATAAATTGTATTGTTCATTAAATGAATTGTATTGTATTGTTCATTAAATGAATTATATTATTCATTATAAAAACAACACTTACGATGAAATGAAATGAAATGAATTGTATTGTTCATTAAATAGCCATTATTAACCATTGTTAATTATTGGAATGAAGATTAAAGATTTCCATGATAACACCACGCACAGATGAGCAACAATTTATATGATCAAATATCAACTTTTGTATATATAAAAATGTCAAATGATTACAAATTTATGTCCATACACAAATATGGCATAAATGCTAACTGAAACAAAATGTATGTCTAAATACGTGAATGTATGTCCATATACAAAATATACATGCCAACTAGACATGTAAGCATCCCAAAACTATCTATAACATCCTAAGTTGTTGATGGATCATCAAAATCGATCCTCTTCGCCACACTGCTCGGCTCTGAAGGATCCTGCACAAGAAAAATAAACCATAATTACTATTAGTTATATTATATAATTCACATTCGAAAAGTTAACATAAAAATGAACTATAATTGAACTATTCATGTTTACCTCATCTCCACATTTTCTCTTCAGCTTTGCAGGACTCTTGATGTATGTCTTCAGTAGAGGAGGTATGTTTTAAATATTTTCATAAACAACCTACATATGTTCAGAAACATGACATTGATACAAGTTAGCATATAATTGTCACTTATAATAATAAATTATATCTACTAATCAAAAAATAAAATAAACACACATCTACTTGAGCATCTCTTCTTCTTCTTCAGGTATACTGGGTGTAGTCATCAAGGATGTGAAGCCAAGGATTCTCTGTATATATACACAACAAGTATATGAAACTATCAATCTATGTCTAGACATGTATAATCACTATAAGTTATTTAAACTATTCATTCAATCATATTTGCATTCAATTATATTTCCGTTGTCTCCAACTGCACTACCAGATCCTAAATCACACTGCCCCGCACTCGTGCTACTTGTGCCCTACAAGAGTAAAATAAGATATACATGTAAGTTACTACATAATCTAATTAATACCAATATAAATGATGAGCATGTATGTACAATAAAATACAAACGACTAGGTGCAATAATATATGTACCGTCAAGCTATCAAGGCCAAATGAAATGGCTGACAAGGTACCCTCCTGAATCTATCTCAACTCATCCTCGGTCATCAACTATTAAATAGACCATGTCAATAAAAATTAGTACTTAATATTATCTAATTTATAAATATTTAATTAAAATATAACATGAACTGTGAAAATACAAATCTTACCACTACATCATCAATGTATGATGACGGTGTCTCCTCGCCTCTAGCATGTGAGGACTCCCCAGGGTATCCTCCAATCTATGTAATAACATCTGGTGCATCATGCATCTCATGCACCTCATAATCTGCACTGTCCACAAGATGATCGATGGGTTGTCCTACTGGACCCAAGCATACGTGCCCACACATGACACAACTATGGGGCACGCATATGTGTGGAGCTGAGGATGATGTGTCAATGCCACCAGATGCACCACTACCATCAAGAGTAGGCTGAGCTACTGACGCAGCCTGAGAAACCAAAAGGCTACTCAAAGAGTGAATAGCTGATATGGTCCATGAAGCCGCCTCACAAATGATATCAGGATGTTGCACTGTAGGTGGGGGATCAACAGGAGGAGGGGGGACATACGGGCCCTGGACTACTCTGACTCAAATATAGGTTCAACACATGTGAGGATGTGGAGATTGTGGAGCACGATAAGGGAGTAATTATACTGTTTTGTGTGCTATAGTGCCCCGGGTCTATTTTGGGGCATACCTAAACTTACACCCTGGAAAGGTTGGATGTCAAAGTAGTTCACATGTTTGTGTAAAACAAACTCAGCATACAATTTTTTTATAAAATAGAAGGGGATATCAAGATTGTTGTTGGGTGGTTTGTCGAAAACCATCCACCAACAATCCCAAAAGTTTTTCACAATCCCATCATTTGTGCACCATTTAATAGAAAGTTTCTTTTTTTGGGGATCTA
Source organism: Cryptomeria japonica (assembly GCF_030272615.1). NCBI lineage: Eukaryota > Viridiplantae > Streptophyta > Pinopsida > Cupressales > Cupressaceae > Cryptomeria > Cryptomeria japonica. The sequence goes on along the minus strand of NC_081412.1, from coordinate 493,708,966 downwards.
CGGGCTGACCAGTATGGGGATTGACAAACAATGAGGTGATTTCAGCTTTAGATATCTCAAGATCCTTGATATCCTTATATGACAAGCCATCTGCATATTTTTCCCTCATAGAATCTTGCCACAAAAGGGTGGCATCATGCTCCTCGGTCATGGTTTCCATACTTTTTATGATCGACATGAGAGGATCAAACATTGGGTTTAGACAAGGGATCCTATGATATACTTCTGCAATCCCCCTCAATTCATTCAAATTTTGTGCAATCAAATCTTGAATTGAGGGGGGGTTTGGCAAATGAGGGTTTGGTTGTTGCAGTTGTTGTTCGTCAGTGTTTTCATTGTTATCCCCCATTTTTAACCTAATTGAATGTAAACAATTAAATTTAGTTAACAAACTTAAACAATTAGATAATTGATTTTAAAAAACCTAGTTTCCATTAAAAAAACCATATTTTCATTGAAAAATCAAACAAACATTAACAAAAAATACAAAAAATGAATGAAAATGATTCAAAACGATAAAATTCTTACCTCTGAGTCTATCTTTTAGCAATTTTTTGTCAAAAAACTGGATATCGGATTGTGATAAAATCACACAACCCGTGAGTTAAAAATGACTCACGGGCTACCACTGTCAAAATATAAAAGTCTCAGAAAATCGGATATCCGATTTTTATACTTAAATTATTTTTAAATAACATATATAATATAATAATATATTATTATATTATATAATACGTATTACATTATATTGTATATAATATAATATAATACAATACGTATTGTATTATATTATATTATATAATATTGTATTATATTATATTATATTATAATATAATATTATATTATAATAATATACATAATATAATATTATATTATAATAATATACATAATATAATATTATATTATTATATAATATAATATTGTATATAATATAATATAATATAATATTACATTATTATGTTATATATAATATAATATTATATATAATATAATATAATATAATATTACATTATTATATTATATATAATATAATATTACATTATTATATTATATATAATATAATATTACATTATTATATTATATATAATATAATATTACATTATTATATTATATATAATATAATAATGTTATTTATATTATATATAATATAACATTATATTATATAATATAATAATAGATTATATAATATAATAATAGATTATATATTATATAATATGTAACATATAATATATTTTTTAAATTAAAATTACAAATAAAAATCGGATATCCGATTTGCATAGGTAATTACCAGGCCAAGGTGTACTGACACCTAGGCCAAACAAAAAGTCAACATGGATTTTCGCATTTTTAGGCGAGTGAAGAAGGCTATTTTTTTCACATCGCCACTTTTTGGCCCCCCTTAATCCTGCACTAACCCAGATGAATCCTTCTTTCTGTAGGCGGATGGTAAGTTGATGTTGTTTTTCTTAAGAAGATTTGTCAACTCATCAACTTGCTTGGTGTGGCATCGATGCTCATCATGACCATACTTCATGCAATATGCACAAGTTGGTTTATCCTTCTTAGGTGGAGTCCCCTTCTTGGAAGAGGATGAGAAATCGCCTTGTGATGGAGAGGATGATTGCCCTTTTTCCTATTGTGGCTTTGACTTATATTTCTTCTTCTTCTTGTTGGAATCTTTGCCTTTACTCCCTTTATTAGCCATCAAAGCCTTGGACTTTGAAGACTTGAGAAGCCCCATGTTCAAGAACTTAGATTGTTCCAATATCAACATTTCTGTGAAAGCATTAAATGAAGGCATAATGTAGGAGCTCCCCACTGTCAAACAATGAGTTTGGAAGCTAGACACAAATGTTGCATATTCTGGTGCAAGCTTGTCCAACAAGTTGAATATCAACTAAGCATCCTTTTTGTCAATTCCACAATCCTTAAGCTTTTCTCTTAGCTCATTTGTTTTAGTGACATGATCTTGGATTGTATCAAAACTCTTGGGATCCAATTTGGTGAGCTCATTGTCAATCTTGTAACCTCTGATTTCATCAACTTGACCATACAATTTCCAAAACATATCCCAAGCCTCTTTGATTGTTGTATACTTCTCAATGTGAAAAATGAGGTCATCTGATACATACTTATGCAAAGTTCCAAGAGCCATGCAATTCTTAGTGATCCATTCTAACTGAGCATTAGGATCAGCCTTAGGATCAGGTGGTGTTGCTATTGTTCCATCTATGTAATGTGTGAGGCCTTTTTCCATTAATTTGCTCCATACTTTAATTTTCCATGATTCATAATTATGTGGAGTTAAAGGTGGAAATTTATGAGGACTCGTTGCAACAAAAATGAAAGAGCAATGAAAGAGAGGCACAATCACACAAGAAACCCCCCCCCCCCAAAAAAAAAAAAACAGATGATTTGACACTTTATACTTAGTGCATGTACAATGGGCCACTTGCAAAAAATGGAAAAGTGGACTTCTGATTTCAAATTTACAACTTCATTAATAAGCCGAAAGAAGACTCAAACTAATAATGCAAGAGATCTAAACTAAGATCTAAGCAAATTACAAGTACCAAGTAGGCCAAAAAGGACCAATATCTGAAAGTACAATTTCCACTCAAAATCTCTGAAATTTGATCATAGATTATGAAAGTAGACAAAAACATATGCACTTTAAAAAAAAAATTGCACATGAAAAGGAGGTCATATGAGCTCAAACAAAGCCTTTGAAGTTGCAAAATTGAGGATTGGACAGGTACAGCTGAGAGAATCCAAAAATTCTGAAAAACCTGTGCACCAAAATCATAAAATAATCACACCACTACAAAGAGCATAAAAAATTAGCCCAAATCAAAAAATATTGCACCCACAAAGGAGAAAAACTGAGAAAGTTATAAGCCTCCAAAGTTGACTCAAAAATCCAAACTGCTCAACGGAGAGGGGTCTAAAAATTTTCAAAAAAATGTTGACTGGGCACTGACTGGGTGTTGCTAACTGGGCACTGACCGTGCACTGTTGACTGGGCAGAAGGTATGGACCCAAAAAATTAGAAAAAGAAAAATTCAGAATTTTTAGATCCGAAAATTTCGTACCGTACCACACGAATTGGGCAAAAAATTCCTCCAACACCCAAAATTCAATTTTTGCCAAAATAGGTCAATTTTATACTTGATTTTTATGGAAACAACCTCCCAGATGCAATGGTGAGGTCGAAAATGCTCTAAGATGCCTCCAAAAAACACTGTCCCTCAGATTCCAAAAATAGAAGCCTTCCAAGATGTCTCCAAAAACCAATCAATTGAATCCCCAATGGCTCTGATACCATGTGAGATTTTTCCAAGATAAAGGGCATAATGAAAAGTATAAAAGAGAGACAAAAGAATGACAAGAACAAACTATATTCTCATCAATATGCAAATGATCAACTGGACTAACCAATACAATGAATATAGGCCTGCTTATATAGGCAAGGCCATATGGATGTACGAGCACACAATCATGACATGTGGATCAATGAGAAACAAGGGTAGGTAAGAAATACTAGGGGTAGGTAGGAGAAATAATATAATATTCCACAAGAGGTGGATGACCCACCGAATGTGGAGTGTAATAGCAAAATAAGACCACAAAAGGTGGAATTTCTCCTACAAGCTATATCCCTATGTGCACACTTCCCTAAGTGTCTCAAATCCAAACTACGAAGAGATACATTACCTAAGTTAACTTAAGTAAAGGGTAATAATATCCATGATTAATATTTATTTACACCAACAGTTATAATCGAAAATCAAACAAATTTGTAAATAATATTATATAATTATTAGCTACTTTAGGGTCATATTGCCAATTTTTAATCCTCACCATTGATTTTATTTATAATCTAATGGATGAGGATATATTCCATGGGTTTGAAATGTACCATAGATCTCCAATGCCCATCAAGCCTTAAATTGTATTTGGATTGTTAAATATTTATAAACTAATGGTTGGGGATAAATTTTATGAACCAAAATGTACCTACAAATATCCATTTCCCATGGGGCTTGAAATAGAACCCAAGTTGTTAGAGTATAAATAAAATAGATAGTGGTAAAAAATAATTTAGAGAAGATTTAAAGTATTGAATATTTGGTTTAAAATATTAAGCAAGTTAAGAAATTATAGACACCAACACTACATGTTAAGGCTTAAAGTAGTCAATCACTACCATGCTCAAAGTTCTACTTTTCTATAGGACTTTTTTTTTAAATAGAGGATTATCTTTGGTAATTAATGCATTTTCTTATTTTTCATCAAGATTCACCAAAATTTTCTACAAATTTCTAATGATATAAAAAAATCCTAATTAAAATCTTTTTTCTTAGAAAAAATTATTCATCAACAATTTTTAGTTTTTCCAAAAATGATATATATATATATATATATATATATATATATATATATATATATATATATATATATATATATATATTTATTTATTTCATATATATATATATATTTATTTATTTATTTATTTATTTATTTATTTATTTATTTATTTCATTCAATGATTTTCAAAATTATCACTCCTACCAATATATAAATAATGACAAAATTTTCTATTGATCTCTCTAATTCATTTTTCCAAAACTAGGCACCTCCCATTTTCTTGGCTCAAGATATATTTTTAAAAAATTCACTATTCTACCTTTCAAGATCTACCATATAGATTGTGATTTTGAAGTTTTTAAATAATTTGTTCTCTTTCCTTGTGTATTTTCTTGTAATGCTAAATCTAAGAAACATCACAAAATTAAACTAAAACATTAGGGAAACCTAAAAAATATTTGTTTCTAATCATGATAATGGATTTTAATGGGTTCCATTCAATTATATGTGTATGATGAAAACTTGAGCCACTTCAATAGAAACATAAATATATCTCAAATACCATTTTATACCATTTTGAGTTTACTTTTCAATCATGTCAATTCACTTAACTCCTTCCATAGGGAGATTATTTGTTTTATTACTTCTTCTAAGTGATCTACATTGTAGTTAGATAGTATAATAGTGTTAAATTAAATGTGTACAATTAAGGGTGATTAGATCGACCATAATTTTTCCATCATGTTTTAGATTTTCCAGCTACAAGTATTCTTGTTTTTAATGGTATTTATAGTCAGAATCACCCTCTAAAATCAAATCCTAAATTTCTATACTACTATATATTTTAAGGGAAAGTAAAAGTTCTTGTGTCTCGACTTCATTATTATCCTTAATAGGAAAGGCTTTTTTTTAGGTAGGGCACATAATTTTTCCACTATTTCCCTTACAATGCATCCAGCTTTTGAGACTCAAAGATTTTCCTTTGTTGTACACTCAAAATTAGGCTTAAACTTTCTCACAAGGGGAGGTATTTTCTTGAGTATTCTACTGATTTTTACTTTGGTTTACCTCACAGTATCCAAAATGGAAGAATAATGCCTCAGTGTAATTTTAATGCATAATTAATATTATTTATTAATTTAAAATATTTTGAAATTTTAATAGATATAAATATTGTAAATTTATACAACTTTCAATTTGTATTTCCATTTTCAATTCCAAAAGATCTCTCACATTTTAGACTTCATTTGTTAAAGGCTTTAAAATTTCAATTTCATATTTTCTTGATTATTTTGATTGATTCAAATTTAACTTAAAACATTTCTCAAAAACTCACACTAAAAATTTACAAATAATTTTCATTTATTAAAAAGTGCACTACATTTGTTCATACATCGTTTATTCAAAGTATGAAGAAGTATTAGTTTTTTTCTTAATTAGGTTGGCCAAAATGACATGTACCTTTTTCTTTTTAATTTTAGTATTTGCTCATTAAATCATCAAATTTTTACCATATTAATAATAATAACGATATTGAAAGGCTAAATGAATTCAACCACCAAACCCTAGCCTAACAACAACAAAGATCCACCATAACATATGAAGATTACCTAAGACAATGCAAATCAAATGAAATCACAAAGATTGTACCATCACATGTTCAATAGGGTTTGGATCTCCATTCTTCCTATCTCCATTGATCTTGCTTGATATATTTGCTCTCAGATTTTATGTGCACAAGAGCTCAACAAAGAACGAAATGTGGTTGCAAGTAGATCGTAGTGTAGTCAAGTCACTAAGATGATTGATTAGGGTTTGATAATGAAGGAAGCATCTCCTTATATAGAAGACACAATATGAAATGGAGGGATAAGATTGAGAGGTGTAAAAGGAGGTCGGCTATGATTAGAGGGTAGGTAAAAGAAATAGTAAAATAATGAAAGGGGTAGGTAGTGTAGGAATTAAGAGATGAATGACATGTGTCATGGGTAGAAAAGGTTAATGAATTAATTAAATGAATAAATATTTATTTAATTAATAGAAGAAGTGGGATCAATTAAATAAATAAGATATTTATTTAATTTAGGAAAAGGATAATTTAAATAAATAAATGTATTTATTTAAATGAGAAATAAGGGTAGAAGAGGATAAATGAATTAATTAAATAAATAAAGATTTATTTAATTAATAAAAGAATTAAGCTTAGATAATTAAATAAATAAAATATTTATTTAATTAGACTGGACAATTTTGGGTGTCTACATTTTGCCCCTCTTTGAGACAATGCGGCTTGTCGCGTTGTTTCAAAGAAGATAATATGAACTGATACAGAGTTGCCCCAAGATGGGAATGATATGCCCCCTCAAGAGATTGGATGAAAATGTGTGAAAAGATTGCAGACAATCTCTCGATAAGAAAGAAAGGCTAGAATGGACTGACTGGATAAAGTGACAAAGTCACAGGATAAAGAAGACTGACTCGGGAAACAAGGGCTAGGGCTAGGGTAGTCTATAAGATAGACCACGGGGGAAAATACATCCTCATTGTCATCCATACATCCACGAGAGCAGAGTGCAGAGCGAAAATAGAGCAGCAGCAGTCAGCAGCGATGGCCTTTGTTCACAGATTCGACCGCATTCGTTGATTCCAGAGGCTAGCTGACGCAGAAGAGCCGGTAAGTACCACCAAACCTCCTTGTACTTTGATGCATTTATTGTTGTCATTAATGCATGCTAGGTAGAGTAATAAAAGTGCTTAGAATAGGGTCCAAAAAATGTCAAAAACACCCAGGCGCATCTACGTTGGTGCCAGGCACGTCTATGCTCGCTAGGCGCATCTATGTTTGTGCCAGGCACGTCTATGATGGAAACTATGTCTGTGCCAAATGTGCTCACGTCTGTGATGTGTAGGCACGTCTATGTCTCCCATGTGCATCTGTGCAGAGCATAGGCACACCTATGTCTTTTAGGCGTGTCTGTGTAAAACAGGCGCGTTTATGCAGTCTTCAAGCGCGTTTGTGTAAAAAAAATGTGAATTTGTGTCTTCTAGGTCAAATCGGCAGTTCTATGATGAACATACGCTGTCGATTGGATAAGCTGCTGAGAGGATACACTCAAGCAGGTCCTCTAGGGAAGACTAGAATAGATCAAGGCACTTTCTGATGAACAGTGAGTACCAAGATATAGTACTTTGTGATGAACAGGGAGTACTAAAATATGAGCAACACTTTGTGATGAACAGTGATTGCAAATGTGAGGAGCACTTTGTGATGAACAGGGAGTGCAAAACACGTAGTACTTTGTGATGAACATGGAGTACCACTAGGATAGAAGCAACACTTTGTGATGAACAGTGAGTGTCACTTGGATAGATAGCAACACTTTGTGATGAACAGGGAGTGTCACTAGGATAGAATGCCATATGCATTTAGATAAAAAGTAGCATTTTGTGATGAACAGTGAATGCCATGATGACTGACATGATTGATTTTCTTGACTGCAGGAGTATTTGCCTATGTTGGAGTCACGGGAGAGATTCCTATCGACGCAGAGATTGCGACCTGAGCTGACTTTTGAGGATCGAGCTAGGATTGAGACATAATTTGTATGTGCCTGAGTTTCAAGCGAACATGGGACTGCTGACTACACTGGCGGAGAGGTGGCACTCCAAGACTTGTACGTTCCATTTACCGATGGAGGAGATGACAATCACCCTCAAGGATGTATACAGGATCCTGAGGATACCGATCGATGGGGAGTTGATTCCCTACGATCGAGATGGAGACAGGGAGGCCCTGAGATGAGTGTTCCAGGATCCAGGACTGCAGATGAGGGCAGGACATGTGGCTTGGGACACCATGACAGCTATAGGATTAGTGTTGCCAGCAGTGATAGGAGGAGCGATTAGTGGGTTCTTGTGTCCTGATAGAGCAACATGAGGGTTGGTTGTGGGTTGGGGAGGTGCATTGGAGACACTGGTGACACAACACACCAGATATGCCTGGGGACCGTGTGTGCTAGCACACCTCTATTACGAGCTGCATCGATTTGTGTACCACAGGTCAGTGGGATTGGGCTACGGGGTCACATTGTTACAGGTGTGAGCCTATGAGCATCTGCTAGTGACAAGACTGATACATTTCAGGGGCAGAGGTCACGAACGCAATTTTGTACACTTGTACGACATGATCACTTCACAGCCACGGATTGGCAGGTTAGAGCACTGGCGGTGGGTGATTGATGACATTGATATGGTCATATGGAGGCCATACCTAGGATGTGAGAAGTGGGAGGATGATGCGGTAGAGCTGCCCTACACCTTCTGAAGTAGGTATCTGATTGGGCGGACACCCTATGTACTAGAGAGGCAGCTAGTGGATAGGGTGGGCAGGCAGTTCGGTAGGATCCAGCGGATGCCACGGGGTTCAAGCATGTATGTACGAACTGTCAGGGATCAAGCACAGTTTGGGCCCCTATTATCATATGATCAGGCTGTTACACAGCTAGTAGAGATGATGCCCCTACCCTGGGACATGTGGCCAGAGATTGAGGATGTCGGCATGGATGCCGAGTACACAGCATACTGGGCCGAGCATCCATTCCCACACCTGACGGATCCAAAGGAGCTACTAGATGGAGATGGTGGTGGGGATGGTGATGATGATAGAGATGATGGGGGCAGAGGCCGACGGAGGAGGAGGGGGGCAGTTGGAGAGAGGAGGGTTGCACCATGGAGGGAGGGTGGAGAGGATAGGCAGGCTCGGGTGGTGAGGGGTCACAGTGGATTACCGCTACAGGTGCCAGCAGCACAGGGTCCCAGATTGGTGCAGGTACAGGGACAGGTACAGGGACAGATACAGGGACAGGTACCAGTATAGGCACCAATATAGGCACAAGCACAAGGGTAGGCACCCATACAGGGGGAGCCACAGGGGGCTGAGGCAGAGGAGGATGAGCTGACTGAGCTAAGGGAGATCTGCCAGGGACAGATAGATGAGATCCAGGACCTGGAGAGGGAGAGGGATAGGCTCAAGATGTGGCACAGAGATACTGAGCGGGAGCGGGACTAGGCCATTCAGCGCTACATAGAGGCTAAGATAGCACTAAGGGCTGGGAGGCAAGTGGCAAAGGACATAGGGGCTGGATATGCCTACGTCCTACAGGCAGGGGAGGAGATTGCCTACTGGCGGGATCTCTATTATGGTGCAGTGCCAGCAGATCAGCGGGCAAAGAGCTTCCATAGACCATTGTGGATAGCGATAGCTATGGGAGGGAGCCGGAGGAGACAGTCGTCTAGTGGTGGGGTTATGGGTCTGCCACCACCACTAGATAGAGGGTACAGGAGGGATGATCCTAGGGTGGGTCCTTTGGGGGCTCAGATTCCGTCGAGGCCAGGTGGCTCCGAGGGAGGGAGTTCATCATAGCCGTAGAGGGCTCCTTGTGTATACAGGATACTGAGGATACCGATCAATGGGGAGTTAGTACCCTACGATCGAGACGGAGACAGGAATGCCCTTAGATGAGTGTTCTAGGATCCAGGACTGGAGATGAGGGTGGGACATGTGGCATGGGATACCATAACATGGACAGGATTAGCACTACCAACAGTGTTGGCAGGAGTTATCAGTGGGTTCCTCTGTATCAGTTTTGTACCATTTTTTTATGATGATGTAGACACCTTCGGGTGATTGTAGCCATATGATTTTGACATCATTGTATTATGACACTTTATATATATATATATGAGATGATTCATCTTCGCGACAGCTATATGCATGTGTACCTATGTGATGAGATGTTTCATGATGTATGTGTTATGATATGGATGCAAATATGTATATGATGCAATGCAATATATTTGTTCTTGTATGTTTTATATGTGTATGCAAAATGTAAATGTGAATGTATGTAATGTAGATGAATATGATAATGCAAATGATTATTTATATGATGAGGATGTAAAATGTGCTAATATGTGTTGTGTGCAGGATGTGATGCAGTTGTGATATCTATATGTATGTATGAAATGCTTATATGTGGTAATGCAGGTGAAACTACATGAAATGTGAATAATTTTTGTGTGTCATTATACCCAGTCATGTGATAGCAGGCTACACGGACTTAAGAAGAATGATGGAAGTCAATCAAGAAAGGGGGATGGAAGACAAAAGATATGAAAGTGAAAGAGCTTCTTGTGCATTATCATCATTGAGCTTTATTATGGCAAGTAGGTTATGACAATCGAGGCATATGTTCGACCCAGAAAGTCATTGTACCTGTTTGCATGGAGATAAGACAGTCACAAACAAGGAATGCCCCAGTTCATACTAGACTTACAGTGTCCTCATATCCTTGGACAAGTCATAGCATTACTAAAAGACAATCCACAGATAGCAAATACAAATAGGTGATGATACCCCATCCTCGCCTTTCTAGTCAAAGACATCCTGGAGATAGAATCTTTAGTCAGAGACATCCTGAAAAAGCTAAAAGACATGTCACCAAAAGATAAAATCAAAAGAAAACCAAGACTCGACACCAACATCCACTGTAGTCCTCAAATTTAGTGTCTCTTGTCACTTGTATAAGTCTTATTTGATTGTGGTCACAATGTTTACTTTCATAAAAAGGATAGATAGCACTAAACCATATGTTGTCTGAATCTGTTGAAAGATTTGATTTGTTGAAGTCCATAGTTGTTGTTGTGTCTCATCTGGAACTGACTGAATCCATGAAATTGATACTTTATTGTGGAGAAGATGAAACTTTATTGCGGATTGGCGATGCAGATGCTGCTTTATCATGAATTGTGCACAGATAGACTGAAGAAAACTGAAAGAAACTATACTCCTCGAAACATGTGATGTTCTCAGTTCCACACCCATCACTAGACATAGGATTTGCCTTAGCCACAGATAGGATCTGATTTATTATGGATGGAAAGTAGTGAAAAGGGGGTTTATTATGAATGGCTAAACAATCTTGGGTAGATCAATAACAAGCCATGATGGGAATGGGTAAGTTTATTATGAACGAATAGGTTGTGAGTGTGTGCAAAGTGAAGTGATGAAAGAGAATCCTGAAGGAGGGAGAAGCAATGTCTCTACATATGGCACTGGTGACCCATTTTTCACCATGGTACTTGCCCAAGGCGCCACCGAAGTGGTTTTCACCGTTGGACGAAATTATTTCTCTTTACTTTTTTTATTTTTGGATTTTTTTGTATTTTTGAATTTTTTATTTTTTTTTGTATTTTTTGAAATTAGGATACTTTGAAGAGCTATGTGTAGAAGCTACGAAGGTGCACGTTGTTGATAGGATCCTCCAAAGGTTCACCTTCTGTAGTTGAGAGCTGATATGCCCCAGATCCATATGCTACTGTAATGATGTAAGGACCAAGCCAATTTGGTTTGAACTTGCCCTTCTTCTCTCTGTCTTGCTGATTTTTAGGATTTTCTCTGAGAACCAAATCACCTACCTCAAATGTGCGAGGCTTGACTTTGTGATTGTAGCTACATTATTCCTTGACTGAATGATGTGTAGCTTGAGTGTATGTCTTCCTTGATAAAGGAACTGAGATAGAATTACTAGTGTGTGGACTACTGAGGCACGTATGCATGTCACCTACAGAAGTTTGGGCATCCCTAATAACAAAGTCCTTCAAGGAAGCTCCATTAAAGGTCCATGACATATCGCTAGAAGGGAAAGGATGTGCAGAACAAGTGAATGAGTGATGAAGGCTTATGATTGTGAAAAGAAGTGAAAGTAGGATAGCATGATGGAGACTTAGGATCAACAAGTATGATTTTTGACTTAAAATTGTAGAACTTTTGCCCCCAGTTATTTTGATATTAGGGGAGATCAACTCTTGTTCTTTTTCTTTCATAGGATTTTTATCCTTGACTTTGATTTTTGCCGAGTCCAATAGCTTTTGATTTTGATTTGGACTAAAGGACTTTTCTTTATTTTTGACTTTTAAATTTTTTTGTTCATAGCTTGATTTTTGATCCCCAATGAGTGAGGGATTTTGTGATTCTTGTTGATCCAAGTCTGGAAGTGGAGTGGAAAAGGAATGAGTGGATGAAATGGTAAAGCTATGTAAGTTCTCAAGGGGGTTGGCGATACACTCAATAGATTCTTCATTGGAACCACTCTTAGGACTATTGATATCAAGAGATGCTTGCACAACTAGAGGAGATTTGCATTCAGACTTAGTAGCCACAACACTAAGTGGTTCACACCCAATTCCTTGGCATTGCTAATTGTTTGTAGTTTGTTCTTGTCGACTGAATGTCTTAGTAGATAGTGGGAATTGATCAACATGAAAGATATACTCACCACATCCCATGTCTTTAAACTTAAACTTTTCTTTGATCTCTGCCTGTTTTGATGTAGAAGCTTTCAAGGATTCTGGATTCACATATGTCGATGAAGGAATAGCTTCACGATTTACTGGGATTGTTATTTTTGAATGAGGTTGCAGATTGTTGCAATATATGAATGGATTTGGATCTGCTTTGATGGTCACTTCAACTCCATTGTGTGGAAACTTGATACATCGATGATATGTAGATGGGACTGCGCTCATTTCATGAATCCAAGGATGTCCTAGCAATATGTTGTATGTGAGATCAAGATCAAGTACTTGACAAACCACATCCTTTGTAACTGGCCCAACTCTGAGAGGCAAGGTGACTGTGCCTTTGGATGAACGCTCTTCATCATCATATGCCTTGATGGTAATTTTGTTTGTAGAATTCACAGCTTTATCGGAATATCCCAATTGTTTAATAGTGCTCAATGTACAAATGTTTAGACCTGCTCTTCCATCTATTAGGACTCATTTGATTCGATGTTTGTGTATGAAGGCTTCAATGTGTAAAGGTGCATTATGTGGCTGGCTCATGGAGGCGTCATCGGCTTCTGTGAATGTAAGGGAGTGTGGAATGGAAAGGTATCCCACCATGGCTTGAAATTGGTCCACGTTCAAATCAGTAGGAACAGTAGTGTCTCTCAAGATTTTTTCAAGAATAGCTTTATGTGCGGGGGATATGCGTAAGATTTCAAGGATGGAAATGAGCGCGGGTGTCTTCCCTAATTGTTCTACAAGGTCATACTCAGGTTTGGTTGACGAAGAAGTGGTGTTTTTAGTTGGAGCACCTTGCAAAGTGATTTTACCTCGATGGGTTGTGACATTACATTCAGAGGTAGGTTGGGAAGAAGATCCAACACCTTTTAGGACAATCTTGGGTCTCCGAGTAGAATTCTCAGACGTTTTGTCCTTGATGATAATGGTAGAGATATAATTGTCCATCGAGATGTGATTGATAGTTGAATCATAGTTGTAGGATGCTCTGGTATAGTTGGTTTGATCCTTTGTGGCTTTAGCTTTTCCCTTGTCATGTTTTGGGAACAGTTCCTTAAACATCTCATGTTCTTGATTGGATGAGTGTCCCTCAATCTCAATGTCACCTCTATCAATGAGATCTTGTATGATGTTCTTCAGCCAATGACAATTTCCTATCTTATGACCCTTGCTCTTATGAAATTTGCAATACTCATCATCATTCCAACAATTTGGTTTAACCTTTGGTTCATATGGAGGAAAATCTGGAACTGTGATTACCTTGTTTGCCACTAGCTTCTTGAAGACTGACTCAAGTGGTTCTCCCAATGGGGTGTACTTCCTTCATGATTTGGAAGTTGTTTGAGTATTCACTTGATTGTTTGTAGAGCTTGATCTGGAAAAAATGAATTTGGGTCGCACTGTGTTGGCATCAACAACACCATCATTGACTCTGTTCTTGTTTTTATTCCAAAATCTTGGCTTGTCTTTTCCTTTAAAGTCATCTTTGTTTTCCTTGAATATCTTAATGACTCCTTGTTCAATTAAGACCTTTTATGTCGCTAAGACTTTTTTAATGACGTCCTTGAAGGTGGACAAACAAGCTTTCCTTAATTCATAACTAATCTCTTTGTTAACATTTTGGGTGAACATCTCTACCATTTGTTTTTGTGGAATTTCACAACAGCATCTGCTAGCTAGATTTCTCCATCTTTGTAAAAATGATGCAAAAGACTCTCCCTCTTTTTGCTTGGTGTTGCACAAAGTGGTGACTGATATGTCTGTCTCTATATTGTAGGAGAAATGTTGAATAAATGCCTCTGCTAAGTCACCCCATGACTTAATACCAAGTGGAAGTTGGGAGAACCATTCCATAGCTTGATCACCTAGGCTTTGTGGGAATAATCTCATCAAATATGTCTCTTTTGAAGCTACCTCAATGCAAGCTGTGAAAAACCGTCTTATGTGTGCCTTAGGATCCCCTTTTCCTCTATACTTATCAAACTTAGGTGTCACAAAGTGTGTAGGAAATGGAGGCATTGGAATTCTCTTGTCAAATGGATAAGGACATATGTCTCTCGTTGTGTATGTTGGCTTTGGTGTATTTATGTCCTCCATTTTCTTTTGTAAGTCCCTGATTTGTTGCTCCAAATTGCTCTTAGGTGGAGATTGACTTCTTGGACCATACCCGATGCTTGAGGCACCAATTGGAAGAGAAGCATGTTGCATATATGGATGATATTGATCATACACATGTTCATATGGAGGAGGTCTATAGTGATGTTGCGTATATGGACCACTTGGTATAGATTCATGTTGAGGAAGACCATATCTATTTTGTGCATGTATACCATACTCTACAGGCATGTCATGTTCTAATGTGTTGCCCCCAAATTTGACACGAGGTTTCCTTGTGTCCAAATTTTGAGCATGTCTTTGAATATCCAATTGCTTTAGTGCTTGATCCTTAGCATTGGTATGTGATTGAGCATATCTTTCTGCATAAGACTTCCATAATGGCCTGCGAAGGTGAGTATCATATGCTTGACCATGTGTATGTGGGACCTCTGGTTTTTGAAACAAAGATGATGGTGATTCAGGTACCATATGTGGTCCTCTATTGCCTCCACTATTAGGCCTCCTTTGATCCATGTTGGAGTGAGTTTGTTGCAAAGGTCGATTTTCCATTATTTGAGACATGTCAAAATCATGAGGTATCTTAGCTCCACTTTGTGCCATCATTTGTAAGAAGTATTGTCTATCCCTTCTCATTATTTCCTCAATCAATCAATTGAAATGGGGACTCATAATGGATTCTTCCACATCTGCCAAATGTACAGAAAAGTTGTCCATATTGTCATTATGTGTATCATTGTTGTTTGTAGTGTCCATGTTCTCAACATTTGGAATGTTTCTATAGGCATCCATGTCAGGTAACGTGTTATGATCAGTATTGAAAAAGACATCATTGTCATACTCATAGACACTCATGTTTGCGGACTCTTGAGCCTCTTTAGTTTCTCTCCTAGATTTTTGAAGACAGGTTTCAACCATGAACTAGGTATTGACCGAGATGTGTGAGACTAGATGAAAATGGAAAAAGTATGGAAGACCAAGGGTTGGATGGAATGTAAATGAATCTGAAGTGTACTTGCAATGTCCAAAGTGTAAGACCAAGTATGTATGTAGTAGAGTAGGTGTGACTTCCAAAGAGAGGATAGTTTCTCTTGATGAGGTAAGTTGACCTTGACTCTAAGTAAGACCAAATGAGACCCAAAGGTGATAGATCTTGATGAGGGACCACTTAGCAAAGTGTTGTTCTATGTAGTGTGTTGAAAAAGTATGATGAGGACAAGCAAGTGACCTTTTGACTCAAGTTTAGACAAATGTGAATGTAATATGAGATGTGAAGCAATGATGGACTATGTGAGACCCAAAGACAAGTTGAATGCTAAATGAAACCTGGAGAAATGACCTAGGAAGCTCAAGAATTCCGAAACTGACTGTGTTTGTTTGCTGGACTGTAACAGTTTTTTTTTTCTTTCAATTCTGATCACAGATGCGCCTGTATACTTCACAGACGTGATTTCCTGACACAGACATGGTTCTGTTCAACACAGACGCTTTTGTGAGATTTTTGTGCAAATTGCAATGTTGATTCTGGAAACACAGACGCGTTTCTGCCCTTTATAGACACAGTACAACACAAACGCTATTATGTTAGACACAGACGCGTTTCTGCAAAATTTGTGCAATTTTTTTCAATCTGTGAAGTCATTTTGTTGTGACCAAATCTGACGGTTTGACTATTTTTCGTGACAAGAGGACACAGTGTTGATGAAGACCCAATGTTTGCAAGTGTCTAGACTCAAAATGACTCCAAGAAAAGTGTGGTGTTTGATGTAAAAATGTTTTGCATACACTTGAAGACACAAAAGACACAATGTTTTGTTGTTTGGTCTTGAATGTTTGAATGTTTAAAATAAGTCAAGCGCAATTCTTATGGCTGGCCAAGACAATAGTTGTTGATCCCACATGGGGTTTTACCCCCGAGGCTACGCTATTCAGAGCGGATACTTAGATGTTTGACCTCACTGGCTCCACCCTCGGCACTCACTTCTCGAGTCAGCCAAGCATCAGTCCCCACGAAAACTCCCCGTGGTGAACTTTGTATCTCTACTAAGAACCGTATGTGTGTGGGCTGCTACCAGAGGTCTGACCTCCTGCCTCAACAACTAGAAGGATTTGGGCTTCTAAAACAAAAAGGTGCTATTAAGGGCATCAGCTCGTGTGGCCATACATGCGGCACTTTCAGCTCTGTAAATACAGAAGGCTCCCAGCCAGTAGGGGTTACGCCCTACAACTGATCAAATAAATTTGATCAAACGGGTTTATGGGGAGACATAGTGTCAGTATGAACTAATCAGCACATGTTATCCATAGTTTTCACCATGAATACAGTTGTTTATAGTGGTTCGGAAGAGGTGGGTTTTCCTCGCTACCACTTGGGTCGTTCTCTTCTCACTAGTAGTCCTAATGACCACATGGGAAGACAGGCCCTCTAAAGATTAAACAAAAAGAGCCTATTGCTCAAGACACAAAAGACAATGATTCAATTTTAGTGCACCAATTGAAGTGTTTGCTAATCTATGAAAATAAGGCACACAATAAAAATCCAAAAACCCTTGCCAAGGACCTGCAACAAAGAGTTGTTAGTAGTTTGGATTGTTTCAAATAATCACCCCTTCCTGCAAGCACACAAGTTAGGTAAATTTTAAATCCAAAAGACTTTGTGAAAATAGGGGCCTTGAACCAAACGATTTTTCTTTCAAGACAAGCTGCACCAATTTCGTTAGCTAGATCTGAAAATGTTAGCTCAAAATAAACTGGATCTGAAACCCTAAATACAAAACCCAAAACTAAATCAATAACTCAAAATTTGAAACTGGTGCACACAGACGTGATTACCCTCGACACAAACACGACTTCGTGATGCAGATGCGGTTCTAGGAGACACAGACGCGACTCTAGAACCCAGACGCGTCTTCTGGACACAGACGCGCCTAAAAACAGTGCAGACGCGACTGGGGAACACAAACACAATTTTGGGAACCTGTAAAATAAAATACTGTCGATAACACAGACGCGATTCCAGATGTCGTAGACGCGCCAGAAAATCAAAAACGCGATCCGAAAGTACGCAGACATGGGAATATCAAAATGCTGTCGAAAACGTCAGATCTGCAACTTCAAAACACAAAATATGCAAATGAAAAAAGGGGCAAGAGTCCCACCTGGTGTGCCAAAATGTTTATGGTGGAAATGGATAACAATAATAACGATATTGAAAGGCTAAATGAATTCAACCACCAAACCCTAGCCTAACAACAACAAAGATCCACCATAACATATGAAGATTACCTAAGACAATGCAAATCAAATGAAATCACAAGATTATACCATCACATGTCCAATAGGGTTTGGATCTCCATTCTTCCTATCTCCATTGATCTTGCTTGATATATTTGCTCTCAGATTTTATGTGCACAAGAGTTCAACAAAGAACGGAATGTGGTTGCAAGTTGGATTGTAGTGTAGTCAAGTCACTAAGATGATTGATTAGGGTTTGATAATGAAGGAAGCATCTCCTTATATAGAAGACACAATATGAAATGGAGGAATAAGACTGAGAGGTGTAAAAGGAGGTCGGCTATGATTAGAGGGTAGGTAAAAGAAATAATAAAATAATGAAAGGGGTAGGTAGTGTAGGAATTAAGAGATGAATGACATGTGTCATGGGTAGAAAAGGTTAATGAATTAATTAAATGAATAAATATTTATTTAATTAATAGAAGAAGTGGGATCAATTAAATAAATAAGATATTTGTTTAATTTAGGAAAAGGATAATTTAAATAAATAAATGTATTTATTTAAATGAGAAATAAGGCTAGAAGAGGATAAATGAATTAATTAAATAAATAAAGATTTATTTAATTAATAGAAGAATTAAGCTTAGATAATTAAATAAATAAAATATTATTTAATTAGACTAGACAATTTTGGGTGTCTACAATACTTGATTCTATTTTTTGGTGTTGATACTATCAATTATGGGCTATATTTGTCCCATTTTGGTCTCACACTCGCCTAATCACCAACATCTCCATATAAAATAAAAGATATAGAAAACAACATGACAAAGAATGTTCGATGCATTCTATTCAGGTCAAAGCACACAGCAATGTCACACTTTTATAAAGGAAGTGGTCAATGTCAATTCAACTTTTTAAATTGAATCAATAGAAAGTGAAATGTATGTTTTGAATTTTGAAATGATGTAAACTAATAAAATCTATATTTTTTTGTTTATTTTATGTTTGATATTTTTTAAAAATTTCAAAAATTATTTGAATATACTTTCTTATAAAGTAAACACTATAATTTTTGTTGTTGATAAAATGCTGAAATTGAAATTACACGAAGCGTCACACTTTATATAGTAAATTTTGCCTTTTTTCTTCTTTTTTTTTTTGTGTTTATTGATAACTTGAAACTTTAGTGCAAAAATTTTTTTTTAAGTATTTTTTATGTATATATATTTTTCAATAAATTTGAAAAGTTGTGTGTACTGAAATATAACTCTTTCCATTCGGTGTCACCTTTTTTCTTGATTATTTATCCAAATTAGAAAAGAATTATATCATCTTGACATAGACTCTTTTCTCTAGTGCATTTTTTTTTCAAAAAAATTAGATAAATGTTAGTATTTTTCCTTTACAAGATAATCAACCTTAAATTTTAGTGTTGATGACCTACTTTCAATAAAACTAAAATATAAAATATAAAAACTAATTAAAAAATTATAAGATATATATTTTGGAAAACTCTCTCATAGATCTATAAAAGGGTATTTTTACATTGCAAAAAAAATATTATTTATAAGAGTAGGAGTTGTTGAAACATCAAGTTTTTCAGTTTTTTTTTTTTTTTTGGTAATTAGATCGAAAGTGGTATAAAATATATATTTAGTAGACAATTACAATTGGAAAAGTTGTGGCACATATATAAGATAGATATAATGAATCTCTATAGACCATATGTTTGACTAAAATATCTTTTTAGTTCGAATTACTTATATTCACTTGTGCTGATAAGTTGGCCTGAAACATGAC
Organism: Cryptomeria japonica; assembly: GCF_030272615.1. Taxonomy (NCBI): domain Eukaryota; kingdom Viridiplantae; phylum Streptophyta; class Pinopsida; order Cupressales; family Cupressaceae; genus Cryptomeria; species Cryptomeria japonica. The sequence goes on along the minus strand of NC_081412.1, from coordinate 493,689,082 downwards.
ACAATTTTATTGAGCTAGAGATAAATACACATGAAATAATCACAAAGTTTCTAATTAATAAAACAAGTCCAACCCTTTCACCAACCTATCATTGCAATTATATGAACCTTCATCAATGAGGATTAAAATATAGGGCATCCCTCAATAGACCCACATCTGCCCTAGAGCACGTCTAAATAAGTCACAATAAAAAAATTTTAAAAAATTATGATGTCTAAAAGTAATACTCCTTGAGTCTTGACAAAGAATTGCTAAGAGTGTTTTATAAAGTGATCAAGATATCCTAATCAACAGCTATAAAATATTAAAAAATATAACATATAGTTCACTTCCATCATCAAATGAGTTAGTTAATTCTTTATCTTCCTCTAAAAACCTTTAAATTTTAAAATTGAGACAATGACCTTTCCAAAGGTCATTAATGACTAAGTAAATCTCCTCCAACCACTAACTTATTATAACCAATCTAGGAAGCTAGCTCCTACTCAGTGCTCTCACCAAAGCTTACCATTCATCATTTTTAATAGGCACCCCAAGAAAAGAGAACCATCATCAACAAAATCTTCTTCCTTGATTCTAATCACCACTTTTACCCTTACCAAACCTAGATTGTCTATAGTTCTCTCTAGTATACCATCAACTATTAAATTTAAAAACCATTGAGCTAGTGATCTCACCTAAATGACCAACTTCAACTCAAACTATCACTTAACCATTTAAGAAGAAATATTTAATATAGATAATAGGCTACCATATATAAGTATTTACTATGTCTAGTTAATACACACACAAAGAGACCTACACATACATGTGGATAATTTATATATTTAAAATTATAATAAAAAAATAAGTTCTGATTAGATTAAACTGGGAGAGGCCCAAACCATTACATAGTCACTGTAGTGAAGAAACCCAAGGTTTCACGAGGAGTGAGAGCCCCAAACCAAAGGGCTAGTTGCCAAAAAGAACAAAATCTAGCTACCGCACAAAACCAAACACCAAAAAACCAAAAGACGAGACTAAAGTTAAAATTTATAATTAAGATTTAGTTACAAACTACCTTTTTCAATATATAAACTTATTCAATTGCATTGGGGAAGGGAACACGTGAAACGTGCTGGGAAATTGTGAAATAGTAGGAAGAGAATAAATCTACTTGTGACAAAATTATGTTGACAAATGGATCAAGGAGATTAAGTGACTCTGTCAAAGTGAATCATCTATGTCAAACCAAACTAGTGAACCATGAATGGCATTGGAAGAGGTGTGACAAGGGGTCAATATGGAATTAGGGTTGCAATCCTCACAACAAAAGGCATTCTTTTTAGTTCGCGAATATTAATGAAAATTGAATTCATGTGGCTTAATAATAATTTTAGAAAATAGTTTTTTTTTATGAGGTTCTTCTTTTTGGGGAAACGTCACATGGGATGTTTCTTGTATCACGTGGTCATCTTGGGGACATTCAATCTATTAGGTGGCAATTCTTATCTTGGAAAATTCTTTTTTGAAGAGAGGAAAACATGACGCCATTGAATTATGTAAAAAAGCTTTAAAATTATTTAATTGAATTAATCTACATAGTCTACATCTAAATATGTTAACTAAAAAATATATATCTTTAAAAAAATTAATGAAAATTATAAATAAACTAATATAATTTGTAAGTAAAATTCTATTTAAAATTACCCGGTAAAAATAGTTAATAAGACCAATATAAACAAAGAATATATTTGAAAATCAGTCTAACATACATCATAGCTTGCATCTAACATGTGCATTACACACATAACAATAAACTGCCTTGGTGAATTACATACTTTCCTAAATAGAGACCAAGACATGAGAACTTATGTGAATAGCAATCAATACATGAATACTTATGTGAATAACAATCAAGACACCGGCAAAGAAGACAGACAAACAATCAATCAATGATTAGAAACTAGTGCATGTTCGTTCCCCGGAAACTTGTCCATGATTGCCTTGGCTTTCCCTGCTGTATACAGTGCTTTCGCCATCCTCTTCTCGTCACCGCGCAGGGCCCATTTCCTGGAGTTCACCAACAGGAGACGTTGGACTTTCTCCAGGCATTCGTTTATTATATCTGCCAAGCACCTTTCTAATTCTTTAATCAGTTCATTCACATCTGTTCTATCATCGCACTCAATGCTGTTACATAACTTATACACTGCACTGCCTGATGCTGCTGCAAGCCAGTCTATGGAGTCATCGCCCTTCCATCCGTTTGAATGGCCTTGCTCTTTTTCCTCCTTTTCTTTTCCCTTCTTAGTTGAAAGTGCATGGATTAGTCGTACCATAATATTTTCTTTTCTTGACAGCTCTGTTTTTCTTTTACTTTCCGTTTTAAGTTTCTCCAATGCTGCTGGCACAGAATCAGGTGTCGCCTGCTTAGTCTTGCTAGCAGAAAAGTACTTCTCCTCTATTTTCTTTTGCAAAGCTTGAAAGTATCTGTCGGCTGCTTCGCCTAATAATCTGTCATCTCTTACATCCGCCTCCTCAACGCTGTCGGCTCCTTCACTGATGATTCTGTCGGCTTCTGTATCCGCCTCCTCAACAAAATCTATGATTTCCCATGCTTGAGAATATGCATCCAAACAACCCTTAATGGCCTTTGGAAGAGGATCCTGAGGATCAGAAGAATCTGCCTTATTAACTTTAGCATACACTGGAGAGAGATAAACAATGATACTGATCAGGGACACCGCTGTCATTTTCCTTGACTTTGTACTCACATCCACAGTTAATGATGCATTTCCTCCTCGTGGTTGTTGATTTTCCACGTCTGAAATGTCCTCACTCGGCCTTTTCTTGCACAAGAAGTTCAATCTTGTTTGAGGCTTGTAAGGCTCCAAACAGCTCAAACCTAGACCTTGTTCCGTTCTCTTGTGAATCAGAAACTCAACCAGATGGTCACAGTTATATTCACCATCTTGATCGCCCTGTATAATGAGGCTCCTAGCCGTCTCAATAGACTTCCGATTAGCTACCCACAAGCTTTCTGGAGTCTCCCCTAACATCTGCACATCCTCCAATATTTTCCTGTATTTTGGATAATCTTCAAACACATACATTTCTTGATTTGGGAACATCAAAGACAGTAACTTTACCAGCAATCTGTTCTGCATAAGCACCAAAGATACAAACCAAAAAACTTTACTGAAAGAAACGAGGAACCACTGTACCGCAATCATTATAGACAATGATGTGTTGGATACACTGAGCGTGATCTGCTCCTTGGCAACCAATTGCTCGATTTGGGTATTGAGCGATCGTGCCTGCCGTAGCCGGGTCTCCTTCGCCTGCTGCAACTCTCTCAGATGCCTTATCCAGAAATCTTCTACCCGTAAAATTGAACGCCAGCTCTCGTTTTCCCGTCTCCTGTAATGAGCCACCGCAGAAGCCCACCTCCAAATGATGATTGACCAGCCTATCAAGATGAACACACATTGCATAACAGTGGTAATGAACTTGAACAGTCTATCTTTAACCAGGTGGTTCCCGGTGGCCCCCTTGGCAAGCCCTCCCACGATCGTAGTCAGAATTTGAATTGTAACTATGACTGCAGCCGAGGAGGTCAAGGCCGATCTGGCAATGACATGTTGAAGAGAATATGCACGAACAATTATCCAAGCTTTGAGCACTGAATCTTCAACTGTCCGCCAACAGTAGTGACAGTGACGACGATGCTGTTCCTCCTCCACCTTCTCCCCTCTCACTGCATGACCATCTTCTCCCCGCCAAAAGGAGTGATGATGAGGGTGATGGCGAGAATGAGCCTCATGGGTCTTGCTCGCTAAGCCAGAAGAGAATTCCCCTTCGCCTCTTAGGACAAGAGAAATCTTTTTGGCCTTGATCCGCTCAATACCTCTTCCGGCAATATCAGCACTGCCAAGAAGAAGAACGAGCATAACAAAGCAGAAGGAAATTGTTGCAGCCAATGTGAAATAGAGGGGATCGCTAAGACCATTTTGTCTAGGCCATAGACGAAGGAAGTTAGGGAAGACATCACCACTGTGATCTTCAATATACAACTCAGACATTACATGATGTATGATACTTATTGCCAAGGCCACCAATCTACCCCAAGAATGTTCAGGGCCACGATTGGCCATTCCTGGCATGACATAGGCTACCAGTACACACATTATAGTTCGACTATTATGGATCATCAGAAACTCCTTCCAAAGATCCGCATTGGAACTGCTCTGGGCTGCGTCTTTAATACTGAACTTTTCATGGGAGTTGGAAGTACCCAACGCTTCATTCTGAGCACTAAGCAAATTTAGCAATTGGATTGAGAAAGCGCTGAGCACAAGGAAATCACAGGGAATCCAATGTGCTCTCCTTGCGAAAGCCTTGTGTGCATCTTTTGCAATGAGAAAGATAAATGAAAACACTGCTGCAGCCAATAAGCCTGTCTTCAAATGTTCGCCTGGAGTAATTTTATAATATACTTCAATCGGCTTGGGGAATATCAGATCGGGCGACTTCGGATAAGGCGACACCTCGAACTCAGAAAAATCCGGTGCCTCATATTCCATATCCAATTCCATGATTGAACACACTGCCCAAACAGACTTAAATTTCCTGTCGGCTAAAATAGTTTACAGCTTACAACACATCAACACTACCTCATATATAAATTTCCTGTAATATGCGTCACTCTACCTTCTTTGCTTCTAGTAACATGCGCCAGAAAATGAGTGCGAAGCTTTTCTGGATTCCAAATTGGAGGCGTTCCAGCTGTTCTCATGGACCACAAAGAATCCATTCTTGAGCAGATTTATAATTATAGACATAAGGTTTCTACAATATATGAGATCTCAATCAGCTGTCTTCGGAATTTGATTGTGATTTACACAATCAAATCTGGAAATAGCTGATTGAAATTTATAATTACTTAAAAAAATTGTTGTTTGAATCGATATGGTAATTGTACTTTTAAAACCTTGAAATGCATGTGGTTGGCTGCCGACATGGATGGATGGATGGTTGTCATGTGAGTGCCTTTCCTTGTTAGCGAAGAAAGACTATGGGTTTGTGTCGACTTACGTCAATGGAGAGAATGGTTAGGAAAATTATAGAGATAAGGATACTAATCTTATGTTATTATAAAGATAAAATTTGTTTATTTATTATTATAAAATTATGTTATGTTGTTTTTTAGTTAAATTTATTAGTTCATATTGTATATGTAGTGATTTATAAGAATCAATAGTTCACTCAATGCTTGTATATAAGTGATGCTTATATGGGTGAAGCATCTAGACTTCTCAAGATGTCATTCCTTTCTATACTATTCTAACTCAAACTTTCTTAATCATAGATTTTCCTCCAAGATCAAGTCAACTTAACTTTTTATTCCATTTGAAAAACCTTTAGTAAGTGTTGTGCATTATAACCCATTATACGTGAAATATGGGGTCAGTTTGAATAAAAAATTAATGCAATTGAATATTAATAAAACATTATAATTTGATACACTATGCAAATACTTCCTAGTTTTCAATTTGCATATCGATACCAATTTCTATTTGAATTTATTTTGAGACAATATCTTGATATAATGATATAGATGACATATGATTTAATCTTTTATTAAATTTGACTCTATCACTAATCTTTGTTCACTAGCATTTACTGCCAATTTACTGCATTGATATGCATATATTCCAACCTTATTTATACTTTTTCCTAATATGATCATATTATCATCATATTGATTTGACAATGACACTTAAATATTACTACTAATCTCATTGTAAAATTTCCATACAAAATGTTGTAAACCATTCATACATATATTTAATAAAAATAAAAATAAAAATTTATTATTTTTTGTGCCAACGTCCTTTCCTGCCTAATTTTATAATGTTAGATAAACCCTTTTTAATAACTCAAAATTATAAAAAACAAGTGTGTATTAATGGATTAAAGGTTTGTAAGGACAATGGCATATTTCACGACTTGAAATAATGTAACCCTGTGAGGGCCCCACTTGCCTATAAACTAAATATAGATTACTACTTTTTAGGCAGCATGTTACTAAGAAAGGGAAAACTGGGCCCCACTTTGGAAATAAAACGGAATTGTGATGAAAAGCGTTGCTTTGGAAGTTCCTCCAACATTCAAAACAACTAAAGCAAAAGCAACGTTATTGGTATAAGAGAAAAAATAGCATTTTAGTCTTAGAGGAGGAGAATTTGTCATTCTTTTACTTTTCTTTAATTTTGATTTTAACTTATGTGATTCATAATTTTTTCTATATTCTTTTTATGCATATTTTAATTACATTTATTTATTTTTATTCATGTTATAAAGTTCAAATTTAAATCTTTTTTCAAAGATATATGAAATGAAAAGTTGTTAAGTGATGTATTGAAACGGAAGAAGAAATTATTTGTCTTATATCAATTAGTATTCTAAAAATAATTTAGCTTTGCAAATCATTTTAGGAATATTTGTATGATTGAATATTGTTATTTACGAATATTGTTGAATTTAAAAAGATTGATCTAATTGAATATGAGCAATTTTTAGATATCAAGAGAGATGAGTGTTTGATTAGCCTCTTTATAGAATACTCCAAGCATTCTTCAATTATAGAGCTATGTACAATCGTTTATTTTTTTACATTTGAACATTTAATTTATTGTAATATACCAATTATCTATACATATAACTCTCAATTAATTAATCTAGGTTGATTTGTGTTGAATTATATGCATCTTATTTAATTAGCCTAGATTAACCTTAGAGATTAACTTTATTTTCACTTACATTTCGATGAACCCCCTCGATCTTATGTGCTTCTTTCTTTTTCCATTTTAGGGTTTCTTATTTCTTCAAATTAACTACAATTATTTTTAAACTTCAACAAATCATCATACTTAAGATATCTTTGGACTATTACTTAGCTAAGCTTAGATAAAGTAACTTGTAATTTCTTTTTTCTTAATTCAAGAAATCCACCGTGCTTTATCACTCTCTTAGAGTTGATTCAACTTATAATTTCCTAGTATCTTACCCTTTTCTTATGGTAATCTCATGTGCTCTTGAAATTTACTTTGCATTTCTTTATGTGAACTACACATTATTCTTCAAAAAGGTGCATGATATCTCTTATGAGCTTGGCATGAAATTTCTTAAGACCCTTTGTCCCACTCTTCTTTATTGTAATAAAGCTTTTGGATGCACATATTTTATATGTCATACTTTGAGTTATTTTGAATAATATTAATAAATAATTTTAAAGTATATATATAGGTCATTTATTATTTTTCACCTATGAATTATATTGTATTGAATCATACTCAAAGGAGGTTGCCCCCTCAAAGAGGCTAGTAACATGCTATAACAAATTTCTATCAATTTCAAGCATTTTTTTTTTTGTATTTCATGTATTTTATAAGTCAATTGTAAGGTTCCTCACATCTACTATCAAAGATATTTCTAGGGTTGAGTTTCTTGTAGCTTAAAAAAATAATTTATTATGAGTATCCACCATAATCTCTTGAACCTTTCCCTTTTCAATATCTTGGTGACTAGAAATTGGTTATAGAAATACCAAATTCTATGTTTTTTTTCCTCTTTTTTATGGTATTTATTTTTTAGGGTAAAAAACTTGCACTAGGGGTTTGAAAATAAGAATAAAAGATCTCTTGTTTTGGGCATAACTAGATTCTCTTATAGATTTCCACTGAAAGAGGGAAGGGTTGCCTTCTCAGCCCACATCATTTGGTGAACTTAGTATATGATCTTATGCTTGTGTATACCATCAAGTATATTAAAAGACCCCTTAGAATGTATTGAAACCTAGTCTAGAAGGAAATCATCATTCATAAATAACATGTGATGCAATAATAAGTAGTTAACCCCACGAAGTTCCTCTCAATGTGTTAGATCCATAACGATCTATATATTTGTGGGTTCACAAACCAAACACACCCTATAGCAACCTTCCATTTTTACCCTCCTTCATTTCTATCTTGGTATATTCAACAAGCCATTTTTAATGACGATTTCCTTCACATCCAACAATGTACAAGGAAAACTAGTGCATACAAAAGAGTTTAAAGAGCATCTTAGGCATCGCTAGAAGTGTTCAAGTCTACAAAGTATAGAGGGAGCACCACACTCCAAATAATGGAAATGATACAATCAAAATGCAATCCCCAATCCATAGAGGAAAATTGATAATCTTTCATTGCCACATGAAAGCTATTATTACTTTTAAAATCCTGGTTAAAAAAGGTTGGAAATTATTTTTGAAAATGTATTTTTTAACATTTATAAAATCATCCAATTGGAATCATATCATTGTGCCAATCATTTTTACCCACATTTTTTAAACCTTTTTCTAGCACCCCCTAACCATCTCATGGTTCTTGGGCTTCGTTCCAGAAATGCAACTCTCACTAATCACCCCAATAGAAAGTGACCATTTGATGTTGGAAATCCATTTGGTTATGTGCCTTGTGGACCCAAATCAAACTTCCTTGGATTTGACGGCACCAATCCTACCATTTGGTTGTATCAAGATAAATAGTACTTAAGTATAAATAACATTGTTCCAATGAAGAGGGTCCCTATCACATCCTTCCATTTGAAGAAAGAAGTTTTCCAATGGTATCATTGGAGAAAGAATTATTCCAATTGTATCATTGGTATCTCAATGTTAATGAAGGAGACATTCGTTAAGAAACTATTGGTTCTATTTGGCCCTAGTTTCTAAAATGATTTTATTAGTGCTCTTACTAAGCTCTATCAAACTAGCTTGATTCAAGAATACCAAATAGAATTTGAGGGGGGATTTTCTAACTCATTCTTCATGAGTTATTTTGCTATTGGCCATAGATATTCAATTCGCTATGAGGCCTCAAAATGTTTGAAGCAAAGGACATATAGAATATTTGGGGCGAGTAAAAATAGATAGGGGTCTCTTTTTGGTCCCATAAAAGGTGTAATATGAGCATATGTTATAATATAATTTTCTCATGTTATGGCTTAATAGTTACCAAGCCAAGGTTCGATCACCACCAATCCATAACACACTTGCATTATAAAGTGAACATGCTATAACATAATATCATTTATAAGAAGCAAAAATAGATATCTCTCTCTACCTCCCTACATAGGTCAAACTCTACTTATTCCTTAGACTATGTACATGAAATAAATATTTAAGTATAAGAAAGTAAATATCCATATATAAATATCACTTATACTTTAAGTTATATTTCATGTATATACATTCATTATGTTTAAGAATGGTTTTAGATCTCTAGGAGTTATAATGCGGATTCTAGGTTCTTGAGGACAACAACTATTTAGATAGTCAAATTCTAGCAATCAACGGGCTCCTATAACCTCTCTCTTTCCATCCCTCCTTCCCTCTATACTCTCTATTTCCCCTCTCCCCTCTCTAACTACTTATCCCTCCCTACTTCTCCCTACCTCCTTACCTCTCTCTCTACCTACAAAGAAAAAAGTAGAGAGGGAAGGAGGGACATAGTGAGATGGAGAGAGAGGGGGGAGGGAGGGATAGGGAGGGGGGAGATAGGGAAAGAAAGAGGGAAGGATATATGATATATATATATATAGAGAGAGAGAGAGAGAGTAAAAGGTAGAGAGAGGAGGGGAGAGAAACAGGGTGAGATAGAGATTAGATTTGGAGGGAGAGGTAGGGAGGAGAGAGATAGAGTGGAAGGAAGGGTGGGTGGGGTAGGTGGGGAGTGGGAGATAGAGAGAGAGGAGGTAGAGAGTAGAGAGGGAGGGAGAGTTAGAGAGAGGTAGAGGAAGGAAGAGAGATATGGAGAGATAAAAAGATAAGTCTAGAGCTTGAGAGAGAGAGAGAGTTGATGGGGGTTTGATGATTACTAAAATTTGACTATCTAAAAATTTATGTGATTTCTAAAACCCAAAATTCATCTTCATAGATTTCTTAAACTTGGGTAATCCCATAATATTAGGTTAAACCTTTTTGCCAAACCTGATGTGCTGAAATCAGCATTTTGTACCAGATCTTTATTTTCTAACACTTATAGCAACTAAACCATTAAAAATTTGAAGATGAAGTAAGTTCTAAATATTTTTTTTCTAAATAATTAGAAATGAAATGTCCATATTGTTATGTAACTTCTAATAACTTAATATTTACAGTAATCAATAATTTTTAGAAGTGGCATTTATTTGGTAATGCATAACATTTTTTATAGCAAGAAAGAAACTCTAATTTTTAAAATATAGATTTGTCATACCAATATCTTGTGGATGGATATTTTTCCATAATTTTTTGTTACATATATAGTTTTTAGTTAATTTTTGAAGTTATTTTAATTTTAATTCGGACAGAGGTGTATTTCGTAATGCATCATAAATTTTTGTGTATGCATTTGAATTATATTCTTCTTTTTGTGTTGAAGTGATGATATCAATACCTAGGGAAAAGATATTTTTTACAATTTTTATTCTCTATTTTTCAAATTTTCCACATGTGTGAAACACAATCCTTAATGTTCAATGAAAAACCTACATTCATAAGAAATAAAACATGAATATATTAATGAAATTTATATATTAAAAATAATATTTTAAATAACAAATCATAAAAAATATTAAAAAAGCTCTACTCTAATGCGAAAAAATACGAAATTCTAATAACCCTGTTCCCGGGAAGCATCGACCTCCCACAATTTCGTCAGCAGATGGGGAAGGTTGGAAAGTGGTTCACTCCAGAAGAAGCAGAAGGTAGAGGAGTTCGTGGGCAATACTTCCAAACTATGCCCAATTCAATCCTATGAGGAGATCGGCATGGCCTCATATATATAGGAAATTCCAATCAAAAAGAATGCAAAAATTGATGTATGGGCCCGCTAGGGCATCATAGGAATTCATAAATTTTGGACATAGCCTAGCCACTGGGGTGAACTCCATTTCACTGGGGACAAACATGCATTTCCCCAGTCAACATTTTCTTGTGCCCCTTTCAAAGTCCCACAGAGAGAAAACGGAAAGCAAAAAGATATTAAAGGTGGATCTTAATATTATCAAACTTATCTGGGATTGCTTTACTAAACTGGGAATTCTAGCTATCTGGAGCAGCCACAACCAACCAATCTAGAACATCATACAATGGTGGGAAGATAAGTATCCCAACTAGGTAAGTTTTTATTTCCTTGGTTGTAATTTCCTTTCTATAATCTGTAAGAATGAAAGGGTTAAGTAGGAGATTTTACATGGAAATATTAAATTTTTCAAAGGATATTGTTTTTATGGCATAGATTGGGAGCCAAAAAAATTTCCTAATACATATAAACCAACTCAATTTCCAAATTGGATTAATCTTGGCAAACTCCCAGTAGAACATCAATTTCCTGAGATTTTAGAAGTAATTGGTAATAAAATGGGAACCTTTCTTGGCTATGAGGGAATTTCTAGGAGGGACCGTTCAAAATCGATCAAAGTTCTTTTGAGCATAGATCCCAGGATCAATTATTTAGAACATATAGAATTATCAATGGATAAAGGATTTGGATTATAGAACCATCCTTTTAAAATGTGTTCATAGATGATAAGGATAGCATCCTTAAAACAAGGTAGAAACCCTATTTAATATTAATAAAACAATCAATCTACCTAATTGAAGCGAGGATGTCATCATCAAATTTAATTCAGAAATTGGTGGTTTTATGGTGGAATATTTGGGAGAATGTTAATAGATGATATCTAAATAGATTTCTCTCATAGAGAAGACCTTATCTAGGTCAAGATCAGAGAGAAATTCCTTGTCCTGGAGCAAGGTATCCCTTAAGTAGACCTTGCAGGAGGCAGAAGATTTCAGAGAAGAAGTTATAGAATAGATTGACATCTTGGATCAAGTAGAGGAAGAGATGAACCAATTGCAATTAGATAGTTTTTCAAAAAAAGAAACAATAGATATTACTAAAATAGATGTAATAGATGTTGGTAATCATGAGATCACCGAAAATTATAAGGTCCCTCCTGAATTGGAAGCAGTTTATGGTATGATGGGACTAAACAAAGAAGAGGAGGAGGACTAGGAGGAAGTGGCAACAGAAAAAAAATGAAAAAACAAAAAAACAAAATAACAAAAAAACAAAAAATAACTATTGATTAAGAATATTTTGAAAATTATGGATACCAAGGAGCAAGAAACAGAGGAAGCGGGTGAGTATAAGGAGACAGTAGTAGTTGAACAAAAAGAACTTTATGAGGTTGAAATAGACAGGCCTCAAAGTAATGGAGACAAACATTTAGCTAAATACAAAACTCTTTTAGAGCCAATCAGCGAGGAGATGGCAAAGTTGGGCATAAAGCAAGATTGCCAAAACAGAGAAAGCCCAGACTATGAAAAAGAACTCAAATGAAGGGGCAAGAAGTCATTAAATGATTTAAGGATGAAGAATGGCTTGGCAAAAAACCAAGTTAAATTGACCACCTTTTTTAATGCAAGGAAGGAAAAGGTCCTTCCCACTGAGCAATGAGGTTACTCACTTGGAATGTTAGGGACATGAACGCCCCTAACAAACAATGCATTATAAAGCACGGCATATTCTCTTGGAAATCTAAAGTTATAGTCATCCAAGAGACAAAATTGAGCATAGAAGAATCAAAAAATTTTAAAAGAAAGTTAAGATATTGGAAGATGGTATTAGAGAGGGCAGAAGGAGCCTTGGGTGGATTAGGAGTTATATGGGATCCTAGAAGAGTATCTTTTGAAACTCTTAGCACCAATAAGAATTGGATTGCAGGGAAAATAAGGAGCTTGCATGGCAAATTAACTATGTTACTAATAAATATCTATGGGCCAATACAGACGGATATAAAGAGAGAGTTGTGGACTGAACTAGAAGGCTTCTTTTATCAATATAAACTAACTGCAATATTACACTAGGAGGAGACTTTAATGCTATACTTGATTTAACAAAAAAGAGTGGACGCATTAGGAAGGAGTCTCAATCCTTAATAGACTTCACCCAATGGATTAACTAGAATAACCTAATGGAAATTAAGGCAGCTAATGGTAATTTCATTTGGAATAATAGGAGATCAAGCTTTAGTCAAATAGTTGAAAAAATAGATCAATTATTCTTTAAAGGAAACCTGATAAACTTCCCATTCTACTTGAGCTCTAGAATTGTCCCAAACTCAGGTTTAGATCACTTCTTGTGCTATTAACCATAGAAGAATAAATTTGTCCCATCGGATGTCCTTTCAAATTTGAAAAGATGTGGATGATGGATGAAGACTTCTTTAAAAATATTGAACAATGGTGGAATGAGGAACATTTTTTGGGGTCCAAACTTTTTTGCTTTATATCAAAGCTTAAAGATATCAAAAGAAATCTATTACAATGGAATAAGGAACATTTGGGGAACATCTTTGAATTTAAAGAAATAATATAAAAAGAATTGGAAGAATTAAATGAGGTTGTAATAAAGGAAGGGATAGACCATGTTAGGTCCCGAAGACAACTAAGAGGGGGGGGGTGTGAATCAGTTGTCCAATAAATTCAACCAAAATTAACTTAACCAAAACTTAATGCTTAATGTCGGTAAACCAAACTTTATGTTGGTAGACAATTTTATCAGTTAATTGCAGTACCGGTAAAGATTAATGCATGAACCAGAAAGACAATAAAATCCACAACACATAACACAAATATTTGTACGTGGAAACCTTGTAAGGGGAAAAACCACGGTGGGAAGCCTTACCCACAATCAAATGATACTACTGCAGATAGTATGTGTGTACAATATGGAGTCTGCACATTCAGAAAGGTCAGTTACCTAGAGCTCACTGCTCAATCACAAAATGGGAATCACACTGACTACAATTGGATGGTTAAATCAAATGATAATGTACTACATAAAATAGCATCTTCATATGCTAGATTCAGTATTGGTTAAGTTCTAATTGTCTTCACAAAAACCTTCCTTCAACCTTCAAATGATGTTTGCATGTATAGCTCTACTTATTTTTGCATATTCCTTATTAGAATCCTTTTCCTTATCGCATGTCAATCTCACAAATGAGATCTTACATTTATATCATAACCTAAGACCAATTGAATAGGTCGGCTCACTAAAAGATATTACAAATAAAATCATTTACAAATAAATCAATAAGCGATGCTTCATGTCAACTCAATGCATTTACAATAATAATAAATCATCTCTATAACGTGTCGTGCTGATCTGGAATATATATGCTTGTCGATGCATAACATGGACCTATTTGCCGGTAACAACAAATATGCAAACCCGAATAGACCAATAACCAAATCGCCAAAACCAAGTGATCAAATAATGTCTTCAACATAACCAAGTAGTCTCCAAGTCATTCCAAGTGTCGGTGAACAATATAACCTACCGGTGAACCAAATATCAGTGACTATGCATAAGTTACTGACTTGTCGGTGAACATAACCAAAGATCTCTGAGTGCTGATAAGGTTGACAAGTGTTGACAAGTGTTGACATCAATGACAAAACCATATCAACATATCCAAAATACCAATAGACCAGAGTAGTTATCAAAAGGAGAAAGAGTTATTAGGTCAATATCAAAACATCCTAGCAAAAGAGGAAGTGTTTTGGAAACAAAAATATATAGAAACATGATTGACAACAGGGGATTGAAACACAAAAAAATTTCACAATAGTACTAAGCGGAGAAGAAACATTAACAAGATAAAAAGCATCAAGGATAAGGTGGGATCTCTCATTCAAGATCCTAAGGAAATAGATAAAGACGTTGAAAACTTCTTTAAGAACATCCTAAACAACTGGGAATCATCATACCTGGGAGTCCAATTAGAAACACTAGTAAATATTCCAAAATTGATTACCAAATATCAAAATCAAATGCTAAACAGTAAATTTTCTACCACAGAGATACAGACAGCCCTAAAACAAATGCATCTTGATAAATCCACAGGACCAAATGGCTCTCGATAAAGCCCCGGGACCAAATGGCTCTTGATAAAGCCCCAGGACCAAATGGCTTCCCAGCATGTTTTTCCATAAATGTTGGCACATTCTGGGTAATGAGTTAGTGGAGACATTAGAAGCAACTAGAAATTCATGAAGGTTCTTGAAGAAAATTAACAATACCTTCATTACCTTAGTCCATAAAAAATAATAGGTTGAGTCCTTTGGTGATTACAGACTGATCTCTTTGCAATACTATTTATAAGATACTCACTAAACCATTAGCAAATAGATTGAAAACAATTCTACCACATATTATAGCAAATGAGAAAACAGGTTTTGATGGAATCATAATTGCCCAAGAAGTCATTCACTCCATCCAACAAAATCTTTGACCTAGGATGCTAATTAAACTGGACATTAAAAAAGCTTATGATAAAGTAGATTGGAGGTTTCTCTGCAAATGTCTAGAAGCTTTTGGATCCTCTAAACAATGGATCAATCTAATCTTTGAATGTATTTCTAGCCCTAGAATCTCAAATATTATCAATGGAAGCCCAGCAGGATTCTTTGAGATTTTCAAAGGCCTCAGACAAGGAGATCCTAATTCTCCTTTCCTATTCATCATTATGGCAGAGGCCTTAGGAAGAACCATTGCAAAGGCTCATAGCAATAACCAAATTAAAGGCATCAGAGTAACCAATGGAATAGAACCGGATTACTCATTAGCAATTTGCTAATGATACCATGCTTATGGGAGAAGCCAATAAGCAAGAATCTGGGAGGTTTGGGGAAATACTAGAAAACTATTCCAAAACCTTTGGGCAATCAGTTAACCAAAATTAATCAAAAATATTCTTCTTTAACTCCACCCCCACACTAGAACTAGAAATTTACAACATCCTAGGATATAGGAAAGGAGTACCACCTTGAAAATACCTAGGCTTACCTTTGGACAAGGGATAAAGGAATAAAAACTTATGGGATCACATCTTTGTTGGCCATTTGGTGGAATTTATTATGTGTTTCATTAATTTTTTATCATTGATGCCAACGCTAGTTGTTTGGATGCTTTACCGGTGCCCTTTTGGTCCTAGTAGGTTGAGTGGATTCTGGTTGTTCTGGATCCGACATCGATCTGGTAGGCTCTAGTATAGTTTGGTGATGGAATTGGCTTGCTCATGATACTCATGCTCATATGTTGTCAATTGGTTTTGGTCTGGTGATCGGATGCTATCATGCTTGCTTAGAAGCTTAGTTTTTGGTTCTGGCGAGGGTTTCACTGGCAGAGCTTTTGATGAAGATCTTTGATGAATTGCATAAGTGGTGTTGGTGCAGCTTCTAGTGGAGTTTCAAGATGTTGTTGGTGATCATATTCGAGACTTGACAGATGGAGATCATTGTTGTAGCGGGTAGACCTATACCTGGGTTCCAGTTGATCTAGGTTATGGACAGGCTTTAATGTAACGTGTGGATTGGACCTCTCAAATGTGTTTCTGGGATGTCTTATGTGTTGGATATTATTTGTTTGGTCTAAGGCCAACATGGTTTGTAATTATGTAATTGGTTTATTATCTAGTGGCCAACCTAATTGTTTATGGTCAAGGGTTTGTATATATAGATGTAAGATCTCATTGTAGATCGTCATGGTTATGTTAGAGGTCATGGTCAAGGAATGTAATGTGCGAATAATATAATATCATTCAAGTAGAGGATTTGGTCGATCATTGGAGATCGAATTGGGTTTATGTAAGAGGATTCAGTCCTTCGGTATTGAGCTTAACCGGAATTGTACTCAGGCATAAGAGATACTATCTTTTGCAGTTCAACACTTCTCCGGATTGTAGTCTGGATTTCTATGTAGTCAGTGAGGCTCCTTTTGTGATGAGCAGTGCGCTCTAGGTTGTTGGCCTTCCTGCAAGTGCAAGCCCCTCAATTGTAATTCACATACTTATTGCAGAAGTATTATCTGACTGTGGGTAGGCTTCCCACTGTGGTTTTTCCCTTTACCGGGTTTTCCATGTATAAATCTTGGTGTCATGTGGATGGTTTTTATTCTGTGATTATTGTTTATGCTTAATTGGTTTAACTACTATTCTGGTATTAATGTTTGAGGTTCTGGTATTAAGTTTTAAATTGCTAATAGTTTCGATGTTCTATGACAACTGATTCACCCCCCCCCCTCTCTCAGTTTTCTTCTGGTTATTTGAACTATCTAACAATCTTAACTAAGATAGACAAGAAACTTGAATCATGGAAGAATAAATGGCTCTCCTTAGCAAGAAAAGTGACAATGTTAAAAATAGTACTATATGTTGTACTTATATATCAAATGTCATGTCTCCCCCTTCTAAAAGGAATAAAGGAGAAACTAGACAAGAAACTAAGGAATTTATACTGGAATGGAGTGTCTGGGCATAAGAAGGTTGCTCTGATAGCTTGGGACAAAATTTGTAGACCAATTAGAGAAGGGGGGATTGGACTCAAGAACCTTTCTAGACAAAACAAGGCATTAGGAGCTAAGTTGCTCTGGAATATATATAATGAACCCAACCTCAAATGGGTAAGGATCCTTAAACAAAAATACTTAACTAATAATGACCCGCTAAGTATTTTCAAGACTACCTCCCCTCCTAAAGGCTCGAGGGTCTGAAATTTCCTTCTAGAAAGTAGAGACATTATCTTGGAAAAAATATCCTATGATGTAGCTAGAGGTGACAAAGCCCTATTCTGGGAGGATTCATGGGGATGATATCCAACATTAGATGGATTAATGAATAACAATCTTATTAAGGAGAGACTAATAGCTCAATGGGGTAGATATGTTAAGGATTATGTGGAATTCCCAAGGGATGGCCCCTCTCTAGGATGGAAATGGAAATCTTTGGACAACCTAAATATTCATAGGAATGAAATGGATTTATTTGAGAATCTTATAGAAAAAAGGAAGATCTCTTTTAAGAAAGGAGAGGATAGCCTTGTCTAGACGGGATCCAAATCTGGGTCTTACAGTGTAAAGGAAGGATACAACTTATTAAATAAGAAGTTGCAGCACCCTAAAACCTCTATTCCAGTCAATCTTTGTTGGAGTAACCTATGCCCACCCAAAGCAAGTATCTTTTCCTGGGCAGCTCTCCAAAAAAGGATACTGACAGCAGATTTGTTCACTAAAATTGGTTTTGAGGGTACGTTAAGATGTCCTTTATGTGAAAAGGAAATAGAATCAGTAGATCACCTTTTGTTAAATTGTCAATACAGCAATAAATGTTGGAGATGGCTATGTAATAGTCTAGATTGGTCAATGACTATACCTATTGAGCTACTAAGTTGGTTTCAAAGTTGGCCAATATAGGATAATAAAGGTATTTGCAGCATATTATGGACAATAGCACCATCCATTTTGATATGGGAACTATGGAAGGAAAGGCATAGAAGAATTTTCAAAGAAAAATATATTGATGAGGATCATTTGATTATTAAAATAGAGGTGGCCATAGTGGAAGTTGCAAATAGCAGATTATTCTCCTGGCAAAAGAAGGAAGTAGTGCTCACAAGATGGGATAAAAAAACAAGGAATAGATGGCAAGGGCTAAAAATCCCACCATACATTGGTTATAGTAACAAGAATAATCATAACAAAAGGGCTCAAATTAGATGGAACCCCCCTAAGAATGGATGGTATAAGTTGAATTTTGATGGTGCATCATGAGGAAATCTGGGGGTAGCAGGTATCAAATGTATAATTCATAAATGGAATGGAGTAGAGATAGCTAGTCTCAGTAAGCCTATAGGGGTGTGTAAAGTGGAAAATTGAACCTCGATGATTCCCCACCTAGGAGAGAGAAAGGAAATCACTAGGACGATTTTCACTTGGGAGATACTTTACATTCAAAAGAAAGGTTGAATCCACTAGATCCAAATCCAAGGGAAACAAGGATGTGAATTCTAAGTGGATTGCAAGTTGGAATGTAATTTTCCTTCTTTTGTAAGTAGAAGAGTTGACTTGTTGACTATGCAAAAAAGAGAGATAAAATAGGTGAAATGAGGAGCTACCAATTTGGGATCGCATTGTCTCTTCAGATCTGAGATATTTAGACTGATATGGATCTGCCCTACAAATTTAGAGAAAAGTCGTCGGGACTGTGTTGAAAGTGCACAGGGTCCTCCAAAAAATCCATGAAACGAAAAGAGTTTTTCCATCTCTGCAAATGAAGCCCAACCCTACAATTACAGTAGTGCACTTGCAACCTACACATAGAAAAGAAGGGAAGAAGGGTTGTGGATAGGGGTTTGCCTCAATCAAACCCCGGTTGAGGAATCAACCTTGAAATAAAGTAATTGCAAATACTTAAATGTAAATAATGGAAATGTATACCTTGTAGATCTGCAATTTGTTGATGATGATTGCTTTGCTTCTTGAATGTAATCACAAGTGTTTGCATGAAATAGCATGTAACATGACAAAACCCTAACACATACATATGCTTGCAAATGAATGTTAGAATATTTCTCCCATGGATGAATGAAGAAGACACATGAAGAAGAAGACTTGATGGATGCTTAAAGACTTGAATGCTTGATGAAGGCCTTTTGCTTGAATTTTTCCTATCATGTATTTCGTGTATATCCTGTCTATGCAAATGAAAGGACCAAATCCCCTTTTATACATGCCTCGCAAGATTTATTCATCTCACCAAAGGCTGACATCGAGGGGATTTGGAATCCCAAAATGCAGATAGGACCAGAGGAACCTATCTTGGGGCCACCCTAAGAGGGAGGGACAGGAGCGCCATGCCCCTATCCTACCCTATCTTGGGGCCTAGACAGGGTCCTGAGGCTATCTCAGGGCTCAAATAGGAAGGACTCAGGGGTGAAGGTGCAAAAAGGGGTCTCGGTTAGAGAAGAAGATACCGTCACCAAGGTGAGGGCCTCAAATGTGGTTAAAATTGCAAGGGTCGCAATTTTATGACACTACATTTAGCCCCCACTTTAGCGGGAGTATGGCTTACACCAATACTGTCAGTAAAGTAGAAGAAATAGAGATGAATATGAGAGATACAGAGCAATACCACAAGGAGTATAAGACATCGCTAATCTTGAGGAACGGAAGCCCCCAATCCTAGGATCTTAACTCACTCAAACTTATGCAAGAGCACACAAAAACAACAAGGAAGAAGACACACAAAACAAAACAAAATGCAAAAGACACATGACAAAAACAAGACACAAGACGACAAACCAACTAGCCGAAGAGACCTCGATACTCAAATGTCTCAACAAATAATTAGGACACAAAGACCAATTCCATCACATAAACATAAGTGATCACATAAAAGAGAGAAGCTGACATCATCCATGAACCATCAATAGTAAAATTATGGGTTCATGAGAGGAAGGAGAGAGAGGAAATGAATACACACTTTGGTGATCCATTAGAAGAAAGGAAAACAAGAGAGAAACCATGGACATCTCGTCCCTAAAACTAGGTGATCCATGGAGAGAAGGACATGGAAATATAGCCCCCAGAGTCTGTCTAGGTGATCCATGTAAGGGAGGAAGGTGAGAACGTTGTTAGTTCCACCCAACCTCATGTGTGTGTGTGTGCAAGTGAGGTTCAAAACACCTCATAGGAGTATATTCCCAAGTACACTACAACCTGTATAAGATGTATAGTACAAATGTCAAGAAAGGCATGACATATCACTCTAAGAGTCTGTGCTCTGGTTCTGAGAATAATCACCCTGCATAAGAGAAAAGTGACATCATCTCACTCTAATATTATGTGCTCTGGTTCTGATAATGACCCACTGTACAAGGAAAAAGTGATGACATCTCACTCTAATAGTCTATGCTCTGGTTCCGAGAATGGCCCACTGTACCAGGAAAAAGCAGTGTCATCTCACTCTAAGAGTCTTTGCTCTGGTTTTGAGAATGACCTACTGTATAAGAGAAAAGTGAAGATGTCTTTCTCTAAGAGGTTGCCCTCTAGTTCCAAGAATGTCCCATTGTATAAAAGAAAAGTAATGACATCTTTCTCTAAGAGTTTGTCCTCTGTTCCAAGAATGTCCCACTATGCAATGCATAAGAGAAGTATAGTACAAAGGAGCATTGTGGGTGCCCCCCCCCTTAATATGTCAACATAGGTTGATGTTGATATCTTAAGGAAAGTAGAACAAGGATACCTACCTTCATCACAAAGAAGATATATGTTATGCAACAATGTCATAAATCCAAGAAAGAGAGGGAATACTCTTCAAGCAAGGATATGATAGTTGAAAAGAGATATCTTGTTGTAAGTGTAAAGGAGATCCTTGGAGGAGAAGAGATCTTTACTCAAAAGACATATAATTCCAAGAGGAGTTGTCTTAGACAAATATAACATGTTCTAGAACGAAGCGCAGAAGATGACAAGAATTCAATCCTTCCTCCTATTACTAAGTGAAAGGGATTCTTGATGAAGGATGACTCACTTTTAGCCCCAAGAGGGATGGGTAAATTTATCATAGATGTACATTACCAAGTGTGAAAGAGGTTGTAGTCAAGGACTTACACCTCTTGTATAAGAGAGAACCCTTGAGTGAACAACAATAATTCCACATAAGGAATGACGTCAAGTAATAAAACTCGCACCATCCACAATATAGGAAAGAGTGGATCCTTAGAGGAAGAGAGACAAAGAGAGATCATTTCTCCCCAAGTGTAGGACAATGAGAAGAATTACATAGCTTCTAGAGAATGACTACTCATAAGAGACATACTGTTTCAAGCAAGGAATACATCCTAACCAAGGAACAGACATGTGCTCGCATGAAGGATAACTCCATTCAAGAAAGGACATCAAGTTATGAATAAAACAATAGAATAGGTAATTTTCAAAGAGAGAGAAAGAAGAAGATAAAGGTTCCCAAAATTTCTCTAAGTAGAGGTAGTTCATAATAGAGGTAATTTGTATTTTGAATTTTGGAATCTAACTTGCAAAATTGAATAACACAAAATTCTAAGAACAATGATTAGTAAAAATTAGCCAATTGATTTAAAGAGGGAATGGTACAAATTCTAGGAATGATGATAATTATCCAAAAGAGATTGAAAATTAAAATTAGGGCCTATTGAAAAACCTCTTAATTTTAAAATTTGAAAGTTGTTGAATTGAAATTTTGAAATTTAAAATTAGGGCTATTCTTAATTAACCACTTAATTTTAAACTATATCTTGAAAATTGAGCTGTTGAAAGTGGAGATTGTTTTTTATTTTAGAGGGATCAAAATTCGATAAAATCAACCAATGTTTTGGATTTAAGCAATTAAATACAGTCATAACAGTCTCCTTAAATTTCGAGAAAAAAGTCAGGGACCATATTGAAAGTGCACATGATCTTCCCAACTTTTTCGAAAATTTTCAGGGATGAAAGCTACGATGATTTGAGAGCTAACCCCCAAAAATTGATTGATTTTACGATCTCTAGATAGGCAAAATTAAGGTTTGAATGTTGAAATAGGACCCTATTAGGGTTTTGAAAAAAATAAGAAATTGAATTGTAAATTTGAAAAAGGTCAAACCTAATGGATAGGGCCACCTTAAATAATATTTAGAAGACTGAAATTGGTTGAGATTAATTGAAATTTGCACAAAATCCAATTAAATTTGAAAATTAGGGCTTTAAGACCTAACCACTAAATTTTGAAATTTTGAATTTTGGGAAAAGGAGGGAAATTGAAAATTTAAATTTTAGGCAAGAAGACAAGTCTGACAACAATGAGAAATCTAAAAATTGAAGTAAGATCCAAGTTTTGCACAAATTCAATTTCAAATCTAGATTTTTATAAATTGCAATAAAATCAAACATTCAATTTTGAATTTGTTTTTGACCTTTAGGAGGTTTAAAAATTGATAAAATCAGCGAATTTCTTGGATTTAAGCAAAAAAATACAGTCAATTCCGACTCCCGAAATTTCGGGAAAAAAGATAGGGACCATGTGCGTACTTGGTCCGACCAACTTTTTTTGAAATTTTCAGGGATGATAGAAATTATGATTTTATTGGGAATCCAGTCGATTTGGAGATGTCTAGATCGATCAAATTAGCAATCAAAGGTCGAAATAGGAGATTCTTAAAAATTAGTGTTTTACTGTCTAACCACTTAATTTTTAGAATGAAAAGATAAATTTGAATTGCAATTTGAAATAGAAGTCAAATCTGAAACAAGCAACCAAAATACTATACTTCACAAGCTTAATTTCCTCAAAATGAAAAATTAGGATTTTTATGCAATTAACCTCTAAATTTTGCAAAAAGATCAAACTTGGAAATGAAATTTGAAAGTTCAAATTGCAAGTATTCAGATCTAACAAATAAGAAATCAAAATTAAGATGTAGGACGTTAGGTTCACCAAAATGTAAAGTGGAAAATTGAACCCTGGTGATTCCCCACCTAAGAGAGAGAAAGGAAATCACTAGGATGATTTTCAATTGGGAGATACTTTACATTCAAAAGAGGGGTTGAATCCACTAGATCCAAATCCAAGGAAAACAAGGATGTGAATTCTAAGTGGATTGCAAGTGTTAGAATGTAATTTGCCCTCTTTTGTAAGTAGAAGAGTTGACTTGTTGACTATGCAAAAAAGAGAGATAAAATGGGTAAAATGCGGAGCTACTGGTTCGGGATTGCACTGTAACTTTGGATTTGAGATATTTAGACTGAATCTGCCTTGTAAATTTGGAGAAAATTCGTCGGGACCGTGTTGAAAGTGCACACGGTCCCCAGAAAAATCTGCAAAACAAAAAGGGTTTTTTCATCTCTACAAATGAAGCCCAAACCTACAATTACAGTTACGCACCTGCAACCTACACATAGAAAAGAAGGGAAGAAGGGTTGTGGATAGGGGTTTTCCTCAATCAAACCCCAGTTGAGGAATCAACATTGAAATAAAGTAATTGCAAATACTTAAATGTAAATAATATAAATGTATACCTTGTAGATCTACAATTTGTTGATGATGATTGCTTTGCTTCTTGAATGTAATCACAAGTGTTTGCGTGAAATGGCATGTAGCATGGAAAAACCCTAACACAGACACACACACATATGCTTGCAAATGAATGTTGTAATGTTTCTCCCATGGATGAATGAAGAAGGCACATGAAGTAGAAGACTTGATGGATGCTTGAAGACTTGAATGCTTGATGAAGGCCTTTCACTTGAATTTTGCCTATCATGTATATCATGTCTATGAAAATGAGAGGACCAACTCCCCTTTTATACATGCCTCGAAAGATTAATTCATCTCACCAAAGGCCAACATCAAGGTGATTTGGAACCCCGAAATACAGATAGGACCGGAGGGACCTATCTTGAGGCGACCCTAAGAGGGGGGGACAAGGGTGCCACGGCCCTATCCTGCCTTGTCTTGGGGCTTGGGCAGGGTCCTGAGGATATCTCGGGGCTCAAATAGGAAGGACTCAGGGTTGAAGGTGCAGAAAGGGGTCTTAGTTGGAGAAGAAGATACCGTCGTCAAGGTGAGGGCCTCAAATGTGGTTAAAATTGCAAGGGTCACAAATTTATGACACTACAAGGTGGACACTAACAACATGGCAGAAATTCAAGCCCTTGTAGAAGGCCTTATTTTAGGTAAGAAGGTAAACATTAGGAATTTAGAAATAGAAGGAGACTTGGACATAATAATAAATTCTGTAAGGATTGGATCCACTCCAAATTGGAAATTAAATGGTTGATTAGGAAGAGCACTGGATCTACTCAAATAGTTTGATGAATATACAGTGAACCACATCTATAGAGAAGGGAATGAGAAAGTAGACAGATTGGAAAATCTAGGAGCTAATGGTGTTTGGGAAGAAAGATTATAAGTGATCTCAGAGGGTAATGTAGTTTGGCTAGATTAGATTTATCGACCTATAGATGGGTTGCATTTAGTAGGCTACAAAGATTAGGAATTTTGAACTCAGTAATGTTTAGACATCTCTATATTGTATGTCTTCATAAAGTGTAGAAAGGACAATAGTAAATACTCATATCTTTTATCTCTCAATCCTATGGAAGGGCCCGAAGGACTTAGAAGGATGATGACATAAACATGTGTTGAGAGGGCGTAAGTAGTGGGTTCATGATATTAGCATTAATTGGGCTAGTTGGCAATTAATTATGAAATCAAAGAGCAACCTCTAAAGTATCCATTTGAAGCCCTTCCTCACATGCCAATGTACTCATTAAATATTGTACAAGGATTCGAATTATTCACAATAATTATAAGATATCGATTTCTATCTTAAAAGAACAATGTAGAAACTCATTCTCTCAGTTCTATTTTAAAATTTGAGGGTTGGTTAATCTATTCAGCTAGTGTAGGGATATGGAGTCAAATATCATCCTACTTCCTGATGAGAATAGTGGGATGATGGCTTTCAGAGGTTGGATTAAGCACGAAAGATGATTAGGATACTAAATGAATTAGATGATTTAGCAAACTGTGTTGTTGAAGAGATAATGGGGGAAGAGACTATCAACTACGATTACAAGTTCAAGGTTAACTGTGACATCTATGTGACTTTTGTTTCAATTCTCCTGGTGATGAAGATTCTAAAAATGGAAGTAATTCAGCTCTGTAGAGAATTGTTTAAAGGAGATTTGTTCAAGGGCTTAGAATTGGCAATCCAGAATGTCAATGAAAATTTAATGATTCCCTTTTCGAAAGATTATAAGGATAATGGTCTTAGGGAAGTTTGTGTACTGGAAGAAGAGAAGGTCAAGCGCTCTATTCTGGTTTTAAAGGATAAGCAATCCTTTGAGGAGAGGAAGCCTTCCATCACCCGAAACATAGACTTTCTTCAAAAATGGTTGTCTGAAGCCAGCCGAGGGCACTAAATGGTGGATGGAATATATGAAGGAGGAATGATTTGAACCTCCCTAGGAATTCCCAGATATAGAGTTGGAAAGGTTTCAAGTGTTGTTGTCTATGATTAATAGGGCTTCCCACCTTCGGGGAGGGTCTGAGAAAGCTGAAAGAACCCCTAAAAGGAGGTTGGTTGATACCATGTTAAAAGTAGAATCTTCCTCTACAACAACTAAGAAAATGCCCCCTCATGGCGATTGTGTATATCTAGATCATAGTCTTATCAAATAGAGCAACCCTAGTCCAAGTTGATAGTGTTTTCTTATAATTACAATTTAATATATCTAATATAGATGGTTCTAGCTACCCTCTGGTGGAATTTTCAATGTATCCATTGTATACTATAGAAGCATTTCAATATATAGGTTTTTAAGCTCTCATTGGACATTTTATACACTGAATAAGTTATAGTAGCCTTGGTAGTTTTATGTTCTACTGTAATAATTTAGGAAAGGGGGTGGTATACACCGATTTTGGCTCCCTTGTCAGTTTAGTCAATTATTATGAAATGTAATGTCTGCTAAACTTTAATACTGATGATATTGTGGTAGTATTATAGCGAAGCATGTGGCCTTCTTATCTTTATGTTCTATTCAAATAGTTCAGGTGAGAGGGTGGTAAACTTATGGCTACCCTTATTCATTTATTTTAGATGTTTATTTTGAATGAAAATATCAGAAAATTTTAAAATAGCAAGATTATTATAGTAAAATTATAGCTCTGCATGAGCTTGGTCCGTTATTATGAGGATCCGATTATTACTGAGAGGGAGGGTGAATTAGTAATAAGGATAAACTGCAATCTTTCACCAATCTGCAAAATACTTTCATAAAATAGTTCATAACCAGTACCGGTAGCTGATTAAACAATCTCCAAATCAGTTTTACCAAAATATTACCGGTAGCAACTTAAGTGTTCATCATTAAACAAATATAGTAAAGACATGAAATGTATAGCTCAACAATCCAACCACAACATGAACACAAGGATTTTTCACGTGGAAACCCAAATGGGAACAACCACAGTGGGAATTGGTACCCACAAAATTTGCACTCTCTCATAATGCACCCTGTTAAAGGCCTAGCCTAGTTAGGAGCTTTATAATAATGCTTGGTTAAGAGCAAACCATGTTAGGAGTCACCCGGTTAAGGGATTTTACAACTTAACCATGTTTGGAGCTTTACCCTGTTAGGAGTAACCTTGCTAAAGTATTTAAACCCAAATTAATGAGCCACCTGGTGAAGGGATTTACAAGATCATGCATGTTAGGATCTACCCGATTAAGGGATTTTAATACTGCTGCAATTGTTAGGAAACAACAGATAAATGATCTAATCAATGCACTATCTGCTTGCTAGTACAAATCCATTTCAGCTCCAATCTTATTCACCCATGCAGACATCTCAATCTGATTTAGCACACTCTTCTTCTCTGATCACCAACACATTAAACCTCCTGAAACTTGACCTAAATACACTTTACGATTAGGTCAGTTACAAAACCCTAACCTACAATGAATTTACATCATAGATCATATCAGATCATTACAAATCATTACAGTTCATCATAAAGATCATTACAACAAATTTCAAGACAATTACAGCCATTGAATGTGTTGGCAAATGCACACTCCAATGAGACATTGTAGGTGATTGAAGGTTTTGTCATTGATGGCAACCTTACAATCCTATGACACCAGCAAGGCAATCCACCAGCACCGGTAGTAAAAGGAAACATACCAGCACAGAAGCCGAGAGGAATTTTATTGTTAATATATTTTGTTTATTATTGAAAAATTATTGTAAGCCGACTTGGCAATTTGTAAAATGACTCTTATATAAGAGAGATCATTGTAGAAAATTTTGTAATAGATAGAGGAATGTAATTAGGCGAAATAAGGCAGACCTATTATGTGAATTATAGGTTAAGGGTTTATGTAAGAAGCATAGCAGAAACTGGTACTAGATCTGGCATTATAGATGCTATTTTGAAGCAGTACAAGACACTGGATTTATATAATCCATTTTGTAAGTCAGTGAGACTTCCCATTTTGTAATTGAGCAGTGAGCTCTAGGCACTTGGCCTTCCTGCATGTGTAGGCCCCTCTTGTAGCAGTAATATTCTCTTATTGGCCAGTAAGTGAATATTGTGGGTCACAAATCCCACCGAGGTTTTTCCCACACTGGGTTTCCTAGTTAAAATATTGTTTTATGGTGTGTTTTTCATTTGGTTGCTTTTGTCTCTATTTATTGCATTACTTTTTGTTTACCAATACACAATATTAATAAGATCTACATGTTTTAAGTTAAGAAAATCTTATTACCAGTTAGATACTGATTCACCCCCCCCCCCCTCTCAGTATCTGTGGGAATCCTAACAATTGGTATCAGAGCTTGGTCCTCTATTTTCAGAAGCCTAACAGCTTGAGGAAGATCTTGACATCGGTAGAGATGGAAAACTTGATGAAGCAACTTGAAGGAGCCTTCTCAGACTATGATGCAGAAAAATTGAAAAATATCAAACTTGAAGATGATCTAAAGGCTACTCAAGATATCATTCAAGCACTTCAAGAAAATCTTACTATTTCAAGAAACAAGAGAAGAGAACTTTGTGAAAAGATGCAAAATGAGAATGATGAAAAGGAAACTCTTAGTGATCTGATGAATAAGCTGAAACAAGAAAACATGACAACAAAGAATGAGATGCAGGATATGACTATGAGATTTTATAAAGAAATTGAAGATAGAAAGAAGAATGAAGAAGACTTGACTAGAAGACTGAATGATGCTGCAAATGAAAACACAAGACTTAGTTATGAAAATGATATGTTGAAGACAGATCTGATGCATGCACAGAATGACTCAAATGAACTCATGAGACAAAAAGGTATCTTGGAAGGAGAACTGGTTGTTGCAAATCAACATAAAGAGAAATTCAAGAAAAGCTCAGAAGAACTTGGCAACTTGTTGAAGAATCAGAAACCTAATGGTGACACTAATGGTCTTAGCTTTGAAACTGGTGAAAGCACTGGCACTGTAAACACACAGGATCATAGCAAACCGGTAAGACAACCTACTGCTTATAAATTTAATGGCAAATGCTTTAACTGTAACAAGTATGGTCATAGAGAAAATCAATGTAGATCTAGAAATTATTAGAACACCAATACACCCACCAATCAATGTTCTAAATGCAACAAAATTGGTCATAACTTTGAGAATTGTAGAATGAATGTGAGATGTTATGTTTGTGGCAGATTTGGACATTTATCTAATCAATGCAGAACACAAACTGGCATAGGTTATGAAAAGGCTATTCAGAGAAATAATGTGACTTGTTATGCATGTAAAAAAATTGGACATATTGCTAAATTTTGTAGAAGCAAGTCCCCACCAGTAGACAACAAAGGTCCTAGTTTGAAAGGTAAAGAAAAGGTTGAAGAAGTAAAGCAAGAATTCTCAAAACAATGGATCACGAAATTAGAACTAAATGGTGTTGGGAATACTCCTCCACCGGTAGAACCAAGCAACACTCCACTGGCAAAACAGAGTAGCACTCCACCGACAGGAGTCTCTTCATCTAATTGAAGAAAATTCTTTTGAGGGTTTGGCAATCAATGAGAAATATGCTATTATTCCCTCGGTTGATGGTAAGAAGTTGAAATTACTTCTATACCGGCAGATATGTTAAGTAAGTACTTAATCGGCAAGCATTAAATGTGGTAGTTTGCAGATTGACATTATAAATTAGTATTTTTGGCTCCATTTTACTTCACTGAGCATTCAAACATTCAAAGAGCGTGAAATTTCCAGAGCTAAGGCATTTCGAGCAAAGAGGCAAAACATTTCAGCAATCAATCTTTCCAAAGGCAGAAAAAGGTATTTATCATGGCATCCTCTTCTGTACCTGAATTCATAGCAAACCCTACTATAGTCGAGGTAATCAAGCACCCTAGGCCTGTTTTTCAGTTAGTTCCCGAGATAGCAAAAAAGGATGATAATGTTGGTGCATTTTCCCAAATCCCCAAAGGAGTTGTTTTTGCAGAAGACCCTAGAATGTACATCCATTGCCATATAGAAGAATTAGGTGATGGGGAAATCAAGAACATGTACAAGATTGTCATATGTGATGATTCTGGTAATGTGAAACCTAAACACAAAATTATTGAAACCCCGGGATTCACAAAAATTCTTTGCATTCCAAAATTCCCCAAGGAAGTGATAAGGATAGTGTTGAGCAGGGTACATGGTGAATTTTTCTAGCTGGATTCAATTCACAAAATTACTAAGGAAGCTGTAAAAGCTATAACAGGGTTACCCTCCGCCGGTAATAGACCAGACAAGACAAAGAATGTGTCAAATGACCTGGTAATGAACCTAACAGGTGCAACATCTAACAAAAGGTCTTTAAGGGTGAATGATGTAACTGGCTTAAATGTGAGATTCATTAGCATGATTTTAGGTTACAAAACAGCACATGCAAACAGACTAAATTCAGTTTCCAGCTTATGAATAAAAAGTGCTCATGATATGGTTAAAGATAATGTGAAAATCGATATATGTTAATGGTTAAAGGATGAACTTATTGATAATCTGGGAAAGATCAAGAAGGATAAGAAAGGGACATTTAGTTTTGGTAACTTACTTGTTTGCTTAATGCTACATATAACCAAACAGGTGCCCGGTATAGGTAATAAGAACCTTGAATTTGACATACCGGTAGGCAAATAGCTATCTGACTTATTAAACAACATGGGTGAAAATAGAGAAAAGAATATTTATTGAATACTTTCAAGCATTAAAGGCCAGAATGAACACTAGAGTAAGATTATCACAAACAATTGTAGATAAATATAAGGATGACATATGCTTTGTGATTAAGAAGGATGAGATCTTAATGGAAGCAGTTATCCCAAGAACAATTTGGGTTACTAAAATGGGTTATCAGACAAATGATCACATCATTGAAACATATGCAAAAGCCCTTCTAGAAGCACCCAATGAGCCTAAGGAAGAGGTATTTGGCATTGCTGAAACCATTGAAAATCAAATTCAATCCAAGAAGAGAGTGAAGAAAGTAGAAGCAATAGTGAGGAGAGGTTTAAGGCAGGCTAAGGCTATCAAAGAAGATGTACTGAAACAAACCGGTATCACTGAAGATGAGTTACAGGCACAACAACCAGAAACTCACCTTTCATCGGTAGCAACTTCTTCAGAGAGTGACATGCCAGCTGCATTTAAAAGAGTTATGAGGAAAAGACAACCTTCACCGGTATCCACACCTTTGCCTAGAAGAACCAGACAAAAACAACAGGTAGTGAGGCCCTTGGCCAAAAAGATAACTCCAAAGAAGAAAAAGTTGACACCAAAGAAAAGGACTCAACAAAATATTACTCCGATTGACAGACTACTAGATGAAATAACAGAGGAAGGACAGCTGAAAAACATCAACAAACTATATGACTCACTATCAGTTGATGATAAAGAAAAGGTTGAAAATAGTGTTATCTTACACTTGGATATCTACAAGAAGTTATTTATGCAAGTTGTAGATGAACTACCAGATGAACTATTCAAGAGACTAGAAGCAAGAAGACAAGCTATTGTAGAGCTTGACAA
This sequence comes from Cryptomeria japonica, assembly GCF_030272615.1. NCBI lineage: Eukaryota > Viridiplantae > Streptophyta > Pinopsida > Cupressales > Cupressaceae > Cryptomeria > Cryptomeria japonica. The sequence continues at coordinate 493,657,580 of NC_081412.1, read as the reverse complement.
GAAAATTAAAGTTGAAAAATTACTTGATGTCTACCCAGTTAACTCTCCAAAAGAAATAGATGATCTAACTGCAGAGGCTAACCGGTCAGTATTCTCTACTACACATCGGCATATTGCACTAATGGTTGGAAGAGTAAATGAGGTTACAGAAGAAACTGAAAATGCATGAGATATATTCCTTGTTGAGAAGGAAAAAAAGAAGAGTATAGACACCCTAAACCAATCAAGGTATATCAGAAAGACAAGGATAAGGGAAAATGAAAGGTTGGTGGACCTCCAAGCATCAAAATAAGAGATAATTTATCCCCACCACCTCTGATTACTCCAGTGGTAACAACGACTGAAGATCAACCGGCTGATGAGAATATGAATATATCACAAGAGGATACAAATCCTAATTCTGAGGTACTATATACAGTAGATGTTGATACTAAGAAGGTCAACATTGTGGTAGATAAGGACACAACCGGTAAGATAGATAAGGCTAGTGAGCCACCGGTAACTGATAACATAGATAACACAGAAGGTAAACCAACAAATGAGAAAACAAAACATCAAACAGAGCAACAAGCAGAGCAACAGGCTCCAGCATAGGAACGGGTTAATACAGAATCAGTGCCACTGGCAACTACTGAGCAAAACAAACCATTGCTTAAGGAAATGAAAACACAGATTGACCTACCAAAGGTCACTGCAAGCAAGGATATTGCTCCCACGGACGGAATTCAAAATGTTAGCTCTTCAACTGCAGGATGTAAATCAACAAATGTAACTGAAGTTCTTTTAGATTCTATAAAGAAAATAACAGATTGTAGTTCACAGGCATATACAGCTATAGATGACACAATTCCAATTTTGAAGATGATAGCTCCAAAATGCAATGTAGATAATAAGGATTCTTTGAGTCAACTTGACACTTTGTCTAAATATATTACTGACAACACAGTGATAGTTGAACAAATAAAGGAGGAAGCATTCAAAGAGAGGTTAGAAAAAGAAAAATATAAATTCTTTGAGGAACAAATAAAGAAGTGTACAAGGCAGTTTGACACACTTCTACTGGAACTGTGCAACACACTTAAGGAATTCAAAACTTTGTACAAAGACACTTGTAAGACAAACCTTTTGACAGTTGACATAGACAAGAAAATGAGCAAGATACAGGAGGAAATTAATAAGCTAGCTGATAATTTCATTAATTCATCTGATTCATTATCAATTGTTAAGCAAAAGATAACAAGTTTTGAGGAAGAGTTACTAAAGCTAGAAAGAGAAAAGGAGAAAATAAAAAGTAAGGCTAAGGATCTGAAATGGAGATTAAGTCCAAAGTTGGACTACCACGCATGTTTAAGGAAAGAAATATCTGATGCATTAGTACAAGGACAAAAAACACCGGCAGAGCAAATGTAACACCTCACCGGTACAATTCAGAGGAAAGAGGCTGCAATAAAAGACAGTAAAATGTTCATTGAGAACTTGAATTTGGTTATGGTAGAACTTTTTCAAATTATAACCAACCGGTTACAAGGTTGAGACAGGAAACTACACTCTATTGACACTTTGACAACCTTTTTCATTGATGCCAAAGGGGGAGTAGTGGTATGAGAAAAATCCAATAACTTAGGGATCATCTGCTCAGGGGGAGCACACATTTTTGGTAACAATTTTTGGACTTCAATTTTTGGATACACTTCTGATTTTTTCTCATGAGTGTTGCCATCAATGCCAAAGGGGGAGATTGTTGGCAAATGCACACTCCAATGAGACATTGTAGGTGATTGAAGGTTTTGTCATTCATGGCAACCTTACAATCCTATGACACCGGCAAGGCAATCCACCGGCACCAGCAAAGTTATATTCTACACCGGCACACAGACCACCGGCACTGGCAGTAAAAGGAAGCATACCGGCACAGAAGCCGACAAGAATTTTATTGTTAATATATTTTGTTTATTATTGAAAAATTATTGTAAGCCAACTTGGCAATTTGTAAAATGACTCTTATATAAGAGATCATTGTAGAACATTTTGTAATAGATAGAGGAATGTAATTAGGCGAAATAAGGCAGACCTATTATGCGAATTATAGGTTAAGGGTTTATGTAATAAGAAAAGAAGAAATTGGTACTAGATCTGGCATTATAGATGCTATTTTGAAGTAGTACAAGACACTTGATTTATATAATCCATTTTGTAAGTCAGTGAGACTTCCCATTTTGTAATTGAGCAGTGAGCTCTAGGCACTTGGCCTTCCTGCATGTGCAGGCCCCTCTTGTAGTAGTAATATTCCCTTATTGGCCAGTAAGTGAATATTGTGGGTCACAAATCCCACTGAGGTTTTTCCCACACCGGGTTTCCTCGTTAAAATATTGTGTTATGGTGTGTTTTTCATGTGGTTACTTTTGTCTCTATATATTGCATTACTTTCTGTTTATCGGTACACACTATTAATAAGCTCTACATGTTTTAAGTTAAAAAAATCTTATTACCGGTTAGATACTACTTCACCCCCCCCTCTCAGTATCTATGGGAATCCTAATAGAATGATCATAACAAATCACCGCACATCGATCTGATAAGCTATCAAACCCTTAACACATTTTGCTAAGCACTTCGTTGTTTCCCAAGAAATTTGATCATTGTACACGCTTAAATGCAATCTTATCATCACAAATGGTTTCTGACACATCACCACTAAGTAATGAACATGATAAGATTCACCGCCAAACCATAAAACATCACCGATTAAAGATCTTGTTACAGGTTCTTAAACCCTACACTGAATATACAACAATAAATTAGAAACTTGACTTTCGGTTCTCCAAACATGATGCAATTGTAACCATAGATGCATTATGATGTCATAAGCATACATTCCAAACCGCAACACTTAACTCAACACAGATCTATACCGCAATTATCTCCTTCATTGTTCCCGCTTACTGGTTCATTGTCAACTTAGCAAACATTCCATTACCGGTTAGGCTTTACTGGTAGACTTAGATGACATACCAAAACATAAACAAGAATAAATAGACAAGGTTGCCATCAATGACAACACAAATAACTGATCAAAAAGCATCATATCACAATTATATCATCACCATAGTCCATCAATATATCATCACCAACAATCCTTTAATATATCATCATTTACTGGTACACCATCATCTCCATCAATTATGCCAACAATTGCCAACATTCTCCCCCTTTGGCATTGATGCAAACACCAAAAACTACAACATCAAAAGCTCATCATGAAACATGTTATGTCTATTGTACATCATTTTCCAGTTATTAGTTCTTCTCCTTTGCTCTTTATTGATCTTCTCCCCCTATCATATGTCTTCTCCCCCTTTGACAACAATGCCAAAGGTGCAAAGGCATCTTTTGTCATCATCTCAGCTACTTCATCTCCATCATCTTTGTATGTCACATCTTAGTTTCTCCCCCTAAGGAGTAGCCCACTTCTCATCAATTCACTGAGAAAGATATTCAGGGAATCCACTGGATTGATGTTGCATCCTAGTTGATGTTAGGTAGGGGTATAACCCCTAACTTTCCTCTAAGATATTCAAAAGTTGACTTAGGAAAAGGTTTGGTGAATATATTTGCCAACTGCTCCTTACTTGATACATGCTCCATTCTCACTTTCTTTTCCTGTACTCTTTCTCTCATAAAGTGATACTTCAATTCAATATGTTTAGTTCTAACATACTATACCGGGTTCTTAGAAATGTTTATAGTAATAGTATTATTATAATGTATGATCATTGGTTCTTTCATATCTTGCTTGAAACCTTCCAAGACATGTCTCATCCATATAGCTTGTGTACAATTCATGGATGCGGCTACATAAATTGCTTCTGTTGTAGACTGGGATATACAAGTTTGTTTCTTACTAGTCCAAGATACCAATCTACCACCTAGAAATAATGTACCACCTGTTGTGCTTTTTCGGTCATCTACATTTTCTACCCAATCAGCTTCAGTGAATACCTGCAAAGAAAAAATTCCTTTGTATAGATACCACAATCCATAATCAATTATCCCTCTAAGATATCTGAATATTCTTTTCACCATTGTTATATGTGTCTCCTTAGGGCTCTTTTGAAATCTTGCAACTAAACCGACTGCATGAGCAATATCCGGTCTACTATGAACAACATAGTGAAACTTCCCAGTCATGGACCTATGTTCCTTCTCATCCACTGAGGGTGAATCATCATCTTTAAGAGCTTCTCTCGCTATCTTTGGTTCAACTGTGGAAATCAGACATGCACTTTCTCTTATATTTCTTTTTGTTTGAACTACAGCATTCTTGTCACCAATTATTTGATCTTCAGAATGATTTAACCTAACATACCTTGGTCGGTCTTGTAGCCTCTTCTTGTTCTTCATCTTTTTCATCTACCAGTTCTTCATCCATTGGTTGAGCATCATCATATGCATTGTTCTGCTCAACATCTTTCTGCACTTATGGTTCAACAATCACAAGTTTTTGTCCCTTAACTGCATCAAATTAGCTGGTAACATCAAATTCCATCACAATTAGGGTTTCCGATGAGATTGATCTTCCACCGATTCACTTTTCCACAAATCACCATAATCTACTATCGACTTCTCCAAAGTAGCAATCAAAAGCTCTTCTATGTTTGTGTTGCTCTCCAGATGTGTTCTCAAAAATGCTAAGTAAAACATGAGACTATAAAACACCTTTTATTTGCCTTTTGTCATACCAGTTGAACATACCCTAATCATTGTTCAACTCTAAAACTTGATATTGACACACATATCACATTCAATTTACCGATTTGAGATGTAATCTATTCAAAATTACTTCATAATATCATATTTCACCAAAATATGCATATTTTACTTACCGCATACCATTCAGGGGGTCTAGAAATGGATCTGACAATATGTTCCCCCTAAGCTTCATCATAGCTCAGTTTACCAGTGAAGGATTCTCCACACTAGGTGAAGAATTGGAGTCTTCTATTGGTTTCTCATCACTCTTCTTTCTATAGATCTTGTTCATTTCACTCCTGGTCTCTTCCACATCTATTCTTTTCTTTCCTTTTTGGTCAATAGACTGATTAACTGGTTTGTTCATTTTAGCTCCACAAAAATTTGCAAGGTGTCCCAGTTTATGACAATGTAAATATGCCATTCCAGATTCTCTCTAGGGTATAGAATTACCTCTATCAATTCTTCTTCGACAATTCATAGCAACATGTCCATAGTTATGACAAATAGTGCAAATCACATTCTATCCATTCTCCATTTCATAAGGACTAGACCGGTTCACATAAGGTCTCTGTCAGGTAGGGTTCCTCCGGTCATTGTAAGATCTCTACCAAGTAGGGTTCCTCTAGTCATTGTAAGATCTCTGCCATTCGCCATTAGACCTCTGACCCATGTAAGATCTTTGATTGTTCACACTTGACCTGCACTCAATAGCTCTATCCCCATACTTATTTCAATTTTAGCAATAACCATTAAAAGTGCTAGGCATATATCCATCATATGTATTAGGTCTAAAACCTTCAAAAGTACTGGATCTACTTCTACAGACATTAGCCATATGACCTACCTTATGACGGTTAAAACATACTGGTTTGTAGGTTCTCTTATTGGTGTTCTTCTTTTTTGTCTTTGATGTAGATTTGGCTTCATGCTTGGTGTCCTTGGTACCTAATGGCTCTCCTTGTTCAAAGGTTGTGTATCTCAAGCCATGTGTATCTCTTGACTGCCTTTGTGACTGAACCTACTCATCAAGCATAGCAGTGTTCTTGTTGTATTTAGCCAATATCTCATTACAATCAGCCAACTCCTTAGTAAGATCTTCATTATTTTTCATAAGACTCTCTCTAAGAGACATAGCCATGTCTAGATTAGCTTGTATTTCCTCTTTTTCTTCTTTTTCTTCTTGAAGTTGTGCATGCAAGGTACTAATCTCCTGGTTCAGCTTTAAGATCTCATGATCCTTATCTTTTATTGTGTCTTCAGTTGTCCTTCTGGCTTCCAACTCTTGGTTCATCCTGATGGTAAGGGCTTCCATCTCTCTCCTTATATTTGTCTTATCATCATTCTTCTTATCCACCTCATTTACCAAGGCATCAATGTTTGCTTCATCAGATGAACTTTTTCAGTGAATTCCATCAACTGCTCAGCCAGCTCTCTTCTCTTAGCCAGTTAAGCTTTATACTTAACCTTTAATTCATCATAGGCTTTTTCAAATTCTACAAGCTTATGTGAAAGCTCTCGTTTACTCATTGAACCTTCCCCCATAATATCCTCAAGGATATTTACCTCAAGCGGTTACACTTCTGCACAAACAGGACCTAATGCTCTGATACCAATTGTTATTGTGAGGATCTAATTATTACTGAGAGGGGGGGTGAATCAATAATAAGGATAAACTACAATATTTCACCAATCTACAAAATACTTTCACAAAATAATTCATAATCAGTACCGGTAGCTGATCAAACAATCTCCAAATCAGTTTTACCAAAACATTGTCGATAGCAATTTAAGTGTTCATCATTAAGAAAATATAGTAAAGACATCAAATGCATAACTCAATAATCCAACCACAAGGATTTTTCACATGGAAACCCAAATGGGAAAAACCATGGTGGGAATTGGTACCCACAAAATTTGCACTCTTTCGGAATGCACCCAAGTTAAAGGCCTAGCCCGGTGAGGAGCTTTACAATAATGCCTAGTTAAGAGAAAACCATGTTAGGAGTCACCTGGTCAAGGGATTTTACAACTTATCTCTGTTAGGAGCTTTACCCTGTTAGGAGTAACCTTGCTAAAGGATTTAAACCCAAATTAATGAGCCACCCGGTGAAGGGATTTACAAGATCAGGCATGTTAAGACCTACCCAATTAAGGAATTTTAATACTACTACAACTGTTAGGAAACAACAGATAAATGATCTGATTAATGCACTATGTGCTTGCTAGTACAGATCCATTTTGGTTCCAATCTTCTTCACTCATGCAGACATCTCAATCTAGTTCGGCACAGTCTTCTTCTATAATCACTGACACACTAAACCTTCTCAGACTTGACCTAAATACACTTTACTATTAGGTCAGTTACAAAACCCTAACCTACAATGAATTTACATCATAAATCATATCAGAGCATTACAAATCATTATAGTTCATCATAAAAATCATTACAACAAATTTCAAGACAATTGCAATCATTAAATGATCATAACAAATCACCGCACATCGATCTAATAAGTTGTCAAACCCTTAACACATTCTGCTAAGGACTTCCTTGTTTCCCAAGAAATTTGATCCTTGTACGTGCTTAAATGCAATCTTATCATCACACATGGTTTCTAACATGTCACCACTAAGTAATGAGCATGATAAGATTCACTGCCAAACCATAAAACATCATCGGTTAAAGATTTTGTTACCGGTTCTTAAACCCTACACTGAATATACAACAGTCAATTACAAAATTGACTTTCGGTTCTCCAAACATGATGCAGTTGTAACCATAGACTCATTATGATGTCATAAGCATACTTTCCAAACCACAACACTTAACTCAACATGGATCTCTATCGCAATCATCACCTTCATTGTTCTTGATCACCAATTCACTGTTAACTTAGCAAACATTCCATTACCGATTAGAGTTTACCGGTAGACTTAGATGACATACCAAAACATAAACAAGCATAAACAGACATGGTTGCCATCAATGACAACACAAATAACTGATCACAAAGCATCATATCACAATTATATCATCACCAACAGTGCATCAATATATCATCACCAACAATCCTTTAATATATCATCCTTTACCAGTACACCATCATCTCCATCAATTATGCCAACAATTTCCAACATAGCCTTATTTGCAGTATAATCTTTAAAGAGTCATAATCAGTAACTCTTTGCTTATTTAGACATTTTAAGCTTATCAGTATGAATAACTTATGCATTATGGAAGGATTATTAGGAGATTATTTCTTGTATAAATATTAGGAACATCTAACAACCTTGTAGAGATTTTTTCCTAGTCTTAGGAGATAGGAAAGAGGCATATTGTCGGTCAATGAGGCAGGTAACCCATAATATCTCAATCTTTAGCATGCAAATTGATTAAATCTTATAGCATTTCATTATTTTCTGATGTATGTATGGGCTACTTCTTTCACTACTATTCATTTTCGACTTAGGCCCCTTTATCTATCAAAAAAAAATTAATATATTAAAAATTATACTATTTGAAAAGCTTATAATAAGGACTTACATAATTAAAAACATTTTTTTTAAATGAATTCTTTTGACCGCCCAAAAGCTAATGTAAAAGTAGTTTTTTATCAACATTTTGATAGGTGTGAAGGAGACTTCGTTGCAAGTATGATTTAAGAGTGTAGAGGTTCTATCCAAGGGATTTTGATCTAAGAGGCTTTGATCTAACTCTATTCAATTAGTTTCTTCAAATGGGACCTCTCTATGCTTAAATCATTATATTTTCTAAAAAAAGTATGATTTCAGCAAAAATCAGGATGTACCAAAAAGTGTAACCCAGTATTGTGAGATCACCCACCTAATAAACTTTTTGAATCTGAATTTGATATCAATTGAAGAAATTAAAACAAGCGGACACAAAAATTGCTCAATAGTAAATAAATATTTATATTAATTCAATGAAATTACAAAATACTTCTTGATCACAAGATTAAGGATCAACTAATCTCAGAAGATCAGAGATAGATTTCAAAAGGTTATTGGGTTCAAGAAATTTGTGGAGATCAATGGATTCAGTCAAAAGGTTTAGAGCTACTAGAAGAATTTTTGAGTAGGTTGGGCATCGTTTCATGAGATTAAAAAAAAACTACAATAAAAAATAGAGGATTTAGCCATTAAAAACATAGTACTCTACCTCTTGCCAAATTCAATGTATGTTTCATTTTTTTCTGTTGATGTTGGTTTAAAGAGGTAAGTCTTAGTTGTTATTTAATTTTTCACTCTATTGTTATCATTTTATCTATTGGTTTAAAGGATAGAACTGCTTTAAAAATTGAACATCAAAATGATTTAAATGGAGGCAATCAAACTCTATTTTAAATTCCCTATTTTTATTTTTGAATTATTCTAATATACAACAGTTTCTTTTTATTGTAACTTATACAAATAACAAACAGGCTAATTATTTAAAGAATTTGTAGCCTCTCGAAACAAATTATTACATCCAATAAACACTTTGAAGACTCTAAATCTAAATGTAAATGGCAATTTATATCATTTGACTAGCATGAATTATGTCTAAACAAAGCATTATTCAAATGGTCCTATTAATCATATACTTAAACTAAGTGAATACTACAACTTCTAATTAACCAGCTAACTAGAGATGATTTGAAACCATTCTCAAACATCTTGAAAGTGTATACAAGAAATATAAATATCACTTATACTCAAATGTTTATTTTATTTATATATTCTAAAGAAGAAGTAGATTTTGACCTATATAGGGAGGTAGAGAATGATTTTTTTCTTGGAAATGTGAGTGTGTTATTGCATTCTTTCATCATAACACAAGTGTGTTATAGTGTACTCACATTATAACATGTTCACATTATAGAACACTCCCATTATTCCATACTTTCATAATTCATAACCCTTAGGGTTGGATTTTCCTTGGGAATCCAACCCAAAGAGTTGGACTAACATTTCAACAACCATGTATATATTTTTGATAAATTTTAGAAAAATAACATAATGTCAAGTGCGTTATCCATCAAGTTTGATAGTCTTTCAATGTGGAGTAAAAGAGATACCACAATAATGTTAGGCTCTATCTTAGCTTTATATTCATGTAATTTTTTTCATGTTTCAAATATTTTTTAAGGTTTTAATCTTTAATTTATTTTGTTAGTGTAATGGATGAATGAGGTTTCACAAGTTTAGCTATGTAAACTAGAAAAAGACCTATTTCGAGCACATTACATTAAAAGGAAAATGAACCCAATAGATCCAACTTCAATTCTATTAGGAAGAGGGTTGAATGCAAATTGGATTTGGTTCCCTTTTGTTTGAGTTGAAGATGCAATTGACGAGATATAATTTGAATTCTAGATCTAAGGCAAATGATGGAAAATTGACACAATAAGTTCCAGTTGTCATGTAGAGCTGTAAAGTTGGATTTGAGGATAGGAAATAGATCAAAATCTATGACTAAAAATTTGGCTAAAAGTGTGGGACTAGGGTGCTTGGGGTGACCTAGTCCTTCAAATGTCAAAAGTAGACAAACTGAATATTTTCTAGATCATAATGGTGCATAGAATCTCATATCAGCTCGGTAGAAATTTTTGAGACCAAGTAGTGTGGGGTGAACGGATCTTCCACTTTTCGTGTCTTCAAAAGTCAAAACTGATTATCATCATCTACTCTGCCAAATACTTCGCTTCTGGCTTTTGAGTCAATTTCTTGCACACATAATGATGGAAATTTGTTTGTCAAAGGGGGTTTGCCTAGGCCAAATCCTAATTTAGGAATTAACCTAGATTTTTAAAATAGAAATTAAACTTGAATTGAATTAGAAAGCTTACCTTTTGAGGGCAAAGCTAGATCTAAAATTGAATTACTTGAATGTAAGTGATTATACCTTCAATAGGTGATGCAATGCTCTTAGGATAAGTCCTCCATGTCTTGATGTAATATCATGATAAATCACTTAAAATCCATCATGAAATCATAATCAAAATAAAATGGAAGATCCCTTGACGTAACTTGTTGCTTCTTGAATCAAACTTGCTCTTGAAATGTTTCTCTTGAGTTGGAATGATAACATAATGATGAGATAAGAATGTGATAATAGTATATTATGAGAATCGAGAGGGATGCCTAATATAGGGATTTAATAACTAAAATCACCTTTAGGTCGACTTAGATTTAGTGTACTTTTGCATGGAGCTACATTTGAATGGGGTAGGACTGCCTTATTATCATCCCAAAATTTGGGGCAAAAAGCGTGTTGAGTGAATATTTTTTCACTAGCTTACCAATGACAAAATATATGATTCACACATAGCTATGTTGAGAAATTAATCTCTCCTCTCATCAAGGGGAGGTTCCCTTTGAAATTTCTTCTCTAATCAACAAGAAATTAAAATTTGTGGGTTAGTTTTGGGCATATAACTCTCTTTTTTTAGATTCTATGTATTCTCCCTCCACTTTGTTACAATTTCCCTATCACTTTTGATACTTAAAGAAATGAACGAATTAATCCAACAAACTATACCAAATTTTACAAGCAAGAAGCACAAAGTCTTTCTTGAATGTAACAGTAACTTAAACTAATTATCACAAATGGTAAGAAATCCAACTTCCAGCTCAAAGTCTTCAAGTGTAATTACCCAATCCTTAAAACTACAAGCAATAGTAGCAATACAAAGCCTACCACTAATCACTTAACAATAGAAAATTTCCCAAATATGCAAGGAGGACAAAGTCTACTTTCACAATTCAAGAGCTCTTTTACCCACATAACAATATCTCCAATATCAAGGAATTAAAGAACATATATAAGTAATGAACATAAGAACATTAACTCATATAAACAATTTTTGACACAACACAAAGTTTGAGATCAAATAAAATTTCTTTCTCTATTTGCTTGATTGAATCTCCACGACAAAAGCTCAAAGTCTTAGTTGAGGCAAAAATTCGGTAGACTTTTGCTTAGCATAATCAAAGATAAAAAAAAATATACAAATGAGGGTCCTCCTTATATATGAAAAGAGAAGAGAAAAATATGGGCACAGTTGACTAATTCAACTGCACAGTCCCACTTGACTACAACTATAGCAGAAAGAAATTATGCAGCTGTGAGAAAACTTGCAGCATCTAACAATGCAACTACATGAAAATAAAATGTCAAAAGGGGACACTTTATTCATCTTTCTCCTCCTCATTAGATTTGTGAAATTATTCGAACTTAGTCAGGATGGCCTCCATCTCAACTTTGTCTGGCATTGGGGTAGAGTTTTTGATAACACGAACATGGTAAATTGCATCTTCAGCCTTCACATATTTCTTTTTTTCCATCTTTCAGCATGGATGCAAGGACCTCAAAACTGACTTGAATCTCCAGTAACTTATCAAATACACTTAGAGAGAAATCTTGTTCCATGCAGTGATCCATTGGAGAAAGAAACTCTTGCATGATGGTGTCACTAGTAACAAGATTTTGATTGTCATCATATAGATAGCAAGGAATGTCAACAATTCTAGCAGAAATGAGATCAATCTCATCATCACCTTCCTTCCTTTCTCGATCTAGTTCTGCAATCATGAATCTTATTGTCTCTTTTTTATGAGACAACAATGATAAGATTTGGATATATTTTTCTCTTGTGGGAACTATTTTATTCTCCACGAGGACATCTATTCTGTAGTCCTCCATTTTGCTCCAAAGGGTTGCACTCCTCTCAATATCTTCAATTTCTTGAGATAGTAAAGTCTTGATACTTTGCATTTGACTTTGAATTACTTCAAAATCAGCCAATAACCCAATTGTTGAACTTAGAAGATGAGACCCCTCTGATTTCAACCATGCAATCCACTCATCTACTACTCAGCCCTTGACTCCCACCTATTCAACTTTCTTTAGAGCCTCAGTATCTATTGAGGAACCAATAGGCTCGATTTCTTGGGAGGATTGTGTAACCTTGAGAAGAACGTCGGTTAATTGCTCACACTTTTGTTTTAAATCATTCTTCTCATCTCTTTCTTGATCAAATCTCCGCAACAAAGACTCAAAAGCAGTTTGAGAATTCATCTTAACGCTCTCATGCGTTTCCACTCCAAGTCCTATGGTTTACATGGTATAATCCTCAAGTTGTATATTATCTTTACTTTTATTTGATGACAACACCATGACCTCAGCATATTTCCTCTTAGTAGTTGGATCTACTAATACCCGAGAAATAGTCTTCGTCTTTTTTGTACCTTTGGGCTTTGGGGGAACCAACTGCTCAAAATCAAACTCATCGGGTGAAATCGCCTGTTTCTTTCTCTTGGGTGCTACTACCTCCATCCAAGGTGGTAATTTTGGATTGGTAGGTGGAGTAGTAGCTTCTTGTTGAGTACCAATTGGTATTTCAGGAGCAAACTGGCTTGAACTTGAAGCGGTTGTGGATGTTATTATTGGTATCAAAGAGAAAGTATCCAGTGACATGCCAGCTGATGTAGTAACAATGAGCTACTGACACCTCTTTAGTTACAACCACGGATGGGAGAGTGGAAGGTGATGTGGAAATAATTTAAGTACTTACCAGAGGTGCAACTTCTGTTATGACCATTGTAGAAGGTAAAGTCATCATCTGTTGTTCCGCAAATGCTTTCTCCATAGTTTTAGGAAAATTCAACATTGAAGATTCAATGGTGGTTGAAGGAATATCATTCAAACTTGAAAAATTGGATAATGTGAGAAATTGTTGAGCAGCTTCTGACTATGTCATGTCCATATCTAACTCCTCATCATAAAATCCCTCATCCTCTTGATCTAAGTCAGTTTTAATGGAATGAATAACAACTTATGGATGGGCTGGTGCCTATGAGGTGGCAGAGACATTAATCTCGCCATGATGTGTTGACTTTTCAACCTGTGCTTCCTCTTGATGAGGATTTTCACCTTCTTTCGGCTCCTTTTCTTTCTCAGTCTCTTTAGTAGACTGTTGCTCTGACACTTTTGGGGTTGTCTCCTACGTTGTTGAAGATGACTCACCTTGTTTAGACCCCTTAACTATGAATTTAATTTTGGGTCCTTTTCCCTTAGATTGGGTTGCAGGACCTGAGGATGGTGCTTGTTGATCTGCTTTGCTCTTGGTCCTTGTTTCAGTCATAGTTGTCTTACCAACTGGACCATCACTATTGTCATCATCTCCAGAACTAGCAGGAAGTTGTTTCATTCTAAGATTCTTCTTCAACAACCATGCATTGGTATTTGCCAAAATGGGGGAAATTCTTTGAGTAATAGACTTACTCTCCTTCTTCGACCATTGCACCAGTGGGAGTGGTGAATCAACAATCTTATTTTCATAATAGACTGGGTCTACTATGTCATCAATATCCTCCATGGTCATTGGGATTTTTTCTAGATCCAAATTTTCAATCTGCTCTAGGGTAAGACGACTGAAATCCACTCTTCTTATGTCTTCTTCATCTTGGCAATCTGTTCATACATCTTCAAACCTAAAAACATGGGTGTAATTTCTTTTAAGCTTATTCTTCATGCCATGAAAAATCAAAATTATTTCACGCTTTGAACCTTCTCATAGTATTCCATTTCATCTCTTCTTCCATGTTCTTGGCCTTGGGATTAGTTAAAACTGAATACCGACCAATAGATTTTGAAAAATTCAATCCAGTCTTATGTGCTTGTGATTGCTTTTCATGCACAAAAATCAGTTATTGATACAGCTCCATGAGTACAATCTTGTCAGATGGATATCTTGGTACAATGAAAGGTTCTCATGTAAAACATCCTATCCGGATGTAAGTGAATGTTGGGAATTGAAGGAAAACACATCCAAAATGAGAAACCCTGTTATATGCTGCCTCCAAGAGCCTTTTCTTCTGCAATTCTTTGTCAAACATGCACTTCCATACAGAAAAGAAAGTGTCATTAACTCTTCTGAAATGGTTCCCTTGATTATGGATCATGAGTTGATCATAATAATTTCAGATAAGCATTAACCTCCTATCACCTTTTGTAAATAAACCTAGATATTGCCTCATGGAAGCAGCTGCATATACCAAGTACGAGGTCATATAAAATTTCAATATTACCTAATTTTCCTTCAATTGTGACAAGAGTGCATCACTGATCTGTTCACCCCAATCAATCCTAGCAGCTCCTTTCCTAATTATATTCATGTAATAGCACATCCAGTTTTGGAAATAATGAGAGTCTTTCAAACCTTTCACCCATGCCAACATGGTGACCATATCATTGTATTCCTCATTGAAGTCACTTCTATGGAAATATTTAGGCCATCTAGAAGTAGTAGAGTTTCTATCAGCAAAGAGGTAAATTGTATTAATTACTTTCTTGCATTTTACCTCATTTTTCTCATAATACTTCTAAGCACTTTCTTGAGAAATAACGACCACTTCCTCGACTAAAGAACCCTTGAATACACTATTAAAGAAAATTTTGTCCAATGTCATAACCACATTTTGATCATCATCCTTAACCTATCTTGTATTTGGATCGAAGTGATCCGCCACTGCAAGTACAAAGTCTAGATCATGACCTGTGACGGGGAAAGAAGCATATTTGTGCAACTCAGATCTAATCAAGTTTGTTAGGTGAGAAGGAGCTTTATCAACTCGATCAATAAACTCCTGCATATTAACATGACCAATCTCTGTATCCCTGATCTCTTTGATGTTGGAATCTACTAAGCTTTATGGGTACATGTTCAAGTATTTGTCATACTTGTACTTCATTTTCTTTACTGATGACTTGCCTGGTGAGGATTCCAATTGACTGGAAGAAGGCTCTGATTTATCATGAGGAGACCTTGAAATTTATAAATTACTACATTCAACATCGAGGATTAGCTTCTTCAATAGTCATCATCATCAGAAAACCAAATTTTATCAACTGGATCAAAAATTCGGAGTCAGAACGGGCTTGGGAACAAAATTGGTAAAAACTGGCAGGTCGGGGAAAAAAGTTTGACCTACACTTCAGGAGTAAAAATTTGCACATCAAAATTTAGTGTAGGGGTAAAACATCTTCCTTGCATATCAGACTTTAAAGTCTGATGTGCAAGTTGGGGAAAAGCCATCAACACATCAGACTTTAAAGTCCGATGTTCAGGTTGAAAAAAGTCATTAGCACATCGGACTTTAAAGTCCGATGTGCAATTGAAAAACCTTTCAAAAGACAAGCACAACGGACTTTAAAATCTGATGTGCAGGGGAACTGACAACTGATTGACATGTCGGGTTTTAAAACCTGACATGTCAATCAGACAAACTCATCTCACATATCAGACTTTAAAGTTTGATATGTGAGGTTTAACCCTCCTGCTAACACGTCGGGTTTTAAAACCCAACTTGTTAGCAAGAGGGCATCTCCCGCATATCGGACTTTAAAGTCAAATATGCGGAGATATCTGCCTTCACCTGCATGTTGGGATTTGAAGCTCGACACGCAGGCAAGGGAAGAGAGGTAGGAAGATGAACAAAAAGATCAAACGATAATTGGACATTAAAGTTCGAAGTGCCCTCAACCTCGAAGGGAAGGTTAGGAGCAAACGGATTTCAAAATCTAATGTGCTCCAACAAATTAAAACCCAAAGGAACAATGAAGAATAAAATAAGAAAGGCGAAGCAAAAGGAAAAACTTGAAAGAATAAAAACCTACCACAATCCATGTGGGCGAAGAAAATCTAATGACTCCATGAGGTGATCGAGATCGAAATCGCAAGAAAAGAGCAGGAGGGCATGCGAGGAGAAAAGATAGAAAAGAGAAATGAGAGATTAAAACCAAAATCCTAATAAATAACCCCCAAACTAACCATTAATGCCCTCATTAATGGTTAAGCGCGTCATGCATGTCAAACTTTAAAGTCCGACATGCAGGATTAAATCACTTGCAAGTCGGATTTCAAAGTTTGACATGCAAGCTACTGTAAAATAAACCTGCACATTGGACTTTAAAATCCGATGTGCAGATACAAAGACCCTGCAGGTCGGACTTTAAAGTCCGATCTGCAAGAGAATGACTACCTGTAGGTCAGACTTTAAAGTTTGATGTGCAATTCCTTCAAAAGGGAAAACCCTGCAGGTCGGACTTTAAAGTCTGACCTGCAGGCAAAACTACAAATCATAAAAGAACTCAAAAATAATCAAAACAAGAAGCGGAAAGCAAAAGGAGCTAACCAACGAAGTCAGTCAAACTCTCCTAAATGACATGAGGTACGAAACAGACCAATTTCATAGGGTTGCCTCATGATTTTAGCCGCACTGAAATCGAGGACAACAAAGCGCAAGATCAGGGTGCTTGGGGCAACCTAGTTTTTTTGGATTTTTAGGGATGCAAGATAATGGGGTTCTAATGCTAATTCTAGCTTGGTGGCTCAAAACATGATGTATAGATATGTGAAATATATTTTGGAAGTTGAAATAGGGGGAGTATAAGGATAAATCGGGATAATAAAAGATGAAGGGCACGCCTAGATTTACATGCCCAAATAATAGTGTGATGATGTAATAAAGTGGAATAAAACCCACACTAGTACATTCGGAGCTGATTTTGTCAGATTTTTGACGAATTTTCGTCAGAGTGTCAACAAAATCCACCGTTGAAAACTCGGCATCAGATTGGTCGATGATGCCATGCCCGTCAGAAATTCGACAATCCAATGGACTCTACCAATGGTCAAAGAAGTCATCGATCGAAAGCTTGGTATTCGTCGTAATTCCGACGATGATCATTTTTATAAAATAAATAAATATAAAAGAGCCATCGAAGGAAGGAAGTTCTTTCAATTTGTTTTAGATCCTAAGGGGTTCAGGGTTTAGGTTTTAAGTCACTTCAATACCTGAGAAAAGCCCTTTTGGTTTCTAATTTGGTGTTACCATACTATTCAGTTAAGCGATGGGTCCATTTATAATAATAGTGTTCTCCCCTTGTCATTTACCTAGGCGGTCCCTTTAAATATTGTATTCTTGTTCGCTTTTAATCTACCTTTTCTAATGTCCATCGGGCATTATAAGTATCATGCGACTTTCTATTGATCTGATGGCCCGCATTGATTCACAACCAAAAAGTACTCGAAACTTAGTTTCAGCGAAGTAGCAAAAGGCCAAGGTGGACCCAGCATATAGGTTTGGACCAAAGCTAAACACCGATCAAGTTTCATCTGATCGAACGGACAGCGTGGTTTCGTGAGATCAAGTTGAACGTGTTTTAAGCTTCGCGAAGTGGCAAAAGGGTTTGGCGGGTCCCAGAGATAAGTGGTCTTCTTTGGTTAAAGAATCATCGAGTTGGAAAAAGATCAATGGCTTCTCATTGTTTCGTGGTCGGGAGATGCACGAGCTATACCTTCAGCGAAATAGCGAAAAGGTGGAGGGTCTCACTAAGAGTGGTAGTAAATATGGTAACCCCAGTTGGTGATGACATGGCAGTGACAAGGCACTGAGTTGGCGGTATGTAGTGGGTCCAGGCAAGGTTGTCATAAAAAGAGTAAACAACGAGCAAGTTCTTGAGATCTAACGGCTCGCGTGAATTTGCGAAGATAAGATGCTGGCAAGTTAGTCATTGCGAAGTAGCGAAAAGGTTGATGGGCCCGAGGGACAGGCATGGCATGAAGTTAAAAGCAGATCAGGTCTATTTTGATCTAACAGTTCTCATGGTTTCGTGGCTGCAAGCCAAACGAAGAATAATGTTTGTGAAGTCACAAAGGTGGAAATCACACAGAGGAGTGACGTGGCATAACAGCTGCCACTTTTTGTAGAGCTTGAAAAAAGATCAATGGCTTCTCGTTGTTTCATGGTCGGGAGATGCACGAGCTATACCTTCAGTGAAATAGTGAAAAGGTGGAGGGTCCCGCTAAGAGTGGTAGTAAATGTGGTAGTTGGCGATGAGATGGTGGTGACAAGGCACTCAGTTGGCGGTATGCAGTGGGTCCAGGAAAGGTTGTCATAAAAACAGTAAACAACGAGCAAGTTCTTGAGATCTAACGCGTGAATTCGCAAAGATAAGATGCTAGCAAGTTAGTTATTGCGAAGTAGCGAAAAGGCCGATGGGCCCAAGGGACAGGCATGGCATGAAGTTAAAAGCAGATCAGGTCTGTTTTGATCTAACAGTTCTTGTGGTTTCATGGCTGCAAGCCAAATGAAGAATAATGTTCGTGAAGTGGCGAAAGACATGTGGAAATCACATGGAGGAGTGACGTGACACATGGTTTAAAAAAGTGGTTGAGGGCCCACCTAGGTGTAATCAGCAGTTATGTGGGAATAGTAAAAGGGAACACGTGGTAGATTAAGGGTGGAACCAAAAGGAGTTTCCAGGGCTAATGGCCAACTGCCCTGTGGCGTTTATTAACCGGATAACAAGTGGGGTAAGTAATTCCTAGATAAAGGGCCCACTTAAAAGGCATTCATCTCAAGATTGATCCAACACTTCTCGTTGTTTCGTGACCCAAAGATGCCCGCACCTTAACCTCAGCGAAATGGCGAAAACCATTAGCCGTCAAGATGAGGCGCAGTTAGTTAAAAGGATTGATGGTCCCGGTTGGAGTTAAAGGCCAGGTGATTTGAGTTTGATCTAATGCTTGGCGTGGCCTCGCGAAGGAAAAGTGCACGACTGTTAAACTCTGTGAAGTGGCGAAAAGGAGGTAGGGACCGACACTAAAGCAAAGAGATTAAATGGAGATAAAGGTGATGTAAGTCCTTGAGATCCAATGGCCAGTGTTGTTTTGTGAAAGAAAAGAGCACAAGTTTTATGTTCTGTGAAGTAGCGAAAGAGCGAAACAGAGGAAAGACTTAGAGAAACTATGACCCGTTGGAGCCAGTTTTGAATTTGATTTGGCGAATTTAATTCTGAAAAGAAAGCCGAAGCATGAGGAGTTAATTTCTAAAAACTTAAATGCCAACTTGCTCTTTTCAGTTCACATCAACTTGATTACTAAGTATTGTTTCATCGAAGTTTGTTGCAGAGCAAATTGTTGCAAAGTGATTTTCTTCAGGCGAATAATCAGGTTTCTTGTGCTTTTCTTGATAACTCTTGGTTTGTTCTCAAATACTGTTGTGTGAATTACTTCATTAGAGGTCTATGCTAGCTTCTAGTGGTATAATTGTTTGACCAGAATGGCATCCAGAAGAGAATCTATAGGGAAAGTGAATTACGAGGACTGAAATATCTATGATGATTTTTTAGAGCAATTAACCATGTCCACCAATGCAAGGCCAAAGAGCTAGTACCTAAGAACCCTCATCTAAAAATTGGAGATGGCCTTTATGATAAGGTTAATTGGTTGAGGGACCCTGAAATAGGATTGTCAGGCTTAGGACTCTTCAAAGTCGGTTTTGGGCAAAGGAATTCCCCAGCTCCTTTGAATGGCATATGGGAGCAGGATGTAGGAAAGCTTGTGGTCCCAAGTGTTTTTATGGATGTAGATCTATTAGCATTGATTGCATAGAATTATGAATTTGTGGCAAGATGCATTAGGAACATAAAGGGATCAGTCTTGATTGAGATAAATGAAGATGAATTCAAGAAAGTGTTTAAACTTAGTGAGTCCTCCAATTTGTTAGAACCTATTGACTTTGAGTCGTTAGCCCAAGTTTACAACACACAAAGGGATCATCTGAGAAGTGGCCCATTGAAAGAATTCTTTGTAAAGATAGGGGGGTTAACAATTGTAGGCCCCAGCACAATGGAACCATTCTCTCTCAACCTATTCACTCTGAGAGCTAAGGGTATGTATTGGGCATTATGCCAGATTTTTGGAGAGTATGCTGAAAAGAATATGCCAACCCATTATATGTTAATGATTGCACAAATTCTAAACCCCTCCCTAGCAATAACATTTGATTATGCCTCATACCTTGCTGATGCAATTCATAAAGGGCTAGTAGGAACCAAAAATGGTAAGGTGGATAGGCCATTTGGATGGTACTCCATGTTAATGCATATGTTTTTGTTCAAAAGGGCTGATTATTTTGGAAAGGAGATGGACTTGATTAAGGTCAAGGATAAAGAGGAGATGCCAGTGCAATTGTGGAGTACTGTTCTATCTTGGGATAGAGAAGATGCAAGTTATTTAAAGTTTGATAGATTCTTTGCATCTAAAATTAGGATTCTTCTATGCAGAGAAAGCCCTAGAATTCCTAAGGCTCTTTTGGAGTTTCTCAGACCAAAGGAGTTTGCAGAGGATATCAAGATTGTTCACAATTGGGGAGACATATATTTGTACCCTGTGTCTACTATTTTTAGAGTGTTTGGATTTAGAGGCACCCCCTTTTTACTACCCTATCAGGTCCCATTGAAGATAGGGATTGCAGAAGTCCTGAGACAACTTGGGGGAGTACAAGAAGCAGAGCTAACCAATAGAGGTAAAGGGACTATTTTCCCAACTATTACCATGGCTCACCATTTTGTGATCACTAAGGGCGGATGGAGATTTTTTTAAGAATTCTTTAAGCCATATAGGTTGTCTACTGCAGTGTCAAGATGTGCAGACCCTGAGGATTTTTTCAATGGCATGTTCAGAAAAAGAGCAGTGTGCAGAGGTAGGCCACATCAATTTTAGTTCCCAAAAGATCTGATTAGAAATGAATTTAGCTTAGATGAGTAAGAACTGAGGAAGGAGAAGTGGGTGGCGAATAAGAAATCCCTTGATTTTATCCATCAATTTGACACTGGCTATGACCCCCTTTCTAGCTTCAATCCATTTGAGGAGAAAATAAAATTCCTGATTCTTTATTTTGAAGATCTCATGCAAACCTTAAAAGAAAAGAGGGAGGCCATAATGCAAAATGAGCCTGATAAGGCTAAGATGGTATTGGTTAAGCCTGCCTTTGCTAGAGATATCCCATGTGGTGACTATGTAATGCACAAAAGGTCAAAGTACACTGTGATAATGCTAGTGACAGGTGAGCCTTCCACTTCAAAAGGGAAGAGGAAAATTGAAGATGTCATTGACATCCAGGATTCCCCTAAGAAGCAGAGAGTGGGAAAGGAAATTGAAACTGATGAGCCTCAATATTCTCCATCTCAGTCTCCTATCCACATTGGAGATGAACAAGCTGTGGCTGAACAATTATTTCAGTTAGGGAGTCTCGGTGAGATTGCCTATACCTATGAGGAGACCCAAGAGGGGACGCCCGAAAAGCCACCTAATGCTGAAATGGATTTGACTGATGGTGAGTTAAAGGGCCAAGAAATAGACCTTACTGTTAAGCAAGCTAGTGAAGAATTCCTAGCTAACAGTAATTTTGTCACATCATAAGCTTTTATACAGTTTCTATGGAAGCAAAATATTGATCAATTCAAGACTAGATGTGAACAGAGGAAAAGTGAACAGCCTCTTAAAAATACAACTCAGGTAGAAGAAGAGGTTAAGAAAGAAATGATGGAGGAGTTCAAAGAAATCACCCCTAAGAAAGGAAGACAAATGGTAGCAAAGGCTGGTGTGTTGATTCTCCCTGAATGGGATATAGTTGATGCCTTGGTGCTTGATGCAGTGAGGAAAGAAACAAAGCCTATGGAAGGAGTGGCATTCAGCAAAGATAATGCTGCTCTTTTCATGTGGTCTTTAAAGAAGGATGAAAATAAAAGAAGGAAGGATGCATCAAATTCTAGCCTCTTAGGAGGCATGATAGTTAAAAGAGTCCAAGACACAGGGGTAGTGGAAGCTGCAAGCACAGTCCTAGAGACTACAAAATTCAGTGTTGCAGTGGCAGAGAAAGAGGCACAAGAAAAAGCTAATCTCCAATTGAAGTTGGAGACTATTTTAAAAGCTTACAATGATGCTAAAGAAGGAATAGCCAATAGAGACAGCATAATTGCTAGACTCCAAAGTCAACTGGCAAGTCAATATCATCTCGGTGAATCTTCTACACTCATGATAGCCTCCTCTCTAGCAAGACCCCCTCCTACTAGTCCCATCATTGAATATCCCCCTTCTCCTATGCCTTCTAGTTCCCAATTACCTGAAAATGTCGAACATGAGTTGGAAAAATTGAAACAAGCTCAGACATTGTATGCAAACAAATATGAGGAGAAGGTGAAAGCGACCATCTTGAAGTTTGTTGACTTAGTCAAAACCTCCAATGTATACATAAATATGAAGAGGATTCTTGAGATTTTGATCAAATTGAGAGAAGAAGAAGCCACTTTGGAACCAGTCCTGAATAAGTGGTTGCCTAGAGGTAAAGAGTTAGAGCTCATGTGTTCTTCCCATGCAGATGCAAAAGAGAATGACAATCTAAGGTCCACATGTGAGTTTATAAAAGAGATGAATATCCTTTCAGTGGAAGGAGAAGGTATAAAAAGAAAAGCCCAACTTTATAGGAAAGAATATTCAAATCATAAATTTGAAATGTTTCCAGGAGGTTTCATTGGTCCTATCCAACTAAAGGAAGAGAAGACTTGGTTAAAGGAGGTGGACCACAATTTGTCCCTAAGGATCAATTAGATTATTAGTATTGATGACACATCCTTATTTGTCCAAACAATTGAGGAAATTGAAAAAGTGAAATCTCATTATGGTTTCATAGAAATAGAGACTGGGCATGTACGAGTCACTTGGAAGTGGCTAGAATATATGAAACAGAAGATTGCTAGTTTTACTTGGCCTAGTGATGATGTGTATCAGGAGTGGAAAGATAAGTATATGGGATAGAAAGAAGATGCTCGAGAGCAGTTACAGGAGGTTGCAATAGAACAAGAAGCAGAGGAAGCCGCAGATGCTAAAAAGGACTTATAACCGCTTCTTGAAAATGATCAGTTGTTTGTAACAAACTTTCTTTTGAAGGGTCCAAAGCTTGTATGCATCCATACTATTATAAATGGATACCGGGACTCCTAAAAAAATGATCGCAAGTAATTGTAAGAAAACGCTGCAGAAATTTATCTGAGCTTTTTTCTAGTCTTATGGAGAATACTCTGAGTTTTGTAATATTTTCTCAAAATTAATATCAATATACAGACTAGAAATAGTGTATATACATAAATGTGCATAGCAGTCATAGGGCAAGTCATGTCAAATGTGCAACTCAATACAATAAATAATCTTAGTTTGTAGCCCTATAGCATCATAATGCAGTCCTTGACCATTTGACGACGAACAAAACTAATTTGAAGGAATTAAAGTCACACTCAAGTATATCATCCAAAATGCCATAGTATCAATTTTGAGACTGTTGAGGATGAATATCATTTCTCGATGAAATATTTGTCACCTCAAAGATTGCAGTGATGCCAGAATCACAAGTTTTCTTCGTGTCATCCAACTTTTTATGCGAAATTTATGACCATTGCAGCACTTAGTGTTGTGGTGTTTGACCTGCGATATGTCAAACATGTAAAATTTATTGCATTGTGAGTTGATAAACATATGGGTGATTAATAAATTTATACGTACCTGTTTATCTCTTAAACCATATGCTAAATCAATTTCCCTTTGCGTAACATTGGAATCTCCATTACGATGTGCTTCTTTAACCAATGAAGCCACACCTTCCCATGTTAACGTGCGTCCTGAATGTTGACAACGTGCGTCCAGAATGTTGACAACGTTCAATCCATACCGTCATCCAATCAAGATTGTTTGCAATATACAAATGTAGTGCATCCCACTCTCGACCTACTGTACAAAAAATAAATAGATGTCTTACAATCGATTTATTTTAAAAGATTAAGAATTAATTAACTACAATAACATCTTATAATTACCTCTCACTTTCCTCAATCTACCTTTCCCCGTCAAGTACTCCCCTTCGAATTTGTTAATGGTGTTGGGATCCCAAATGCGATCCACGTGGATCTTTGCTGCAAACTTAAGAAGATATTCAGAAATGTACACCATAGTCTGGTATACCATATATCCCTCCACCATAGAACCCTCAGGATGTGCTCTTTGTCGAAACAAAGCCTTCAAAAATTTCAAGTGCCTCTCAACCATCCATATTGACCTAGTGTGTACAGGTCCACACAATTCAATCTCCTCAACTTGGTGTATGAGGTAGTGTTCTTGTGCATTGAAAAAAGCTGGAGGTAGACACTTTTGCATTTCACACATTAAATGAGGAATTTTTCTCTTCCAATATTTTATATCATCTTTATGGATTTCTTTACATGACAACCACCTACAAGGTATTCAAGACGCAAAAAAATATATTACATAAGAAGTAAAAAAAATCGCAAATATAATATCTATACAACAAACTAAACAAATATCACTACTTACATTATGTATTTTCCAAGATCATATATGACTTGCTTGACATTATTATCGAAGTCGTCTGAGAGAGATAGAGGTAGAACGTACTGCAACAATTATAAAATTATCTTTTCATTTTTTTGTAACATAATGAAAAGTACACGTACGCTCAGTACTTAAATACATACTAAAAACACAAGAACATGAATTACCTTAATGAAGGTATGCTAATCATGCGTTTTCATCCCTGGCCCAAATTCACTTTTCTTTGATATGAGATTGTTTATGTTCGCAGCAAATCCTGTCGGAAATTGGATTTTTCGTATGACTTCTTTTATAGCATTGCTTTGCTGGTCCATTAATAACCAAGGAAGCTCACTTATATTAATATGGTCTCCATGGCTATTTGATTGAATGACATTTATCATTGCATGATTGGAATCCTGAATGTCACTACATATTTTGACAATTTTTTCTTTGTCACGCCTTCCATCCAATATTTTCCATAATGTCTCTGTTATATTCTTTCCAATAAGCATACTATCAAACAAATGAACAATTTGTAACTGCTTGTAGTAGGGCAACCTACTAAATTGTCGGGGATAAATTTTTATTCCCTTAGGAAGGTGGTCATTTATGCCTTCACGACCTCCATGATCATCAATCACATCATCAGTAAACAAAACAAAATAGAAAAGATATTTTATGACAAACCAATAGATGGAATGGCATTACCTTGACGATTAATTCTATTATATTCCAACTTCCACAGGTGAGGTGTCATTCTTCATGGCTTTGATGTATTCTCTTCTTTCCCATTGAGAAGATGTTTTTCAGTATTTCGATACTTATGATTTTTGTGGAGAAAGTGCCTATACTCATCAAACACCTGCTTTCCTAAACTTTTTGAATGACGAGATTTCATCTTTGGACCACAAATAGGACATGCAAATTTTCCCTTTGTTTGAAGACCTACAAGATAATGTATAATTAGATTAAATATGATAATTTTTTGAATTATAATGTTCATGCACAACTTAAACACTATAACATACCACAAAAATGTGTTAGCCCCGGGGCATCGTGTATTGTCCATAGAAGCATCGTACGGACTGAAATTGTCTTTGTCCTATTGGTCTAGAGACGTCATACATAGTGACACCATTCCATAACTCCAGCAACTCATTGATAAGAGGCTCGATATATACATTCATATCTTTAACTTGGTACTTACCTAATCGAATGAACAAAAACATTACATAATTATTATGACCATTTTACCGCAATACTTATAATTAAATTTAGACGACTATATTTAAATGATAAAATACCTGGAACAATCATTGCCAACACTATGTGCTCCCTCTTTATTGACATCCATGGAGGGATGTTATTGTTGATAACAAAAATAGGCCACACTGAGTAAACAAATCTCATCTCTCCAAATGGATTGACACCGTCCACTGCCAATGAAAGCCTAAGATTACAAGGTTCTTCTTTAAAGTGTGGCCACTTTTCCTCTATGTCCATAAATGTTGAACCATCCGCAGGCATTCGAATAATGTCATCTTGACTTTTATTGCGTGCATGGTAATCCATAAATTGTGCCAAGCTAGTGCACTTGAATAATCATTGCATACGTGGAATAATGGGAATATAGCGAAGAACCTTGCGAGGAACCCTTTTTGTTATTTGATCTGTTCGATATCTACTGATATGACATTCAGGGCATTCAGTTCAAAATTCATGTTGTTTGTGATATAT
This sequence comes from Cryptomeria japonica, assembly GCF_030272615.1. Taxonomy (NCBI): domain Eukaryota; kingdom Viridiplantae; phylum Streptophyta; class Pinopsida; order Cupressales; family Cupressaceae; genus Cryptomeria; species Cryptomeria japonica. The sequence continues at coordinate 493,630,857 of NC_081412.1, read as the reverse complement.
AATATGATCATTGGGACAAGCATCTATTGCTTGATACTCCATTCTAATATCTTTCATAACGGCAGATAATTCTTGGTATGAGAAAGGTAGAATATTTGATGGTGGTAACAAAAACTCACCTATCAATCTACAACAACAAAATATAATTTGTTATAATAAAGAATATTAATGGTACAACATGATTCATAGTTTATTATGACATATATGACATCCCTTAACATACGTGACATTTTTATGTTGGATAAACCATTCATAACCTTGAAGTTCACCAACAATAATACAGCGGAGAGAAGAGTTGCTTGCGAGCCTTCATAAAGGGCCTCAGATGCCTTCTTAAGTAGAGGGACATCATGAACAACATCAAGGTCATCTTCATCATCATGATCAGTTGCGCGAGTACTAAATGAGTCATGGATCAATGTATTTGTACCATCATCTTCAATTGTGTTTTCTAGCTCATGATCGTCATCTTCCATGGGATCATTATCTTCAGCTTCAATATTCACACCTCCATGTTCATCCACTTCAAAAACCATATTCTTAGGGTTGTGTTGATCCATACCATGTGCTCCAGGGTACTCGACCTATATAAAATTGATATACATAAATAAACCATGATCATGATCTCATCATCACGTGATTTATTATGTATATAAATTGTCAAAATGATATAATGAAAAAATTACCAATGGATGATAATCATGTCCACCTTCAATGTGACCATGCAGCCTACAATGTTTCTTTGTTGTTTTGATTAAAAGTTTTCTAGTCTTTAACCCCTTACAAATTTTGCATGGACAATAACATTTTCCATCACCTTTTCTTTTCAAGTTAGACCACAATCTAGCAATTGTCTCCTTATTTTGTTGTCCGTTGATATTGTCTGACATGGTCTTTCTTCACAAGCAAGAAAATAGAAATTATTGTCTGACATGGTCTTTCCCTCAGGAGCTGGCAGATCCTGCTTCCATACTTTAATTCTATTTTCTCAAAGGACAATCCTAAAAATCCATGCATTGCAAACAACTTTTTACACATTTGTTGGTTGTGGTGGCGTCACAGAGAGTTTACATCAATAAATGAAGAACATGCCAATGCTTTTAATGCAGCAGTAGAAGTCTATCTCTTATTCAATATCTCTAGTGAAACCCCCATGATCTTTTGTTGGAGTAGAATTTGTTATATTCTAGAAAGGGTCTTGTCCTTTGTTCATGGGATATTCATCTACCTCAAGAAATAACTGTTCTTTTCTCCAACAAGAAGTGGAACTAAATGAAGATCTAGCACCATGAAATTAATCCTCAAAAGGATTACTATAGTTAGTTTTGGTAGATAATGATCTGGGTAAAATACTAATGTGTCTTACGAAACATTATGTACTAGCTTAGCATACTCTAACAACTTTGGTGCGACATGCTACATCCAATTAAGTCTCCATCAGTATCTCTATTGTGTTTATGGATTAGGATTGAATGTACTCTTTTTATACACAGATTTTACTTTCAACTGAGGAGGTTTGTATGTACTTACTTGTCTTTTGATTGTATCCCTATTTCAAGAATTTCTTCTATCAACAAATCATTTGTTGTAAGTTGTACAAGTGGAAGCTTGAACATGCCTTCCATGCTAGCCTTGTTGATACGTTCAACACCATCTTGTGCAACAAATCTTTAGAACTCCATTTTTCCGAATTGAAGAGTGAGTAGTAGGGACAATCTAGGACACTTACAGAGATTTTGCAAGAGAGATAAATAGACCTAAATATTATGGCTTAATAATGATCAATAGGTAAACAGATAAGAAACTCTCAATATCAAAATGACTTTCTCAATTGTCTTTACTAGAAATGGATAGATATGCTAATAATGGCTTTATGACTGTATGTCAATTTTAGACTCAATCCAAGAAGAGCTATAACTAATATGCGATATCTAGATTTATGATCTCTATAATATAACAATCCCATAATTATGTTTCCACACATCTATACCACAACACAAACATCATGCTAGTGTTCAGCCATAGCAATTGATATCCTAATTATAGAATGTGAAATATGCACATAACTATGAATAAAGATTAAGAAAAACAAAGAAAGATGCTTATTGCAAACATAAATGACTAATGGACAAGAATTGAATTCATTGTAGATAGTTTTGAATATCAAATTCACTTATTTGTGTGTATTTAGTAACTCATGTACTTGTGGCCAACCATTTATCTCTTTCATAAATTAAACACTTATTAATAACATTAAATGGCTGAGTAATTATGTTTTAGTTGAAATTGAAAATAAAATATTTTATTTCAGGATAGCTCACACTATTACCCTATCATATTTTAGACTCTCAGTTTTGTTAGTAGTGGTTTGATGTCTTTGGAGCTGATCATTGCATTTCTTTGGTTACGTTTGTCAACCTACTCCTAGCCTGTGCCAAAATGGGAGCTTTGGAACAAGGTATGGACATCCATCAAAGCATAAAAGATAGAGGAATTTTGTCAAATGTAGTTGCAACTGCACAAAATGGATTTGTTGAGAAGGCTTTAGAAACTTTCAAGCAAATGCAATCGGCAGGTGTAAAGACAAATTCCACGACCATTGCTACTATCCTCCCTGCCTGTGCCAAAATGGGAGATTTGGAACAGGGTATGGACATTCATCGAAGCATAAAGGATAGAGAAATTTTGTCAGATGTTGTAGTTGTAACTACCTTGGTAGACATGTATGCAAAATGTGGAAGCATAAACAAGGCACGTGAACTATTTGATAGAATGCCTGAAAGAAATGTTGTCTCGTGGACTACAACGATTGCTGGATATGCACAAAATGGATTTGTCAAAAAGGCTTTAGACACTTTCAAGAAAATGAAATTGGAAGGCATAAAGCCAAATTCCACAACCTTTGCCAGCATCCTCCCTGCCTATGCAAAAATGGGAGCTTTGGAACAGGGTATGGACATCCATCAAAGCATAACGGATAGAGGAATTTTGTTAGGTGTTGTACTTGCAAATGCCCTGCTTGACATGAATGCAAAATGTGGAAATATGGACAAGGCTCGTGAATTGTTTGATATGATGCCACAAAGAGATGTGATCTCATGTGAACAATCAACACGCACGTATACGTGAGGAAGGGATTGCTGATACAAAATTGAATGCTCACTCCTCAATCACAATTCTATGGTTTTACGAGATTAAACTAGGACAATTAACCACCACATGTATATTTTTTGCAACATGAAATTAAAAACTAGGGCAATTTGAATCTACCTCCTGCGTGGGATTGCCTTCGACGCGGGTTTGATGTTCTTGGGGGTTGAAGTCACCACGGATGCCTATGCGGGATTGCAATTCACAAATGAATTCCCCGCCTCTTTTTTTATTTTGTAATGGTCACTGTCGTCGGAATTACGACGAACTCGAGCACTTTTTTAAAAAAAAGAAAATTATCATTGCTAATGCCTTCTTCGTCGAAACCAAATGGGTAATTTCCATCGGAATTACGATGAATGCGGGCATTTTTTCAAAAAAAAATCAAATTTGGCCACAATATACCTTCTCCGTCGGAAACCTCAGTCGAAAATCTAGTCCAAATGTATTAGTGCCAGAATATTGAATTAAATATTAATTAATTACAATAAAGGTCTCATAATGCATAAAGGAATGGGAAATACTAAAATGAGTGCTAGGAGAGTGTGGAATTGGACATCCTAATTAAAGGTGTACAATTTATGATGTTGCATTTAGCCCCCACTTTAATGAAGTATGATCTTACAGTCATACTCTTGGTAAAGTAAAAATGAATGGATAGAGCATATAAGAGAAAGACAAGATAGGGATAGGAGAGCACTAATTTGAGGGGTGATCAAGCCCCCAAGCATAGAAACTTATCAATCCATGCAATTAACCTTGAAGTATACTCAAAGAAAATAACGATCATGCTAAAACAAAAATTTACAAGTCAAATAGTCAAAGAAACCTCAATAGTCAAAATGCCTCAATCGCTAATATCATTCTCGATAATGTTATTGCAAGAGCACAAGTGGACTTATAGAAAGAACAAGGAAATACACCAATTGAAAGGAGAAGAGAACATTATCCATGTAGTGTCTAAATTGTACTCTCTTATAATTTGGTCCACATTTTGGCCCCTCTTAGCGTTCATGTCCTGAAGTCAAACTAGGACCTAATTCTACTCATACCATTCAATTCTAGCCTTACTTCCACTTTTCAGATCACATGGCACCTTGATTTTGGCCCTAAAATGGGGTAGGACCATGGTGTGGTGCCATGGTCCTCATTGGGACTAGGGCATGGCACCTTGGTCCTCTCAAAAAGGACCTTCATTTGGCCCCTTTTAATGGTCACAATGAGCTATCAAGATTGTGATCTCCATGTTGACCTATGTAAAAAAATTAAGGTGTTTTTTTGATGGGCAAGTATATAAGGAAGTCCATGCCTCTTATTTGAGAATACATGAGGATAATAGGGGAATCATAAAGCATCTATTCAAGCAATATATCATTCAATAATTGAAGCATTCATCATCAAGCATCTCTAGAGGTCTTCAAGGTTGCATATTCTTCATTCATCCATTGTGAGAAATATTACATCATTCATATGCAAGCATGTGTGTGTGATTAGGGTTTTGTCATGTTCATGTCATTTCATACAACATATACAGTTACATTCACGAAGAAAAGAATCATTATCAGTCATTGTAGATCTAAGGTATGTTTTTCCATCATTTATTTTAATATTTGCAATATTTCATTCAAGGTTAATTCCTAAATGGGGGATTGACTTAGGCAAACCCCCAATCCCAACCTATTTCCCTTTTTTTATGTGTGTAGGAAATAGGTACGGAGTTGTGATATTTGGAATAAACATTATTTACAATGACAAATCAATCCCCCATAGGAGTGCAAAAAGTTCAGAGGACCAAGGCAACGAGCACCATGGTACCAACATTTTCGGAGCTATTTTTGGGAATAGGTTTGAAACTGCTTACATTGCTCAAATCCAGGTTTGTGGCTCAATCTCACGATTGTAGCTTACTATTTATGCATTTTTACTTCAATTTCCAGCACTTTTTCCCTAATTTCAATAATTCAACTCACAAAAGAGGGTATATTAATTCACATCATCAACCCCTCCCAATCCAATCAAAATTCTTAGTCCTAATCCTTGCTATTTTGTGACTAGTTCTATTGAATTGGACCTTCTTTTGAATATGGTGGTCTTAAGTCATAAAATTAGCGATTCCTTCCTTCTATGGTGGAAACCCTAATTTTTCACTATTACAATCCAATGCTAGCAAAGTGTGTTATGTTATGGGTTCATGGGAGATAAAAAAATAGGGAAAATGGATTTCACGGGCAAGAAAGTTGTATTATAATAGGTGATCCCTGAAAAAGGCAAGGATATTTGAAAGGTCTAGCAACTTGTGTTATGCTAGTCAACTCATCCTAAAATTCGATGCAAAATTAAATATGGATAACCAAACAAAGCATGTTATTCGTAAGGAAATCCTACAACATTGAATAAGGATAACCAAGCAAAGCACGATGTTCATAAGTAAATCCTACAAAATTGAATAAGGATAACCAAATAGAGAAAGTTGTTCATGTTGTTCACCAAATCTGGTTAACCCAAGAACACCTAGAAATCTATCTATGAGATAGCCAATCTCAATCAATGAAACACTTTAGGGCTTGGACAACATAACGAGGACCTAAATCCTTCTACTCTTTAGGCTCTGCAAAACCTAGGTGGGTGTACCTATGATGCATTTAATCAGACCCATTACACACAAGACTACATCAACAAAAGCAGATGGATCTCAAAAGGTTCAAAAAACTAGGAGGTTACTGCAGATGGGCTAGATCCACACTTGCAACTCAACATTTTTGAATCATGAGATGGATGGAACAAACTTAACATTACAAACATAAAATTAAAGGTGGATATTCTGATTTTTTATTTTAAATCCCTAAGAAAACCCCAAAATCTGTAAGATTCGTGCCTTATCTAAGGGCAATAGAGTCATACATCAAACTGAAAAATGAACACCTCTGTTGCAAATCCAATTTATTAAGAAAGATATCCCTATATTAATGCTTGACATCAATACATTCTAAATTCAGAAAGAGGATCATACATATCTAAACATTATCCTGAATCCTAAATGATTACTCATACAATTTAAACTCTTCCTTGAAGAGTACCTGAAAACAACCCTTACACTCCCACTTGAGAGGACAAACCCAAACTCCCTTGAAGACTGGATTTATTGAAGATAGAGAATGCATAGAGACAATCCAATAAACTGTGTATATGCCTTACACATACATGACCTACAACAAAAACATTTACAGCAAGAAGATACTCTATTCTATGGAAAAGGACATTGCCCTATACAATTTTGAAGAGAACTCAGAATTGGAAGCCATGAAAACTAGAGCCATCCTCCAAATTTCTAGAACCCCTAAACATGAGAATAATTGAGAATAAGAAGAGGAGGGAAAGATCAGATCTGCATAACACACTGCCAAGTGTCTTTTTTTCTAACTGAATTTCAATCCCTTTCTCTTTCTCATGGAAAATTCTCTCTAAATATCCCACATTTGTTAAAATTAACTACTTGATTGGATTCCTTATCTTGAGAGCTTTTCGGCAATATATAATACTTAGTATTTTGGCCAAAAATAGACCTCTGGGCGAATTAATCATTCATGTGTGCACAATCATTTAAATTTTTCAATTTTCTATATAGTTTCAACTATATAATTTAACTTTGATTTTTCACTCTTTTTTGGCCTGACGCCCTGCCACGTGGTGGACTCTGATTGACTGATGGGATCGACTGGGATGACACCTCACTGATTAGCCACTTGGACTGCCTCGTCACTGCCACCTATGCGCCACTGGACTGTCACGCGTACACCACATCATCGCCACTGGATGGGACCATGAGTTGGACTTCCACCTGGACCTTCCACCTGGCTTTCATCATTTCGTGATGGCTAATGATCTTGCATCATGAAGTCACGCAAGCCATTGGATCCTCTACAACCTGCATGGTCTTTAGCCTTCATTTTCCACACATGTTTTTCGCTATTTCGCGAAGGGTATTCGGCATGCATCTTCCCTTCGCAAATCTACACGCATCGTCCGATCTCCTCAACTTGCTCACTTGTTAATGTTAGGTCCCGGAGACAACTGAGAGGGGGGGTGAATCAGTTGTCAAATAAATTTAAAGCAAAAACAACTTAGCCAACTTAATGCTTAATACCGGTAAACCAGTTTAATATGTCAGTAGATAGTTTTAATAGTTAATTACTATACCAGTAAGGATTAGTTCATGAAACATAAACACAAAGTTATCCACAACACATAACACCAATATTTGTACGTGGAAACCCTGTAAGGGGAAAAACCACAATGGGAAACCTTACCCACAATCAGATGATACTACTGCAGATAGTAAGTGTACATAAATGGGGTCTGCACATGCAGAAAGGTCTGATAGTTCTGATACTTAATGTTAAGTATAGATGCCAAGCTAATAAGATGAAAGGGGGGGTGAATCATACAAACTTAATCTTCCATAAAAACAACAGATTCAACCTCGCTAACATATACTTCAGCAATATAACCAAAATTGCTAAACATGCAAACTCATAAGCATATAAACATCATAACACTCATAACACCAGATTTAACATGGAAACCCAAATAGGGAAAAACCATTGTGGGATTTTGGACCCACTAAGAAATATACTCTTCTAGAGTATGCTCAGTTAAAAGCAAATCCTGTTAAAGATTACAAACACATTGCTAGATGTGACCCGGTTAAGGGATTTCCCTCAGATCTGTTAGGATCTTCACCTTGTTAGAAGTGACCTTGTTAAAGGATTTCAAACACTCAATCGGAATGTCACCTTGCTAGAGGGTTTTACAAATAAGACTGTTAAGTCCACTCAGTTAAGAGATTTTCTGCCACTTCATAAAATAACAGTAATAAAAATCTATCTGCAACTTCACGTCTAAAAATGCTAAAGTAGATTCTTATTTGCTCAATACAATCTAGTCATAGGACTTATCTTGTCCATTTGTTGGACTCTATACTCTGTTATTCAAACAATTCTTCAAGCTTTTGTGCTCGGTAATCACTATGTAGCATCCCTATGCATACACTTGCCCGCATACATTGTTTATCAACAGTTCCTTATTTATAAACAATTTGCCAACCGCTTAATCTCCTTGATCACATATCCCATGATCAAGCATAGCCATCAGATCTTCAAACTTGACCAGGTTCAATGTATCCTTCGATCTGAAAATGTTTTACCCCGCCTTGGAACTTGCATATATTTCTTGGAACTTGTGCTAGGGTATTGCGGTTCAATCTGAGCTGTAGATCTTCTTGTCGATTTTCCTTTGCCATAGATTCTTAACAAACTTCATGCATGGCATACCAATCATTTAATCATAGCCAGCTCATCAACTTCCTTCATTAAATAATGCTTTTATTCATTCAATGCATTATGTTATTACTCGGTTGCAACTCGGTAAATACTAAACTTCACTTGGTAGACATTTTGCCTTCATTAACCGATAGCGATAACCTTAGGGTTTACCGACTAGGTTCTTTGCTCGGTAACATAGTATAGTATTAACCTTACAATCAATAACATATGTAGGATATCAAAACAATCTAAACATCATAACCTCATCATTGTCTAACTCGGTAATAGTTGCCCATTGAATAACTTATTCCTCCCCTTATTCATCACATTCTTTCTGTGTCTTTTACTGACATCTTTATACTAATCAAATCACACTTCTTAACATATGGCAACATCATACTAAATTAGAAAAACAATTTATTGACATCAATGACAAAATAATATTAAGACATTAAACATCCTTAATCAGTTATATCCATAATCATCAACAACCTTCTCAATATCCTTATTGAAATGCCAACAATCTCCCCTTTGTCTGTTATAATGCCAACAATCTCCCCCTTTGGCATTGATGGCAAAACCAATTGATATGACCTAATTGATTCGGATTGTTGTGAGATTCTAAAATGCTCTCCCCCTATCATCAGTCTTCTCCCCCATACATTAGTATTCTCCCCTTTTCTTCAGTCTTCTCCCCCTTTGACAACAATGCCAAAAAGTAAAGAATTAAAACATAATTTCTTCCTGTATGAAGTGATTTCCTACTATTATGTGTCAACTTAGTCTCGGTAAGAGCATTTTGTGTTCAATTCATGTGCCCTGTTATTGTTTCCTGCACACCTTTAGAAAACATCCTAAAGTGTGTAAATAAGCATCAATCCACACATAATATTTTGTAGATTCATCGAATTGATGCTTTCACCAAATTCAGTCAATGAGTGGAAGATAGGGGTAGGACCCCTAACTTACTTCTGAGATACTCAAAAGTGTCCCTTGGTAGTGGCTTGGTAAAGATATCTGCTATTTGTTCCTTTGTGCTAACATACACCAACACCACTTTCTTCTCTTGAGCTTCTTCTCTAAGATAATGATATTTGATAGAGATGTGCTAATGATATTTCATAGAGATGTGCTTTGTCTTAGAGTGCATAATAGGATTCTTTGAAATGTTAATGGCACTAGTATTGTCACAGAATATAGTTACTCGCTCGGTAACTTTCTCATGTATACCTTCCAACAATTGTTTGATCCATGCTATGTTGGTACAATTTAATGTTGCAACAACATATTCAGCTTCTGTTGTTGACTGTGAAACACATCCTTGTTTCTTGCTAAGCCAACTCACTAGTCTTTCTCCTAAAAAGAAATCTCCTCCACTTGTGCTTTTTTTGTCATCAATGTTGCCTGCCCAATCAGCATCAATATAAACTGTTAAATCAAAGTCATTTCCTTTCTAATATACTAAGCCATAATCTTCAGTGCCTTTCAAGTATCTGAAAATTCTCTTGATTGATGTCATGTGAGTTTCCTTGGGATCTGCAAAGAATCTTGCAACCATACCTACTGCATGTGCTATATCTGGCCTACTGTGAACAACATATTGTAACTTTCCAATCATAGATCGGTAAAGTGTCTCATCAACAGATGTAGATTCATCATTCTTTGATAGTTTGCAGTTGGTAGTCATAGGAGTAATTACTGATTTTGAATCCTCCATTCCAAATTTCTTCAAGATTTCCTTTATGTACTTGGATTGAGTAATGAAAATCTCATCTTTCATTTGCAGTATTTGTAAACCTATAAAATACTTTATCTCACCGATTAATGACATCTCAAATTCTTTACTCATTTCATTTCCAAAGTTATTGCATAAAGAGTCATTTCCACAAAAGATAATATCATCAACAAATATGGCTGAGATCAGTATTCCATTTTCATCATTCTTCATGTACATATTGTTGTTTTCACTTGTTCTTATAAAACCAATCTTGATTAAATAAGAGTGTAATCTTTCATACCATGTTCTAGGTGCTTGTTTCAGACCATATAAAGCTTTTTTCAATTTACATACCTGATCTTTATTCTTGTCTTCAACAAATCCTTCAGGTTGTTCAATAAAAACTTCTTCTTCTAATATACCATTCAGAAATGCAGATTTGACATCCATTTGATATACCTTGAAATTTTTGAAAGCAACATATGCCAACAATGTTTTTACTCCTTCAAGTCTTGCCACAGGTGCAAAAGTCTCATCATAATCAATTCCTTCTTCTTGGGCATAACCTTTGCAAACTAGTCTTGCTTTATTTCGAATGACCTCGCCTTTTTCATTCAGCTTGTTTCTGAAAATCCACTTTGTACAAATTACATTTTTGTCCTTCGATCTTGGGACCAATGTCCATGTGTCATTCTTCTTGATTTGATCAATCTCTTCTGTCATAGCATTTATCCAATCTTCATTGTTAAATGCCTCTTTCACTATCCTTAGTTCAAATTCAGATATCAGACATGTGTTATGTCTCAGTTTGTTCCTTGTCATCACTAGATCATCCTTGTCTCCTATAATCTGACTTGATGCATGATGTCTTCTGACATACTTGGCTAATATAGGCTTGGTAGGCTCTGTATGATCTTCTTCATCACTCAGTAACTGGATATTCTCTTCATTTTCTTCTGTAGTTTTCTCGGTAGGACTTGTCAGTTGAACATAGACAAATTCATCATAATCTTCTAGTTCTTTGGAGTTTCCTTCATCATTTATTTTTGCAAATTCATCAATTTTCACATTTGCACTTTCTACTATTTTGTTAGATGATTTGATCAGACATTTAAGTGCTTTACTTCTAGAAGAATAACAAAGAAATGTTCCTTCTTTACTTTTCTGATCAAACTTGCCATTTCTATCATCTTTGTATACATAGCATCTACTTCCAAAGATTTTAAAATAACTTACATTAGGTTTCTTATCATACCAAATCTCATATGGTGTCTTCAAAGTTCCTTTCTTCAGTTATACTCGATTCAGGGTGTAAATTGTTGTGCTTATTGCTTCTCTCCAGAATGTTTGTGGCACTTTCTTTTCAATCATCAGAGTTCTGGCACAATCCACAATAGATTTGTTTCTTCTCTCAGCTATCCCATTTTTTTGTGGAGTTCTCGATGTAGAGACTTGTCTTTTTATACCATGATCATTGTAGAATAAGTTTAACTCATCAGATATGAACTCTCCTCCTCTATCTGATCTAAGACATTTCAGTTGTCTTCCTCTTTCATTTTCAACTCTTGCCTTGTACCATTTAAACATTTGAAAAGCTTCTGATTTTTCTTTTAAAAACATAACTGACATCATCCTTGAGTAATCATCCAAAAATAATATAAAATATTTATCACCATAATAACTTTGAACTTTCATAGGACCACAAAGATCATTGTGCATGAGATCTAAAATTCCCTTAGAAGTGTAGGACTTACTTGTAAAGCTTGATCTTGTCATTTTACCCATCTGGCATCCTTGGCACATAGCATTCTTAGGTTTTTCCAAACTCGGTAGACCTCTTACTCGGTGCTTCTTGCTTATCTTGATTAGATTATCAAAATTTACATGACAAAACCTTTTATGCCATAACCAGGTATCATCTATCTTTGCATACAGACACTTGTTTCGAGTTGAGTCAAGGTGAAATATCTTACCTTTTCTTTGTGTCCTGGTAGCAGCTAAATTTCCATGCTTGTCATGAACTTTGACAATTCCTTTCTGAAATTATATCCATTAACTTGTATTGTTTAGTTGTGCTACACTCAACAAATTGTATTTCAAACCTGCAACCTAATAAACATCATTGCATCATTACCAAATCTTACATAGCCTCCATCATAATCTTCTAACATAACAAACTTGTGTTTATCACATGTCATGTGATGTGAGCATCCACTATCTATGATCCAAGAATCATTAGTATTTATGTGAGATATTAGGGCTTTTTCTTCATATCTTTCTTCATCTGATCCATCTTTGATAGCCACATAAACTACTTCCTCTATATCAGTTTTATCTGATTTATCATCATTGGATTCCTCATTGGTTATTAAGCATGACTTTCTATCTCTTCTTCTGAAGTCTCGGTGTCCTCTGTAATGATTGTCTTTCTATCTGTCATCTCGGTAATCTCTCTTTTCAGTAGAATCTTTGTCAGGATAATTAGAAGCCATATGTCCTATCTTATCACAATTGAAATATTTCAAAGGTAGTTTTCCTTTATACTTACCTTTGCCTCTCGGTAACCTTCTGGCTAATAGAGCTTCAAACTCTTTTTGCTTTCTGATTTCCTCATATAGTTTGTGTACTTCTTCTATGTTCTTGCGAAATCTTTTACTTGCTCCACTGTGATCCCCTTTAGTGTACTTACTCATTCTATCATTGTAATCATCAGATTCACCAATATGAAAAGAACTAAATGCAGACTCAACTTTATTTACCGATGACCCACTGTTATCAAAGTTACTTAACTCAAATTCATGTAGCTTACCAATAGTAGCATCTAAAGAAACTGGCATATTGGGTACAGACCTTAATTCATTGATTGCAGAGACTCGGATTGCATAAGCTGGTAGAAGGGTTCTTAACAACTTACTTGTTATATCCTTTTTATCAATAGTTCCACCTGCTCCTTTGATTTGATTGACAATCTCCTTTAGTCTTGTACTATACTGGGTTATGTTCTCACCTTCATTCATCCTCATAGATTCAAGTTGCCCTCTTAGACTGTCCACTTTTGCTTTTTGAACATGTTCATCTAAACCATACACAGATATGAGCTTGTCCCACATTGCCTTGGCATCATTGCAGCCTTCTAGATCATTAAACTCTGAGTCGGTCAATGCAGATGTTATTTCAATCATTGCTTGAATATGTTCTTGCTTTGCCTTTATCTCTTCCATTGTCAATGGATAGGTGCTCGGTGTAATGAAATCATTCTCCAGATAATATACAGCATATTCTCCAACTCCTGATAGGTGCAGCTTCATCCTTTTCTGCCATGTAGAGAAACTTGACTTGTTCAGCTTCGGTGCATCCCTCTTATACATCTTTGGATCTTTGCCTCAAGTGCCTTTAAACTTTTTTTTTCTTCTAGAGTCCAAAGCTCTGAGACCAATTGATAGTTCTGATACTTAATGTTAAGTATAGATGCCAAGCTAATAAGATGAGAGGGGGGGGTGAATCATACAAACTTAATCTTCCATAAAAACAACAAATTCAACCTCGGTAACATATACTTCAGCAATATAACCAAAACTGCTAAACATGCAAACTACAGTTCGATGGTTAAATCCAATAAGAATGTACTACACAAAATAGCATCTTCATATGTTGGATTTAGTACCAATGTAGTTCTGATTGTCTTCACAAAACCTTCCTTCAATCTTCAAATGATGTTTGTGTGTATAGTTCTTCTTATTTTCACATATACCTTCACACAATCCTTTTTCGCATTCCACATTTGATCTTACAAATAAGATCTTACATTTATACCATAACCTAAGACCAATTTTAGTAGGTCGGCTCTACAAGATATTACAATAAAAATATTTTACAAACAATATAATATCCGATGCAATAACCGATTGAACATGTCGGCTTAATGCATTTACAACAATAATTAATCATCTCCATAGCGTGCCATGTTGATCTAGAAAAGATAAACCTGTCGGTGTAACCCTAGACCTATTTGCTGATAATAGCAAATATGCAACTATGAATATACTAATGAACAAAACTCCAGGACAAGATGTCCAAACAATGTCTTCGACATAACCATGTGTTTTCCATATAATTCCAAGTGTCGGTGATCATTATATCTTGCCAGTGTACCAGATACCAGTGACTGTGCATGAGTCACTTGCTTGCCGGTGAATGTTGTTGATTCTTCAAAGTGTCAGAGTTGATAAGAGTTTAGTAGGTGTTTACATCAATGACAAAACCATACCAAAATACCAACAATCTCCCTCTTTGGCATTGATGGCAACACAAGATGGAAAAACCATCAAAGTGCCAAAACAGAAATGCCAAATACCAAAAACCAACAATCTCCAAAAAGATCATAAACAGAAATCAAAATACAGATACAAAGAGTAATAACCTCTTCTAAACAACAATCTCTCCCCCTGGGAGCAACATGTGTTTTCCTTGTGTTTCTCAAAGTTTTTCCATACTAATCTCTCCCCCTTTGACATCAAATGTCAAAGTTACAATAAAACCAAGTTCATATACAAAATACCAATCAATTCAGTATACCAACTACTCCCCCTGAGAAGTAGCGTCTCATCAAGGACCGGAATAAAGATTTCTCTGTTAATTTTATCGGTTGATGACAATCATCAACTATCTAAGTCTCTACCGGTGGTGGTATGACTCCAAGCTAATCTATGAGATATTCAAAAGTCTCCTTAGGCAAACGTTTAGTGAAAATATCTGCAATCTACTCTTTAGTATTCACATAAACCAGTTTTATCTCCTTTGCTTCAACATTTTCCCTTAGAAACTTTAGTTTGATAGAAACATGTTTGGTTTTAGAATGTAGTACCAGATTCTTTGATATATCAATTGTTGCAATGTTATCACAATAGATAGTAATAGGTTCCTTGCATTTTACCTTTATGTCTTTCAACATTTTCTTAAGCCATAGTATCTGTGTACAGTTAGTTGTTGTTGCAACATATTCTGATTCTACTGTTGATAAAGATGTACAACTTTGTTTCTTACTCAACCAAGAAACTAGTCTGTTTCCAAGAAAGAATGCTCTATCGGTGGTGCTTTTTCTATCATCCATATCTCTTGCCCAATTTGCATCTGTGTATGCACATAATTCAAAGTTTTTCATCTCTAGGATACCATAATTCAAGATTTATAGTGCCTTGCAAGTACCGAAAAATCCTTTTTACTGTTGATTCATGATTTTCTCTAGGATTACTTTGAAATCTTGAAACAATACATATTGCACTCATCATATCAGGTCCGGTTTATGTCAAATACAGTAAACCTCCTATCATAGATTTGTATCTAGTTGGATTAACAGGTGTAGATTCATTCCTTTGTGATAATTTGTCATTTGTTGTCATAGGTGTGCTTACCGATTTAGAGTTCTCCATCCCAAATTTCTTTAGTAACTCTTTTAATTATTTGGATTGACTCAAGAATATACCTTTATCAGTCTGTGAAATCTGCAATCCTAAAAAGAATTTTATTTCTCCAATTATAGACATTTCAAATTCTTGTTGCATTTTAATAGAAAATTCCTTACATAATCCATCTTCTCCTCCAAAGATTATATCATCAACAAATACTTCTATAATAAAGATTTCATCATTAGTTACTTTATAATATAAATTGGTGTCTACATTTCCTTTAGTAAAACCAATCTTTAAAAGATACTTATCCAATCTTGCATACCAAGCTCTTGGAGCTTGTTTTAATCCATACAGAGCTTTCCTTAACTTGCAAACCATATCATTGTCATCTATCAAAGAAAATCCATCAGGTTGTTCAATGTATACTTCCTTTTCAAGATCTCCATTCAAAAATGCACATTTAATATCCATTTGATAAACTTTGTAGTTCTTGTGTGCTGCAAAAACCAAAAATAATCTGACTACCTCAATTTTAGCTACCGGTGCAAAGGTTTCATTGTAATCAACTCCCTCCTTCTGAGAATATCCCTTACACACTAGTCTTTCTTTATTTTTGACAACCTTACCATCTTCATTAAGTTTGTTTCTAAATACCCATTTGGTTCCAATTACATTTTTATCTTTAGGCCGGGGAACTAATGTCCAAGTGTTGTTTTTCTCAATTTGTTCTAATTCTTCTTCCATAGATTTAATCCAAAATTTATCTTCACATGCCTCATTAACAGATGATGGTTCAATTTGAGAAATAAGACATACCTCTTCATTTGCCAATCTTCCTCTTGTCATAACTCCTTTAAACTTGTTTCCAACTATCTGATCTTCAGAATGATTCAGTCTTACATACCAGGGTGTCTTGGTTTGTTGTTGTTCCTCAATTACTGTGGAATCCTCAGATGATACTAGGGTAACTGGATCTTCATTCTGTACTGGTGGATTCAGAGTAGGTTCATTTGTCAAAATTTCTGTTTCCGGTTGAGAGTCTATATACCTTGAAGTTCCTCTGAATTGTTCATCAATTTTTACATTTGTACTTTCAATAATTTTCTGCAATCTTTTGTTAAAACATCTATATGCCTTGCTCTTAGATGAATAACCAAGAAACATTCCTTCATCACTTCTAGGATCAAATTTTCCAATATACTCATCTCTTCTGATATAACATTTACTTCCAAAAATTATGAAATACTTAAAAGAAGGAGTATTACCAAACCATAGTTCATGAGGGGTTTTACCGATTTCACCTTTGATGTGAATTTTGTTGAATGTATAGACCATTATATTGACTGCTTCTCTCCAATATACATGTGGTAGGTTTTCTTCTAATAACATACTTCTTGTTGCATCCAAGATAGTTCTGTTTTTCCTTTCAACAACTCCATTCTGTTGTGGTGTCTGAGGTGTTGATAGCTGTCTTCTGATTCCATTTACTTCATAGAATGTATTGAATTCCTTAGATGTAAATTCACCTCCTTGATCTGATCTTAAACATTTGATTTTCTTATCGGTTTCATTTTCTACCATTGCTTTGAACAGTTTGAACTTTCCAAGGGCTTCTGATTTTTCTCTAAGAAAAGTAACCCAACACATTCTAGAATAGTCATCAATGATTAGCATGAAATATCCATCACCTTGTAAGCTTTTAGTTCTAGCTGGACCACATAAATCAATGTGAATCAAATCAAGAGCATTATTGGATTTTTCTTGAATACTTTTGAAACTAGCTCTAACTTGTTTTCCAAATTGACATTCCTTACATACTGTATTCTGAGGTTTGACAATTTTAGGTAAATCTCTAACTGCCTTAGTAGTACTGATTTTTACTGTGCAATCAAAGTTTACATGACAGAGTCTCTTATGCCATAACCAACTTTCATCTATATGTGCAATTAAGCATGTCTTTTCATTGTTATTTAAATGAAAGATATTACCTCTAGTCTGATTACCGATTGCAATTTCCAAACCAGTTCTGTTAATGATTTTGCATTTTCCATTTTTGAATTGTAACTCAAATCCTTTCTCAACTAATTGACCAACACTCAAAAGATTATGCTTTAATCCTTCAACATAGTAAACATTGTCAGTGTTATGCTTACCATCAAGAGATATTGTACCCTTACCTTTGATTGAACAAGCTTTGTCATCTCCAAATCTCACTAAGCCTCCATTGTATTCTTGAAAGTTCAAGAATTTACTTTTGTCTCCTGTCATATGATGTGAGCATCCTGAATCAATGATCCATGCATCCTTTACTTCAAATTTAGCTGCCAGGGCCTATACTTTTGGTTGAGCAGTAGGTGTCGGTTGATCTTCTGTTACAGAAACAAAAACCCATCCATTGTCTATTGGATCCTCATCAGAATCATCAGTCACACCTTCATCAACAATGTAACAAGATTTGTCTTTATTCTTCTTAAATCTGTATCTCTGATATTCAGGGTTAGACTTGTATGTTCTTCTAGCTTCTTCTCTTAGTCTATCATGTTTATCAGGGCATCTTGAAGCCATATGACCAATCTTATTGTAGTTAAAACATTTAAAGGGTGCTTTACCTTCATACTTACTTCCAACTGGACCTTTAGGCATTTTCCTTGCAAATAGTGCTTCAAGTTCTTCATTTTCTTTCCTACTTTCTTCAAGTTCTCTTGCATAAAAGGCTTTCCAAATAGATTTGTCAAATGATGGAGCAGATGATGTTGATGCTTTAAAGGCCAAATCTGTCTTTATAGTAGCAATAGGACCAAATTCCTCAATTTCAAAAGCTAAAAGTTTCCCAATTAATGTATCCCTAGTAACTGATGTATTAGGCATTGTTCTTAACTCATTTATAGCAGTGACTTTCATTTTATATGTTGGTGGTAATCCTCTTAAAACTTTTGAAATAATTTCATCCTCACTTAAGGTTCCTCCACAATATTTAATACCCAAAACAATTTCATTTACTCTTTCCATAAAAGCAGAAATCGTTTCATCTTCTTCCATTTTCAGATGTTCATACCTGACTCGAAAGCTTTCAAGTTTTGCAATTTTGACTGTGGAATCTCCTTCATTCAGTGTTTCCAAATGATCCCAAATAGCTTTAGCAGTAGACCTATCTGATAGTCCCATGATTTGTTGATTTGATAATGCACTCAAAAGTGCTTCTCTTGCTTTGCAATCATTTTTCTCATCTTTTGTCAAGTTAGCTAGACTAGGCTGACCTTGTACAGCAGCAATATAACCATTCTTTGTAACATCCCAGATGTCTTTTCCAATGCAATTTAGATGTGTCTCCATTCTGATCTTCCATATGCCATAGTTGGTTCCATCAAGTTTAGGACTGTCCTTTCTGAAATAATTAGTAGACATTGGATCTCCTCAAGCTGTTAAACTTCTACAAAAGAGGACTAAGCTTTGATACCAATTGTTAGGTCCCAGAGACAACTGAGAGGGGGGGGGGGGGGGGTGAATCAGTTGTCAAATAAATTTAAACCAAAAACAACTTAGCCAACTTAATGCTTAATACCGGTAAACCAGTTCAATATGCTGGTAGACAGTTTTAATAGTTAATTGCTATACCGGTAAGGATTAGTGCATGAAACATAAACACAAAGTTATCCACAATACATAACATGAATATTTGTACGTGGAAACCCTGTAAGGGGAAAAACCACGGTGGGAAACCTTACCCACAATCAGATGATACTACTGTAGATAGTAAGTGTACATAAATGGGGTCTGCACATGCAGAAAGGCCAACCACCTAGAGCTCATTGCTCAATCACAAAATGGGAGTCACACTGACTACAGTTGGATGGTTAAATCCAATAAGAATATACTGCACAAAATAGCATCTTCATATGCTGGATTTAGTACCGGTGTAGTTCTGATTGTCTTCACAAAACCTTCCTTCAATCTTCAAATGATGTTTGTGTGTATAGTTCTGCTTATTTTCGCATATACCTTTACACAATCCTTTTTCGCATTCCACATTTGATCTTACAAATAAGATCTTACATTTATACCATAACCTAAGACCAATTTTAGTAGGTCAGCTCTACAAGATATTGCAATAAAAACATTTTACAAACAATATAATATCTGATGCAATAACCGATTGAACATGTCAGCTTAATGCATTTGAAATAATAATTAATCATCTCCATAGCGTGTCATGTTGATCTGGAAAAGATAAACCTACTGGTGTAACCCTAGACCTATTTGTCGGTAACAGCAAATATGCAACTATGAATATACCAATGAACAAAACTCCATGACAAGATGTCCAAACGATGTCTTCTACATAACCATGTGTTTTCCATATCATTCCAAGTGTCGGTGATCATTATATCTTGCCAGTGTACCAGATACCGATGACTGTGCATGAGTCACTTGCTTGCCGGTGAATGTTGTTGATTCTCCAAAGTGCCAAAGTTGATAAGAGTTTAGTAGGTGTTGACATCAATGACAAAACCATACCAAAATACCAACAGTTAATCCGCTCTTTCTCTACAAAATTCGCCTGCCTCGGGATCCATGCCTGCGTGGGGTCTGCTTGTCGCCACTTGGCCTCCTCCTTGGTCACCTCGGGAAGCACGCCCGCGCATGTGGGGTCCACTTGAGCGCCCAACCGGCACCATTCATCAAAAGCCTTAAGCTTTGACACTATTTTATGGTGGAGCCTTATATTTAAATACTAACATTTCCCTGTGCACTGCCAATGTGGGATAAATATTTATGTCTGGGATTGCACTTTTGAAGCTTTCCTAAGAGTTTTAATGGCTGCCATTCTTCTAAATTAGAAACTTCTTCAACGCCTCCTTCTTCAATGCCTCCATTGGGGGGAAATTGGTTTATACATCTGCCATATGCATTTGCTTCAAATTTTATTGATGTCTTTAACATCCACGCATCAGGGAATATAGCAAATGATGGAGTTTGTTTAATTACCCATGCCTTCCTCCAATACCACTCCACACATAGTAGAGAGAATTCTTTATACCTGTCATCATACTTGTTGGAGAGTGCCAAATCCACGCAGGCAAGGGAAAGGTTTTCAAATCTGCCAATCTTCATTTATTAAAATCTTCTACAGGTGCTCAAAAAAAAAAAAAACCACGCAGAGGGGAGGACTTGCATTACTTGAAAGTTAAATGTTTGAATGTTGCATTGGCTGGAGTTTATACTACTATTGTTTAATGCCCAATCTGCAACATGAGGGAGGAGGATATGCACCTTTTGTTTGCATTTACATAAACTTTTGTCCTCTCCAACACTTCCAAATGTGTTTGCTTGAAAGTTAATGTAGCCTCCAAACTCCACAACAAAGGGGGGAATTCAGCATTGGAGTTTTATTTGCTTAAGTATTGCTTCAATTTCAAATGGCTCTTCAGCCCAAACACCACGTGAACAACAAAAGGAAAGACATTTAATTATGCCAATTGCAAATTGCTAAAAGTTATTTAAAAGCATAGCCCTCCACCATTTGAATTTGCTTGAGACTTTCTACGGTCTTCAACTCGCGTGGGGGGATTTGGCCATGGTTATGGAATTTACTTTACACCTAGCAATCACACTTGCTTGGAAACTTTCATGCCCTTTTAACAAATTCCATTTATTTAAAACTCTTGCATCTAGCATCTCACACCGCACAGGCAGAATTCAACTTAGGATAAATTCGCCAAGTAAATGATTGTGAGCAACTATTACTTTCAGAACCCCATTGTAAAAGCATTGAAGTCCATTCCATTTATTTCGTTATGAGTGCACCATGTTATTTTAAAACCACTTCACCATAAAATTAGTGCACAGGCATGAGCTAGGTCGGGCTCCAAAGTGGGTCTGACTAAAAAAAAATTTGTTTTCATGCAACTGACCTCTGAACTGCCTCACGAACCTTAAAACTTACCTCTGGAATCGATCGGCACCATTTTCGGATCATCAAACCGAGTTTTGCAACTTTCAGGCACTTACGCCACATTTTTGCCATTTAATCGCAAAGAAGTAATTTTCAAACCTGTCAAAACACCTTTCTGGATCTCGCCATTTGATAGGCGTGTACTCTGATATACAAGCATGAACTCTACCAAACGGTTTTTCAAGATGAGTCTCGAGTGAAGAGATATTAATTTTTGAAAAAGCCCAACTGGCTTTGTCGACATTGCGGACCTGATGAAGTCAATGTTCAGGCAACACATGATGCCTTTCTTAAAAATATCAAATGATCTTCGTAGAACCTCAAATCTGAAACATAGGTACCTTGAAGTACATATCAAAACTTAGAATTCTCAGTTTGACCAAAAGTCTAACTGGGTGCGAATGGTACGCTCATGAAAACGGCTACTTTAACTGATACGGCAATGAAAGTACGGATCACTGAAACAGATGGCCTAAGAAACCCTTTTGAAAACCGATCAAACGGATTGGCAGAGGCTTGAAATTTGAAACATAGCTTATTGTTTATACCAAAAATAGCTTGGAATAAACATTTTGACATAACACTCACTGAGGCAACTTTTACACTTATGCAAAACAAGGCTCCGACTAGCAGCTAAAACAGGGACTTGTCAAAACATACAAACTGTAAACATATTGATCTTTGAAAACTAAGCAAATGAATTGCTAGAGACTTGAAATTTTGCATGTTGACTCACATTTATGCATAGAAATTAATCCATTTTAAATTTTACCATGAAAATCAATAGGGAAAAATATATAAGCACTCAAAGTAGGCTAATTAGTAAAATCTGCATTTGTGCCTAAAATGCACTTTCAGCTCACCCCTTGAAATGGGTACCTGATAAACTGATCCAAACTGAAATCTGAAAGTTGCACATCACTGCATAGGCCAAATTAAAGGTGTAGGACATGTTTCCTGAGCCTTACCCTTTGAAAATCAACTGGCTCCATTTTGCCCTCTCTCTAACTAGGCCATTCAAACTGACTCATTTTATGATCATTTGGAAATGCAAAGCAAAATTTTGAAATGGGCCTCTAAACTTGAAATTTTAATGAGTCCCAACAGTTCATAAGGAAATCCTATAAAATGGAATAAGGATAACCAAACAAAGCTTCATGTTCATAAGGAAATCCTCCAAAATTGAATAAGGATAACCAAACAAAGCACGATGTTCATAAGGATATCCTACAAAACTGAATAAGGATAACCAAACAAAGCACGATGTTCATAAGGAAATACTACAAAATTGAATAAGGATAACCAAACAAAGCATGATGTTCATAAGGAAATCCTACAAAATTAAATAAGGATAACCAAACAAAGCGCAATTTTCGTAAGGCAATCCACAAAATTGAATAAGGATAACCAAACAAAGAATGATGTTTGGAATGAAATTCTACAAAATTGAATAAGGATAACCAAACAAATCACGATGTTTGTAAGGAAATCCCACAAAATTGAATAAGCATAGGCAACAAGGAGGCCACATATATGCCCCCACTTAAGATGTCAACATAGCCTTATGTTGATGTCTTAAGGTAAAAAAAAAAAGAACCAAGGATAAACACCTTCATCGCCAAGGAGATATCCTTTAAGCAACAATGTTCATGTAATCCAAGATAAAGAGGCATAACTCTTATGGGTCAGGAAGAGATAGTTGTAAAAGACATACCTAGCAACAAGTGTAAAGGGATCCTTTTGAGGGATGATTGAAAAATGAGGAAGAGATCTTTGCATAAAGATATCTACCTCCAAAAAGAGAGGATATTTTTAATAAAAGATGACATCTTTAAAATGACAAGGGGACTAAGAACACACACCTTCCTAAATGCTTAGGAAATAGTGGATTCTTAGTGAAAGATTGCACACATTCACTAAGGAGAGATTATTCATAAAATATGTGTCAGTTCAAGTGAGGAATAGGTCCTAACCAAGGAACACACATGTACTCACATGAAAGACAATTCTATACAAGGAAGTACATGAATATATGAAAGATACAACTCAACAAAGGAAAAGTGAATCCTATAGAAAGAAGGAATTATTGAAAGGTTATTCTTGCCCCCAAAGCATGAAAACAAGAATAAAAATGATATTATGTTGCTACCTAAGTATGATTGCACCTAAAATTGTACCATTATGAAAGACAAAGATACCCAATAAGAAAGCTTATGTTTTCACATAGTAAGGAGCAACATAATAGGTCATAAATATTATTCATATTAGAAAATATAGCACCACCTATTGTTAGCTCTTACATTAATAACCTCCTCATCAACTAATTATTGAATTTTAATATGGAAAACTTGGAATTCATTAATAAAATGGTCATGTTGTCGGTTATATGTACAAAAGAATAATTCTCAAGATCATTTTTACACTGTCTTCTTCCCTTTGGTCAAGTAATCAGGTTGACTTGAAGAAGATTGGGAAAAATACGATTTCGTTGAAATGAAACATTGGGATAAGAAAACATGGATGCACTAGAAAATGGGGCAGAGGATGTCAACAAACGAAAGGGTTGGAAACCTAAATCTTTGTTGGAAAAGTATGATTTTGCATGACCTTCAAAACTTTGTTACACGCATTTTAGAATATGTCCATTGTATCCATGTGTAGAGTCAGATATAGGTGTTGAATGTCTAGAGGAGAGCAGTTACTCTTATGTGGGATCGGATTGAAATTTAAAGAGCCCCAATCAACATCTATACATGTGTTAGGATAAGGAGTTTAGGTCTCAAATTCAGACATTTTGTCTCTACTATAAAAGGAGGGTGTGAAGTCTAAAGACCCCAAATCATCCTCCAAGAGTTCCTCTTTAGGAATAGATTTAGTAGGAGATGGTGCATTGTTTGTATTGGAGAAAATATTGAATAAATTGAAGATTATTGAGATGATTTTTGCAAACAACTTTGTAAGTTTGTGTAGTCACATAAATCTGTCCATTTAATTAAATAAATATTTACTATTTATTTGATTATTAAATCCACTAGCCAACAGTTAATTGAATTAATATTTAATTAATTCATCCTTACACTCTTATGCTATTAACTAAATAAATTATTCAATTTATTTAAATTAATTCATTAAGCCACACTCAAAATCAATTAAATGAATAAATCGTGTTTATTTAATTTAACCGCCTTTCCTCTTTTAAATAAATAATTATAACATTTATTTAAATCCCTAAACTACCCCCCCACCACCACTTGCATTCTCCTACAAATGCAAGTTGCAACCACAATTGAAATAAATTAACTTTATTTTAATTAAAATCCTATTTTCCCTCACCCACCAAACGCACTATAGATTCTTCTAAACCATTCCTAATTATCCTAATCCCATCCCCTAATTATCGTCACATTCCTAAGCAACTTGGAGTCACTTCTCAAAGCCTCAAAGTCTTTCAAAAGCATTTAATGCTTTATGTGTTCAACAAGCTAACCCCTAAAGTCTTTCAAACCACTAATGGCTCTTACATGACCATTAATGGCTCTTACATAACCATTTATGGTTAATTCCACTTGCCCACATGGTTAGAGGCTTAACCTCTAACTCCACCTCCATGTAACCCATGTGTCTTCTCAAGCATTCATTGCTTTGAACATGGTTATTCCCACTAACTCTTGCACAAGAGTTTATCCATTGGATAAAGGTATTTATTGGATAATGGCTTTATTCATTCAACTCAACATTAACCTTACCTCCCAAGTTAACCTTCAAGTCATGTTAAGCATTTAATGCTTCTTCCCTCTCCTCTCAACCCATCTCATGATGACATTTGTCATCTTGGGATTGGGTTGAAAGACCTCACATGGATCATAAACCTATCAATCCTGACCCTTGTTGAGATTACTCAATCTCAACCATCTATTTCTCTATTTTTCCTATAAATAGAGCTCATTTCTTCATAATCCAGATCCAGAACTCTTGTATGCATCTAAGTTATAGTGAATTTGAGAGAGAATTTTAGAGTAAATTCATAAATCCACATTGTCTTTTGGCTAAAATTAACATTAGTTAATTAAATAACATCTCATATTTAGCTTGTTTTACACTTGCATTGGCCTAATTATTCATTTTCAATCTTGAATCTCCATAAGACATCCAGAATAGTGCAAAAAGCTGCTGAGAGCTACACTCATTTGGAACTTGGAGAGGAGAGTAATAAGGGAGGAGCAGCTACAAGCATGTTGGAGAGCATTTGGGTATGTTTCATTGCATTCCCTTATTTTGTTAAGCTTTCCATTTTATGTTTGGTATCTCTCTTGATATGCTTGCTTAGGATAGTGTTTCATTTATGATTTCTGACACCAACACTAACATTTGAATTGCTCCTTGTGTTTGTGTGTCTTCCTAACATCCTTTTTGCAGAGCATCAATTTGTATTAGCCTTTATAGTGTACACATCATTTTTATAGACAAACTTGAGTTTTCATCATAATTTTCATAGATAAACTTGAGTTTTTGACGAAGAGTAGAAGGGTTCACTTGCATAGAATCAATCCAAGGTTTACCTATAAGCAAGTTATGTCTGAAAGTGTCAAGCATGACATGGATAATTGTAGGTGAAATAATTTTGGCATAAAGTTGTCATTGATGTCAACAAGGTCAAGTTGAAGGTTGCAGAAGAGATGAGTTGCAGATTTGAGTGCATGTGTGCAAGTTGAATGTGAGCAGGTTGAAGATAACTGGCCAAAATGACATAGGTCATAGACTGGTAATGGCATTGGGAAAATTGTGAAGACTCTGAAAAAGTGCAGTTACAGACATGTATAACACACTATGTTAGTAGCACATAGTTACACGTATAGAATAATGCACTGTGTTACCACTCACGTTGTGTTAGTCTCATGCATTATCGGTGTGGCATAACACCCCACGTCTATCCCTATGGTATCCACTCATTCACAAAGGGAGATTCTATTTCTAACCGATCTAACGGTGAGCATTTATCTATGGGGAGAATCTTTGTCAGAGACAAGGAGGCCACTATGCAACGATAGCTATTTATCATCAGCCTCTGCATATCCGTGAGGGTGGATCCCACTCTAACTCCATCGGTATCAGATCTAACAGTGGGCATGCATCCATGGGGAGATTACTGTTAGAGAGGAGGAGACCACGGTGCAACGATAGTTGTTGATTTAATGGGTGGACCCCACTTCATCCAAATTGGCTATGATTGAAAAGAACAGGTGGACCCCACCTCAGCTAGGTTGGAAACAGTTGTGCAGTGAGGAAGAAGGACTCCACAACTCTACAAGCTAATTCATCGTGATTACCAGGACATCTTTGGACTTATGGAGAAAGGGGGAGATGTGGCCACAACCCTGGATAGTTGGACCCCACCTCGGGAACGTCACCTGTAGTAGTGTGGTAAGGTGACATCTGCAACTCTGCATGACCACACATGATGGAAACCATGTCACCTATAGAACTATAGAAAAGATGTATGAACTCTTCAACCCTGCATTCATCGGTCAAAGGTGTGTCATGTCACTTGCGAACCTGCGGGTGAATGGTATATGGTGCATATAACATGCAGAGACAATGCATATCCCCATGTTCTTCAAACTATTGAAAACATAAGGAAAGTGTGCATAAACTACAGAGTTAATCAAGGTTATGATGATGTTGATAGAAAAATTGCCCATGTGGATGTTGACCAAAGGAGATCCAATGATGAAGGTGGAGAAGTTGTGGACGTGGCAAGTGCAGGACAAATCAATGGATGAAACCTTTATCGACAGAGAATAATTATGTGGATACACACATAACGATAGTTAGTTGACCAACCCAATCAAGTTGTAGAGATGAAGAAGAGATCTGATTTCATTTAATGCTAACAAGTAGAGGACTAGCTGAGTGGCTCGAGGAGATCTGGAAGGTTTATGTAAACAAGATATCAAAATAGATCATAGATTGAGATAAAGCGCATAAATTAGGTTGATTTCAATCAAATCAAGGCAGGTCAAGAATGAAGTAAGTTGCATTTAAAGGAGGTCTAATTAGAACTCATTGAGAGGATCAAGAAAAATCCATGACAGAGATATCAGATCAAGGATTACTAAGTATAGTAATCCAATACCAGAGATATAATCTAAATGTAGAAGGATACAAAGTGGAAAACATTTATTGTTGGTGGCTATATATGTATAGATGATCCAAGCAATCAGAAGGCTTGAAGTTTTTTATTAAAGGTTGAGAAGATCAATTTTCAAATACAGCCTTGGAGGGAAAACAAAATAGAGTACACAGATGAAAAATCGTAGATATTTTCTTGTGTGATGCTAAGTTGTTTGAGTAGTCGAGTCGAGTTGGTAGAGAGAGAGAGAGGAGGAAGTTGAATCAAAAGGTAAATTTTGTATGTACAAAGATAACCGAAGGGAGATAGCTTTAAAGTGATGTGACTAAGGTGGTTGAGATGAGCTGGTAGAGATAATGTATGTGTGTAAAACTGCAAATAGGTGAGTAATTCTAAGTGTGAAGGATAATGAAAAAGGAGTTGGTTGTGAGAGAAGTGAGTTGCACAAAATATAGAAGGAAGTTACTAACCTAAACAAAGAATTTTGTGCATCTTGAGAAGGTAAGAGTGCAGAAAAAGTAGAGTATAAGACAGAGCTAAGTGGAAGAAGGAGGTGCTTGTAAAGAGGGGAATAGATGTGATCAGAGAGGTCAAAAGAAGGCAATAAGAAGAAAACCATGATGATCAGATGAGTGTAAAAGCCAGAGAAGAGATCTTAGAATCAGCATAAGAGAGAAACAGTGAATGTGTGTCAATTAGAGTCTAGGGGTTACAAAAACCATTTGTAACAAGGAATTTTATTGTATCAAAATATATCATTAAGTCATTGTAATTCTCTAAATGGGTGCTCAAAGTAGGGGTAGGTGCTCCTTTGAGTTGGTGCTCTAAATTTTGGAGTTGGTTCTCCTTGGGTTGGTGCCCAAAAATATATTGTAATTAGACATTTCATTGTGAGGCTGGATTGGAGTAGTAGACTCCAACAGCTTTTCTCACCGAGGCTTTTCCCCACAATGGGTTTTCCTCATATAATTTGTGTTGTGTGATTTTCCTTTATGTGCATGTTCTTTCAATCTCTTTGCATAATTAGTGTTTGCACAATTGGTTTTAAATTTTAAAGATACACTTATTCACCCCCCCCCCTCTTCGTGACCTAATTGTCTTACTTCAAATAATAGGACCTACCTTAATAGGCAAGGTGATTATACCTAATGTCGATTTACCAACATTTTTGAAGTCATGAATAGGAAGAGAATTGGGTTGAATAAGTGAGGTATCCTCTTTTATTTAATGCAACAATTCAATACTACACACATTAAGGTTTGAACCATTATCAACTAGAGTTTGTCTTATGGCACTGCCATTGATAAGGACAACAATCATGAGAGGATCACATTCATTTTGAACTTATATAGGAGGCAAACCATGTTGATAGAACATAATGTTAGGTTGGGGATATTTCTTATTTTTATTTCTGTGAGCTACTACATGGTAATCAAATTGATGATTCACTCCACCTTCAACAATAATCATGTTGAGGTTGAGGAACATCTTGATGAAAGTGGACAATAATTATAGGTTTTTCAACAACATGAACAACATTGATTTGGTCTTGGTAAGATTCTTTATCCAGTAAAGCTTAATATTTAGGAGAGAGAGCATTGGAAATATTATCATGAAGGGAAATGGTATCATCCTCTTGCTCCAAGGTATCTTCATGAGTAAGAAAAACTTTAGGAGAGGGACCAACATAACTCATTAATGCTTCATCTCTAAAGGGAAGGTCATTGAAAGGACAAGAGAATATCAAATGCATCGGTAAACAAATTACCAAGGTCTTGCTCCACTATATCATATGCTGAAATGGAGTCCCATTATCCATTGTCACCGACAATTGTCGCCCCTTTAAGAATAAATATGTTTGTAAGCTCTATGACAAATTCCACATCCAACATCATTTTTCTACCCCTTATTACCCCCAAAGCAACTATCAATCTAAGGTATCAAACAATATAATCCTCAAGAAAATTGTCAATGACATTGGTCGTGACTAACACCTTCAACTGAATTCTACCTTATGGGAATATAGAACCAGCATTCGCACCTTTATAGGCACCACTCCATTCTCCTTGGTATATGGATTAGAAGATATACTCCTGATTGAGTTCTAGTTGTCATCACTGAGAGTATCCTAGCAAAACTTGATATTAGATGAAGAATACTAGATAGCTAGATTACATGAGCTACAGTTGCTAGATGAAAAGTGTCAAAATGTAGTGAACCACTTACAAGAATATCAAAATTGACTCTATCACGGCTACAATAAAAGGGTTTGAGTTTGGTTCTTCAAGACAGGAGATCTAGTCCTCAAGGAAAAGCAGAGGAATTTGACAGAAAGAGAGAAACTAGGTAAATTCAAACCAAATTGATTAGGCTCATGCATCATCACAACAATCCATGAATCGAGCACCTATTGGTTGGCTACTTCAGAAGGCGAACTATTTCTAGATCCCCTAAATAGCATGCATCTCCACAAATTCTACACATAATTCTTAGAGAATCTCGTCGAAAAAAAAGGTAAAAAAAAAATTAAAAAATCGTCACCTAGATGAAAACCTGGCAAACATGCATCTTGCTGACACAAAAAAATCAAAAAAGAAAAGAAAAATAAAAGATAAACAATCCATCTTATGGTAAAAAACACTTCAGTGGTGCCTTCGACAAGTACCATGGTGAAAACTTGACAAACAGGCGCCATGTGTAGCAAGTTACAACTCTTCCATCTACTATTACCATTTGATCAACCACAATAAATAAACATCTATCCTTCCATCTAAAAGCATTTGCAATCATCTTTTCATCTTTCATAATAAAACTTTCTGCATACCTTTCATGTCCTGAGATTAGTTAGTCTTTAATGTCATTTATTCCATCACCACAATAAGTAAGTCCATTTCCCCATCCTCATAATCAATGGGCCTAGGTCTGTCTGGGGGCTAAATTCTGAATCAAAAATTAAAAAAACATGTTGGAAAAATCCATAAAAGTTGAAAAATATCCATAAAAAATCCCTTAAAAATTAAAAAATGTTCTAAAAAAATCCATAAAAATCAAAAAATGTCCCCAAGAAATCCCTAAAAATTGAAAAAAGTTAGAAAAAAATCCATTTAAAAATCAAAATATCTCCTAAATAAAACCATAAAAAGGTGAAAAAATTTCATGAACAAAAGACACTAAATATCTAAAAAATAATCAAAATCCTAAAAAAAATCATCAATCACAATCCACAATAAACTATCCCCTTGCAATGACATATGTGTAAGCAGGCACAAAATAGATCAAAATACTAAACTTAACAAATCACATAACAATAGACAATCTATCAATCGAGTCTACAATCAAACCGATCACATGTCTAATCAAACAACAACAATCCCTATCAATCATTTATCAATTTGTCTTACGTAGGGAAGATTACACTTGGAAACAGACATATTGGTCTTACATAGGGCATTTCATCTTTGAAACCAAACATCATCATCATAACACAAACAATCAAACAATGATGAAGATCAATATGGTTGTTGACTCATTTAGTCAAGTGAGTCTTATCTTTATAAATTTATCTCAGAATATGTTCCTATGCTACTCAAGGATGTTCACAAGTGACTAGAGGAGACAAGTTGGTTCATGATCTTGTTTTTTTTGGTTTTTTTCTGTTTGTGGTGTGTTTTCATGAAGTTCTGGGATGTCAATGGTTTAGGTGTCTGTGTTGGCACATTATTTCAACAAAGATCCTATGGAAACTTATGGTAATGGATCATTATGTGTGTTCTTATCGCACATACCTTGACCTTTAAAATAAAAGTCCTAGGATGGATGAAAGCATTCCTTGTTTGCAATATGTCTATTTATGCAAAGGAAAATCATAAATACCTTAGTTTTCTATACCTCGATGCACACACCTCCATTTGCCATATAATAAGGCTCAATGATGATTTTGTCGTACACCAATGAAAGCATAATCCAAATACAAGATAGAGTCCCCATATTTTCTTAGACTAATCAAAAAACCTATGTCGATCAATTATATATCCCAAACCCTAATTGTTTATCAGTTCTCACTAACTCATTTGTCCACCTAACAGTTCTTCTGCAAGTCCATATTGTCATTTTGGTCTAGTACTTTGGCACACAAAAACATAGTTGCATACTGCATCCAAAAACATGCTAGAATATAGGTATATCATTCCATCACATTCATAGGATCATCATTATTGTGCATTTTAAAGTACAAAAAAAAACATAGGTCATCTCATTATGCATCCATAAGTATGCACGAAATCATGTTAGAACATACAAGCATTGGGATTTATTAAAGTAAGCATTCAAAATCATGTAGAGAGCATACATATCATTAGGTATCCATATAATCTCTATAGAATCATATTCATCACATGCATCTCATATAGAATCATAATCATCATTTGTATACATCATAAAACATGCATCCATCAGAAATATATTTGAAAGCATCACATAAACATCATAATACATACATAATGTCATAGAATGTCGAATATAAGATAAATATGCATGTAGAAAATGGAACACATGATAGAATTGATGTAAAAAATGCATATCATGTATACATCTCAAAAATATGTCTAAGTAAAAGGAATCTCATAGGCTCAATCATAATACATAAGTGTCCATGATACAAGAGTCAATGAATGCTCCTTCAACCTTCTGAATTTGCAAGCTTGGCATCCCTACTAGAAGAGGTACTTGTCCCCTCCCTATTCTAAAGATGGGGGTCTAGGTGATCTCGATTAAGGACCCATAACACCCTCACTAGTAGTAGTAGTCATAGATTGTGATCGAATTTGCGATGAAGTGGCCCTATAGCTTTGTTCTCTTTGATTTTTTGACATTGTAGCATCATAAGAATACTCCAATACCTAACCTCTTACCTAACCTCAAATACTTGATCAATCAGGTCATAGGAACTAACATCTCGTACAAAAGCGATAAACCTATGATAATATACATCGGTCCTCTATGCTCTAGAAATAGTAGCATCTTGCTAAGCTCTAAGGTTGTCGCTCATGGCTTTGTATCTATCCTACTTCACATTAAGTGTATCGAGATTTTCTATTTAGGCCCCCTGTTCCTCTATCCATGTAGACCTAACAGTTTCTCTCCCTACATCTAAAGTGGCCACCTATCCCTGTAACTTAGCAATATGGTCCCTCTGAGTCCAAACCTATGCCCTCAAAATCTATGGATTAAGAATTTACACCACATCCTCACCCACCACTACATCCTACATTGTGTCATCTGAATCATCCCCATCAGAGTTGGAGTCACTTGAGTTGGAACCCTCTAATTTGGAATCATATAAGCTCTCATCCTCAGATACATCCTCCTTTGAATTCTCCACATCAACCATGGGTACATCTACTACATGTGGAACAATAGCTATAATAAGGGAACCTTCATCTCCTCCATTTCTATCATCTTCCCTATCACTTTCTCTATGATCTTGAGCTCTACCTCTCCCTTTATCACCACCCCATACTCTCCCCTGGCCTTGGCCCCTCACTTGTCTCTATCGTCTCCCCATTACAATAGGTATAGGAACAACTGGATCCATAATAGGAGTGTGTTGGGAAAATGGTATCTCAACCTTGAATTTATATAAGGTTACTATTTATAGTGAGTTTTCATTTGGCACAAATTGGTTCTAAATTTTCCCCAAAGCTTCGGATTGGCTAGATAAGCATGCCAGAAATTTTTTGTTGCAATATCATAACTAGATTTGAAGATATTATAGTTTCTATTTTTGAAGGTTGCAATGAAAGGTTTAAATTTAATTTTGAGGACTTTAGAAGCTTTGAAATATCTTGAAAAGTAGGCATACCCAACATAGAAGGCTATGAGGTGATAGATTACTTTGCGAGCTTTCCAACGCTTTGAACGGTTCGTCAATCGGACACCCAGTTCACAAGTTATGGCCTCTGGTTGTTTGGTCTCCTAAAATAGGAAATATAAAAAATGTATCAAACACATAAATGAGTTGTAAAAGGGAGGAACATGTGTTGATGTGTGTTTTGACACATCATAGGGCATCTAGATTGGAGATAAGGTCAGTTCCACTTTATTGGGTTGTTTTAGCCCATGGTTTTGTAATACCATTTGACAATTTCATGTATTTTATCTCTTATATATGAGGTGTGTGAGATATAGTTTGTGTGTAAGAGTCTTATGGCTATTGAGTTACCTCTGAATATTTGGTTGGTGGTACTCCTATGAATAGATTTCTCTACAAGTATATTGTAATTTGTTATTGATTTCCGAATAATATATTGGGTGGCTTTTGGAGTGTGGGGTTTTTCTCTCGTAAGAGTTTCCACCACGTAAATCACTATGTTGTGGCATGCATGCTATTATGTCTATTTGTGTTAAGCTTCTGTAATTATTGTAATGATCTGTAAAAAACTTTGCATTATCCTCCTCTCAAGGTTAGTGTAGGAAGTTGTTCCACTACTGAACTTCCTTACAAAGTGGGCATATGAGTGGCTCACCATGTGTCATACTAAGATGTAGTGCCTGCATCAAGAATATTTGATAATTGACCTCACTGTTGTGGCCTCAAATTATCAAACCCGACATATGTAATATGTGGGTTAATGCACAACCCCAGATTCACTGACCTCTCGTTTAGTTCGGGCAAAGAATGTGGTACCATCAAGAACACCTTGTTGCTCCCCAAATTGATGCAAGATACAACCTAATAACTAACTATAAATAATACATTGTCACTGCATCGTCTTGTCAATTAGGTACCTTTGTTGTCAATAATAAGGGAGGTTCTATGCATCATCATCCTATCTATGGAAGTCCCTCCAAGGTCTATAAATAAAGTGTTGTAGAATGTCAAGCTCATGATGCTAATATAGGGTATGTCCTACTTGTTGTTGTGTCACAACCCCATAATACATGTACACATATGGCAAACTTGCCTCAAGATGTTTGTCAACTATAGGTCAGCACACTATGATGTGTTTCCAAGCCTAGACTTGTAATAAAGTGATAATCCAACTAAGATATTAACATCCCATGTATGCCATTGTATGAAGTTGACAATAGAGCATAGCCAATACACACAGTCCCCAAGAATATAATTGATTATCAAAAATCATACCCTCCAGCACCCACCCCCATCCCATTGAGAACTTGTGATCTTGTCAATCAGGAAGTAGTATGTTTAGCAACAACACCACAAACAACAATGGTGTATCTATCATACATACCCATCAAAGTACCCCATTGGATCTTGTAATAATCATCAATACCCAGATCAACTACCTCACACTCAAATAGTCTGCAAAGGGTTGTAATGCCTTGGTGACGCTCATAAGTCACCCTCTCATTGTGAATTAGGATCTGTAGAATGCACTAAACATCCTCTAGTGTCACAAAAGCCTCCTTGGTCGATAAATGAAACAAGCTCATCTATGAGTGCCATCACTCCACAAGCATAGTAATTAGTCCTTGATTTGTCCAAATCTTAGACATAAAACAAACATGACAGAGGTAAAACACATGCAAATACTCTCACTCAACATAATCTAGTTGGTGTCACAAAGATAGGCTCTTAGGCCTATTCTCATGAGTTCCTAAGACGGGAAGGGTCATATGAGTCCAAAACAAACATTATGTTAAATTATGCCTACTAGATGACCTAATTGACCAATCCATTTGACCAATTTCCTAGCTATGCTATCATTCAGATCCTAAAAAAAGAAAATGCTACACAATTAAAATTAAATTTATAAAACTTATATAAAATGTGTAACACTATCATCACATGTGTAATAGTTATGAAAAATGTGAAACAACAAAATCATATGCGTCATAGACAGGAGAAAGCATAAGAAATTTCACAAATGTGAAACAATAGCATCAAATGTGTAACAATTACGAATATGGCATTTCATCATCAAATGAAAAAATCTAGGCATGAATGCATAAAATGTGTGCATCTATGTGAGATGATTAATTTTTGACATCTTGGGACCTGACAAGAAAACTTAATGCATCCAAATGACAAGTATGATTTGATCACTTGTCCTATTGCATGTGCCAACTGATCTGCCGAAGGTCCAAACCTGCTCCACATGATGGAACTCTTGCCTGATACCCGCATTGCTTCGCAACAATAACTTAAGGGCTCTCTACTCTCTCCAAATCCTCCAAGTTCGTAATGCACAAATGAACCAAATGAAGCCCTAATTACCTATATATAGAGAAAATTTTCCCTAATTAGGGATGCATAATGTATTGGTCGTATTCCCTTTTAACTTTCAAGCCTTTTGAATTGACCTTATGGACCCCATTTTCTAAGCAGAATACATTTTTGGACTCCTAATCACATTGCCAAGAAATTGGCCTTTAATATTTTTCACCCAATTTCCTAAGGGGGCACCACAATACCTTGTCGCTAGGAGGGCAAAATTTATCGATTTTTCTTTGAAACAATACTCAAAATTGCATTCTCGAAGAGGGACAAAATGTAGACACCTAAAATTGACCCACACCTGCGAACACTAATTTTACTAATTATTCCTCCTTATTAATTAAAACAATTTCAGTTATTTAATTAATTTAACTTTATTCTTCTATGTTCATATTCAAAATTCCAATTTCCCTCCAACTTCTAAATAGATATTTTTTTAATTATTTAATTACCTAAGTTTTCCTATCATATTAATTAAATAATTTAATTATTTAATTAATCCCTTTCACATAATTTAATTAAATAATCTTTATTGTTTAATTAAATCAATTTCTAGTATATTCCCTTTATTAAATAATTATTTATTATTTATTTAATTGACTGATTGTGTCCTCTTAATTAAATAAATTTCTTAATTCATTCAATTTCTCTCACATGTCAAATTTTATTTTTAAACATCAAATTCCCTCCAAATTAAATGAAATGATAATTTCATTCATTCTCCTCCAACATGTCAAAATTGGCTATTTGCCACTAACTCTTAGTTCCACTAGTCACTCATCAATCACCTTTTTCTAGCTAGTTAGTAGGTCCACCTTGTTGGAAATATGGAGGAATTGATTATGTGTTGCATTGATGTCAACACTAGTTGTTTTGTTGTCTACAGGGTTCTGGTAGAGTGGTTGGTTTATGTTGTTGATCAGGATATTTGTCTCTAGTATTCTCCGGTATGTTATGGTTGGTGGAAATGATTTGGATTGGTTATTCATGTGTTTCTGATGTATATCACATTTAGTTGGTTCAATATTTGATGATCCGAAAGATATCATATATTCTAGTAAGCCTTTTGGTTACCGGTAAGGGTTTTACTGGCAGATCTTTATTCAAGATCTTTTGATGAATTTGATAAGTGGTGTTGGTGCGGCTTCTAGAAGGTTCTCGGGATGTTGATGGTTATCGTGTTCGTGTTCCAGTTGATTGGTGATGTTTCATTTGGCTTATGGCGACCTATTTTAGGTTTGGTTCTATTCTGGTAGGTTATGGACCGATTTATGTAACATGTTAGTTGATGCTCCCGATGCGTTACCAGTTGGATTTATTGATTGGTTTATGTTGTTTCGGTCTTAGGCCGACTTGGTTTATCATTGGTTTGCAATTTTACCTTATGGATTTATTGTATTATCTTTTAGGTGGCCGACCTAATTGTTTAGGTCCCAAGTTGGTATATATATGATGTAAGATCTCTTTGTAGATCATGGCATGTGGGTTTTGGGATTATCTATGTGCGAATAAAGTTGTAATAATATGCAGAGGTTTTGGTTGATTGAATTGGGTTTGTACAAGAGGTTTAAGACCTCTGATATTGAGCTTAACCGAAATTGTACTCAGGCATAGGAGATGTTATTCTTGCAGTTCATTCATCTTTCCAGATTGTAGTCTGGATTTATTTTGTAGTCAGTGAGGCTCCTTTTGTGATGAGCAATGCACTCTAGGCAGTGTGCCTTCCTGCATGTGCAGGCCCCTCTTATTGCAATCACATACTTACTATAGAAGTATCATCTAACTATGGGTAGGCTTCCCATCATGTTTTTTCCCTTTACCGGGTTTTCCACATACAAATCTTGATATTATGTGTTGCATATGCATAGTATTTTGTTTACGGTTTATGTTTATGCTTAATTGATATATCTGATATTCCGGTATTTGGTTTATGCATTCCGGTAAAAGGTTTTGTGTGCTTAAAGTTTTGTAATCTATTGACAACTGATTCAACCCCCCCCCTCTTAGTTGTCCACCGGTTATCCTAACAATTGGTATCAGAGCTTGGTCCTCTTTGCAGAAGCCTAACCGCTTGAGGAAGATCCTATGGCAAATAATCATTCAACTTCAATTTCTTAGCAAGGAGATTTGGAAGCTTCGGATGGAGACTAATCTGAGATGTCTTAGCAAGGAGATTTGGAAGATTGCTAAGAAAGGCTATACTTCTTATGATACGACATCTAGCAATCCTACTCTGACAAATTTAGATAAGAACATTGAAAATGATTGTAGCTAGAGAAGCCCTTTTGAGTGCCCTTTCAGATCAGCAAGTAATGGGATTAATGGACAAATCATCTACAAAAGATATAAGGGATAAATTGGAGACTTTGAATGAAGGTGACCCTACTGTTAAAAATGCTAAACTTGATGGTTAACGGGTGAGGTATGAGAACCTGAAGATG
This sequence comes from Cryptomeria japonica, assembly GCF_030272615.1. Taxonomy (NCBI): domain Eukaryota; kingdom Viridiplantae; phylum Streptophyta; class Pinopsida; order Cupressales; family Cupressaceae; genus Cryptomeria; species Cryptomeria japonica. The sequence continues at coordinate 493,592,498 of NC_081412.1, read as the reverse complement.
GACAAAGATGAAAGGATTAGTGCTTTTGTGGAAAGAGTCAATGAAATTATTATGGGAATTCAATATTGTGGTGGATCTATGAGCGAAGATGAGATTGTTTCTAAAGTATTGAGAGCTTTGCCACCATGTTACAAGATGAAGGCTACTGCAATTAATGAGCTGAGAACAATATCTAACACTTTTGTCAATAGGGATACTTTGGTTGGAAAGTTATCTACTTTTGAGCTTGAAGAATTTGGTCCTCAAGGAGTTGCAAAGAATGAATCTGCTTTTCATGCATCTAAATCATCAACCGATCAGAGTGATTGGAAAGCTTTATATGCGAAGGAACTGGAGGAAATGAAGAAAGAAGATGAAGAGCTTGAGAAACTTGAAGCCCTATTTTCTAGAAGAGTACCTAAAGGTCTGGCAAGAAGTAAGTATGAAGTAAAATCACCTTTTAAATGTTTTGCATGTAATAAGATAGGTCATTTTGCATCTAGATGTCCTCAGAGGAATTCAAGATTTGAAGAGAAAGCTAGAAGATCTTTTAGGCCTAACCATGATTATCAGAACAAGCACAAGTACAGGAGGAACAAAGACAAATTATGCTACTATACGGATGAGGAAGGTGTGACTGATGACTCTGATGATGAACTGGCAAAAGATTCAGCTAGCGAATCTAGTAGTGGAAAAGAATGGGTATTTTTGGCTATCAAGGAAGATGCTTCGGAACCTGTCATTCAAAATGAAGAGAAGGCCCTTGATGCTAAAGTTGAAGGCAGGGATGAATGGGTGATAGACAATGGATACTCACATCATATGACTGGAGATAAAAGGAAGTTTCTATCTTTGCAAGAATTTGATGGTGGTCTGGTTAGATTTGGAGATGACAAAACATGTATGATCAGACGAAGAGGAACTATATCATTGGATGGTAAGCATAACATTGATAATGTTTATTATGTTGAAGGTTTAAGGTATAATCTTTTGAGTGCAGGACAGTTGGTGGATAAGGGATTTCAATTACAATTGAGGATAGAAAATGCAAAATCATCAACAGATCTGGATTGGAGATTGCAACTAGTACTTACACTAAAGGTAACATCTTTCATTTGAACTCTGGTGAGAAGACATGTTTGATTGCACAAATTGATGAGAGTTGGATATGGCATAAGAGGTTGTGTAATGTCAATTTTGATTGCATAGTAAATATCAGTTCAACTAAGGTTGTTAGAAATATACCTAAGATTGTGAAGCCCTATAATCCATTATGTAAGGAATGTAAAATGGGTAAGCAAGTCAGAACTTCTTTTAAGAGTATATGAGACAAATCTAATGATATTGTTTATCTTATTCATACTGATTTGTGTAGTCCTACTAGAATAAAAAGTTTTCAGGGAGATAGATATTTTATGCTAATCATTGATGACTATTCTAGAATGATATGGGCTACTTTTCTAAGAGAGAAGTCTGAAGCCTTTGAAAATTTTAAGATCTTTAAAGCTAAAGTTGAGACAAAGACAGGGTTCAAGATTAAGGTCTGATCAAGGTGGTGAATTCACATCCAGTGAATTTAATAGTTATTGTGAGAAGAATGGGATAAGGAGACGGTTGTCTACACCCTGAACACCTCAACAGAATAGTGTTGTGGAAAGAAAGAACAGAACAATCCTAGATGCAGCTAGAACTATGATGATGGAAGATAATCTGCCTCATATCTATTGGAGAGAAGTTGTGAGCACGGTGGTGTACACATTCAACAGAATTCATATCAAAGGAGACATCAGTAAGACACCTTATGAGTTATGGTTTGGTCATACACCTACAGTTAAGTATTTCAAAATCTTTGGTAGTAAATGCTATATTAAAAGAGATGATTCCATTGGAAATTTTGATCCTGGATGTGATGAAAGGATATTTCTTGATTATTCTAATAAAAGAAAAGTATATAAATGTTATAACAAAATATTGTAGAGAATTATGGAGAGTGCTAATGTCAAGGTGGATGAGAAGTACAAAGGTCAAATCAAAACTTATGAGAGAGAACCAGAAGTGGAGATGATTATAACTGAACCGGTAGCACCTCTATCGGAATAGAATGTTGAACCAGTTATCGCAGATATATCAGAAAATTCAATAGTAACTGAAGATCAGAGCAGAGAAGCAAAAAGTCAGAAGACTCCTAGGTATGTAAGGTTAAATCATTCAAAAGATCAGATCATTGGTGACAAGAACAAAGCAGTAATGACATGAAGAAGGTTGGCAGTTGAAGAGGGATGTTTAATTTCTCAAGTTGAATCGGCATCAATAGCTAAAGCATGTAAGCATGAATGTTGGATGAAGGCTATGGAAGAGGAATTAGATCAGATAGAAAAGAACAACACGTGGACTTTAGTTCTCCGACCTAAAAATAAGAATTCTTATTGAAACTAAATGGGTTTTTAAGAATAAATTAAATGAAGATGGACAAGTTGTGAGGAATAAGGCTAGATTGGTATGCAAAGGATATTATGAAAAGGAAGGAATTGATTATGATGATACTGTTGCTCTGGTAGCTAAGATTGAAGCTGTGAGATTATTTCTTGCTTATGTTGCCCATAAGAAATACAAGGTTTATCATATGGATGTTAAGTGTGCATTTTTGAATGGAGATCTTGAAGAGGAAGTTTACACTGAGCAGCATGATGGATTTTCACTTTCAGATGACAAAAACATGGTTTGCAGGTTAAGGAAAGCTTTATATGGATTGAAGCAAGCCCCTAGAGCTTGGTATACTAGATTGGACAAATATCTTTTGAAGCTTGGTTTCACTAAAGGTAATGCTAATAGTAATTTATATTATAAGATCATTGATGATGATATATTAATTGTTGAGGTCTTTGTTGATGATATCATTTTTGGAGGTGAGGATAAGCTATGTACGGAATTCTCTGATAATATGAAGAATGAATTCGAGATGTCTATGATTGGGGAAATGAAATTTTTCTTACGTTTGCAGATTACTTAGATTGATAAAGGTATTTTCATCTATCAAACTAAGTATGCTAGAGAGTTGTTGAAGAAATTTGGTATGGAAAATTCTAAACCGGTTGGTACTCCTATGGTTACAAGTGAGAAATTGACAAAGAAAGATGTATTAGCTCTGGTAAATCTTGCAAGGTACAAATCTATGATAGGAGATTTATTATATTTGATTCAGACTAGACCAGATATAATGAATGTAGTTTGTATTGTATCAAGATATCAGAGTGATCCTAGAGAGAATCATGAGAGTGTGGTGAAAAGGATTTTCATGTATTTACAAGGAACAACTAAGTATGGTTTGTGGTACCCTAAAGATGATGACTTTACACTATGTGCATATATAGATGCAGATTGTGTTGGAGATTTTGATGATTGGAAGAGTACATCCAGTGGAGCTTTCTTTCTTGGAAAGAAAGTTGTTTCATGGATCAGTACAAAACAATCATTTACTTATTTATCTATTGTTGAAGCTAAGTATGTTGTTGTTGCTACTAACTACACACAAATTATGTGGATGAAGCAAATGTTGAAGGATATAAGGGTAGATTGTAATGAACCAGTAGTTATTCACTATGATAACTTTGCTACTATTGACATATCAAAGAATATAGTTTTTCATCCTAGGACAAAGCACATATCAATCAAGTATAATTTTCTAAAGGAAAAGGTGGAAGCAAATGAAGTCAAACTGGTTTATGTGAACACTAAAGAGCAGATTGTGGATATCTTCACTAAACCTTTTCCTAAGGAATCATTTGAGTACTTCAGAGATAGATTGGGGGTTTCTGCCCCTCCGGTGGAGACTTGAGTGATGTTGATTCAAATCAGTCTAGTATGCATTTATTAGAGCTATCATTCATTTTGGATTGATGTGATGGTGTTACTACTCGGGGGGAGTAGTCAGTTGTGTGGTTCAGAGGATTTATGATTTTTTCTTTGATGTTTATGTCAAATTTATAGCATTGATGTCAAAGGGGGAGAGATATACATGTGAAAAATAGAGAGAAAAGAGCTTAACAGAGATATCTTTCATAGGGGGAGCTTGGTCTATTGCTTCAAAACTTCATTGTTATATCATTTTGGGGATATTGTTGGATGTCTTCCATTGGGGGAGACTTGTTTGGCATTTCTTGGCACTTTGATATTTTTCACATCTAGTTTTGCCATCAATGCCAAAGGGGGAGATTGTTGGCAATATGGAGGAATTGATTATGTGTTGCATTGATGTTTTTCATTGATGTCAACACTAGTTGTTTTGTTGTCTACCGGATTCCAATAGAGTGGTTGGTTTATGTTGTTGATCATGAGATTTGTCTCTGCTATTCTCCAATATGTTCCAACTAGTGGAAATGATTTGGATTGGTTTTTCATGTGTTCCTGATGCATATCACATTCAGTTGGTTTGGGATTCGATGATCCGAAAGCTATCATATCTTCTAGTAAGCCTTTTGGTTACCGGTAAGGGTTTTACCGGCAAAGCTTTATTGTCGATCTTTTGATGAATCTTATAAGTGGTGTTGGTGCGGATTCTAGAAGGTTCTCAGGATGCTGATGGTTATCATGTTCGTGTTCCAATAGATTGGTGATGTTTCATTTGTCTTATGGAGACCTATTTTAGGTCTGGTTTTATTCTGCTAGGTTATGGACCGGTTTATGTAAAGTGTTGGTTGATGCTCCCGATGCGTTACCGATTGGATTTATTGATTGGTTTATGTTGTTTCAGTCTTAGGCCGACTTGGTTTATTATTGGTTTTGTGGGTTTACGTTATGGATTTATTGTATTATCTTTTAGGTGGCCGACCTAATTGTTTAGGTCTCGGGTTGGTATATATATGATGTAAGATCTCTTTGTAGATCACGAAATGTGGGTTTTGGGAATATCTGTGTGCAAATAAAGTTGTAATCATATGTAGAGGTTTTAGTCGATCATAGGTTATTGAATTGGGTTTGTTTAATAGGTTTAACACCTCTGATATTGAGCTTAACTAGAACTGTACTCAAGCATAGGAGATTCTATTCTTGCAGTTCATTCATCTTTGTGTATTGTAGTCTAGATTTCTTTTGTAGTCAGTGAGGCTCCTTTTGTGATGAGCAGTGCGCTTGAGGCAGTGTGTCTTCCTGCATGTCTAGATCCCTCTTATTGTAATCACATACTTACTGCATAAGTATCATCTGACTAGGGTAGGCTTGCCACCATAGTTTTTTTCCTTTACCAAGTTTTCCATGTACAAATCTTGGTGTTATGTGTTGCGGATGCATAGCATTTTGTTTATGGCTTATGTTTATTCTTAATTGATATATCTACTATTCTGGTATTTGGTTTATGCATTCTAGTAAAAGGTTTTGTGTGCTTAAAGTTTTATAATATGTTGACAATTGATTCACACCCCCCTCCCTCAGTTGTCCACCAATTATCCTAACACACCTTTTTTTAAATCACCTTTTCTAACTAGCTCATCTATCCACTAACCAAGTCATTCAAATGAGTTAACTCGTCAATCAAATCCAGTTACATGAGTAATCATCTCCCAACTAACTTCTCTTAGTGATCCTCCGCCATTGATCTGTTTGTTCAATTTTCAATCTTGATTGTTGATTCAAATCTCTGAAATCTATAAATCAAACTTCATTATCAGTTATCATCAACCATGAATTTTGAATTATTTGGCTATCATACTACAAGTATGTGCTATGATTATAAGAGCCATCCCACACAATTGACAAGAAGGAGAAGAGAAATGAAGGCAATTGCATCAAGTTCAACATTATTGGCCATATGTGTTGTCATTGATACCAACCCTATGTCTAACAATATATGTTGTCATTAATGATTTGTTGGATCGAGAGTTTTTCTAGTTATTGAGGAAGTGATGAAATTGATCATATGAATATGTTATGATGGATTAATTGAAAAATGAAAATATGGAAGATCGTGATAGGTTTCCAAGAGGTGTTAGTTCTCTATTTGGTTGTTTCTATCTTGCTTGATGTTGTCACATGGTGCAACTGAATGGAGATTGTTGGTTTACTGTAGAGGATTGTGGATAGTGCAAATTGTTACTAATATGGTGATTATTGTAGATTGTGGGTGTTGCTTCAACATTGGAGACAATTGATGAATATACTTGCTCTTGCATGATATTGATTCTTATTGTACCAGATACACTGTGATATAGAGAAGTTGTTAATATTGCTTTTGATGACCATAATCAGTTTGGTATATTAGGAATCAATGATGACTATAGAAGTAGTAATGAAGCTAATTTCTAGTGTATAAGAAGGTTATTAGTAGCTAATTGTCATTTGTTGTTCATTGTGTTTTGCATGACTAATATGAAGAGTTTGATAGTATTTGGATGTCAACCTTCTTAGTGTTTGATGTCTACATTGAGTAATACAAATGATTATGTTGATGGAAAAGAGTGCATGATGATGTTTATATGGTTTGAGATATTGAGATAAGTATTAGATGAATTACATTAGAATGAGGATATTGTATAGTGTGAGAAGATAATGTTTTCAATACATTTTAGTCCTTAGAAGTTTGATAAAGCAAGTTGGTGTAGAAGTATGTATTGATATGTGTCTAAAAGAATGCTTTATATTCCTTTGCATTCCTCCACATTTACTGATATGGTCTTGCAGACTTGAACATTGTGCTCCTATCTTTTTAGATCCTTGGGTTTGTAGTTGATATGTTTGGTGATTTTTGTTGGTTAACAACCTGGTTATCTATCAGAATTAGTGCAGGAAATGCTCTGCATTAGTGTTTTAGGTGTTGTATCTTGGAGGACATGTTAATTACCTCTATGTTGTGTCTCGGTTCAATTATTAGATTTTGATGTGGTCTGCAAGTAGTGGTAATGTGTTTTGTGTTTGACTGACTCTTTGGAATTAAATGATTTGTATCAGTTGTGTTGTAACAGTATGATCTTGTTATGGAAAGGTAAAATGATTATTTGAGGATGTTGAAGGAATGTCCTAGTGTGCTTTGAATTATGTTAGATAGTCTGTTTGATGTTGCATTGTGATTAGAATGGGTGTTTCAAGGTAATTGATTTGGTCTAACCTACAGATGTTATTCTTCTTTTTGGGATGAAGCCTTGGGTGTCTTCAGTTGCTTTGAAGACTATGTTGCATTGTTTTTGGGTCCTACCTTGGCATGTGGGGAGCCACATTGAGCCTATTCATCTAGAAGACATGTTTTGGGCCAACTTATGGTAGTGTGTGAATTGTTTTGAAGTGTTTAGAAATAAGTGATACAATTTTTTTAGGTCCTCTCTATCTTCTAGATTGGACCATATTCACCACATTTATGTTTTGGTGGCTACTTTGATTAGACCTATGTTTGTCCTCTACCATGGATGACCTAATTAATGTTTGTAATAAAGAAGATGGTACGTATATAAAAGATCAAATTGATGTGATCGTGTGGATCTATGTGTTGCACTTACATGATTACATCATTCACAAAAGTTAGTGATGCAAAGTTGTGATAGAGAAGGTGTGTGGTGCTTGTTGTGAAGTTGGTCACTTGAGACAAAGATTCAAGGATAAATTCATATCTAGAAATTGTTATATGCTATTTTTCTAAAGTTCTATTCATTCCTTATTCATATATTCATGTACCTTGCTAGGCCTCTACAAGTTTTGTATCTTTCCCTGAGGTAGTGTGTCTCAGTCAGCAAGTCCTTTGTATCTTGCCTTGAGATAGTGCATCTCATCCTACCAATCCTTTAGGGAGAATGTGCTTCCCTGGTAGTGAGCCTAAAACATTATTGTAATAATTTCATATATTGTGAGTTTACTCACCTTGTGGTTTTTCCTTGTTTAGGTTTTCCATGTAAAATTGATGTTCTCTTGTGCATGGTGAATCAATGTTTTATCTTTGATTGCTACCGATAAGAATAAGGTTAAATTGACAGTGGATTGTAAATTAAAGTTTAAGTATTTAGTCCACAATAATTCACCCCCCTCCCCCCAACTCACTCCTAAAGTAAGTTCAACAGACATTTGGTTAACATTGATTTTTGTTCGATTCATTATTTATTATTAAATTTGGTTTGCTTCATGCATTCTGCTTACAATTTTTTATTTGTGTTAGATTTCAAGTTAGTAGTTTCTCTTATAATCTTTCACACTCATTTCTCATTTTTTCATCATTACAATCTTCACAAAAGTTTTCAAAATCATTTCAAGTAAATTCACTTCCTCTATTAGATCTTAGAAATTTAATATTAACATCTATTAATTCTCAATCATAAATTTAAAAGATCTAAACTAATCTAGGGATTCTTATTTTTCTCTAAAAAAATGTAACCCATGTCATTTCAAAATAAGCATCAATAAGCAATCTAAAGTACCTTTCACCATTGAGTCCTTGGTTTGCATAGGTCAATATGTATCAACTCTAGAGGTTTTGTAGTATAATACTCCTTGTTCTTGACCCTTACTCTTGTTTACTATCCCATTTGACATTCCTTGCATAAGGTGTTTTTAGGTTTGGTTATCTTTGAAATATCTCTTATAGCATTTGTAGAGTTGATATTTGCCATGTCATCAAAGCTGATTTTACCCATCCTCTTGTGTCATAGCCAACATTCACTGGATTGTGCCATCAGACAACTTTCTTCTCTAGTTTCCTTTAGATGATAAACATTTCCATCACTTCTTGTTCTCTCTACAATTAGCCTTCTTGAGCTTACTTTTCTAATTTCACAAATCCTCTGTCATGAAATGTGAGTTTATATCCTTTGTTGTTCATCTGACTAAACCTAAGAAGATTATGTTTTAGTCCCTTGACATAAATAACATCCTCTTATCTTGTTCTTTCCATCAATTGTTATTGTTCCTTTTTCATAAATTTAAGAAAAATCTTCACCATCAAACTTAATTGATCCTACATTCCACTTGTTAAGACTGATAAACTTTCTCCTATCATTAGTCATGTGATTAGAACAATCACTGTCAATCACCCAATAATTTAGTTCTTTTTAAGCATGGAAGGCAGTCCACACAATCATTAATTTCTCATTGTTCTTATATGTTTGCAGGAACTAGACTCCTTGCATTTTTTTAAAATTACGCACCACCAACTCTCACAACCATAAATAGTGTTTCACTATTTAAATCATCACAATCCTCATCCTCAAATGAATAACTGCTCTCTTTGGAATAAAAACTTATTTTGGGCTTCTCTCTATTATTTCTATCTTTTCTTCTATTACTATCTTCTTTAAAAGTACATTTAGAAGCAAAATGATCAATTATTCCAAAATTGAAGCATTTGAAAGGTAAAATACCCTTGCATTTTTTGTGCCTTTCTTCAATCTTCTTACAAATTTTTCTTCAACTTCATCAAAACTCTCACACTAATCAATGTCATCTTCAACCCTCTTACCAGCATTGAATACAAAATCTCTTTGAGGAGTAACTTCACCAAATTCTCTCATCTCAAAGGCAGTCAAAGCACCATATAGTTGATCCATTGTATATTTATCCAAATCCTTACTTTCCTCAAAAGTAGATACATTATGACTATAATATTGTTGGGTGAAAATTTTGTAAACTGATGAAGGTTCACAAAATGTGTGTTTCGCGACAGCACTTGGGATAATACCTATCAAAAGGCAAGATATGATCCCTCCTAATTATAAGGGAAGGCTCCCCCTTTCTACTGCAATTACTTTCTATTTTATCTACTACCTAGCTTTACACTAATCCAAGGTACAACAACAACTTGGTTCTCTTTTTTTAAAAACAATTATATCTAATTATCTTTTAATAACATATTTCCCTTAACTTAACTGACTCAAAACTTGATACTTCTAAGTCTCTACACCATAGAATAAATAGTACATGTAAGAGAAAAACTTGAGACTTCTAGAGTAGAAAAACTTACTTTAGCTTTGTTTGGATCTTTCTTAATCTTTCCAACCAAGATTAAGTGGTCTTGAATTTTCACCGCTTGAGACTGAGCTATTAACAAATCTACCAGAGGTGTTCTTCTTAACAAGAAGCTAACTTCAGGCAATTGTGCATTTATTAAGAAACATTTCAGATTTTCCTCAGTAGGTTGAGAAGCAGTGGGAATTATATTCTTCAACTCATTGAACTTAGCCACAAAATCCCTTATAAGTTCATGTGGCTCTTGTTGGCATTATAACAGACAAAGGGAGATTGTTGGCATTTCAATAAGGATATTGAGAAGGTTGTTGATGACTATGGATATAACTGATCAAGGATGTTTACTGTCTTAATATTATTATTTTGTCATTGATGTCAAGAAATTGATTTTCTAATTCAGTATGATGTTGCCATATCTTAAGAAGTGTGATTTGATGAGTATAAAGATGTTGGTAAAAGACACAGAAAGAATGTGATGAATAAGAGGAGGAATAAGTTATTCAATGGGCAACTATTACGAAGTTAGACAATGATGAGATCATGATGTTTAAATTGTTTTGATATCCTACATATGTTGATTGATTGTAAGGTTAATACTATACTATGTTACCGAGCAAATAACCTAGTCGGTAAACCCTAAGGTTATCGCTATTGGTTAATGAAGGCAGAATGTCTACCAAGTAAAGTTTAGTATTTACCGAGTTGCAACCGAGTAGTAATAGAATGCATTGAATGAATAAAAGCATTATTTAATGAAAGAAGTTGATGAGCTGGAACTGATTAAATGATTAGTATGTCATGCATGAAGTTTGTTAAAGAATCTATGGTAAAGGAAAATCGGCAAGAAGATCTATATCTCAGATTGAACCGCAATACCCTAGCACAAGTTCCAAGAAATATATGAAAGTTCCAAGGCAGGGTAAAACGTTTTCAGATCGAAGGATACATTGAACCTAGTCAAGTTTGAAGATCTGGTGGCTATGATTGATCATGGGAAATGTGATCAAGGAGATTAAGCGGTTGGCTAATTATTTATAAATAAGGAACTGTTGATAAACAATGTATGCGGGCAAGTGTATGCACAAGGATGCTACATAGTGATTACCGAGCACTGAAGCTTGAAGACCTGTTTGAATAACAGAGTATAGAGCCCAGAAGATGGACAAGATAAGTCCTAGATTGTATTAAGCAAATAAGAATCTGCTTTAGCATTTTTGATGTGAAGTTGCAGATAGATTTTTATTACTGTTATTTTGTGAAGTGACAGAAAATCTCTTCACCGAGTGGACTTAACAGTCTTATTTGTAAAACCCTCTAGCAAGGTGACATTCTAATTGAGTGTTTGAAATCCTTTAACAAGGTCACTTCTAACAAGATGAAGATCCTAACAGATCTGAGGGAAATCCCGTAACCGGGTCACATCTAGCAATGTGTTTGTAATCTTTAACAAGATTTGCTTTTAACCGAGCATACTCTAGAAGAGTATATTTCTTGGTGGGTCTAAAATCCCACAGTGGTTTTTCCCTATTTGGGTTTCCACGTTAAATCTGGTGTTATGAGTGTTATGATGTTTATATGCTTTTGAGTTTGCATGTTTAGTAGTTTTGGTTATATTACTGAAGTATATGTTACCGAGGTTGAATCTGTTGTTTTTATTGAAGATTAAGGTTGTATGATTCACCACCCCCCCTCTCATCTTATTAGCTTGGCATCTATACTTAACATTAAGTATCAGAACTATCAATTGGTATCAGAGCATTGGACTCCAGAAGAAAAAGTTTAAAGTTACTTGAGGCAAAGATCCAAAGATGTATAAGAGGGATGCACCAAAGCTGAACAAGTCAAGTTTCTCTACATAGCAGAAAAGGATGAAGCTGCACCTATCAGGCGTTGGAGAATATAATGTATATTATCTAGAGAATGATTTCATTACACCGAGCACCTATCCATTGACAATGGAAGAGATAAAAGCAAAGCAAGAACATATCCAAGCAATTATTGAAATAACATCTGCATTGACCGATTCAGAGTTTAATGATCTAGAAGGCTGCAATGATGCAAAGGCAATGTGGGACAAGCTCATATCTGTGTATGGTGGAGATGAACATGTTCAAAGAGAAAAAGTGGATAGTCTAAGAGGACAACTTGAATTTATGAGGATGAATAAAGGTGAGAACATAACCCAGTACAGTACAAGAGTAAAGGAGATTGTCAATCAAATCAAAGGAGCAAGTGGAACTATTGAAGAAAAGGATATAACAAGTAAGCTGTTAAGAACCCTTCTACCAGCTTATGCAATCTAAGTCTCTGAAATCAATGAATTCAGGTCTTTACCCAATATTCCAATTTCTTTAGATGCTACTATTGGTAAGCTACATGCATTTGACTTAAGTAATTTTGATAACAGTGGGTCATCGGTAAATAAAATTGAATCTGCATTTAGTTCTTTTCATATTGGTGAATCTGATGATTATAATGATAGAATGAGTAAGTACACTAAAGGGGATCATAGTGGAGCAAGTGAAAGATTTCGCAAGAACATGGAAGAAGTACACAAACTGTATGAGGAAATCAGAAAGCAAGAAGAGTTTGAAGCACTATTAGCCAAAAGGTTACCGAGAGGCAAAGGTAAGTATAAAGGAAAACTACCTTTGAAATGTTTCAATTGTGATAAGATAGGACATATGGCTTCTAACTGTCCTGACAAATATTCTACTGAAAAGAGAGATTGTCGAGATGACAGACAGAAACATAATCATTACAGAGGACACCGAGACTTCAGAAGAAGAGATAGAAAGTCATGCTTAATAGCCGATGAGGAATCCAATGATGATAAATTAGATGAAACTAATACAGAGGAAGTAGTTTATGTGGCTATCAAAGATGGATCAGATGAAGAAAGGTATGAAGAAAAATCCCTAATATCTCACATAAATACTAATGATTCTTGGATCATAGATAGTGGATGCTCACATCATATGACAGGTGATAAACACAAGTTTGTTATGTTCGAAGATTATGATGGAGGTTATGTAAGGTTTGGTAATGATGCACCATGTCTGGTAAATGGTAAAGGATCTATAACACTTCTTGACAATGCAAAATGTAATGATGTTTATTGGGTTGAAGGATTGAAATACAATTTGTTGAGTGTAGCACAGCTAAACAATACAGGTTACCGAATAGAATTTCAGAAAGGAATTGTCAAAGTTCATGACAAGCATGGAGAGTTAGCTGCTACCGGGACACAAACAAAAGGTAACATATTTCACGTTGACTCAACTCGAAATAAGTGTCTGTATGCAAAGATAGATGATACCCGGTTATGGCTTAAAAGGTTTTGTCATGTAAATTTTGATAATCTTATAAGCAAGAAGCACTGAGTAAGAGGTCTACCGAGTCTTGAGAAACCTAAGAATGCTATGTGTCATGGATGCCAGATGGGTAAAATGACAAGATCAAGCTTTACAAGTAAGTCCTACACTTCTAAGGGAATTTTAGATCTTGTGCACACTGATCTTTGTGGTCCTATGAAAGTTCAAAGTTATTATGGTGATAAATATTTCATATTATTTGTGGATGATTGCTCAAGGATGATGTTAGTCATGTTTTTAAAAGAAAAATCAGAAGCTTTTCATATGTTTAAATGGTACAAGGTAAGAGTTGAAAATGAAACAGGAAGACAACTGAAATGTCTTAGATCAGATAGAGAAGGAGAGTTCACATCTGATGAGTTTAACTTATTCTGTAATGGTCATGGTATAAAAAGACAAGTATCTGCACCGAGAACTCCACAACAAAATGGAATTGCTGAGAGGAGAAATAGATCTATTGTGGATTGTGTCAGAACCCTGATGATTGAAAAGAAAGTGCCACAAACATTTTGGAGACAAGCAATAAGCACAGCAGTTTACACCCTGAACCGAGTACAACTAAAAAAAGGAACTTTGAAGACACCATATGAAATCTGGTATGACAAGAAACCTAATGTATGTTACTTCAAAATCTTTGGAAGTAGATGCTATGTACACAAAGATGATAGAAATGGAAAGTTTGATCAGAAAAGTGAAGAAGGAACATTTCTAGGTTATTCTTCTAGAAGTAAAGCATTTAAATGTCTGATCAAATCATCTAACAAAATAGTAGAAAGTGCAAATGTGAAAACTGATGAATTTGTAGAAAGAAATGATGAAGGAAACTCCAAGGAACCAGAAGATTCTGATGAATTTGTCTATGTTCAACCGACAAGTCTTACCAAGAGAACTGTTGAAGAAAATGAAGATAATGTCCAGTTACCGAGTGATGAAGAAGATCATATAGAGCCTACCAAGCCTGTATTAGCCAAGTATGTTAGAAGACATCATGCATCAAGTCAGATTATAGGAGATAAGGATGATCCAATGATGACAAGGAACAAACTGAGATAGAACACATGTCTGATATCTGAATTTGAACCGAGGATAGTGAAAGAGGCATTTAACAGTGAAGATTGGATAAATGCTATGACAGAAGAGATTGATCAAATCAAGAAGAATGACACATGGACACTGGTCCCAAAACTGAAAGACAAAAATGTAATCGGTACAAAGTGGATTTTCATAAACAAGCTGAATGAAAAAGGTGAGGTCATTCAAAATAAAGAAAGACTAGTTTGCAAAGGTTATGCCCAAGAAGAAGGAATTGATTATGGTGAGACTTTTGCACCTATGGCTAGACTTGAAGGAGTAAGAACATTCTTGGCATATGCTTCTTACAAGAATTCAAGGTATATCAAATGGATGTCAAATCTACATTTCTAAATGGTATATTAGAAGAAGAAGTTTTTATTGAACAACCTGAAGGATTTGTTGAAGACAAGAATAAAGATCGGGTATGTAAATTGAACAAAGCTTTATATGGTCTGAAACAAGCACCTCGAGCATGGTATGAAAGGTTGCTCTCTTATTTAATCAAGATTGGTTTTATAAGAACAAGTGAAAACAGCAATATGTACATGAAGAATGATGAAAATGGAATACTGATCTCAGCCATATTTGTTGATGATATTATATTTTGTGGAAATGACTCTCTATGCAAGAACTTTGGAAATGAAATGAGAAAAGAATTTGAGATGTCATTAATTGGTGAGATAAAGTATGTTATAGGTTTACAGATACTACAAATGAAAGATGAGATTTTCATTACTCAATCCAAGTACATAAAGGAAATCTTGAAAAAATTTGGAATGGAGGATTATAAACCAGTAAGTACTCCTATGACTACCAACTGTAAATTAACAAAGAATGTTGAATCTGCATCTGTTGATGAGACACTTTACCGATACATGATTGGAAAGCTACAATATGTTGTTCACAGCAGGCCAGACATAGCACATGCAGTAGGTATAGTTGCAAGATTCTCTGTGGATCCTAAGGAAACACACATGACAGCAATCAAGAGAATTTTCAGATACTTGAAAGGCACTGAGGATTATGGTTTAGTATATCAAAAAGGAAATGAATTTGACTTAAAAGTTTATACTAATGCTGATTGGGCAGACAACATTGATGACAAAAAAAGCACAAGTGGAGGAGCTTTCTTTTTAGGAGAAAGACTAGTGAGTTGGCTTAGCAAGAAACAAGGATGTGTTTCACAGTCAACAACAGAAGCTGAATGCGTTGCTGCAGCATTGAATTGTACCAACATAGCATGGATCAAACAACTGTTGGAAGGTATAAATGAGAAATTTATCGAGTGAGTAACTATATTCTGTGACAATACTAGTGCCATTAACATTTCAAAGAATCATGTTATGCACTCTAAGACAAAGCACATCTCTATCAAATATCATTATCTTAGAGAAGAAGCTCAAGAGAAGAAAGTGGTGTTGGAGTATATTAGCACAAAGGAACAAATAGCAGATATCTTTACCAAGTCACTACCAAGGGACACTTTTGAGTATCTCAAAAGTAAGTTAGGGGTCCTACCCCTATCTTCCATTCACTGACTGAGTTCGGTGAACACATCAATTTGATGACTCTACAGAATATCTTTAAGGAGTTGATGTTGATTTACACACTTTAGGATGTTTTCTAAAGGTATGCAGGAAATAAATACAGGGAATAGGAATTGAAGACAAAATGCTCTGACCGAGACTAAGTTGACACATAACAGCAAGAAATCACTTCATACAAGAATAATTATGTTTTAGTTCTTTACTTTTTGGCATTTTTGTCAAAGGGGGAGAAGACTGAAGAAAAGAGGAGAAGACTAATGTATGGGGGAGAAGACTGATGGTAGGGGGAGAGCATTTCAGCATTTCAGAATCTCACAGCAATCCGAGTCAATTAGGTCAAATCAATTGGTTTTTCCATCAATGCCAAAGGGGGAGATTGTTGGCATTATAACAGACAAAGGGAGATTGTTGGAATTTCAATAAGGATATTGAGAAGGTTGTTGATGACTATGGATATAACTGATCAAGGATGTTTACTGTCTTAATATTATTATTTTGTCATTGATGTCAAGAAATTGATTTTCTAATTCAGTATGATGTTGCCATATCTTAAGAAGTATGATTTGATGAGTATAAAGATGTCGGTAAAAGACACAGAAAGAATGTGATGAATATGAGGAAGAATAAGTTATTCAATGGGAAACTATTATCGAGTTAGACAATGATGAGATCATGATATTTAGATTGTTTTGATATCCTACATATGTTGATTGATTGTAAGGTTAATACTATACTATGTTACCGAGCAAATAACCTAGTCGGTAAACCCTAAGGTTATCACTATCGGTTAATGAAGGCAGAATGTCTATCGAGTAAAGTTTATTATTTACCGAGTTGCAACCGAGTAGTAACAGAATGCATTGAATGAATAAAAGCATTATTTAATGAAGGAAGCTGATGAGCTAGAACTGATTAAATGATTGGTATGTCATGCATGAAGTTTATTAAAGAATCTATGGTAAAGGAAAAATGGCAAGAAGATCTATATCTCAGATTGAACCGCAATACCCTAGCACAAGTTCCAAGAAATATATGCAAGTTCCAAGGCGTGGTAAAACATTTTCAGATCGAAGGATACATTGATCCTAGTCAAGTTTGAAGATCTGATGGCTATGATTGATCATGGGAAATGTGATCAAGGATATTAAGCGGTTGGCTAATTGTTTATAAATAAGGAACTGTTGATAAACAATGTATACGGGCAAGTGTATGCACAGGGATGCTACATAGTGATTAGCGAGCACTGAAGCTTGAAGACCTATTTGAATAACAGAGTATAGAGCCCAGCAGATGGACAAGATAAGTCCTAGATTGTATTGAGCAAATAAGAGTCTGCTTTAGCATTTTTGATGTGAAGTTGCAGATAGATTTTTATTACTGTTATTTTGTGAAGTGATAGAAAATCTCTTAACCGAGTGGACTTAACAATCTTATTTGTAAAACCCTCTAGCAAGGTGACATTCTGATTGAGTGTTTGAAATCCTTTAACAAGGTCACTTCTAACAAGGTGAAGATCCTAACAGATCTGAGGGAAATCCCTTAACTGGGTCACATCTAGCAATGTGTTTGTAATCTTTAACAGGATTTGCTTTTAACCGACCATACTCTAGAAGAGTATATTTCTTAGTGGGTCCGAAATCCCACAGTGGTTTTTCCCTATTTGGGTTTCCACGTTAAATCTAGTGTTATGAGCGTTATGATGTTTATATGCTTTTGAGTTTGCATGTTTAGTAGTTTTGGTTATATTACTGAAGTATATGTTACCAAGGTTGAATCTGTTGTTTTTATGGAAGATTAAGGTTTTATGATTCACCCCCCCCCTCTCATCTTATTAGCTTGGCATCTGTACTTAACATTAAGTATGACATGATGATATTGTATGTTGTCATTGATGTCAATATGTTGAAGTATAAACCGGTATGGTGTAGTAAGCAAACTGGCAAGAGAACTGATATGATGATGTAAACCGGTATTTGTGAAAAAGTGAAGTGGTATGTTTGTTCAAGGTGAACCGGTATGTTGGAATAAGAACCGGTAAATGGAAGTTTTGTATTGGGGTTTCATGACTACCAGTTGGTAGTCTTAGCTTCAGGGTTTCTAGTTGATGCATCTCAAGCTTGTGTGATTCAACCGATGACATCTTGTGATGAGTTAGCATCATATGAAGACTAGATAGTGTTACCACGTCAACCTTGTGTGCGTGAAGAATTTCCTTGAGGATCTTGCATGGAGAGTGATCCTATCTACCTCAGGAATGAGCAACGTCTCTGTAAACAGTGGAGAGTGCATGATGAGTTATCAGCTTCCTGAAGCGGCAAAGAATGAACGTCTTGAGATTTGTTCAAGACTGTTGTATTCGATGCAGTGTGACTAACAGTCAGGATTGAACGGACTGGATTGTAAAACCTAAATATTTAGGGTTTAGGGTTTATGCTACCAACCTATTTGTTTCCTATAAGGTTGATGATGTTTTTCATTTTGAAGTTGTTGGAAAATGGTATGTGTGTATCCCAGTGAGTGATACTTGATTCTTGCCAAACCGGAGAAGTGTGTTGATACCTGTAGAGTGTGATTGTAGAAGAAAAGGAGCTTAAGTGGATCTACCTTGGCATTGAGTGTTGTTATCAGATCAGTGTATTACCTGTTGACCTCTAACCATTTCAACAGTTGGAAAATCCCTTAACTGGGTAGCTTTAACAGGCTTTTGTGTAAATCCTTTAACAGGGTTCTAACCTTTAACCGGGTATTTAGCCATCCCTTAACCGAGTGAACCCTAGCAAGATCAGTTCCTAGCAGAACCTACTGTAGAAGTCTCTAACCGGACTAGGCTCCTAACAGAGCAGACTTCAAAAGAGTTCAAGAACAACTTGTGGGTATTCATCCCCACCGTGGTTTTTCCCAGTTGGGTTTCCACGTGAAAAATCAGTGTGTCATGTGTGATGCCTTTCATGTGATGGTTTAGTGCTTTATGTCAAACTGGTAAAATATGTTGAACTAGCAGTCATTATAAATCTAATGATAGATTACTTGTTTATGCATAAGGGTGAAGTGGAAATGTGGTATTAGATTGTATGTAATGCTAAGGGTTACAGGTTTAAGTCTTTGACATTCTTACTGTGTTTTACCGGTAGTAATCTAGTTTAGACCGGTGTTATCGCTTGCCAGTCAAAGTGCACTGCTTGCAGTCAAACTGGTTCAGGAAAAGTGTTTTTGCCTGTACTAATTCACCCCCCCCTCTTAGTACCAGTTTGGTACTAACTATTCATAATTTATTCATCAATTGGTATGAGAGCGTCTTCCAGGTCCTCTGTGTTTCAAGCTTAACCACTTGAGGAAAAGATCCTACTCTAATGATGAAGAGGGAAGGTTCAAAGTTCAACAGAGACAACTTTAAAATATGGAAGGACAGAATAAAGATATACATCAAAAGCATGGGTGCTCAACACTAGAGCTATGTTATCCCTACCGGTACTTTCACCAATGATCAAAAGAGAGAGATTCAGGAGAATGGGCAAGTCATGGAAGCCCTAATCAGTAGTCTATCTGACATTGAGTTTATTGATGTTCAGGATAAAGACAATCCCAAAGAAGTATGGGATGCCCTTGAGAATATCTATGGTGGTGATGAGCATGTGAAACAAGCTAAGGAAGAGAGCCTTAGGGGAAACTTTGAAGACATGCGGATGGTTGAAGGAGAGACCATTCAACAATATGTAATAAGAATCAAAACTGTTGTTGGAGACATCAAGAGTGCAGGATGTATAATAGATTATTCCACTTTTGTTAGCAAAGTCTTTAGATCCTTACTACCAGTCTATGCAATATGGGTTGTTGCTATTTAGGAGTTGAGGTCTATAGACAAGACAAAGGTATCCCTAGACTCCATCATTGCTAAGTTGACATCTTATGAGCTAAATAATTATGATGGCAGCATTCAGAAGATTGAATCAGCCTTTAGAGCATCTACTACACCATCTAGAAAGGGCAAAGAAGCTAGTACCAGTGGTGAACCAAGACAAAGTAGAGAAATGGATGATGAGGAGATCCTGATGGAATTTGAAGCTCTTCTTGCCAAGAGACATCCTAAGGGAACCGGTAAATACAGAGGTAAGCTCCCTTTGAAATGATTTTCTTGCAATAGGATAGGACACATTGTTGTAAACTATCCTAATGGTGATAACAAGGACAAACTGGAAAGGTTCAAGAAGTTCAAAGGAGGAAACCGGAGAAACTATTTTTTAGCAGTTGATGAAGGTGTCACTGATGAGAAATCAGAAGATGAAGAAAGTGAAGACATTGTGTTTGTGGCAGTTAAGGAAGATGTGTCAGACAAGAAGGCTCTTGTCTCCCGCTTTGATAATTCCAATGAATGGATTATTGACAATGGTTTTTCTCATCATATGATTGGTGACCAGAGTAAGTTTCTATCTCTAGTAGAGTTTGATGGTGGTGTGGTTCATTTTCGTAATGATGCACCATGTATGGTAAAAGGCAGACGGTCCATCTCTCTAAATGGAAAAAGTAGTGCTGACAATGTGTATTGGGTAGAAGGTCTCAGACACAACCTTTTGAGTGTTACCCATCTGAATGACAATGGACTCACTCTGGAATTCAGAAATGGAGTGTGTAAAATAAAAGGTAAGAGTGGTGAACTGATGGCCACTAATATGCAGACCAAAGGTAACCTATTTTAGCCGAATGCAAATATCAATATATGTCTAATGGCTAAGTTTGATGATAATTGGATATGGCATAGGACACTCTGCCATGTAAACTTTGATAATTTTGTGAAGGCCAGTAAGATCAAGCCAGTTAGAGGATTGCCTATGCTGAGCAAACCGGAGAATCCTTTGTGCAGAGAGTGTGAACTGGGGAAAATGTCTTCCTCAACCTTCAAAGGTAAATCTTTCACTGCAGACAATTTACTTGATCTTGTGCATACTGATTTGTGTGGTCCTATGAAAACTAGAAGTGTGAAGGGAGATAGGTATTTTATGATTCTTACCGATGATTGCTCAAGAATGATGTGGGTCACATTCTTGAAGGACAAGTCTAAAGCCTTTGGAAAGTTCAAAGCCTTCATAGCACTGGTTGAAAAAGAAAGCGGTAAGAGGATCAAGTGCCTAAGAACTGATCAAGGAGGAGAATTCACTTCCAGTGAATTCAACAAGTATTGTGAAGAGAACGACATCAAGAGGCAACTGTTTGCCCCCCAGACTCCACAGCAGAATGGCCTAGAAGAGGGAAACAATCAAACTGTAGTTGAAGCAGCCAGAACAATGTTGATCCAAGGAAAAGTTGCTCACACCTTTTGGAGGGAAGCGGTGAGCACTGCAGTCTACACAATGAACCAGGTACTCATCAAAAAGGGTAAGGTTAAAACACCTTATGAGTATTGGACCGGTAAGACACCAGTGGTAAGATACTTTAGAGTGTTTGGTAGCAAATTTTATATCAAGAGGAGTGAACATCAGAGCAAGTTTGATGCTAAATGTAATGAGGGAATATTCCTAGGGTATTCCACAAAGAGAAAAGCTCTCAAATGTTTCAACAATAGGACTCAAAAAATTGTTGAAAGCATCAATGTTAGAGTCGATGAAACCTCTAAGAAACCTAAGGAAACCGGTAGTGAGCAAGTAGGAGATGAATCGGTAGTAACCTTCTGGGAAACGGTTGCAAAACAACCTAGCACCAGTAACAGTGCTCCTACACGGGTAGATGTCGATGCTGATGAAGATGAGGATGAAGAAGAAAAACAAGAGGAAACAACTAAGATCATTCCTAGGTATGTAAAGTTGAACCATGATCCAAAGCAGATCATAGGAGACAAGGATGCAGGAATTCTTTCTAGAAGAAAGGTCAGAGAAAATTCTTGTATGATCTCTAAATTTGAGCCTAAAACATTAAAAGAGGCACATAAAGATGAAGACTGGATCAAGGCAATGGAAGAGGAACTTGACCAGATAGAAAAGAATGGTACATGCTCTTTGGTACCCAGACCTGAGCATAAAAATGTCATAGGCACCAAATGGGTTTTCAAAAATAAGCTGAATGAAGATGGTACAATAGTAAGAAACAAAGCCAGACTGGTATGCAAAGGATATGCTCAAGAAGAAGGAGAAGACTATGGAGAAACCTTTGCTCCTATAGCTAGATTGGAAGGAGTTCGTGATAACTCAATGATGAACCAATAGTACCAAACCGGTACTGAGAGGGGGGGTGAATCAATACAAACAAAAAATACAGTCCAAAACCAGTTTGATAGCAAATACTCCAAATGACTGGCAAGCAGTGATACTAGTTGAAACAGAGTGCAACCGGTAAGACCCAGAATAACTAAAACAATCATAAACTAGTCACTCACTAAGCTTTCCTCTTAGCTCAATACTATAGTACCATTACACCCTCATGCATGAATAGGTAAACTATCATTAGATCTTTACAATAGTTAATTCGGTATGTTTTGTAGACAGACATAAAACACAGAACCATTATATGCTCAATAGGTAATAACAACGCATCACACATGACACACATATTTTTCACGTGGAAACCCAACTGGGAAAAACCACGGTGGGGATGAATACCCACAAGCTGCTTTTTCACCTCTTTAGAAGTCTGCTCTGTTAGGAGCCTTGTCCGGTTAAAGACATTACAATAGGTTCTGCTAGGAACCGATCCTGTTAGGGATCACCCAGTTAAGGGATGGCTACAATATCCGGTTAAGGGTTAAACCTGGTTGGGGTTACCTTGTTAGAGGATTTCAAGAACTCAATAGCTAAAGGATCTCCAGAGCTCTATAGCTTCCCAGAACTCATTAACTTTGAGTTACCCTATTAAGGGATTTGAATCAAGTCGGTTAAAGCTACCCTGTTAAGGGATTTGTATCAAGCCAGTTAAGGCTGCCCTGTTAAGGGATTTCACAACTGTTGAAGTGGTTAAAGATCAACAGGAATTACAATGATCTGGTAACAGCACTCAATGCTAATGCAGATCCGTTTTGGCTCCTCTTCACCTTCTGCACATTCACTTTGCAGGTATCTCTTCTCTCCTTTGGTCTAGCAAGAATCACGTATCACTTCCCTTGGATACACACTCACAACTTTTGCCAACAACCTTAGAAAGAAACACAACATCGACCTTATAGGAAATAGACAGGTCAGTAGCAAAAACCCTAAATCCAAAACCTGTTAGGTTAAGCAATTCAAGCAGTTTAATCCTGACCGTTGAATCATATTGCATTAAATGCAACAATCTTGAATTGATTTCAAGACATTCTCCATCGTCCATTATCCACCAATTTCATGGCGGCTGATAACCCATTACGCGTTATCACTGTTTGGCAAACTTCGCACATTCCCGAGGTAGATAGGAATAGTCTTCTTCATGCAAGATCCTTCATGCGCACAGAGCTTACGTGGAAACATGACCTATTCTCTATTATACTGTTAACTCATCACACAAAGATCACCGATTGAGTCACACAGGATTGAGGTACTCCAACTGGAAATCCTAAAGTGGAAACTAACAACCAACCGGTAGTCACACAGTGCTTCCATGTGTCGGTTCCCATAACTGCATGCCAGTTCATCTTGAACAAATATACCGCTTCACTTTGGCATATATACCGATTCACACATATGTCGGTTCTCTCTTCTCACATATAACATATTGACATCAATGACAACATACAATATCATTATGTCCTTATACCGGTTCACATAATGCCAACAGTTCATATGCTTCTTGCATATGCAGCACTCAAGGGATTCAAAGTATATCAAATGGATGTAAAATCTGCATTCCTAAATGGAATACTAGAAGAGGAGGTGTATATAGAGCAACCAGATGGGTTTGCCCTATCAGAAGACATTGACATGGTGTGCAGGCTACATAAAGCCTTGTATGGACTAAAGCAAGCACCTAGAGCATGGTATGAACGCTTGCACTCCCATCTTGTGAAGATTGGATTTGAGAGAACAAGTGAAGACAGCAATATCTATCTGAAGTTAGAAGGAGATCAGATTCTAATCTGTGAGGTATTTGTTGATGACATAATTTTTGGAGGAGATGACAAGATGAGTCATGATTTTGCAGATGAGATGAAAAGGGAGTTTGAGATGTCACTTATAGGGGAGATTAAGTTCTTCATTGGACTACAAATTCAACAAATGAAAGATGGAATCTTTATCACTCAGTCCAAGTATGTCAAAGAGGTGTTGAAGACTTTTGGCATGGAAGACAGCAAACTAGTTGGTACACCAATGGTGACCAGTTGTAAATTATCCAAAGAGGATGACTCAAGGTTGGTAAATGAGAAG
Source organism: Cryptomeria japonica (assembly GCF_030272615.1). Lineage (NCBI taxonomy): Eukaryota > Viridiplantae > Streptophyta > Pinopsida > Cupressales > Cupressaceae > Cryptomeria > Cryptomeria japonica. Next base: position 493,568,270 of record NC_081412.1, on the reverse strand, counting down.
GAATACCGATCAATGATTGGTAAATTACACTATGTAGTACATAGCAGACTGGACATTGCACATGCAGTGGGAATTACTACATGGTTTCAGAAAAGCCCAAGAGAATCCCACTTGGTAGAAGTCAAGCGGATTCTGAGATATCTGAAGGGAACTATTGACTATGGATTATGGTATCCATACAATAATAACTTCAACCTGAAAGTGTTTATAGATGCTAACTGGGTTGGTAATGTGGATGACCAGAAGAGCACAACTGGTCATGCATTCTTTCTTGGTGGTAGACTAGTTTCATGGATGAGTAAGAAGCAGAGTTGTATCTCTCAGTCTACAGCAGAAGCGGAGTATGTTGCAGCATTTATGAACTACACCCAGACAATTTGGATGAAGCATGTATTAAATTGCTTCAAAGTTCCTGTATCTGAACCGGTAAGTATATTTTGTGATAACACAAGTGCAATTAACATCTCCAAGAATCCGGTTTTACATGCTAGAACCAAGCACTTTGAGCTCAAGTATCATTTCTTGAGAGAAAAGGTTTAGAACAAAGAAGTTGTATTGGAACATGTTTCCAGTAAGGAGCAGTTAGCAGACATATTCACCAAGCCTCTACCAAAGGCTATCTTTACCTATTTAAGAGGTGAATTAGGAGTGTTGCCCCTTCACATCAGTCAGATCTTACATTGATATATCTTTTTCAGGTTTGATGTGTTGAAGGATGCTACTCCTTGGGGGGAGCAGCATAATGGAACATAGATGTGCTTGCCTCCACTTTGACATTGTTATCAAAGGGGGAGAAGATATCTACAGTATTGGGGAGAAGATGTGAAGAGGAAGTAGCAAGATATCTTTGTATATTGCCATCAATGTCAAAGGGGGAGATTGTTGGCATATGTGTAGAGCATGATGACATGATGATATTGTATGTTGTCATTGATGTCAATATGCTAAAGTATGAACTGGTATGGTGTAGTAAGCAAACTAGCAAGAGAACCAGTATGATGATGTAAACCGGTATTTGTGAAAAAGTGAAGCGGTATGTTTGTTCAAGGTGAACTGGTATGTTGGAATAAGAATCGGTAAATGGAAGTTTTCTATTGGGGTTTCATGACTACTGATTGGTAGTCTCAGCTTCAGGGTTTCTAGTTGATGCATCCCAAGCTTGTGCGATTCAACCAATGACATCTTGTGATGAGTTAGCATTGTATGAAGACCAAATAGTGTTACCACGTCAGCCTTGTGCGCGTGAAGAATTTCCTTGAGGATCTTGCATGGAGAGTGATCCTATCTACATCGAGAATGTGCAAAGTCTCTATAAACGGTGGAGAGCGCATGATGAGTTATCAGCTTCCTGGAGCGACAAAGAATGAACATTGGAGAACGTCTTGAGATTTGTTCAAGACTGTTGTATTCGATGTAGTGTGACTAATGGTTAGGATTGAACCGACTAAATTGTAAAACCTAAATGTTTAGGGTTTAGGGTTTATGCTACCGACCTATCTATTTCCTATAAGGTTGATGATGTTTTTCATTTTGAATTTGCTGGCAAATGGTATGTGTGTATCCCAGTGAGTGATACTTGATTCTTGCCAGACTGGAGAAGTGTGTTGATACCTATAGAGTGTGATTGCAGAAGAAAAGGAGCTTAAGTGGATCTGCTTTTGCATTGAGTATTGTTATTAGATCAGTGTATTACCTATTAACCTCTAACCATTTCAACAGTTGGAAAATCCCTTAACCGGGTAGCTTTAACAGGATTTTGTGTAAATCCTTTAATAGGGTTCTAACCTTTAACTGGGTATTTAGCCATCCCTTAACTGGGTGATCCTGAGCAGGATCGGTTCCTAGTAGAACCTATTGTAAAAGTCTCTAATCGGACTAGGCTCCTAACAGAGCGGACTTCAAAAGAGTTCAAGAATAGCTTGTGGGTATTCATCTCCATCGTGGTTTTTCCCAGTTGGGTTTCCACGTGAAAAATCAGTGTGTCATGTGTGATGCCTTTCATGTGATGGTTTAGTGCTTTATGTCAAACTGGTAAAATATGTTGAACTAGCAATCATTATATTTCTGATGATAGATTACTTGTTTATGCATAAGGGTGAAGTGGAAATGTGGTATTAGATTGTATGGAATGCTAAGGGTTACCGGTTTAAGTCTTTGACATTCTTACTATGTTTTACTGGTAGTAATCTTGTTTACTGGTGTTATCGCTTGCCAGTCAAAGTGCACTATTTGCAGTCAAACCAGTTCAGGAAAAGTGTTTTTGCCTGTATTGATTCACCCCCCCCCCCCTCTTAGTACCGGTTTGGTACTAACTATTCATCATTTATTCATCACATATAATGTCCTCATAATATCCAAATAATCTCTCATCCAAGACAAATCCTTTTTCATCCAAATCTATCCATCCCTCATCCATCATAATCCAAATCGAATCCTAATCCACCAATCTTGTTATGCATTTGGAGAGAATTCCACATCCATCAAGAAGATAACATCCAAACAAGTGGAGCATAAGTGCGCCTCTACTTCGTCAAGCTCAATCGGAGGAACAAGAGAGAACTCTCTCTTGCAAGGTATATGATTTGTTGGTTTAATATTTTACTCGATTTCTTATGTTATTTGTATTTAAACTAACCATCCAACCTTGCATCAATTTTCCCTTGGTTCATTTTGGCACGCCTGGTGGGACCCACGTCCCAAAAATCTAACATTTTTTGCAGGTTCTTCGTGATTTCTAGCTACAGGTTCCCGATCAACGCGGGCGTCTACATAGTAGCTCGTGTGTTGCGGCTTCAATGTGTGTGCTTCAGTTTTATCATGTGCCCCTGTGCTTTAGCACGACTGTTTCAAATTTGAATTTTACTAACCTATCATTTTCGCAAGCCTGCCGATCAACGCAAGCGTGACGACTTCAGTGCATTTGTTCTTCATCATTTGCCTCATTAGATGTTTTGAATTTTGTTTTTTTATTTTTTTTCCTTAATCAATTAAAAAAAAGAGTTTGGCTTGTAATTTTATTTAGTTTGTAATTTTGTTAACTGCACATCAACGCGTGTGTAGGTAGTTTGACGCCTGCTCCCTGGTTCCAGCGCGTCCGCTGAACCTTATTTACCTACTCATTTTGAAGTTTAAAATTTCATCTTTCCCGCTAACTATTTTTTATATTTTCCTATTTTTAACGCATATATTAGCGCATTAGCGCGTCAGCTTATGCATCAGCACATCCGATCAGGTATAACCGTAGTTCAAATTTTTGAATTTAAATTCAGTCTTTTTCCCGCCTTCTGATTTTTGTAGGTGGCAGACTTCCTTCAGCACCTACGTAGGTATCATAGCGCATCCGCCTGTGGAACAACACCTGCACTGTATCCCTTAGGGATTTACTCACTGAATAATTTCTGAGTTCTGCGGGTCTGCACCATTTGTCCAAGACCAAAAACTGAAACTACTAACTTTTTGTTGCAGCACGTTGGTCTAAGACATATTTTTCCCACTAGAGTAGTTTTCTTATTGCATTCCTAGTTAGAAAATTATGAACATGCGAGACTAAAATGAACCATTATCTTTTGTGTTTGGTGCGCTTGCTCATTTAGTGTCGGGTGGACCCACCATTGCACTCTAGTATCCTTTCCCCTCACCTTCACGGATCTTAGGTGTAAGAGAATGAGTGATCAACAAGACCCTCTTTTTCATTTTTGTAGCTGAGGGGTATCCTTGATTACGGATTTCATCACCCCACGAGGGTATCTCGAATTGGAACATGTCGGGGGTATCAACTTTCCTAGTGTGATCTCGAGCGAGTTTTTTGAGCCGCTATATAAATAAGTTGGTTGGGTGGTTGGAGTGTTGAGTGAATTCGACATATGTGGGGGCCTTTCTTGCACCGATAAGCTTAGTTAGAGCCTTAAGTGGCTTGCTTCAACAATCCATCGTCAGATTGGTGATCCCTCAGAAATTACACTAGACACCAGTTTTAGTAGACAAAATTCTACATTTGATAGTGCAGGGGATGCAGATCGTACCCCGAAGTTACTCCTCATGTACCACTTAGGATGAGACATAAATTCCCCATCTAATAGATCCTTGGATCTTTAGGGTAAGAGAATCTGGTATGCCCAAGAAGTGAGTGTTGTGGAGGGGATCCAATGCTACCAAAATCTCTATTTGTCCACCTGAGTGAGGCATTGCTTATGTGAGGGGCCTATCAAGTGGTTTCCACTTTCCAGCCTAAGTTGTGTTGTCTTCAAGTGTCTTTATTTGTGCTATACCTGTAAAATCTGTTTGGGTTGGTCTAGGCCCCCAATCCCTCTCACGCTTATCATAAAGCATTATCTTGGCCAATATATATTCATTGCTTGATATCTCTTGCCAAGTCAAACAAGTCCAACATTTACATGTCTAATCAAACCCTTCAAATTCCACCTTGTCACTATCAAATCCCTATCCCCCTGTCTCCATCCAAATGATCATCAATCCTCGACCAATATCTCTATCCAATCATCAATCCAATCTCAAATAACCTTCCCCTTCTTATGCATTTCATCAATTCATTCTCTCATAATCATTATCCTTCCACCTTTGAGTACTTATCACATCAACCTAATCAATCCAATCAATCAAATTATCCAATCATCTAATTAATGAATCAACCTCATCCTATGGTTAATACTTTGTGAAAGTTTGATTTAGACCTTTATCTTCAATCCATAATCGATTATCAATTGGCTCTTGTGCTTGGGAAAGAATTTCCCCCAAGTGCCTTTGCTTAATAATTTTGGGTTGATCAAAACCCTAATCCTTTTGCCCTATTTTTCTTAGGTGCGTAGGGTGAATTCACAATACTGGTTCCCACTTTTTGACTAGCGTTGGCACTTAGATGAATATTTTGAAAAAAACTTTCACTTTCCGACACCTATAACTTTTAAACCGTTAAGAATTTGAAGATGATATAAACTAGTGATTTTTAGCATCTTGTTTGTAGATTCTAAATATATTTTTTTCAAATTTGTTTGAATAAAATTTTATCGATTTTTCCATCTCCCTCAAAAAGTAGTTTTTTACAGCAAACAACATTTTTAAGAGTGATGTGGGTCTCGAAACACATAATTTTTTTTCTATAAATGATAAAAACTTAATTCTTTTGAATTTTGGTTTGTAACATCAATATTGAGGGCATGCAGTTGGTTTGATAGTGATATGTTGAACACTTTTTATTTTATTAAGTTTTGAAGTTCAACTAATTATAATTCAGATATAGGTGTACGTTTGAACACATAACTTGTTCTATATATATCAAAATTCAATTTTCTTTTTTTTGTTAGAAAGAAAATACCAATACCTAGTGCATAGATATTCTTCAGAATTTTTTTGAATTAGTTTACTATTTTTCCCAATGCATTGAACAAAGAACTTCATGTTCGGTGAAAAACCTACATTCAAAAGAAATAAAATAAAAATATATTAATGAAATTAAATATATTAAAAGTTATACTATTTGGAAAGTTTATAATAAAGACTAAATACCTGAAAAAAAATTAAATTAAATGAATTAATTTGACCCCCCAAAAGCTAATGTAAAATTGGTTTTTTATCAGCATTTGATAGATGCAAAGGAGACTCCATTGCAAGTATGATTTAGAAGTAGAGAGGTTCTATCCAAGAAATTTTGTGCTAAGAGCCTTTGATTTAACTCTCTTTAATTAATTACTTAATTTGGGACCTCTTAAAGCTTAAATCATTATATTTTCTAAAAAATGTACGATTTCAACAAAAATCAGGACATACCAAAAAGTGGGAACCAGCTTTGTGAGTTCACCCCGTAAGTATACCCTAAGTCAAAGAAGGTTTGATCAATTGAAAAGGTCTAAATTTTACCTAGCTTGGTTGTCACAATGCTTCTGGTCCACATCATCAATTCCCATCTAAGTCCTAATCTAGGGACTAAGGTGTCATCCTAATACAAATCAATCTTTTCCTAATCCAAGGATCAATCCAATCCAATCAAATCAAAAGCCAATCCAATCCAATCAAATCCAACCCAATCAAATCAAACCCAATCCAATCCAATCAAACCCAGTCAAATCAAATCCAATCAAATCAAAAGCCAATCCAATCCAATCTATTCCAATCCAATCAAATCAAGTCTATTCCAATCTGATCCACGAAAATCAAATTGAATTTAGTCAATCCTCAATCCAATCCAAAGTTGCTAAGTCCTAATCCTCATCCTCATCTTCATCTAGCATCATCTCATCATTTTTATCCCCTCATTCTCATCATTTTGAAGTTACCCTAGCATGGTCTACACACGCTCACAAAAGAAAAGTTGGCTACCCAAAATCCACATTCAAGCATCATGGGTTGGTTCGAAGTCCAAGGATCACCCTATCAACCATGCCCATCAAGTCTCCCACCCCAACCCACTCATCAAGTCAATCCCAATTCATCTCACATCTCTTATTATTCCCCTATCTTTGACAAGGGAAATCCGTCTTATTCCCCATCCATGTCTTTATATTATTTCTCATCCACATACCCCTCTGATCCAATATGTATACCTCCATCTCCCTCCCCATCCACGTACCAATCCTCATATTTTTACAACACCTTCATCACCTCCACTCCCCATCCAAGTAACTTACACCATAATCCTCCAAGTCTTAATCCCAATCCCCCAATCCATAATCCCAATCCTCCATCTAATACTAAACCTCCAAATAATCCTAATCCTTTGAAATCCACACCATCCCCATCCTCCAAGTCCTTTCTCCGTAATTTTATCCAAGAAATACTAGCAAAGGAGACAAAATCCCCACCTCGTACCAAAGTTGCCCAATCTCCCCAAGTCGTACATCCACCTCCATCCCCTCCAAATCAAGGCAACCCTCAATCCGCTAAGCTTCATGATACTACCATGCCTCCATCTACCCAAGTTGGAGAATCTATATCCTCCTCCATTACACAATTCCCACAACCCTAAACATGCCATGACCTTTTTCCAAAGAATGCTAGCATAGATCCCTCTCCACATCAAGATCAAAGCATCTCACCATCTCATGATACCTCTCCAAATCAAAATTCATGTATACCCTCCACTCCATCTCATGATACCATCCCCTCCACTCCATATCAATCCAATGATCCCCTTCCATCTCAAGATCCAATCATCCCTTCAACTCCATCACATGATCCTATCTCAAGTCAAGATCAAAGTATTCCCCCATATTCATGTCATGATCCCAATCCATCTCACAATCCTAATATTCCTCCTAATCCCCCACAAGATCCCATCACCCCTATCCAATCTATCCACAAATCCCATACCTATCAACTTGGATCTTCCACCTTCATCCATTCTGGTTTCCTCCAAGAGCTTAAAATCCCTTCTACATCCCATCCCCCTCAAAATGCACTCGCATCTTGTTTCTGAAATAATAAGTATCCTATTGGAAAAAGAATGTGTAAAAAAATGAATTATCAAGGCAAAGGGTTAGGCCTACATGAACAAGACATATTGGAAGCCCTTCAAGTCAAAGAAAATACAAGTTCATATGGACTTGGATACAAATCTCATGCTTAAGATGTTGGTATACCTTCCATCCCTCCATCTAAATCCAAACATTTCCATTGCCCATCTTTCAAACCCCTTTTGGGTCCTTATGTTCCAAAGCTACATTCTTCATCCCTTCCATCCATCTTGGATCCTTACCTACCTCCATCCACCACTCTAGCACCTCAAATGATCCCTAAGAAAGATCAACAAAGGCGTACATCCTTGAATTCCTTCCAATATTCTCCCTCCATCATCCCATCCATAAAACCTCAAAGTCATGCATCCTCATGTACCTGCACCATTGCTATTGGAAGCAATTTAGATGCCAAATCTAAAATGCATATATATAAATCCACAAAAATCCAAGGATCAACATGTCTCCTCCAAAAGGCCACAAAGGCCCAAAAAGAAAAAATCAAAAACCATATGGATTCCCAAACTACTCATAGAATAAATGCACCTCAAAGTAAAATCCAAACTGGCATCCAAATGTGCAAATCCAAAATATCCCTCCCCTCATAAGTCCTACAATCCTCCATTTAATAATCCACCATCATCAAAATCCATTTTGGGCCCTTAAGCCATAAAATCCACTATCTTAACTCCATCACCCCCTTCATCTATTTTGGGTCCTTATGCCCCAAAAACCACATTTGATCCTCCATCTAATTCAAAACCTCCTCCTCTCCAACTCTACCACCCTTCAAGGTGTGTTCCAATGATGATCTTCCAAAAATTTATCAAAACCCCATCTATTATCCAACATCCATTTTTCATAATCACATTCCTTTAGTCCAAACCTTTGCATAAATCCTTGTCCCCATCTATTTCTACCAACATCTATGAACATGCCTCCAGTTATATGAGTCTATTATAGCACATCTTCAAGGGATACCATCAATGGAACTAGATGCTTGAGTCCTTCCTCTATCCTATCACACGTTCACTATCTTCCATATCCACTTATCCTCATCCTTATCCATCCAAAAAATAAAAATTAAAAATTAAAAAATCCATCCCATGGTGAAAACCACTTCTTGTGATGCCTTGGGTAAGTACCATGATGAAAACTTAATAAAAAAGTGTCATGTGTAATCCCCTCATCCTCTTGCACTCTACATTTGGGGGGCAAGCTTCATCCATGTCATCCTACATTCCACATCTTCCATATCACTCATCCCCTATCCACATCCTATCTAAGTCCATCCTCCTTTATTATCTTTGATCTTGAGTATCCTATCCATATCCTCTATCTCATATCCCTCATCCTATCCAAGTCCATTCTCCATTATTACCCTTGATCTTGATCAAGATAGAGGTAAAATAATGTTCATGCATGCTTTGGAACACACAATCCTACATTTTTCCTCCATCCATATCCCATACACACTATTCTCCCATCTCATACATCTTTATCCACCATCCTTCCATGCTTGAATTCACTATCTTCTAATGTGGGGCATTGCACTCCTTTGCAACATAGTCCTTGGATCCCCATTCCACCTATCTTTCATCCTTTAGTCCTCCATTTCCTATCACCATCCATCTACTTAATCCCTAAACCTCGTATCCAAGCAATATATTCCACATCTCATCCAATCCAATCTAATCATATTCCCCATCCCACCCCATCCTATTCAATCATTAATCTCCCTCCCATATTATCCAATCCATTTATGATCTCCATCACACTAATATTTTCCCATCTATCTGAGCTTATATTAACTTGCGTCTAATCCAAACACCCATCCATAATATGCTAACCAAATCCAAGTGGCAATCCTCTCACCTAGAGATCCTGCACACCATATTGTCTCTTACATCTATCAATCTATCCACACCCTGCCCATCAAAAATCATCCTTCCCATGTCTGGCAGTTTATCCAAATCCATCACCTGCCCATTGAGATGTATCCTTCCCGTGTCTGGAAAACTATCCAAATCCATGTCCTACTCTTTGCAAGAGATATTAGTTGGCCATGTGCATGTTGTTTGCATGATTGAGATTTTCACTTTGATTTTTATCTTGTGTCCCAGGACTATACTTTTTCAAGGCTACCTTGATCATCCTATATCTTGGTATGTCTTGGTTGGTGTATAATGGGGCATAGTTTTTATGGTATGGTGTATTTTATGGTTTCTCTTGTATGATCCTACAATCTCGCATTTACATCATGATCATGTTTGTGAGCCTATGTACATTGAGATACCTATTGTTTGAGAGCCTAGTCCATGCCTCAGATTTTCATTAACATTTTGATTCCTATAATCAGTGGTGTAGATCATCCTTGCAATATAAAAACTAGGTTTTCTCTCCATATCCGCACAACAAGAAATCCTATCCAGTTCATTTTGTTCATCCATCTCAAAGGCTCCTATTCATTTATTCCCTCTTTCACCATATTCATTCTTTCATTATCTAGTCTTCTAATCCATTTCAAGAGCACACTCATGTTCTTTTAACCCACATATCCTCTCGAGGGGGAATACCAATACTTCCTCATCATCCTTTCTCCTCGTCATTCTTCTATCATCTCATGACTGAAGCATCAGGCTACTAGTCTTTATCCTTTCTATCCACTATGTTTTATTCTTCTTTGATATAACATCATTTCATCCACTACCTCCTCATCATCCTTCCTCATCTCATTTGTGACTGGGGCATCATGCTACTAGTCTTTATCCTTTCCATTCACTATGTTTTACTCTTCTTTGATATAACATAACTTCATGACGCTATATCAAAGAGGGGCAAAATGTAGACACCTAAAATTAATTAAATTAATGTTTAATTAATTTAAGCTTGTCATCATAATTAACCAATTCAATTGTGTTAATTCCCTTCTTCTTAAGGTTAATTAAATCAAATTTAATCAATCTTGTCGCTATAGTCCAATAATTAAGTTATCAAATAAATTAATTGTTTCCCTATTCTTCTAAACTCAACCAAATCATTAAGTCTTCTAAATTCCTCTTAGTTAATTAACTCTAATTAATTAACTTAAGTCATGTGATTCCTACAAATCACTTTTTCTAATCCCCACTTAGCCTAATTAATTCTTCCTTAATCATACTTATTATTATTCTCTAATTTTATATCCCTCCACTCATGTCACATCACCTTTGATCCTTTCAAGGAAATTCAAATTCCTTGAATCTCCCCATGCATCCTTTTTCCAAGGAATTTTTAGTTCTTTTATCCATTTACTTCCCACACATCCTTTATTTTGGAATTTTTAATTACTCTCTCCTTTCCCCAAGGAATTTTATATTCCTTTTTATTCTCCCAATACACCTTGATCCATGTCTTCCATCCCAAATCAATCTCAACCCTTCATACCAAAATCAATCTTGACCCTCCATTGGCCTCCTCCAATCTATAAATTGGAGTCTCATTTCCTCACAAACCACTACATGCAATCTTATTCTAATCTTATGTTTCCCCTTTCTCCCTCTATCTTCTTCTATCATATCCATATAATGTGCTCATAATATCCAAATAATCCCTCATCCAAGATAAATCCTTTTTCATCCAAATCTATCCATTCCTCATCCATCATAATCCAAATCCAATCCCAATCCACCAATCTTGTTATGCATTTGGAGAGCATTACACATCCATCAAGAAGAGCACATCCAAACAATTGGAGCATAAGGACGCCTCTACTTCATCAAGCTCAATCGGAGGAACAAGAGAGAACTCTCTCTTGCAAGGTATATGATTTATTTGTTTAATGTTTTTACTTGATTTCTTATGTTATTTGTATTTAAACTAACCATACAACCTTGCATTAGTTTTCCTTTGGTTCAGTAGAAACACCTTGTAAAGTCTCAACAAAAAGACGTATTGCGACATCTTCAAATTCCACTGCAAGAATCCCACATACAATATGAAAAGTTGCAATGTGTTCATTTGGGTGTTGTTTACCATCTCCAAAGAACTTGGGAATATTGCTTATCTTTATCATACCTAGATACTAGGGCCTCCAAGGTTGACTAAACATCTTGTGCAAGTCTTTGTACCATAGAATCAGTAGTACGCGTAAGAGAAAAACTTGAGACTTTTGGAGTAGAAAAACTTACTTTAGCTTTGTTTGGATCTTTCTTAATCTTTCCAGCCAAGATTAAGTGGTCTTCAATTTCCACCACTTGAGACTGAGCTATTGACAAATCTACCAGAGGTGTTCTTCTTAACAAGAAGCTAACTTAAGGCAATTGTGCATTTATAAAGAAACATTTTAATTTTCCTCAGTAGGCTAAGACGTGGTGAGAATTATATTCTTCAACTTGTTGAACTTAGCCACAAAATCCCTCATAGGTTAATGTGGTTCTTTCCTCATGGAAGTTAGCTGAGCCAAAAGAGCATGTGCATCTTTTGCTGGCTTAAAACATGCTTCAAACCGAGTCTTAAGTATGTCCCAAGTTGTAATACTTTGAGGTACCAAATGATAGAACCAATCAATAGCATCACCTTGTAAAGTCTCAACAAAAAGACGCATTGCTACATCTTCAAATTCCACTCCAAGAATCCCACATGCAATATGAAAAGTTGCAACGTGTTCATTCGGGTGTCGTTTACCATCCCCAAAGAACTTGGGAATATTTTTCCTCGACCCTTGTGGAAGAGGATGAAGTGGTGGAGTCAAATTAAGAGGACCATAAATTTTTCCCCAAGGTCCTTGTGTGGCCATTGCAACCAACTGTATTGGCTGAAATGGAGGGATTATGAACCTTTTTACTTGTGGAACTACCAAAGGTCTTGGTGCACTTGAAGCTTCACTCGAAATAGGAGACCTTTGACTTGTAGGTGGAAAACTCCCTGTTCTTTGAAGGGAAGAACTTGCATGCACATGTAAGTAATAAAAATGATGTTTTTGAAGGAGTTCAAAGATAGGATCAACAACACCTTGATTTCTACACCCTCGGGTGTAACTTTGACTGGCTAGAGTAGAAATTGATAATATGCTTGTACCCCCAATAGAGTAGCTAAAAAATTGTTGGGTGAAAATTTTATAAACTAATGAAGGTTCACAAAATATGTGTTTCACGACAACGCTTGGGATAATATCTCTTAGAAGGAAAGATATGATCCCTCCTAATTATAAGGAAAGGCTCCCCCTTTCTATTGCAACCACTTTCTATTTTATCTACCTGCTAACTTTACACTAATCCAAGGTACAACAACAACTTAGTTCTCTTTTTTCATAACCAATTCTATCTAATTCTCTTTTAAGAATATATTTTTCTTAACTTAAATGACTCAAAACTTGCAGTAATATTAAAACTAATCTAACTAGGAAGTAAAGTGTCTTTGAAAGAACAAAGTCTTCCATTACTTCCCTTTTTTCTGAAAATGACCTAGGGATGGGAATTATGCACGCCTAAGAACTCAAAGATTCTTTTGTATACTAAACTTTTATCAACCATTATAACCCAAATATATTGTCAGCTCAAAGACTTGCGAATATATTAAAAAATATTGTACTCTAACCAGATAGTCTATATAGCACAAAGACTCTACTTTTTATCTTTTAAATACAAATTCTAGAGATAACTTGTAAAAGCTTAAAGACTTAAAGCAACCTTCTCTCAACCAATTTCCAATTCTTGAATTTTTAAAGTAACTCAAAGATTACTTGCAAAGACTCAAAAACTCTTCAATATCTAGCACCAAAAACTATATCCAACTTTAGTCATTCAAGAAAATATGATACCAATGACATAAGAACAATCATAACACACATAAGATTGAACTCAAAATAAAGTTTGAATGCCAAGCTTATCTCCTTGATTAAATTGCAAGTTTACAAAATGAACACCGTCTCAATTTTCTCTTCACTTTGGTAGAGTTTAATTGCATAAACAATGCTAGAAAAAAGATCCTCATTACAATAATAACCCTCATATATATGTATAATTGAGGTGTGCAACATGAAAATAAGAAATTTTAACTAATTCTAAGACTAAGTCAAAAGAAGAGTTCAATTTGACTTAGGAGTTGTGTACTCAACAGGTGCACATGAGCAACTACAAAATGACATGAGGTGGCATTGACATAATCAAATGCCACTAGGAAAAACATGAAAATGACTAAGTGTCATTTTCCTCAAGCTGAATCTCACTTCTATAATTCCTCAAACTTCTGCAAAGCATTCTTCATTTGAACTCCATTGGGTCCCTAGGTATTGCCAGTGATGACCTTGGCCTAGGTGATGGAGTCTTCTAAGTCAGTGCAACACTTCTTGTGTTTCTTCAATCCAAAAAATCCAAGATGAACTAAAGATCAATGAACTTATCATTTGAGGAAAAAGAGAAGTCCTCTCTATCAATCTCAACAGTAACAAGCAAGCTGATTTCTTTAATGATTTCATCTACATCAAGCACTTTTTCATTCTCATCGAGGAAAGCACATGGAATTTCAAAGATTTCAGCAACAAACTCTTTCTTCTTATTTGCACATTCTTTATGGACCTTCCTCATATCCTTGATTTTTCTCTCTAAGATATTCATTTGATGCTCCAATGCCTCTCGCTGCTCAATATACATTCACCAAGAGATCATCCGGATCATAGTCTCCAAACTTCAACCAGGCTTCAAAATCCTTTTCTTGTGTTTCAAGTTCCTAGGAGAAAGCCTCTATGGTGCTATCCACCTTTGTTCTCACAACATCAAGATTGCTAACAATGGTGCAATCTGAACTTAGGAGCCACGTACCTTGACTCAACATTCTATCCATCAATTCACCTACAACTCTACTTTGTGATGTTGCTTGCTTGACTCTTTTCACAACCTATTCATCCAAAGATGAGGCTCATGGTTCAATAGCTTTCGAGGACTTAATCACTTTCATAAGAATTGAGGTGAGTTGCTCAATTCGTGCCTTGAGTTGATCCTTTTTTTCTTTATCTTCATCATACCTATATACTAGGGCCTCCAAGGTTGACTGAGCATTGTGTGCAATGGAATCATGAGTTTTCCTTCCCAAATCAATCCTTTGGATGGCATAGTTTGAATCCTGGATATCACCAATAACTGCATCTAGAGGGGGAATAATAACTTCGGCATACTTGTTCTTGTTTTTGTCAACCTTTACCCTCGACAAAGTTTTAGGTTTCTTAATAGTTTTGGGTTTGATAGGGACAAGTTGACTAAAATCAAAATCTTTGGGAGACACTACTTGCTTCTTTCTTTTAGGTGCATTGGACAATAATTGAGGTGGTAAATTTGAATCATCATCCTCTCCTACTACCACATCTTGAGAGGGATTGATATAATCTTGAACAATGGTGGTTACAATAAGAGATGTCATTGTGACAACATTGGTAGGATTTTTAAGGGATGATTCAGTAGACCTAGGAGCAGACTCATTCATGAACTTGTCAAAATCATCTATCATAGTTGTTGACACTTCAGACAATGTGGGAAAAGTGGAGAAAACATTCTCAATGTTGTCTTGAGTAGTATTTAGGTCGGACTCACCAGCACTAGTAGAAGATACATGAATAACATTTGTGGGGGAAATACAAGTAATTACTAGAGGCTCTAATGCAAAAATATAAATAGGAACCTACAATGTAGATGAGGAAGGAGGTACCTAGGGTAAGGACTTCTTTGCTTTTAGCAACTCTTCCTCATAAAATTCACCCTATTCTTGTCCATCTTCCTGACTTTCTTCTAATTGGTCCACATCAATTGTTTCTTCATCAAGATGCTCATCCTCCACTTGTTCATCTGGTACTTCAAACTCTTGTGTCTCATAGACATTAGAGGCCGATGGCTCTCCTTGGTCTTTCCTTTTCTTAGTTCCAACTATGAATTTTAGTTTGGGAGCCTAGGCTAGAGTGGTGGGATCCTGTTTGTTCTTGATTCTAATTTTTTATCTTCTTCCCATTGGGCCAATATTATCATCATCAGAACCAGAGGAGAAGGGTTTCAATGGAATACCTTTGCTTGAAATCCACACATTTGTATTCGTAATAATACTTTGGAACCACTATGATTGAAATTAATTCCCACATTGGATGAGAGGCAAAGGAGAATAAGAAACTTTATTGTCAACATAGGCAAGGTGTAGGACATTACCATCATTCTCTAAGTCATCTGGAACATTAGCAAGGTCGAACTCCCTGATCTGATCAATTATCAACTGGCAATAGTCAAGCTCTCTAATATCATGCTCAAACCTGCAATCAGCCCAAACATCTTCAATTTGATGCACATTAACATGTGCCTTCTTCATCTTATTTCTCATTCCTCTATAATCAAAGTCCTTCCTAGCCTTGAAGAACCTCATAGTAACTCTTCTCATTTCCTCCTCCATTGATTTGGCTTTGAAGATGGAATTGATAGAATATCTACCAATGGTAAGAGAGAATTTCAAACCTATTTTATGAGAACCAGATTGAGCCTCATGCACTGCCACCATTTGACGAGCTAGCTCCATCAACACAATTTTGTTAGAAGGATATCTAGGGAGCATGAAAGGCTCATCATTGAAACAACGAACCCTGAGATGTAAAGGTTGGAAATTATAGGAACATGCATCCATATTGGTTCACCACCTCCCAAGCATGATCAGATACTCTCTTATTATACAATTTATTATTCAGCATAACCATGTAATATCTAAAGAAAGCATCATTCACTCTCCAAAAATGATTAATGACTATTATTCAATGTCAATTGAGAGTAGTACTTATGTATCGCAACTTGCCTTCTACCTCATTGAGGATGCAAGATATACCAAGTATGAGGTCATGTAGAACTTGAGTGTGATAGGCACCTTGGTGAGTTGCTCACAAATGGAATCATTGATTTATTTCCCCCATAATATCTTCTCCTTATTTTGTCTGATCACATGGATATATGGATACATCGATTTATACTAGGTGTTGGAGGTGGGAAGACCTTTCATCCTACTCAAAAGAGTTCTCAAATCATTGACTTCTTCAATGAAGTCACTTCTTGGGAGAGTCTGGATGGCCATCTAGCAACGGTAGGCCATGGGGTCTTTAGCCAGTTATCATTCATATTCTGCCTACACTTGTCATAATTTCTATCAAAGTAGGCTATAGTTGATTGCATTGTAATGTCAGAATACTTCTCAATACTGGGACACTTGAAGATAGTGTCAAATAAATCCTCATCAAGCCTGATCAACTTCTTTCTAGTTTCATCTTTTACACTTTTACTAACTAGATCAAAATGGTTTGCAACTGCCATCATGAACTTGGAGTCTTGAGTGGACATGGGGAAAGTTGCCACTAGGTGGATGCTACTATTGATGATGGATTCCATTTAGCTGTAGGAAGAGGGCTCCTCAACCCTTTTTAGAAATTCAAATAGGTCAACATGACCTATTTCTATATCCCTTATGTGATCTATGTTTGATGTGACCGAAGAAGGCGAGAAGATCGGATGGCGGTCTTGCTTCTTGAACTTCATTGCCCTCTTGCTTGGGGAAGCTTCTATCATTTATAGGATAATAACATTGAGAAAAGGAAAATCATTAGTATTACAGTGGGACAACTAATCAATTACTGTGTTCATCTGAATTGAACAATCTTCAAGAAATGATGCATTTACAGCCATTAGGGTTTCCAAAAACCCTCTTTGTAACTTGATATCTTCGAGGTAAATCAGGCGTAAAATCCCAATTTACACGTGTTATAAGTGAAATTCAAGTTTATAAGCTTGAAATATCACTTATGAAAAAGTGTGGATAACTGGTGTAATTCAGGTTTAGAAACCCTTATTGCACTTGGGAAAGCAAATTCACCAAGGTGTAAGGTGAGTTTGTAACCCTGTCATACACCATGATAAAGGGTAACTTGAAAATCAAGGTGCAAGGTGGAGTTACAAACCCGCCTTAAACTTTTTTTTTTCAAAATTTTGGTAACTTCAGTGGAGAGTGAGTTTGTAATACTACCTCACACCAAAGAAAGGGCATGGAAGAATATTGGTTTTTGGCGGGTCATAGACCCACCATACACCATGTTTTGGTGCATGGCCGCCTATGACCCCACCAAACATCAATCTTGGAAATACAAGGAAGGGAAAAAGTGACAAAACGTGGTGTTGTGGCAGGCCTATGGCCTCTCCCAACACCACTATGGAAAGATAGCATAAAAACAAAACAATGCCATGGAAATAAGGAACAAGGTCTCACCCGGGTCTATTGACTCGAAGGACATCACAAATATGGTGTCGTTTAGGCCAATGAACCTATGTGACACCATGGGAAGGAAATGTCATAAATTAAAAATAAAATGCATTGAAAATGAGATGCAATGCAAACCATTTCATTTAGAATAAAGGGTTTCTAAACCCTAACAAAAATAACAATGATTAAACAACATACCCGAGAAAATCGGGATGCTTTGAAGTAAAAATTGAAATAGCAGTTCTTCCTCCATGACCTCTGAGCGATTTAAAATGAAAACAAAGATAAAAATGGAGGAAGCAAAATATTTAAATTCAAGAGATTGACTCCTATTCAATTTAAACAAAAGAGCATTAAATAACATGGAGTGCCATAAATAGGTGCAAATCGAGTTTATAAACCCGATTTGCGCCTAGCTTTCGTACTTAAGTGAAAAAGGGACAAACAAGGAAAAAACACACTTATGACGACGACAACATCTCATAAACCATTCATAGAGATTTAAGACCACAAATGGGAAAAAAAATTGTGGGGTACCCTCAATTTTCATAATTTAAAAATCGAGGATAACAAAGATTTAGGAAGAGATCTAAGCAACTTTTTCACAACTTCATGTTGTTTCAATTCAACACCAAGACCTTTGATATAAGTTACTACATCATCAACTTGGAGCATATAGCTAGTAATATTTTCATCCTCAAACATCTTTAAATTATCAAACTTACATTTAAAAAATTTCAACTTGATTTGTGTTACATTATCATCTCCTTCATAGATCCTATTAAGTTTCTCCCTCTGGAGGGGAAAAAGCGAGACCGGTGACTAGGACCTAATCCCACCTTAGCCAGCACATTGGGAATACAAAAGTGCCTAGGGATATAGCTCACTTTGGATACTTATTGTGAGAAAGAGAGAGACAAGGATTATTTATTAGGGTTTCTATTCCTCTTGTTGTATATGAAGATAAGATGTGAAGGATTGATCAACTAGACTAGGAGATGGACAATGAAGCATATATGAACTGAAATTGCATACACTTGCAGATTTGAAATTGAGATACTAAAAGCAGAGAAGGGGGGGAATTTGGATGTGTACTTGGTGTTGAAAAATGAGCCAAACTGACCTATACAGGAGTGCCACGCTCTGGTCTTGTGTCTGCAAACAGGAAGTTGTAATTGAGAGACTGCAAACTGAAGGTTCTAAGCTTCCACCCTGCCAAATTTCACCTAAAACTAAGAGGACTAGAGAACCTAGAGAGGACCAAAGTGCCCAGAGAGGACCAGAGCGCCACACCCCCTGTCCCAATGATTTATGCTCAAATTTGATCTTCAAGGCTTTGTCTGTGTGCTCTGTCGGACCTGAAAATTGCAGCGACAATCGGATCGTATATCTGCACCTGTAACTAAAAATAGGGTTTTGGGGTGGCTATATGGGGTTTATCCTTTTTCAAAACCTTGTTTTGGTAATTTCCACCTCAACAAATAGTCGATTTGTATAGTAAAATAGTGTGTGTAGGAATCTTGTGTGTGTGCAAGATTCTAAGATGTGTGCAAACAATCTAGAGCAAACCTAAAGAGTAAACCCTAAATGCTTATAATTGACAAAGTAAATGCTCTAAATAAATGATGCAAAGTGATATAAAGCATGAATTTAAATCAAAATGATGTAATGAATCTCATACAAATACATGGAAACAACATGAAACCATGTCCAGCCCTAAGGGAGAGGTACACGCCAATCTCCAGTCAGTGATCTCCTGTTGCTTTCCTACATCTTCAAAATCCCTCAATTGATGAAATAATGCTTGATGAATGCTTTATATATGTTGTTTAAGACTCCACATAAGCTTCTCTTTCACTACATATAAGTCTCCTTGTGATCACTATCTCTTTTTGCCAAAAACTCCTTTTTCTTAGATTCGATTAGATGCCTTCAAATGAAGAAAGAGAGCTCTTATGTATGAAACCCTAGATCTTAATTTCTCATAGTTATGATACTTAATGTAAGTACAAATCCAATAGCCAACAAGATGAGAGGGGGGGGTGAATCATACAAACTTAATCTTCCATAAAAACATCAGATTCAACCTCGGTAACATATACTTTAGTAATATAATCAAAATTGTTAAACATGCAAACTCAAAAGCATATAAACATCATAAACCTCATAACACCAGATTTAACGTGGAAACCAAATAGGGAAAAACCATTGTGGGATTTCGGACCCACTAAGAAATATACTCTTATAGAGTATGCTCGGTTAAAAGCAAATCATGTTAAAGATTACAAACACATTGCTAGATGTGACCCAGTTAAGGGATTTCCCTCAGATCTATTAGGATCTTCACCTTGTTAGAAGTGACCTTGTTAAAGGATTTCAAACGCTCAATCAGAATGTCACCTTGCTAGAGGTTTTTACAAATAAGACTGTTAAGTCCACTCGGTTAAGAGATTTTCTGTCACTTTCACAAAATAACAGTAAGAAAAATCTATCTGCAACTTCACATCTAAAATGCTAAAGCAGATTCTTATTTGTTCAATACAATCTAGACATAGAACTAATCTTGTCCATCTGTTGGGCTTCTATACTCTATTATTCAAACAGGTCTTCAAGCTTTTGTGCTCGGTAATCACTATGTAGCATCCCTGTGCATACACTTGCCCGCATACATTGTTTATCAACAGTTCCCTATTTATAAACAATTAGCTAACCGCTTAATCTCCTTGATCACATTTCCCATGATCAATCATAGCCATCAGATCTTCAATCTTGTCTAGGTTCAATGCATCTTTTGATCTGAAAATGTTTTACTCCGCCTAGGAACTTGCATATATTTCTTGAAACTTGTGCCAGGGTATTGCAGTTCAATCTGTGCTATAGATCTTCATGCCGACTCTCCTTTGCCATAGATTCATTAACAAACTATATTTATGGCATACCAATCATTCAATCAATTCTAGCTCATCAGCTTCCTTCATTAAATAATGCATGTAACCATTTAATGCATTTTGTTATAGCTCGGTTACAACTTAGTAAATACTAAACTTCACTCGGTAGACATTCTGCCTTCATTAACCGATAGCGATAACCTTAGGGTTTACCGACTAGGTTCCTTGGGGTTTACCAACTAGGTTCTTTGCTTGATAACATAGTATAGTATTAACCTTTACAATTTACAACATATGTATGATGTCAAAACAAGCTAAACATCATGATCTCATCATTGTCTGACTCGGTAATAGTTTCCCATTAAATACCTTATTCATCCCCTTATTCATCATATTCTTTTTGTGTCTTTTACCGACATCTTTATATTCTTCAAATCATACTTCTCAAGATATGGCAACATCATACTGAATTAGAAAATCAATTTCTTGACATCAATGGCAAAATAATAATATCAAGACAGTAAACATCCTTAATTAGTTATATCCATAATCATCAACAACCTTCTCAATATTCTTATTGAAATGTCAACAATCTTTCATTGTCTATTATAATGCTATATTGCCAACAATCTCCTCCTTTGGCATTGATGGCAAAACCAATTGATTTGACCTTAAAAGATTCGGATTGTTGTGATTCTGAAATGCTGAAATGCTCTCTTGCTATCATCAGACTTTCTCCCCCATACATTAGTCTTCTCCCCTTTTTATTAGTCTTCTCCCCCTTTGACAACAATGCCAAAAAGTAAAGAACTAAAACATAATTTCTTCCTGTATGAAGTGAATTCCTGTTGTAATGTGTCAATTCAGTCTCGGTTAGAGAATTTTGTCTTCAATTCCTATTGTAATGTGTCAATTCAGTCTCGGTTAGAGCATTTTGTCTTCAATTCCTGTTCCCGGTATGGTTTCCTATAATATTCCTGTACACCTTTAGAAAAACATCCTAAAGTGTATAATGTAGCATCAACTCCTGAAAGATATTCGATAGAGTCATCGAATTGATGCTTTCACCGAACTGGGTCAGTGAGTAGAAGATAGCAGTAGGACCCCTAACTTACTTCTGAGATATTCAAAAGTGTCCCTTGGTAGTGGCTTGGTGAAGCTATCTGCTATTTGTTCCTTTGTGCTAACATACTCCAACACCACTTTCTTCTCTTGAGCTTCTTCTTTAAGATAATGATATTTGAGAGAGATGTGCTTTGTCTTAGAGTGCATAACAGGATTCTTTGAAATATTAATGGCACTAGTATTGTCATAGAATATAGTTACTGGCTTGGTAACTTTCTCATTTATACCTTCCAACAGTTGTTTGATCCATGCAATGTTGGTACAATTCAATGCTGCAGCAACATATTCAGCTTCTGTTGTTGACTGTGAAACACATCCTTGTTTCTTGCTAAGCCAACTCACTAGTCTTTCTCCTAAAAAGAAAGCTCCTCCACTTGTGCTTTTTCTGTCATCAATGTTGCTTGCCCAATCAGCATCAGTATAAAGTTTTAAATCAAAATCATTTCCTTTCTGATATACTAAGCCATGATCCTTAGTGCCTTTCAAGTATCTAAAGATTCTTTTGATTGTTGTCATGTGTGTTTCCTTAGGATCTGTAGAGAATCTTGCAACTATACCTACTGCATGTGCTATGTCAGGTATGTTGTGAACAACATATTGAAGTTTTCCAATCATGGATCGGTAAAGTGTCTCATCAACAGATGCAGATTCATCATTCTTTGATAATTTACAATTGGTAGTCATAGGATTACTTACTGGTTTTGAGTCCTCCATTCCAAATTTCTTCAAGATTTCCTTTATGTACTTGGATTGAGTAATGAAAATCTCATCTTTCATTTGTAGTATATGTAAACCTATAAAATACTTTATCTCACCAATTAATGACATCTCAAATTCTTTTCTCATTTCATTTCCAAAGTTCTTGCATAGAGAGTCATTTCCACAAAATATAATATCATCAACAAATATGGTTGAGATCAGTATTCCATTTTCATCATTCTTCATGTACATATTGTTGTTTTCACTTGTTCTTATAAAACCAATCTTGATTAAATAAGAGAGCAACCTTTCATACCATGCTCGAGGTGCTTGTTTTAGACCATATAAAGCTTTGTTCAATTTACATACCAGATCTTTATTCTTGTCTTCAACAAATCCTTCAGGTTGTTCAATAAAAACTTCTTCTTCTAATATACCATTCAGAAATGCAGATTTGACATCCATTTGATATACCTTGAATTCTTGTAAGAAGCATATGCCAAGAATGTTCTTACTCCTTCAAGTCTAGCCATAGGTGTAAAAGTCTCACCATAATCAATTCCTTCTTCTTGGGCATAACCTTTGCAAACTAGTCTTGCTTTATTTTGAATGACCTCACCTTTTTCATTCAGCTTGTTTATGAAAATCCACTTTGTACCGATTACATTTTTGTCTTTCAGTCTTGGGACCAGTGTCCATGTGTCATTCTTCTTGATTTGATCAATCTCTTCTGTCATAGCATTTATCCAATCTTCACTATTAAATGCCTCTTTCACTATCCTCGGTTCAAATTCAGATATCAGACATGTGTTATGTCTCAGTTTGTTCCTTGTCATCACTGGATCATCCTTATCTCCTATAATCTGACTTGGTGCATGATGTCTTCTGACATACTTGGCTAATACAGGCTCGGTAGGCTCTGTATGATCTTCTTCATCACTCGGTAATTGGATATTCTCTTCATTTTCTTCAAAAGTCTTCTCGGTAAGACTTCTCAGTTGAACATAAACAAATTCATCATAGTCTTCTGGTTCCTTGGAATTTCCTTCATCATTTCTTTTTGCAAATTCATCAATTTTCACATTTGCACTTTCTACTATTTTGTTAGATGATTTGATCAGACATTTAAATGCTTTACTTCTAGAAGAATAACTTAGAAATGTTCCTTCTTCACTCTTCTGATCAAACTTGCCATTTCTATCATCTTTGTGAACATAGCATCTACTTCCAAAGATTTTAAAATAACTTACATTAGGTTTCTTATCATACCAAATTTCATATGGTGTCTTCAAAGTACCTTTCTTCAATTGTACTTGGTTCAGGGTGTAAACTGTTGCGCTTATTGCTTCTCTCCAAAATGTTTGTGCCACCTTCTTTTCAATCATCCGTGTTCTAGCACAATCCACAATAGATCTGTTTCTTCTCTCAACTATTCCATTCTGCTGTGGAGTTCTCGGTGTAGAGACTTGTCTTTTAATACCATGATCATTGCAGAATAATTTGAATTCATCAAATGTGAACTCTCCTCTTCTATCTGATCTAAGACATTTTAGTTGTCTTCCTGTTTCATTTTCAACTCTTGCCTTGTACCATTTAAACATTTGAAAAGCTTCTGATTTTTCTTTTAAAAACATTACTGACATCATCCTTGAATAGTCATCCACAAATAATATGAAATATTTATCACCATAATAACTTTGAACTTTCATAGGACCACAAAGATCAGTGTGCACTAGATCTAAAATTCCCTTAGAAGTGTAAGACTTACTTGTAAAGCTTGATCTTGTCATCTTACCCATCTAGCATCCTCGGCACATAGCATTCTCAAGTTTTTCAAGACTCGGTAGACCTCTTACTTGGTGCTTCTTGCTTATTTTGATCAGATTATCAAAATTTACATGACAAAACCTTTTATGCCATAACCAGGTATCATCTATCTTTGCATACAAACACCTTTTTACGAGTTGAATCAAGGTGAAATGTGTTACCTTTTGTTTGTGACCCGGTAGCAGCTAACTTTCCATTCTTGTCATGAACTTTGAGAATTCCTTTCTGAAATTCTATTCGGTAACCTATGTTGTTTAGCTGTGCTACACTCAGCAAATTGTATTTCAAACCTTCAAGCCAATAAACATCATTGCATCCTACATTGTCAAGAAGTGTTATAGATCCGTTACCTTTCACCAGACATGGTGCATCATTACCAAATCTAACATAGCCTCCATCATAATCTTCTAATATAACAAACTTGTGTTTATCTCCTGTCATATGATGTGAGCATCCACTATCTATGATCCAAGAATCATTAGTATTTATGTGTGATATTAGGGCTTTTTCTTCATACCTTTCTTCATCTGATCCATCTTTGATAACCACATAAACTACTTCCTCAGTATCAATTTCATCTGATTTATCATTGTTAGATTCCTCATCAGCTATTAAGCATGTCTTTCTGTCTCTTCTTTTGAAGTCTCGGTGTCCTCTCTAATGAAAATCTGTTTGTCTATCATTTCGGTAATTTCTCTTTTCAGTAGAATCTTTGTCAGGACAGTTAGAAGTTATTTGTCCTATCTTATCACAATTGAAACATTTCAAAGGTAGCTTTCCTTTATACTTACCTTTGCCTCTCGGTAACCTTTTGGCTAATAGTGCTTCAAACTCTTCTTGCTTTCTGATTTTCTCATACAGTTTGTGTACTTCTTCCATGTTCTTACGAAATCTTTCACTTGCTCCACTATGATCTCCTTCAGAGTACTTATACTTTCTTTCATTGTAATCATTAGATTCATCAAGATGAAAAGAACTAAATGCAAATTCAACATTATTTACCGAAGATCCACTGTTATCAAAGTTACTTAATTCAAATGCATGTAGCTTACCAATAGTAATATCTAAAGAAACTGGCATATTAGGTACAAACCTCAATTCATTGATTGCAGAGACTTGGATTGCATAAGCTGGTAGAAGGGTTCTTAACAACTTACTTGTTATATCCTTTTCTTCAATAGTTCCACCTACTCCTTTGATTTGATTGACAATCTCCTTTAGTCTTGTACTGTAGTGAGTTATGTTCTCACCTTCATTCATCCTCATAGATTCAAGTTGTCCTCTTAGACTATCTACTTTTTCTCTTTGAACATGTTCATCTCCTCCATATACTGATATGAGCTTATCCCACATTGCCTTTGCATCATTGCAGTCTTCTAGATCATTAAACTCTCAGCCGGTCAATGCAAATGTTATTTCAATCATTGCTTGAATATGTTCTTGCTTTGCCTTTATCTCTTCCATAGTCAATGGATAGGTGCTCGGTGTAACAAAATCATTCTCCATATAGTATACAGCATATTCTGCAACTCCTGATAGATGTAGCTTCATCCTTTTTTGCCATGTAGAGAAACTTGACTTGTTAAGCTTCGGTGCATCCCTCTTATACATCTTTGGATCATTAACTCAAGTGCCTTTAAAATTTTCTTCCGGAGTCCAAAGCTCTGATACCAATTGATAGTTCTGATACTTAATGTAAGTACAAATCCAATAGCCAACAAGATGAGGGGGGGGTGAATCATACAAACTTAATCTTCCATAAAAACATCAGATTCAACCTCGGTAACATATACTTTAGTAATATAATCAAAACTGTTAAACATGCAAACTCAAAAGCATATAAACACCATAAACCTCATAACACCAGATTTAACGTGGAAACCCAAATAGGGAAAAACCACTATGGGATTTTGGACCCACTAAGAAATATACTCTTCTAGAGTATGCTCGGTTAAAAGCAAATCCTGTTAAAGATTACAAACACATTGCTAGATGTGACCCAGTTAAGGGATTTCCCTCAGATCTGTTAGGATCTTCACCTTGTTAGAAGTGACCTTGTTAAAGGATTTCAAACACTTAATCAGAATGTCACCTTGCTAGAGGGTTTTACAAATAAGACTGTTAAGTCCACTTGGTTAAGAGATTTTCTGTCACTTTCACAAAATAACAGTAATAAAAATCTATCTGCAACTTCACATCTAAAATGCTAAAGCAGACTCTTATTTGTTCAATACAATCTAGACATAGAACTAATCTTGTCCATCTATTGGACTTCTATACTCTGTTATTCAAACAGGTCTTCAAGCTTCTGTCCTCGGTAATCACTATGTAGCATCCCTGTGCATACGCTTGCCCACATACATTGTTTATCAACAGTTCCCTATTTATAAACAATTAGCTAACCACTTAATCTCCTTGATCACATTTCCCATGATCAATCATAGCCATCAAATCTTCAATCTTGTCTAGGTTCAATGCATCTTTCGATCTGAAAATGTTTTACCCTGCCTAGGAACTTGCATATATTTCTTGGAACTTGTGCCAGGGTATTGTGGTTCAATCTGCGCTGTAGATCTTCATGCTGACTTTCCTTTGCCATAGATTCATTAACAAACTATATTTACGGCATACCAATCATTCAATCAGTTCCAGCTCATCAGCTTCCTTCATTAAATAACGCATGTAACCATTTAATGCATTGTGTTATAGCTTGGTTACAACTCGATAAATACTTAACTTCACTCGGTAGACATTCCGCCTTCATTAACTGATAGCGATAACCTTAGGGTTTACCGACTAGGTTCCTTAGGGTTTACCGACTAGGTTCTTTGCTTGATAACATAGTATAGTATTAACCTTTACAATTTACAACATATGTATGATATCAAAACAATCTAAACATCATGATCTCATCATTGTCTGACTCGGTAATAGTTGCCCATTGAATACCTTATTCATCCCCTTATTCATCATATTCTTTCTGTGTCTTTTACCGACATCTTTATATTCTTCAAATCATACTTCTCAAGATATGGCAACATCATACTGAATTAGAAAATCAATTTCTTGACATCAATGACAAAATAATAATATCAAGACAGTAAACATCCTTAATCAGTTATATCCATAATCATCAACAACCTTCTCAATATCCTTATTGAAATGTCAACAATCTTTCATTGTCTGTTATAATGTTATATTGCCAACAAATTTCATCTTTAGGCCGACCTAGGATTTGTATTTCTCACTAATTTCTTGGGGTTAAGCATTATAATATCAAAGAATTATGCTCCCGAAATTTGAAGAAAAATGTCGGGGACTAGGTGCACTTGCACCTGGTCCGACCAACTTTTCACCAAATTTTTAGGGTCGTTAGATATGATGATATTAGAAAGTTACAACTGATTTTAAGATGTTTTGATATGCGAAATTGGGCCTTAAAGGTCGAAATAAGACATAATTAGGGTTTATGATTTAATGATTTATTGGAGGAATAAAATAAAAGGGGCACACTTAGGGTAAAGGGCCCAATTTTATGATGCGGGGAGTGATGAAATATGACCTAAGATTTAATTAAATTAATTATTTAAATGCTTAAAGGGAAATTACAATGCAAGATGCAAACACACTAAGGTGGGTGCTAAACTAAGCGTAGAATTGTACCACCCTAGCAAGGGTGTACAATTTATGATGCTACATTTAGCCCCACTTTAGCGGCCATATGACGCTACGTGCATATGCAAGCTAAAGTAAAGAAAAGTAAACATTCATGAAAAGGATATATCCACAAGTTGTCGGATGAAGCCCCCAGCAGTATCTACAATACACAATTAGGAACTGCACCCTACAAAACCACATGTTAGATAAAATCACAAAATCACCTAAATGCTTACTAAGGAAGGTGATGAAAATTCAAGGGTAGCTATATGCCCCCTTGTTTCGGCTTGCTAATTTAGTGAGTTGAAACAGGGTATCATATTTACCACATCGAATTGTTAAAGAAGATTAATGACAAATGCTCACAAGAAGATTTGATACAAGATCAAAAACTTAATGGAGAATCATTTGATAAGAAAGAGAACTAAACCTCAATTCCAACACAAGAAAGAGTGAGGATTTGAGATCTCTCTAACACAAGATGAAAGATTTAGATGAAAACAAATGCAAGAGATATAATCCAAAAATGCAACTCCATGAAGGAAATTAGAAAAGAATGGAGGATTTAAATGACATCAAAAAGAGATTATTTAAAGCAACACTCTTCTAAAAGAAGGCAAGAGATCCTCATCAGGGACATGCACGTTCACAAAATAGAAGGGTTTATTATAAAAGATACTACTCAATGAAGAAAAGAAATTGATGAATTATCAAAGACTTCCAAGACCAAGGAAGAGGTCCCAATTAAGGATATGTACTTAAGCTCCCCATTAGTGATTCTTGTTCTAATATGAGAGAAGGAATTCAAATATGAATACACCTCTATAATCAATAAGAAATCCTTATAGAAGACACTACTTCACAAAGGGGAAGTTTTAATCTTAAGAAGGAGAGATGTTTGAAAACACTCTTGCCCCCCATATATGTAGGGAGAAGAGATGAAATAGATATAGGTTATTAATTATTTTGCTTCCAAAAGTATGATTACACATGAAATTGTACCATCATGAATGACAATGAGCCCCCAGTAAGTAAGATATCAATGTCATGTAATGATGAGCAACATAATAGCCATTAATGTTATTTAAAGACATGATATATTGAATGAGGTATTTGAATATGACATGTTAAATACTCTACTATAAGTGAGATTAAAAACATGTATAAGATGATAAATGTTAAAAAGTCTTTAGAAAGAGAGAATTTTATAGGAGAAGAATAGGCCGCTAAGTCATACTTTTCTTGCACACAAGAAACCTTAGGAGAGGAATAAGTGTAATTCATTAGAGCCTTATTCCTATAAGAAGGGACTTTAGAATGAGTAGAAGATAAAGTCTCATAGGTGGTATTAGAAATATCTTGAGGATATTCATAAAGAGATTTGTTCATCACCAAGATTTCCTTATGAGGGGGATGAGTGTTGAAAGAAGTAGAAGATAATTTAAATGAGGTGAGGTCATCATCACTACTAAATATAGCATTCACATTGAGAGATTGTCTTTTAGATGCTTTGGTGGGCTTATAAGGATTATATCCAAGTCCAAATGAAGCTTCATGTGTGTTATGTTCTAAAGGAACTTTAACTCCTTGTTCATTTGCACCACAACCATTGCCATTATAGCCACTCTTAGCTAAAATTTAAAAATCAAGACCATAAAGGGATGCCAAATCAGAAAGAGATGGTTTCACCTCATTGGTCTTAGTACGATATGAATTAGAGGAAGGATTTGAAGAATTATTTGAATTAGAAGCAGCCACAAAATGGTTACTTAGTTGTTCAAACAAAATGGGTTTATCTTTAGGTTCCTCCTTAAATTTCTCCTTCTTAGTCTTAGATTCTTTCCAAGATACTCTATACTCTCCTATAAAAGTAGGGTTAAAGTCTAGAGATCCCCAATCATCATCTGAGAGCACTCCTTCGGGAGAAAATATATCTTTGGGAGGAGATTCCACTTGAGAAGAAGAATCAGGAGTACTAGAAGGAACAATATCATTAAAGGAAATAGATGTATTTGAAGAAGTAGGAGGATTGGGAGAAGAATGGGAAGTAGTTGAACAAGAAGATTCAACTTTTAATGGAGCTTGAAGATTGGTATCATCTAACAAGGTGTATGTCTTATTGTCATAAATGAACTTGACTTGCCTATGCAAAGTTGAGGGGACAACTTGCATGCTATGAATCCACAGTCTGAGCCCTAATAGAAGGTTATATGTCAAATTTCCTGGCATGACATGAATAGGTGTAGATAAAGTAACAGGACCTACCTTAATAGGCAAGGTTATGATACCTAAATATTATTTATCAACATTATCAAAGCCTTGAATAGAAATAAGAGCAGGTTCGATGAGAGAATGGTCCACATTAATCTTATCCAATAAGTCCACACTACAAACATTAAGGCCAGACCCATTGTCCACAAGGGTTCATCTTATAGCACTATTGTTGATAATAATGTTGGATATTGTTGGCATATGGGGAGATTGTTGGATATTGTTAGCATATGGTGAACCAGTATGTTGATATTATGATAGTGTATGTTATCATTGATGTCAATAAAGTTCAAGTAAACCAGTATGAAGAGGTAGGAAGAGAAACAGTGAACCAGTGTCAGGATTTCACTAAGTGTGACTACTGGTTGGTAGTCTCAGCTCTATGGTTATCGGTTTGGAAATCTTTCTTGTGCAATGCAACCGATGATACTCTGTGATGAGTTAGCTAAGAGATGTAAATGTGATCGAGGTGCCACATCAGCCTTGTGTGCGTGAAGGATTGAGATATGAGAAGATCGACTACCTTTGAATTCTACCCCAGGAATGATCATTCTTCTTAGTGGTATGAGAAGAGAGTGTGATGGGTTACTGATTCCCATGTGCAGTGAAGAATGAATGATAAAGATTGTCTTGTGATCTATTTGAAATTATAATGCTCTATGCAATGTGTTTGGAGGGTCAGGACTAGACCGTCTCTGTTGTAAACCTAAGATGCTTAGGGTTTAGGGTTTATGCTACTGACCTATTTTTTGTCTATAGGGTCGATGATGTTTGTTATTGTAAAGTTGTTGGCAAATGTTGTGTGTATCCGAGTGATGAGATACTTGCCAGACCAGTGAGTGGAAAACTACAGAGTGTGATTGCAGAGTAGAGGAAATGAAAAGGATCTGCCTTGGCATTTAGTGTTGTTATCAAATCAGAGTTTTACCTATTGTCTTCTAACCATATCAACAATTGGAAAATCCCTTTACCGGGTAGCTTTAATAGGCTTATTGTAAAACATGTAACCAGATGACTCAAGATCATTGAGTTCTTCAAATCCTCTAGCGAGGTAACCTCTAACAGGGTTTCAACCTTTAACAGGGTATATAGCCATCCCTTAACCGGGTGATCCCTAACAGGATCGGTTCCTAGCAGAACCTTATTGTAAAGTCTTTAACCGAACTAGGCTCCTAATAGGGCGAGCTTCAAAAGAGTTCAAAACAAGCTTGTGGGTATTCATCCCCACCATGGTTTTTCCCATTTGGGTTTCCACGTGAAAAACCTGTGTGTTATATGTTATGCATTTTTCATGTGATGTTTATGAATTATTTGGTTGAAAGATTATGCATGCAGAGTTAATGGGTTATGGTATTACTAGTATACCACAAGCACATGTTTATGAGTGAAGTTGTTATCAAGTATTGTTCGTATCTGAAATGTTCAGACTTATCAGTTTATGGTGTCTAGTGTCTTACTATGTTTAACCGGCATTGCCATGGTTAAGTTCAGTAATGGTGATAACCAGTTGGTATTGCTTTAGCTAGATAAGTTGTTGGGAGAGTTTTTATCTGTACTGATTCACCCCCTGCCCCCACTCTCAGTACTGGTTGGGGAATCTGTTGTTCATCATTATTCATCAAATAGCCACAATCATAAGAGGATCATATTGATGTTGGATTTTATGAGAAGGTAACTCATCTTGTGTGAATACAATTTGAGATTTGGGTTTGTTTGTAGGATCAATCAAAGAAGCCATGTTATTAGGTGTCACTGCAGATGGGACATCTAATTTTTTCAAAGTATCTTGTAACATCCCATGATAAGTAGGTGAAGTTTGAACCAAATCCCAAATAGAAATATTGGCAGGAGTAGCTTTAAGTTATTTGATGAGATCATACTCCTTACTAAGAGTATGTGATATATGAGGTACTTGTGGAAGAGGAGGTTGAGATGGAAGGAGTGAAGTTGGGATAACTAGAAGAGGATTAGGTTGCCTATTGTTTTTTGGGTTGTAGGTATGAGAAACCGTATGACAACCCTCTTTAGTGATTTTATTAGCATACTCATAAGGGCTCTTAGTAGGATAACCTCCTTGCATAGTAATAACATGTTTCTTAGGAGTGCAAAAAGAATAATTAGCATAACCACCTTGAACCACTAAGACAGCCTTATGTTGAGAACTTTGAGAAGGATGAGCACATTGAACTGTGAAGAGGGGTTTATTAGGTGTTTCATTCACATGTATCAAATTGATTGAAGATGGTTTAGGAATATCAAAGGTGTCCTTGTGAATTTAAGAAGAAGAATGGACAAGATTGTTGGAAGAATTGTTGATAGTATCTTGTTGCACTAAACTGTTATCATGGATAAGATCAATTTTAGGAGGTAGACTAGGAGTAGGCATTGATGTTTTTGAAGGAAAAGTATTAGTAGTAAAGGTCATATAATCCTCTATCATCAAAGGATCTACATGGGGAATAGACTCTCTAGGAGAAGGACCAACATTACTCTCTAAAGTTTCATCTTTGAGAGGGAGATCTTTGAAAGATATGTTAACAATCTCTTCTTGAACTAAAGTATCCTTGTGAGTAGAACATAGTTAGGGAGAAGGATATGCCTTACCTTTAGAGTAAAAATGATTGAGATTCATGGAAGGTGAGATTCTATCAAGAGAGTTATCAATCATGATTTCATCCTCTTTGGCTAGGGTTCTCTCATGGGGTAGAGAATAATCAACAACTTCTTCTAATCATTCATCCCAAATAGTGAGGTCATTGAAAAAAGTATTAGAAATATCTTGCACAAAGATGTCCTTATTGTTATTGCCAATTTTGGGAGAAGGGATAACATTGTTAATTAATTCTTCATCCTTAGGAGGGAGAGCATCACTACATGTGTTTAAATCATCCCCTTGCCTCAAAATGTGTTCAATAGGATGTTTAGGGGAGAGAGAATTAAGGAAATTGATTATGATTTCATCTTTTTTCTCTAAGACATATTTAGGGGTAAGACAAAGTTTAGGAGAAGGGCAATAATTTCTCATTAATACATCATCTCTAGTGGGAATTTTGTTGAAGTCAAAAGAGGAAATGCCATCGCTAGGAAAAGTAAGGACAATACCATCATCTTGCACAAAATGATCCTCATGAGGGGAGTATTCTTTAGGAGGGAGATGAACATCTTTATCCAAAGATTCATTCTTAGGAAGGAGATCCTTGAAAGAAGTGCTCATAACCTCTTGTTGCAGTAACATGCCCCCATTGGTAAGACCAAATTTAGGAGAAGATAAGTCAATGTCCATCAATACCTTTTCACTTAGAGAGGCATCATGTAAAGAAGGTAAAGTAACACTAAGAAAGGTGTTTATGACACTAACTCATTTGGGTGCATTTTCCAACGAACTATGAGATTTATTTCGTTTTGTCGGATCTTAGGAGGCTATTTGTGTCAAATTTGTTTTTTTTTAAATCTTATCTGACATTTGTCGAAATTCTGACAAAACCAACTGTCATCAGAATCTTGCCCGACGTTCGTCAGATCTTAGGAGACGATTTGTGTCAAATTTATTTTTTGTTTGAATCTTGCCCGACATTTGTTAGAATTCTGACGAAACCAACTGTCATCATAATCTTGCCCGACATTTGTCGGAATTCCGATGAAAAACAGAAAAGGGAAAAGGTTTTAAAAAAAAAAAAAACCTTAGGGTTAATCAAGTAAATAATATAAAAAATCGCGCGAACAATGTTTTCCGTACTTGCGACATCATTTTACTTGGTTTGTGAAGGTTATAGACCGAATTTTCTATAGCCTGATTTTTTTGCCTGTGAAGAAAAATCATGTCAAATAATATCAGCGAAGAACAAAATAAGGAGATAATTGCTAGATTGTGGTCTAGCTTGAAAAGAAAAGGTGATGGGAAATGTTATTGTCCCTGTAAAAATTGTAAGGGCTTAAAGACTAGAAGACTTTTAATCACAACAGCTAAGAAACATTGTAGGCAACATGGTCACATTAAAGGGGGCCATGATTATCGTCTATTGGTAGGTTGTTCATTATATGTGTTTATATTAATTGCATTTGTAAATGTTTATATCGTTTTAACAATTTATATACATAAAAAATCACTTGTTAATGAGATCATGATCATGGTTTATTTATGTTGATCATTTTTATATAGGTGGGGCACCTTAGGGCACATGATATGGACTACCACGACCCAGAGAATGTGGTTTTCCAAGTGGAGGAGCATGGAGGTGTGAATATCGAAGCTAAAGATAATGATCCTATGGAAGAAGATGATCATGCACCAGAAAACACAGTTGAAGATGATGGTACAAAAACATTGATCCATGACACATTTAGTACTGGCGCGGCTGATCATGATGATCAAGATGACTTTGATGTTGTTCATGATTTACCTGTACTTGAGAAGGCATACAAGCCCCTTTACGAAGGCTCCCAAACAACTCTTCTCTCTGTTGTATTTTTGTTGCTGAACTTGAAGGTTATGAATGTTTTATCCAACATAACAATCTCACGTATGTTAAGGTATGTCATATATGTCATCTTTTTTCATCTATTTTTGTTGTTATTTCATCACTAGTAAATAAAAGGTGAAATATGTACCATTAATATTCTTTATATGAACAAATTATTTTTTTGTTCTATATTGATAGGTGATTTTTTGTTAACACCATCAAATATTCTACCTCACTCATATCGAGAATTATCTGCCATTATGAAAGATATTGGAATGGAGTATCAAGCAATAGATGCATGTCTCAATGATCATATTATATATCATAAACAACATGAACTTGCAACAGAATGCCCTGAATGTCATATCAGTAGATATTGAATAGATCAACTAACAAAAAAGGTGTCTCGCAAGGTTCTTTGTTATATTCCCATTATTCCACGTTTGCAACGATTATTTAGGTGCGAAAGCTTGGCACAATTTATGGATTACCATGCATGCAATAGAAGTCAAGATGACATTCTGTGAATGCCTACAGATAATTTTTCTACATTTATGGACATAGAGGGAAAATGGCTACACTATAAAAAAGAACCTCGTAATCTCAGGCTTTCATTGCCAGTAGACGGTGTCAATCCATTTGGAGAGCTGAGATCTATTTACTCAATGTGGCCTATTTTTGTTATCAATAATAACATTCATCCATGGATGTCAATAAAGAGGGAGCACATAATGTTGGCAATGATTGTTCCAGGTATTTTTTTCATTTAATAGTCATGTACATTAAATTATATATATTGCAGTAAAATAGTTATAATAATTATGTAATGTTTTTGTTCATTCAACTAGGTAAGTACCAAGTTAAAGATATGAATGTATATATCGAGCCTCTTATCGACGAGTTGTTAGAGTTATGGAATGGTGTCACTATGTATGACGTCTCTAGACCAATAAGACAAAGACAATTTCAATTCCATGCAATGCTTGTATGGATAATTTATGATGCCCTAGGGCTAACACTTTTTTGTGGTATGTTATAATGTTCAACTTGAGCAATTTAATAATGTTAATTTTTTTAAGTATAAATCATGCATTTTTAAAAAAATCCATTCAATATATATAATTATAAAAATTAACATATTTAATCCAATTATACATGATCTTGCAGGTCTTCAAACAAAGGGAAAATTTGTATTTCCAGTTTTTGGTCCAAAAATGAAATCTCATCATTCAACAAGTTTAGGCAAGCAAGTGTTTGATGAGTATTGGCACTTCCACAAAAATCATAAGTATCAAACTAATAAAAAACATCTTTTCACTAGGAAAGAAGAAACTACATCAAAACCACGAAGAATGACACCTCGCCTATGGAAGTTGGAATATAATAGAATTAATCATCAAGGTAATGTCATTCAATCTAATTGTTTATCTATGATATATGATATGTTTGGAATTTATACTTTTATATTGTGTTTTGTTTACTCATGTTGTAATTGACGATGATTGTCGTTGTTAATTTTTAAAACTTATATGCTTCATGAAGGTTGTCAAGGCATTAATTACCACCTTCCAAAGGGACTAAAAAGTTATCCCAGAAAATTTAGTAGGTTGCCCTACTATGAGCAGCTACAAATTGTGCATTTATTTGATACTATGCATATTGAAAAGAATATAACAAAGACATTATAAAAAATATTGGATGGAAGGCGTGACAAAGAAAAAATTATCAAAATTTGTAGTGACATTCAGATATCCAATCATGCAATGAAAAATGTCATTCAATTAAATAACAATGGAGACCAAATTAATATAAGTGCCCTTCCTTGGTTATTAATGGAATAGCAAAGCAATGCTATAAAAGAGGTCATACGAAAAATTGATTTCCCACAGAATTTGTTGTGAACATAAACAATCTCATAAAAAAGAAAAGTGAATTTGGGCTAGGGATGAAAACGCATGATTGGCATACCTGCATTAAGGTAATTCATGTTCTTGTATATTTTCTATATATTTGTATAATGCATGTACTTTTCATTGTATTATGTTTAGCACTAGTTTTAGAAAAACAATGTAAAGATCATTTTATAATTGTTGCAGTACGTTCTACCTCTATCTCTCCCAGACCACTTCAACAATAATGTCAAGAAAGTTATATATGATCTTGGAAAATACATGAGGTAAGTAGTGTTATTTGTTCAATTTGTTGTATAGATATTATATTTTCCATTTGTTTTACTTGTAATGTAATATATTGTATATTATTTTGTTAATTCTTGTTAATATATTTGTGTCTTGAATCACTTGTAGATGGTTGTCATCTAAAGAAATCCATAAAAAAGATATAAAATATTGGAAGACAAAAATTCCTCGTCTAATGTTTGAAATGCAAAAGTGTCTACCTTCGACATTTTTCAATGCACAAGAACACTACCTCATACACCAAGTTGAAGAGATTGAATTATGTGGACCTGTACACACAAGGTCAATGTGGATGGTTGAGAGACACTTGAAATTTTTGAAGGCTTTGGTTCGACAAAGAGCACATCCTGAGGGTTCTATGGTAGAGGGATATATGGTATACTAGACTATGGTTTACATTACTTAATATCTTCCTAAGTTTGCGGCAAAGATCCATGTAGATCGCATTTGGGATCCCAACTCCATTAACAAATTCGAATGGGAGTACCTGATGGGGAAAGGTAGATTGAGGAAAGTGAGAGGTAATTATTGGATGTTCATGGACATTATTCTGAATACAATTTATATTTGGTTTTTATATATATTATAGTTAATTAATTCTTAATCTTCAATATACATCAATTGTAAATTTCTAGTTATTTTTTCTACAATTGCTCGAGAGTGGGATGCACTACATTTGTATGTCACAAACAATCTTGATTGGATGACAGTATGGATTGAACGATGTCAACAATCTGGTCACGCATTAACATCGTTAGGTGTGGCTTCACTGGTTAAAGAAGCTCATCGTAATGGAGATTCCAATGTTACACCGAGGGAAATTGATTTGGCATATGGTTTAAGAGATGAACAGGTATGTATCAATATATTAATCACCCATATTATTTAATTTTTTTCAATTGTAATGATGTGTATATATATATATATATATATATATATTGTTTTCTTCATACATTCGACCAAGAATAAATATGTTTATCAACTGGCGATGCAATAATTTTTACATGTTTGACATATTGCAGGTCAATCACCACAAGGCTATGTGGTGCAATGGTCATAAATTTCGCATCAAAAAGTTGGATGACACGAAGAAAACTTGTGATTCTGGGATAACTGCAGTATTTCAAGTGACTAATGTTTCATCTGGAAGCCACATACATCCTCAAGTCTCAAAAAATTGGTACTATGGGATTTTGGATGATATACTTGAGTGTGACTTTGGGTCATTCAAATTAGTTATTTTTCATCGTCCAATGGTACAGGCTACAATTGAATGAAAATGATCCTAATAGAACTGTTATTGAACATGATAATGGATTTACAATGGTAAATACAAGATCGTTTGAGCAAGCTAGAAATGAGCCCTATGTTCTTCCAAGCCAATGTGAGCAGGTATTTTACTCAGAGGTTCCACATAAACTGAGTTGGTCATTTGTTGTTAGACATGATCCTAGAGGAAGGTCGATAAAGTATAATGTCATGGAAGAAGAAGATACAAAAGAACTAGAAGATGATGTACATGATGATCAGGATTAACAGTTAGTTCATGATGTGCCCGATGAAGATGTTGAAGAAGAGGAACAAGATCATGATGATGTAGGAGTTGATGATGATGATGATGATGATGATGATGATGATGATGATGATGATGATGATGATGATGATGATGATGATGATGATGATGATGATGATGATGATGATGATGATGATGACCAATCCTTACAATGTCGATTATCGATTGGAAGATAGAGACAAAGAGTTGGATAAAGAAGAAGATCAATGACATTATTTAAATGTATGAGGTATGTGATTAGTATATTATCTATTTGATATTGATTTCTTGATATTTTTTTGTGAAATCTAAATGTTGTGATTATGTGGGATGACTTGTTTATAATTATGTGGGAGGACTTGTACTTTATGATTATCTTTACATATCAATTCATTTATACTTTTACATTACAAATATTTACATCATGTTGTGTTCCCTGCTGAGATATTTATGGAAAATTTAATGGATGAATCCGTTTAATGGTTTGTTATGCAATAACACAATGATTCCTATTATGATCATTTCCATCCTTAGTACAAATGGGGGAACATTATTCTCTAATCAATATCTCGGTGTGTCGAGATTGATATTTTAGATATTGAAGTAAGGGATACCCCCTATATCTAACAAATCCTAAAGTGCAAACGAGAACAAGCCACTGTCTCATTTTCATTGACAACTAATCCGAGAGTCTAAAATATCCAGTAACAATACCTAATATCCCAAAATCCAGTAACAATACCTGATACCCCTAGCATGTCAGTCACCGCCAAGCTTTTGTATTTGGCATAAGTGAAAGGTTGAAGCTACAGAAGTTTTCTTTAACTCAATACAAGACCTCACATACTATAACTAAAATCATATAAGAATAATCCCTAATAGACCTAAGAAAGATCAGCAAAATAACCCTCATTAAGTAACATTTTATGTATATATCAAGATAGCTAACCCGATATAATAAGTTAGTATTGAACATGGCTATTGGCATAGTTATATCAAATGCAAACAATGAGATTCCTATCATAATAGTCACTAAAGGTGGAATAGTAATATTTTGTAATCCCGATAGAGTATAGCTATCCCAACACACATCTAGGGGTAGGTTGTAACGATTCAAGCCGTATCGGAATAACTTATAAGATCGAGGTAGGTGCAAAAGGCTATCCAGATAGTGTAAACTTATAGCGAATTTAAGGACAAAACCTATATCAGTATAACTTGTGAAGACGGGATAACACCTTGCTTTGCCGATGATGAAAGTAATACCAATAAGTATTATCTAGTAGGAGTTTGGGATAACTTACAAAGTCAGGATAGCACATCAACAGTGTTTCGATCGATGAAATTATCCTGATGATTTACAAATAGAGTACTATTAGGAGAACTATCCTGATTTAACAATTATAAACTAAGAAACCAATAGCGATAAAAGAAGAACAAATGAGGAGACCCTTATCAGAATGACTTATGAAGTCGGGAAAACAATCTTTGGATATGCCGATAGTAGAATTAATTCTGATGGACGTCATAATGATTGGTTATTGGTGTAACTTAGGCTGAAATGATGCGAAAAGGAAACATACTGATATCTCCATATTTATCCGCAATGATTAATTTGTCAGAAAGGCACCAAACTTAGAGGTAGTGACAGGGAGAGTTAAGTCGATGACATACGTTGTCAAATAATTCAAATTTTGAAAAGATGGCTCATTGATTTATAGATTGAAACAGTTATTGTTGCATGAACAAAATCCTCTAAGAAACACATCCAGGAGATTTTCTAACTAGAATTATAGACGCATTAAGAAGACATTGAAGCAAACCAAAAATACAGAAGAAGAAAGCAAATAAGTGCTTTGATCGATTTTTCTATGATTGTTTCAAGTAATACGTTCAATTGCTTGTAAAATGGAAACTCCTAGTGGTTCTGCAAAAAGGCAAAGAGGGGAGACAAGCAAGGGTAAGGGGAAGAAATAGAAAATGGAGGAAACAAGTCCAAAAACTAGGGCAAAAGAAAGGGAATTGAATCAGGATCCGCTAGATCAATTGTCGGGTTCCACCCCCAAACCTAAGAGGTCTGCAGAGTGGAAATTATAAGATAACTATGCTGATGTGGGAGATGTGTACACGACTATTAGAGGCTATGGGCTATTCTTGTTTCATTAGCACAGGCCTGCGAAGCCTGAGCCAATCTGCAATTCGTGGAAGTTGAGCCCGGGAAAACTTGTTGTTCCCAATGTCTATGTCAAAGTGGATCTTCTAAAGCTCCTGGCACAAAATTTTGATCCAAAAAAGAGGGTGATATGTGACTGGGATGGAAATCCTTGTTTATTTGTATCACAGGAGGCAATTTCGGAAGTTTTTGATTTGCTCGTGGTTGATGATCATCCCATTATCCTTGGGGATTTGCTTGAAGATTATCATAGATTAGATACCACTTACATTGGATGGAGATTGCCCTATCACTTCCTTAATCCTGAGGTGCCATTAGAGACAAGGGAGGGCCTGACATTTCATGTAATTTTTTTTAAAGACTATTTTAAGTATACATACTACTCAGTTGGTTAGGTTCTAGGGTTGAACACTCTGGATTTTATGAGAATAGAATCCATGATCATTGCAACAAACATTCAGTCCCTAAAGGCCAGAGAATTTGATTTTGATATGTTTATAGTTGAGCAACTTGGGGCAAGACTTGTTGCTATCCAAAGGGACTCTTCCAAAATTCACTTTGCACATTATTCTTTACTCATGCATATGGTGTTGTTTTACGGACAAGGATTGGGGCTCTCGCTTGAGAAAATGAGGGCAAGAAAATATGGTGGTGATAACCAGCCTCTACCAATTCAACTATGGACCTCAATCTAGGACTATAGATTTGTTAGGTCTAGTTATATTCATTTTGAGGAATCCTTTGTTACAACTCTGTACATATTTTTTGGTCACCCTTGTAACTTTGCACTCTCAGAAGATGTGAAGAGATTTTTAAGGCCTGCAGATTTTGGAGGGTCTGATACTATAAGACACAATTGGGGAGATTGGTATTGTTTCTCCGATGTAACCATGATTAGGATTTATGGCTTTGAAGGGGCCCCATTATTATTGCCAAAAATAGTTCCTGACAGGATAGCATATTTGGAGATCATAAGGCAGATGGGAGAATCAAATCACATGCATCTAGCTTCCCATGACAAACAATATTTTTTACCTGGGACCCTATGTGTTGGAGAATTCATTGTGAATGGGAGAGAAGGATAAGATCTCACATGGAACAAATTGTTCCATTATAATATGAAGTTGGGTGCTCCAAGAAATATCTTTGATCCAGAAGGATATATTCATTCAATAAAAAAGAAGCAGAAACTTGGTGATTATGAGCACATCCCATATTTAAGGGATGATTTAATAAGGAATATGGATGAGAAGGAGGTCGAGCTCACCATTAACAATCATAACTGGGAGATTGAACAAAAATCTAGAGAAAAGTAAACCATTGAAATATCATCCTCAGATGAAGAAGAGTCATCAGAAGAGCTTTCATTTGAACAATTCTCTACGATACTAATTGAAGAGCAGGTGTCACCTATTAGGGATCCTGATGAAGGAATCCCGATGGAAGATGACCCGAGGCAACTGGCCTGCAATGATTTTGTATCTGATGATAATTTAATAAGGACTCCTAAATTTGTGTCTTTCTTGTATAGAGTGAAACGTAAAGCAATTAGAGAGGGTGTTGGAGAGGTAAACACCTCAAATGAACAACAATTGTCAGCCACCCTAGAGAATGAAGTAGCACAAGAAATGAGCCTAATGACTCCTGACAGAGGAAGGAAGCTACTTAAAGATGCAAGTGTGTTAATCTTTCCAGGATGGGATCTAAATTCAGCTCTAGTATTTGATAGTTTTCTACATGACATTGATGCTAAACACAAATTGTCTCCTAAGGGTGTGACCCAAGTATACATGGGATCACTGTACAACCCTGAAAAATATTCTATGTTAATATGGTCACTATACCCTCAAAATAAGAAGCATGTGGTCATTGATACACAAAAGGCCTTTGGACACATCGTGACCCTAAATGTTGGCGAAACAGACCCCATGATGACAGTTGATTTAGGGGTGAATATTGCTAAATTGAACAAAGCACAAATTCATTTTTTGGTAAAAGAAGGTCAATCTAGTAAACTTCAAATAGTCAAGTTAAATAAAGAAATCGAGTAGTTGAAAGAAATGTTAA
The DNA here is from genome assembly GCF_030272615.1 of Cryptomeria japonica. Lineage (NCBI taxonomy): Eukaryota > Viridiplantae > Streptophyta > Pinopsida > Cupressales > Cupressaceae > Cryptomeria > Cryptomeria japonica. The sequence continues at coordinate 493,525,639 of NC_081412.1, read as the reverse complement.
AACAGAAAGAGCCATAGAGATTACTGATACAGGGCAAAAGCTCACAGCCTCAGACCAAGGCCAACAAATTGAAAGAAAAAAATTTATCAGCTACAGGTACAATTAAGAAAAACAAAGAGTGAAACCATGTCAGTGTTGATACAAAAGAGATTCACTAATCTAATGACATGGATGGATAAGTATTGGGACATATACAATAAGAATCAAACTGTCATTGAAGAACATAAACGATTGGATAAACGACTGTAGGAAAGGTCCCAGGAATTGCAAAGCGGATATGAAGCACATCCGGATGTGGTGCAGAACTGTGAAAAACTAATGAAGGGTCATAAAGGTACCTGCAAGAGTTAAGAGTAGAGGGAGAAAATTTCCTCAGTGATAGCACAAATAACATACCGCCCCTGCTCAACAAAGATGGAGGACAAAAAGAAAAAATGGGTTGGATCTGCGAGTGCCAGCACATACTCAAAAGTGCATTGAAAGTTGTTGAGGACCAAGACATTGACAAGGTAGCAGATCTCATGGAGAGCATGGTATTGATGGAAGTGGAAGCCAGAGACACAATCCATGATTGTGACACCAGACACACTGAGAAGTATCTAGCACATTTAACTAATGTGCATTTATGCCTAACTAGATGATTAGTTATAGGTTTTAATTAGTTTTCAAAAGACTTCAATCAAAGGGCATGACCCTTTGATATATTATATTTGATGTAATCATTTGAAAAAAAAGTTCTGATAGTTGGAAGATAGATAGTTACTGTTCAAAAAATTTAAGCATTTTTTGTGTTTCAAGACAAAGACTTTATTTCAAGTTAATACAAAGAAAGCCAGATCCCTTATTTGCAATTGTGTTGTGGATTTTTATTTTCAAAATAGTTCTTTGCTATTATTATCTATGATTGATAATTGCTACCCTAAATCTTTGTGTGAAGAAGTTATGTGATGTTACATGGTTGGATTATCAAGATACATTAGAGAATCATTTTGCCTATTGTGTCTTGTTTAATTGGTATTTCAAAGGAAAGTTAAATTCAATTAAACTAACTGTGAAAACTATCATTTAGCTATATAACATTGGAGGTTGGGTAGCTGACAGATCTATTTGAAATTGGATTTAAAAAATTGTCTCTCAGAGTTATACATAGGTTTTGTAAATGAATAACTCTATTTCCCAAAGGAAATAAGGCACTGGTCTAGTTGCAGATAAAATTCCATTCAAGATCAAACAAATAATTTTTCAGATTTATGTGTATGTTAGTAGGAGACAGAAGTAGAGAATAGGAGTAAGAAGTAATCAAATTGAAACAAGAGCTAATCAAGAAAAGGATAATCGGGAAAGTAGAAGAAATCAAGTAATTTAAAAAATATTATATTTTATCCCAAAGGTATATGCCACTTTGAGATAAACACCAGAAGTAGGAAATACAATGTGTAATATGCTATAAAAAGCACCAATTTGGAGAACTGATTGGTGAGTACGTACACCCGCCTAAGTTCTGCAGAGCCTAAAGTGAGGGAGTTAGAAACCTTGAAAGGTTCACTCTACTAGTTGGCCAAATCAATTGGAGAGTTCAAATATAGGAGTTGGCATTGCCTTAGAACATATCCAATCTTTTGATTTGAGAACCAACACCTACGAGGACATATCACCACCTTTTTGCATCCCAAAAGTATCTAATTGAATGAATCTTGATTGAAGCAAATCCCTAGGACAATTTTCTATTCTTTTCAAAAGAATTGAATGAATCCTAATTGAAGCAAATCCCTAATGCATATAATTAACTAAATGTATCTAAAATGAACTCATCTAAGATGAATGGATGAATCTAAGCTAGAGAGAGAGAGAGAGGGAGAGAGAGAAGGAGAGAGAGAGAGACTTGAGAGAGAAAGAGAGAGATATGTGAGAGAGAAAGAGAAAGGGAGGACATGGAGAGAATGGACAAAATGGGATGGAGACATCAGAGAGAGAGGGAGAGAGAGAGAGAGAGATAATATTCATAATATCTGCAAGTCATCCACAAGTTAGTTTATCAATCACAATGTCTAGTCAACTAGGTCCTAAAACCCACATGTTACTCTAAGAGTGGGGACATGAACTACATGTCACCCAAGACACACTATACTTGGTACAATGAACATCCACACACTTTGTCTAGCTAGTGCATAGTGCAATACTCTAGTGCATTTATTTAGAACACCCTGGAACAAAATATGAACTAGTCATAGTGAGCATAATGTCAACCTTAACTTTCCTTCTTGATCACCCCCTATAAAATTTGAATAGATTTGTCTTTATGTTTAGCCTTACTTATTTTTCAAACTAAAATCCTCAAAACAACATAGTGCTAGAACGTGGTACAAAATATTACATCAATGTACTAATAGGTTGTGAGCAATAGACCTTTGAAAAATATCATAAATAATTTTTAATATCCCATAGGTCAATTTTTTTTTTTACATATAATTACATATAGAAATGTATAATATCCCATATAATACCCCATACCTTGGCAATGTTTACTTATAATTTCATATAAAAATGTTTAATATCCCATAGGTCAATTTTAATTTTTACATATAATTATAATATCCCATTTAATTATAATATCCCATTTAATCATGTAATTGAAATATCGCATTTACATATAATTATAATTGTTAGGATAATTGGTGAACAATTGAGAGGGGGAGTGAATCAGTTGTTAACAGATTTTGTCAATCAACCCACTTAATAACCTTTAACCGGATCATGCAAACATTGAATACCAGAATAGCAGAAACAGATACCGGTAAGCAATAAAACTTAAGAATAAAGGAAATAATTAACACAGTGCAACCATAACACATAACACCACGATTTGTACGTGGAAAACACGGAAAGGGAAAAACCACGGTGGGAAGCCTACTCACACTCAGATGATACTTCTGCATAAAGTGTGTGATACAATAAGGGGCCTACACATGCAGGAAGGCACACTTCCTAGAGCGTATTGCTCATTACAAAATAGTCTCACTGACTACAAAGAGGTTATAACCACATCAAGATAAATGGACAACAATCCAAAATAATGAACTACCAAAGATAGCATCTACTATGCCTGATTACAGTCCTGGTTAAGCTCAATACCTAAGGCCTTTGACCTCTTCCTTAAACCCAATTCGATCACCTATGATCGACCAAATCTCCTTCGCATATGATATTGCATTCCACGACCAGGAACATTACATTTCCATTCCCATACCATACACATTCCATGATCAACAATGAGATCTTATATCAATTTATACAAACCCTAAGGCCTAAACCAATTAGGTCGGCCACCTAAAAGATATTACAATAAGATCATTATATACATCCATATTACAATTATATGCCATGTCGGCTTAAGACCAAAACAAAAATAACCAATTCATAAATCATCCCGGTAATGTGTAGAGAACACGTTAACATGATACAGGTCCATAGCCTAGATAGGTACCATACCTAATCTAGGTCCACCATGCCAAAGCAATGTCTTCAAATAGTTGAGGCACGATCAGGGATCAAATAGTTGAGGCACGATCAGTGAAAGCTCTGTTGGTTAAACCTTAAACCCATGTCGGTAAGGGTTTACAAGAGTATATGATAGCATCCAATTACCAAGTCAATACCAACTGACCAATAAATGCTCCAAAAGAATGTAACACACAAAACCAAACATACTCCATTGATCCAAACATGTCGAAAGTGTCCAACAGATAGTCCCTTCTACCGATAACACTAGATCTTCTACCGGTAACCAAAACATGTCTGTCAGTAACCAACCATAACAGCTAGTATTGACATCCGTGACAAAACATCGATGCAACACATAATCAATTCATCCATATTGCCAACAATCTCCCCCTTTGGCATTGATGGCAACACTAGATGTGAAAAACATCTAAGTACCAAGAAATGCCAAACAAGTCTCCCCCTGTGGAAGACAACCAATAATCTCCTGAATATCAATAACTCTCCCCCTGAAAATAATATCTCTATAAAGTTCTAAATTTATTTTTCACATCACTATCTCTCCCCCTTTGACATCAATGCCATAAATCTAACAAAAATATCAAAGCAAGAATGTAAGCCTCTGAATCTCAAAGTTGACTACTCCCCCTGAGTAGTAGCACCACACATTAGTGTCGGAATGAATAATCTCTGATAATGCATCTCAGACTGATGCCAAACCACATCAATCAAGTCTCTATCGAAGGGGAAGAAACCCCTAACCTGTCTCTCAAAGACTCAAATGATTCCTTAGACAACGGTTTAGTGAATATATCTACAATATGCTCTTTAGTGTTCACATAAACGAGTTTGACTTCTTTTTCTTCTACCTTGTCCTTCAAAAAGTTATATTTTATTGATATGTGTTTAGTCTTAGAGTGAAATACTAGATTCTTAGACATGTCAATAGCTACAGAGTTATCACAATAGATAACTATCAGTTCACTATAATTTACCTTGATATCCTTCAACATTTGCTTCATCAACAAGACTTGAGTGCAATTAGTTGCTGCTGCAACATATTTAACTTCCGCAGTAGATAAAGAAATGCATCACTATTTTTTGTTGATCCATGAAACCAATTTCTTTCCAAGAAATAAAGCTCCACTAGAAGTGCACTTCCTATCATCAGTATCTCTTGCCCAATCTAAATCTATATATGCACATAAAGTGAAGTCATCATCTCTAGAATACCATAAGCCATATTCAGTTATTCCATGCAAATACCAGAATATCCTCTTTACTGCACATTCATAATTTTCTTTAGGATTAATTTGATATCTTGAAACAATACTTACTGCATTCATAATATCCGGTCTAGTCTGAGTTAGATATAACAAGCCACCAATCATAGACTTATACCTTGTCAGATTTACCAGTGTAGATGTATCTTTGATAGATAATTTCTCACTATTCACCATAGGACTACTTACCGGTTTGGAATTATCCATACCAAACTTCTTCAACAATTCCCTCAGATACTTAGTTTGACAGATAAAATTGCCTTTGTTAGTTTGAGTATTCTGCAAACCTAAGAAAAATCCCATCTCACCAATCATGGATATTTCAAATTCATTCTTCATATTATTAGAGAATTCCATGCGCAATTTATCTTCTTCTCCAAAAATGATATCATCAACAAATACTTCAATAATCAGAATATCATCATCAATGATTTTATAATATAAATTACTATCAGCACTGCCTTTAGTAAAATCAAGCTTCAAAAGATATTTATCCAACCTTGCATACCAAGCTCTAGGAGCTTGTTTCAATCCATATAAAGCTTTCTTCGGTCTACAAACCATATCTTTATCATCTGGCAGTGAAAATACATTAGTTTTCTCAATGTATACTTCTTCCTCAAGTTCACCATTTAAAAATGCACATTTAACATCCATTTGATAAACCTTATAGTTCTTATAAGCTGCATAGGCAAGAAATAGTCTTACAACTTCAATTTTAGCTACAGGTGCAAATGTCTCACCATAATCAATTCCTTCCATTTGAGAATATCCTTTACAAACCAGTCTAGCCTTGTTTCTTACAACTTGACCATCCTCATTCAATTTATTCCTAAAAACCCATTTAGTTCCAATAACATTCTTATTTTTTAGGCCAAGGAACTAAAGTCCAAGTCTCATTCTTTTCTATCTGATTTAATTCATCTTCCATAGCCTTTAACCATTGTTTATCTTTACAAGCTTCAATAACAGATGTTGGTTCAATTTGAGAAATAAGACATACATCTTCAGTTGTCAGTCTTCATCTTCTCATAACTCTCTTGTTCCTGTCTCCAATGATTTGATCTTCAGAATGATTTAACCTTCCATACCTTGGTGTCTTCTGAACTTCAGGTTCACTGCTCTGATCATCAATAACAGTTGAATTTTCAGATTGTACTAGTGTAACAGTCTCAGTTTCCTATACTGGTTGAGGCATTCCCGGTTCAGTTATGATCATTTCTACTGCCGGCTCCCTATCATATGATATAGTTTGATTTATGTATTACTCATCCACTTTCACATTTGCACTCTCCACAATTTTCTGCAATCTTTTGTTATAACATCTATATGCTTTTCTTTGAATTGAATAACCAAGAAATATCCTTCATCACATCTAGGATCAAACTTCCCAATTGAATCATCCCTTTTGATATAACATTTACTTCCAAAAAAATTGAAATATTTAACAGTAGGTGTATGTCCAAACCATAATTTATAAGGGGTATTACCGGTTTCACCTTTGATGTGAACTTTATTGAATGTGTAGACTGATGTACTCACTGCTTCTCTCCAATAGATGTGAGGCAATTTGGCTTCCATCACCATAGTTCTCGTTGCATCCAAAATGGTTCTATTCTTTCTTTCCACTACTCCATTCTGTTGGGGAGTCCTAGGTGCAAATAATTGTCTCCTAATTCCATTTTTCTCACAATAACTGTTAAATTCATGAGAAGCGAACTCACCGCCGTGATCTGATCTTAGACATTTGATTTTCAAACCAGTTTTTATTTCTACCTTAGCTTTAAAGATCTTGAATTTCTCAAAGACTTTAGAATTATCCCTAAGAAAAGTCACCCACATCATCCTCGAATAATCATCAATAATCAGCATGAAATACCTATCACCTTGAAAGCTTCTAGTCCTTGTTGGACCACATAAGTCAGTGTGAATCAAATCAAGTACATCATTAGATTTATCATGTATGCTCTTAAAAGAAGTTCTAACTTGTTTTCCCAATTAGCATTCCTTACATACCGGATTATGAGGCTTCATAATCTTAGTTATATCTTTAACTGCCTTGGTTGAACTAATCTTAACAATACAATCAAAATTAACATGACAAAACCTCTTATTCCATAACCAACTCTCATCAATATGAGAAATTAAACATGTTTTATTACTAGTATTCAAGTGAAATATATTACCTCTAGTCTGAGTACCGGTTGCAATCTCCAAACCAGTCTTGTTAATGATTTTGCATTTCCTATCTTTAAACTGAAGTTGGAAACCCTTTTCCACCAATTGACCAACACTTAAAAGATTATGCTTTAAACCTTCTACATAATAGACATTATCAGTATTATGCTTGCCATCCAGAGAAATAATACCTCTACCTTTGATCATACATGCTTTGTCATCTCCAAATCTGACTTGACCGCCATTGTATTCTTGCAGCGTCATAAATTTTCTTTTATCTCCAGTCATATGATGTGAGCATCCACTACCAATCACCCATTCATCCTTGTCTTCAACTTTTGTTGTCAGGGCCTTTTCTTTATTCATGATAGCCGGTTTCGGTTCATCTTCCTTTAAAGCATAGAACACCCATTCCTTTCCATTGTCGGATCCACTAGTAGAGTTTGCTACCGGTTCATCCTCAGAGTCATCATTTACTCCTTCCTCATCCTCTATGTAGCATTGTTTACTTTTCTTGAATCTATATCTATTCTGGTTAGGCTTAAATGATTTCTTAACTCTCTATTCAAATCTTGCATACCTTTAAGGACATCTAGATGCAAAATGACCAATCCTATTACATGCAAAACATTTAAAAGGTGATTTTCCTTCATATTTACTTCTTGTCGGTCCTTTAGGTACTCTTCTAGCAAATAAGGCTTCAAGTTGTTCAAATTAGTCATCCTCTTTCCTCATATCTTCCAATTCTTTTGCATATAAGGCTTTCCAATCACTTTTGTCGGTAGATGATGATGCATGAAAAGTAGGTTCACATTTTGCAGCTCCAGAAGATCGAAATTCTTCAAGCTCAAAAGCAGATAATTTCCCAATCAGAATGTCACTGTTAACTGAAGTGTTTGCCATTGTTCTCAATTCATTAATTATAGTTGCCTTCATCTTGTAAGCCTGTGGAAGGGCTCTCAAGACTTTGGAAACTATTTTATCTTCACTCAGAGATGCTCCACAATATTGAATTCCCATAACAATCTCATTTACTCTTTCGATAAATACAATAATTCTTTCATTATCTTCCATCTTCAAGTTTTCATACCTTACCTGGTAACCATCAAGTTTAGCAATTTTGACAGTAATATCACCTTCATTCAGAGTTTGCAATTTATCCCACATAACCTTTGTCGATGATTTATCAGTCAATCCCATGATTTGTTGATCAGTAAGTGCACACAAGAGGGCTTCTCTAGCTCTTCAATCATTTTCAATATTCTTGTCCAGGTCTGCAGGAGCAGGATTGCTAGATGTCGGATCATAAGGTGTATATTCTTTCTCAGTGATCTCCCAAATATCCTTGCCAAGACATCTAAGATGAGTCTCCATTTAGATTTTCCATATCCCATAATTTATTCCATCAAGCTTAGGGATTTCTCTTTTGAAAATAATTGTCGGTGGATTAGTTGCCATAGGATCTACCTCAAGCAGTCAAACTTCTACAAAAGAGGACCAAATATCTGATACCAATTGTTAGGATAACTGGTGAACAACTAATAGGGGTGGGGGGGGGGGGAGGGGGTTGAATCGGTTGTTAACAGATTATGTCAATAAAACTACTTAATAACCTTTAACCAGATCATGCAAACATTGAATACTAAAATAGCAGAAATAGATATTGGTAAGCAATAAAACTTAAGAATGAAATAGAGAATTAACACAATGCAACCATACCACATAACACCATGACTTGTACGTGGAAAACCCAGAAAGGGAAAAACCACAATGGGAAGCCTACCCACAATCAGATGATACTTTTGCAGAAAGTATGTGATACAATAAGGGGCCTGCACATGCAGGAAAGCACACTGCCTAGAGCGTACTGCTCATTACAAAAGAGTCTCACTGACTATAGAGAGGTTATAACCACCTCAAGATAAATGGACAACAATCTAGAATAAGGAAATACCAAAGATAACATCTACCATGCCTGACTACAGTCCCAGTTAAGGTCAATACTGGAGGCCTTTGACCTCTTCCTTAAACCCAATTCGATCACCTATGATCGACCAAATCTCCTTCGTATATGATATTGCATTCCACGACCACGAACATTACATTTCCATTCCCATATCATACACATTCAATGATCTACAATGAGATCTTACATCAATTTATACAAACCCTAAGGCCTAAACCAATTAGGTCGGCCACCTAAAAGATATTACAATAAGATCATTACATGCATCCATATTACAATGATATGACATGTCGGCTTAGTACCAAAACAACAATAACCAATTCATAAATCATCCCGGTAATGTGAAGAGAACACGTTAACATGATATCGGTCCATAACCTAGATAGGAATCAGACCTAATCTAGGTCCACCATGCCAAAGCAATGTCTTCAAACAGTTGAGGCACGACCAGGGATCACCTTCTGCATCCTGAATTCCGTCTAGAAGTCGCACCAACACTACTTATGCATTCTGTCAAGGTTTCTTAGTGAAAGCTCTGTCGGTTAAACCTTAAACCCATGCCAATAAGGGTTTACAAGAGTGTATGATAGCATTTGATTACCAAGTCAATACCAACTAACCAAAACATGCTCCAAAAGCATGTAACACATAAAACCAAACATACCGCATTGATCCAAACATGCCAGAAGTGTCCAACAGATAGTCCCTTCTTCTCATAACACTAGATCTTCTACCGATAACCAAAACCTGTCTGTCGATAACCAACCACAACAGCTAGTGTTGAAATCAATGACAAAACATCAATGCAACACATAATCAATTCACCCATATTTCCAACAATAATATCCCATAGGTTAATTTCAATTTCAAATTACTCTGCAAAGCAAAAGACTTTGAAAAAATTCATTCCTGCGAGGCAATGCAAAAGACTAAAAAAAACTTCATTCCCGCAAGGCAAAGCAGGAGAGGAGATTCGCAGATGGTGGTGAATGAAGAGTTCATTCACGTGCAGGAGAGGAGATTCGCAGGAGGAAATTAGTTTATAGGTGAGCAATCACTTAGCTTCATCTTATGTGCATTTCAAACATAATTAGAATTATTCATTTCCCTTTTCAATGATCTTTTATGGTTTTCTAGGGACTTCTTCTTGGTTTTGCAAGGGTTTCTATGCTTTATGAAGGCTTTTAAGGATGTTATTTGAATGTTGGTATTGTGTCAAGTAATTCTTTTGTATATGGACAGTAAATTGAATGTTAGGGGAAGACATTGTATGTGATATGTGAGGTGACCATCGCATCTTGTTATTGGCATTTTGATGGTTATGTTGTGATTGTCATTGATGGACACACACTTGCTATGAGATCACTTTGAGAATGTATGAATTATGATCAACCAGTAATTGTTCCAAACTGGTATCATGTTGTAGTCTTTAGACTACTATTGTTATGCAGAAAGTGTTTACCGATCTCAAGCGGTATAAAGACCCAAGCGGCATAGAGAGATCAAGCGGTTTAAGGATCTCAAGCGGAGCAGAGCAAAGGAGCCAGAAACGGCAGTTATCTTTTTCCCAGTCTTCAATTTCTGTCAACTAGTAATCCGTTAAACCAGTATTACTCTGAGTCACCAATCGGTAACTGGAAAGTTGGACAAACCGGTAATACTCTGTGATGAGTTACCAACCGGTATATTTGTGTGATGAGTTACCATCCACCGACACTTTGATGGTGTTTTTTGTGCCATGTTATCAAATGTGTCTAGATACAATGAGCCTAGGAACTTGTAATGAAATCATATTGGACCGACATGAAATTAGATTCCTTTTAAGGACATCATGTCTAGGGTTTTAAAAAAAAGAGTGCATGCGAGTATAGCTGTAACGTTTTGTAGTGGTTGAAATAAAACCTCTTGAATGTGTGATCTTAACTAAGAAGATCAAGTCTGTGAGTTGTAACAGAGTAAGGAGTTACTGAAGACTAAAGTAATGCTTAAATGCATTAGCTATGAGCTACAATGGATCTAATCAAGCAGACTGTGCCATTTGCTAGATCATTCACTTGTTGATTACTCACATCTTTGACAAGTTAGAAACCCTTAACCAGGTAGGCTCAAAAAAGCCTTTGTAAATCCTCTAACAAGGTGGTTTACATCTGTGGATCTGAAATCCTCTCACATGGTAGTCTTTAATCGGACTTATCTCCTAACAGAGATTGAGATTCCTAACAGGATTTGTTCTGGTAAAGAATAGTGTATGACCTTAACCGGTCTGGTTACTATTCTACAGATAGTTACTTGTGAGTTTCATCTCACAGTGGTTTTTCCCATTTGGGTTTCCACGTCAAAATCTCTTGTGTTATGGTGATTGTGCTTTTGTGGGTGAATGCATTATATGCTATTTGGTTTGCATATGTGTTAACTGATTTGTTTGCTAAACTATTTTACTAGTTTACTGCTAGACTTTTAAAGTGTTTAAGTACAGTGTTTTTTAGTATACTAATTCACCCCCCCCCCCCCACCCCCCTCTTAGTATTCATCAATTGGTATCAGAGCCAACCTTTCTATAAGTCTAACCACTTGGAAAGAGATATGGGGGAATACACTGTGATGGAACTTACTCATCGGCTCACTCAGTTTGAGCAAGCCTATGATGAACTTATGGTCAAATATAAGGCCTCTCAGGCAAAAAGAAGAGAGCATGCTAAAAAACTGATGGAGCTAACCGAAAATAGTTCTTCTGATGAAGCGGACATGGAAGCCCTAATTCAAGAAGTTGAAAAATTGAATGAGTCCAATGTCAATCTAAGAAGGGAACTTGAAGGCCTAACTATCAAAATGTGTCAAGAGCTTGAGAACTGGAGGAAAGCTGAAGATCTGGTAAAAGACAAAGATCATGAGATCTCCAAGTTGAAGCAAGAGATCAGTGCACTTACCGCTCATCTTCATGGAAGCAAAATGGAAAAAGAAGAAGTGCAAGGTGAACTAAACATGGCTATCTCTGAGAATGCAACCTTGAAGGAATCCAATGCTGCCATTTCCAAAGAACTCACTGAGTCAAAGGAAATACTTGCCAAATTCAATAAGAGCTCTGTCAAGCTAGAGCAGAAGCTTGAATCAGCTAAACTGGTAAAGAATACCAATGGACTTGGTTTCTCTGAATATGAGGAAGGTGAGACCTCCGAAACAAAAAGTGGAGTATCAAAGAAACAACCGGCATCAAAGGATAAAGGTAAGCAAAAGTTCAAACCTGTTTGCTTTAACTGTCTCAAGGAAGGACACACTGCTAATGTATGTAGAAGTAAGGCTTACAATAATTTTCCTTATTTTCTAAATGATAAGCCAAGGTCCAATAGATTCAATGGTAATTTTTATGCATGCAACAAGTTTGGGCATAGAGCATTTGAATGCAGGTCTATCATGCACAATACCGGAAGGTATCCTCAAAGGGATCAAGGAGTCTTTCCTGAACCCTCTGGGAACTGGAACCCAAACCAGTTTAATACATATAGTCATCAGTCAGGTAGCGGTGGCTATCAAGCGGCAACTGGATGGAGAGCAATCTATGTGATTTGTCATGGTCATGGTCACACTGCTGCAACATGCAGAAGGAAGAATGGAAACATGAATAATGGACCTTGGAGAGCACCTAGAATGGTTTGCTATCATTGCAACAAACTGGGTCATACAGCAAGATTCTGCAGAGCAAGAAAGAGTATATCAAATGATATACTAGTCACTCCGGAAGGAAAAATTGATGTTGAAATTGTTCAAGTAGATATGAAGAAAACCTGGAAGAAGAAGCCAGAAGAAGTGATTCAAGAAGAACCGGTTTCTGCACCCAGTGTGGAAGTCGTTGAACCGGCAAACTAAGCATCAGAAAAGATTAGGGGGAGCAAACGGTGAAATATCTCGAACCCCCGGTTGACACCGGTAAAAGACCTTAACCGATATGAGATACCTGTCAGATTGGCAGAAGACCAGAAACGGTATGAGGCAAAATTAGGGTTTACACCCTAATAGTGGAGCATTTATTATGGTAGGTGGAGAACCTGTTTAAAAGGAATTTTCAAATCATTTCTCACTGTCATTTTCTCGAGCAAAGAAGTTTTCAAGTGCAGAGCGAAGAAAAGTGATTTACATTGCGATTCAAAGAATTTATCAAAATCCTGAAGAAGAATTTGAAGCAAACATCTGTTGGAGAAGTGTAGAACGCAAAGTGGTATTTCAGTAACCGAAGAAGTGTGGAGTGAAGTTCAAATTGCAAAGCCCTAAATTTCAATCTACGAAGGTATTTTTCAAAATTCCCTGTTTATCATGGCTTGAGCATCACATGCTAGCTCTACTACACCCGTTGATTCTATAGACTTCATTCAATCGAAGGCAAAATACAATGCCCTATCTCAAATACCCGCTGGTATCATAGTGGAAGAAGGCATTTCAGATTTCATTGACTGCAAGACTGAAGACCTAGGATCTCTGATGATTCATTCCCAGTTGAGTCTGTTATGCAAAAAGGATAAGAAGATTAAGCCGGAATTCTACATTCTGGAAAAGAAGAAACTTCACAACACAGCCTACTTTCTTGAAGAATTTTTGGATGATCACATTCAAATTATTCTGAGCGGAGTACACGGTGATAAGATGTACTTAGAGTGGATGCATGATATCACACCATAAGCGATTCATGTGGTCACTGGTTTCTGCAACATTAGTGAAGTGCCAGCCCTAAGAAAGATTAGCAAGATAGAAATGACTAAGCTCACTGGTTCTATGAGCGATTCACGGGGAATGACTGTCAATTCAATCAAGGATGATCTTGTCAAATATGCATGTATGGTGATATGATACCAGACGTTCCATGCCAGCAGAATCAACTCTATCTCTGTTGCAGTGGTAAATGCCGCCCACAGGATGATCAAGGAAGATGCAACGTTTGATCTGTGCACCGATATGCAAAGACAACTTCTGTTGAACCTCAAGTCGATTAACCAGGATAATGCCCTGAAATTTAAGTTTGGACAACTATTGGTTGGGTTGTTCTTCTACTTCCAAGGCTACTTTCCAGGAGTAGGTAATATTCAGTGGTCTACTAACCAACCGGTGACAAAGCAAATCAAGGAAAGTTTACAAGTGGTTGGAATCGGCTATCCGGAAGTGTTGAACAAATACTTTGATGAGTTCAGATGCAAAATGAACCAAAGGGTAAGAATATCCAGTGATATAGTCAAAAAGTATGAGGAAGACATTTGCTTCACCATCAAATTTGATGAGTGCATAGTGGAGGCGGTTGAGCCTAGACAAGAAGAAGTGGAACCAATGGGATATGAGGTAATGAATGACATGTTAGATGGGTATGCCTCTACCCTAATTGCCCTGCCCCTTGATCCAAAGGAAAATAGAACCGACGCCTATTTGGAAAGGGTTACACTGGTTCAAGAACCCTCAATAAAGAAGGGAAAGGCAGTGCCTTCAGCATTGGCACCGGTTACCACAACAAGTCCCAAAGTGACCAAGCGGTCACCAACAAAGAAGAAATCAGAAGCAGTACCAGCCAAAGTCTTCAAAAGGAAGCAGAAGACAAAAAGAAATACACTAGACTCAGAGGACACTGTCTTTGAAGAACTGCCTAAGAAGACTAGGCAAGCGAGGAAAAAGACAAAGAGTGAACCGACATCATCTGCACCGGTAAATATTGATATTTCCTCTTACAAACCTTTGACACATTGTCAAAGAATAATTAAGAATATTAGAAGAAAAGTACTTGGTGATTTGAAAGAGTGCTTTGATGATTTTAATGATGATGAAAAGAAAGAAGTTGAACAGGATGTTATCAATTATTTATGTATTAATGACCGGTGGCCATCAGAAATTAAATCTGAGACACCTGATTCTTTGTATAATTCTTTAGACAACAAGTGGTGCATTGCCATAGAAAAGGAACAATAAATAAGAGAGGAATTATTTGCACAATACTTTCTTGATGTGCCTAAAACAGAACTGTATGAAGTGGTGGAGAAATATAAGGGCCTCTTCTTCATGAGAAGAAGAAGACTCCTGTTAATGGAAGGAAAAGTTCCGGAAGTGGTCAAAGATACCCACTCCCTTGCTCAATCAGCTTTAAGACTGCATGAAGTGGCTGAAGCCAACAGGAAAGCAGAGCAAGAACTGGAAATCACTCAACCGGATGAAGTATACAATAGTGAAGGAGAACTGGTCACCACTCAAATGGAACCAATTGATGTTGATGCCTTAAACAGTGATAATGTTACTTTGGATGCACCAGTAGAAATAGAAGGTCAAGAGAAACAACAGGAAGACAAGAGAAAACAGGCAGAGGAAGAGAAGGAGAAACAGGAGAAAGAAAAGACAAAACAGGCAGAGGAGAAGAGAAAGGAAGAAGAGAAGAGAAAGGAAGAGGAGAAGAGAAAGGAAGAGGAGAAGAAAAAGGAAGAAGAGAAGAGAAAGGAAGTGGAAAAGGAAGAGGAGAAGAGAAAGGAAGAGGAGAAGAAAAAGGAAGAAGAGAAGAGAAAGGAAGAGGAGAAGAAAAAGGAAGAGGAGAAGAGAAAGGAAGAGGAGAAGAAAAAGGAAGAAGAGAAGAGAAAGGAAGAGGAGAAGAGAAAGGAAGAAGAGAAGAAAAAGGATGAAGATGAAGAGAAGCAGAAAGAAGAGGAGAAAAAGAAGGCAGAAGAAGGCAAGAAGAAAGCCAAAGAGAAAAAAGAAGCGGCACAGAGCACTCAGATGCAGACTCCAAAGGCAACCGGTAGTCAAGCCAAACCGGCTGACATTACCAATCCTATTGACCTCCAATCTGCAAATGAATCGGAGCTACTGCTAAGCATTAAGCTTTCTCAAGAGTGATTGGATGCTCTAAGGAGGAAAAAGGAGGAAGATGTTATCCAAACTGCGATGGAAACACTCACCAATTTGATACCCAGTACAAACCTCCCCAGTACCAATTCCTCACTTGCCCAATTAAAGCTTCTATGTATAGTTGTGGAAGACCAGGTCCAAAGCCTGGAAAAAGTTGCAGAAACAAATGCCAAAAAGGAGCATGAAAAGGCTCTGAACATTGCCTTGGTGAAGAAGTTGAATGAGCTTCGGTCAGAACTTCAGAAGGCACAAAAGGACATTAGAGATGCAATGGATGAGGGCAATCTACTACTCAGCAAGATTTGTCAACCTCATTTATTCTGTGATGATGTTCTCACTTAGAAGGACAAACTGTAATCTGATATGCAGTCATTTATTAGCACCTTCAAGATGCCATATGATTCCTTCTCCACATATGGTCAAATTGCTCACCGGTTTCAACTTCAGTCCACAAGATTAGAGGCAGAGATAAGAAACCAGACACGTAATTTGTAGGAACTTCAACTGATCCTACTGCTAAGACTACAAATTCTCTAGAAATGCTACCTCAATATAGATGCCCTAACGGTTACTCAAGAGATGAGTACCATGGATGCCATGGAGGAGCAGGTTTATCAGATTCAAATAGAGAATAAGGTTGCTACCTCATTACTTGAATCATGGTCTTTATCCATGAAGACATTTATGTAGGATTTTAAATCAGTTTTTGACAAGTTTCACTCTTTATTGTCATAAACTTTTTAAATCAGTTTTTAATGCTAATGGAACAGGGGTGTTTCAACTATACTTTGTCATTGTTGGCAAAGGGGGAGTAGTATTTTGTATTTAAAATTTTGATGCAAAGCTTTGCATACTTTCATATTTATCTCAGTAAGGAAGTAGTATACATTCTATTTTCTGCAAAAGGGATAGTGTATATGCTTAGGGGGATGGCATAATTTTGTTGTAAAACACTTAGATGTCAAAATTTTTCCTAAGTGTTGCCATCAATGCCAAAGGGGGAAATTGTTGGCATTTTGATGATTATGTTGTGATTTTCATTGACGAACACACACTTGCTATAAGATCACTTTGAAAATGTATGAATTATGCTCAACCGGTAATTGTTCCAAACTGGTATCATGTTGTAGTCTTTAGACTACTGTTGTTATGTAGAAATTTTTTACCGATCTCAAGTGGTATAAAGACCCAAGCGACATAGAGAGATCAAGCGGTTTAAGGATCTCAAGCGGAGTGGAGCAAAGGAGCCAGAAGCGGCAGTTATCTTTTTCCCAGTCTTCAATTTTTGTCAACCGGTAATCCGTTAAACCGGTATTACTCTGAGTCACCAACCGGTAACCGGAAAGTTGGACAAACTGTAATACTCTGTGATGAGTTACCAATCGGTATATTTGTGTGATGAGTTACCATCCACCGACACTTTGATGGTGTTTTTTGTGTCGTGTTATCAAATGTGTCTAGATACAATGAACCTAGGAACTTGTAATGAAATTCTATTGGACCGACATGAAATCATATTCCTTTTAAGGACATCATGTCTAGGGTTTAAAAAAAAAGAGTGTATGCAAGTATAGCTATAAAGTTTTGTAGTGGTTGAAATAAAACCTCTTGAATGTGCGATCTTAACTGAGAAGATCAAGTCTGTGAGTTGTAACAGAGTAAGGAGTTATTGAAGACTGAAGTAATGCTGAAATGCATTAGCTATGAGCTACAATGGATCTAATCAAGCAGACTGTGCCATTTTCTAGATCATTCACTTGTTGATTACTCACATCTTTGACAAGTTAGAAACCCTTAACCGGGTAGGCTCAGAAAAGCCTTTGTAAATCCTCTA
This sequence comes from Cryptomeria japonica, assembly GCF_030272615.1. Classification (NCBI taxonomy): domain Eukaryota; kingdom Viridiplantae; phylum Streptophyta; class Pinopsida; order Cupressales; family Cupressaceae; genus Cryptomeria; species Cryptomeria japonica. The sequence continues at coordinate 493,508,016 of NC_081412.1, read as the reverse complement.
ACAAGATGGTTCACATCTGTGGATCTGAAATCCTCTCACAAGGTAGTCTTTAATCGGACTTATCTCCTAACAGAGATTGAGATTCCTAACAGGATCTATTCTGGTAAAGAACATTGTATGACCTTAACCGATCTGACCTTAACTGGTCTGGTTACTATACTGCAGATAGTTACTTGTGAGTTTCATCTCATAGTGGTTTTTCCCATTTGGGTTTCCACGTCAAAATCTCTTGTGTTATGGTGATTGTGCTTCTATGGGTGAATGCATTATTTTCTATTTGGTTTGCATATGTGTTAATCGGTTTGTTTGCTAAATTGTTTTACCGGTTTACTGCTAGACTTTTAAAGTGTTTAAGTACAGTATTTTTTGGTATACTAATTCATCCCCCCCTCTTAGTATTCATCACTTGTCACTAGGAACCTTAAGCATATTGGAAGATCAGAACTCAGACATGTATTGCAATTACATTATTTTTTTATTATTATTAAGTGCTATCAAAAGGGGATAGCTCTGTTACATCCCATATGCAGGCTACATAGTAGTAGAAACAGAAAAAAAACTATTCTAAATAATTAAAAATTGTAGCGAGCCTTTCACCAATGTCCACCACATACACAATTGAGGCCGCACTAAGCTAGTTATCATTTGAGTTTAGGAATCTCTTGAAGGGCCCCAAGTCACAGTTTCTGACACCCACCCGGAACACCTCCCAAGCCTCTGCCATGAAATCCTTCTTCCTTTCTCACACAACCCTGGCCTCTCGAGCATCCTCGTCCTTCGACTTAGACTCTTCTTTTGGTGGATTCAGTATGTAATTTTCTAGATTGAATTATACATCCAAAATACTAGTCTAGTCACCCAAATACAAGTCCAGAATAGCACTTGCTACCGCCTGCCCATCGACCGATCTTACGAAGCCATCAATCACCTATATACATGCTTTCTTGGAATCAAGGACATCAACCATTGGGCACAAAATCAGCTCATAGATGAAACCATCACACCAGTGCCTATCCCCGCCCAAAATATCCCTGGCCAGATGCCACAACGCATACCAAGTGAGCTCATCTGAGTTAAAAAAGTCTCCTGCATTTTTGCTGAAATGTCTCCTCTACACATAGGCAGCTCAACCCAAAGTGATGACCATTTTCTCTCAGTTCTCCTATTACATTCATTGCTTGATCTTCCTTCCTATTTAACCTTAGCCTTATGATCCCTTGAAATGGCAAGAATCTCAAAAAAGACTAATTAGATCCTTCTATTTTCAAGATGTAGATTCTTGTCCTTATCGAACAACTGGATCTGTCTTAAACAGAAAGAAATCTGATATCCCATGAAAACCAAATCCATCTTTGGATTTGAAGTGTCCTAATCTCTTGCCACCTTCTCCCAATGTCCCTTCATTCATGGTAATCAAAGCCTTATTTTCATCTATCATGATCACCTCTGTCAGTCCGGATCCAAATTTGTGGTTTGGAATCCAGATCAGTACCCTCCCTTAGTCGTACTTATCCAATGCCTTCTTTTTCTACCTCCACGAGGCTTCATAGTCATCCACTAGAATCTATTCCAAATCCTCACTCGGGATTGCGTCCAAAACCTGCTCATCCTTTGTCCTTAAATCTTATGTTCCTGAGTGCATTTGTCTAGTTCCTTGGTGTCTAGTCCTTAATGGAAATGAGAAGTGCACATCTGATTTAAATAAGAAGTGCACACCTGATTATGAAAGTTTATGTCCCGTTCAAAGGGCATAAATAATGAAGAGTTGCACTCTTTTAAAAGGGTGCTATTTATATTAAGAACTATTATATGGGATATTATAATTATATGTAAAAATTGAAATTGAAATATCCCATTTACATATAATTATAATATCCCATTTACTTATAATTACTATACAAAGAAAAAGATCAAAATTGACTTTTGGGATATTAAACATTTCTATATGTAATTAGAGAATTTGTGATCCGAATGAACATTTCCAAGCTATTTTGAATATATGTTTTGCACTATTTGACCAATATAAGCAATGTATGAAAAATGTGATGGTGATGGAATTCCATGACAGTCAAATTACTGTGGATTGTCATGGCATTCCATCACCATGAGAACACATTTCTTTGACACATTTTTTCAAACAGTTTGTTGCCTTGTCTATGCAAGGTAGTGAACCATTTGATAAAATGCTTAAGACAAACATGTATTTAGTTGTATGTACCCGATTATAATCAGTAAATAAGTTACTTTTACCTACCCCTAATTGTGTAGTGTGTAGTGTGATGAAATGATTAATTTTTTATAGTCCTGAAGAATACTCTTTACCATTCATTCCAGTATTTATATAAACGATGATGACTGCATATTGTAACAAGAAATAAATCTATTCATGTTGTCTACTATGTAATTTTTAGCATATGTATCATGTGACTTATGTAAATATGAATATGATTGACCTTCATATAAGATGTAAGCTAACATAAGATAAATGAATTACATATGCAGGAACCTGAACCCCTTTGATGAGGATCCTGCACAGTTTACATAAAGGCAAGGCAACGATTCTTCTCATGGATTGGCAGGTATAAGTCAATGCACCCTATAGAAACCATTTATTATTTGCTTATTTTCTCTTTACACCCATCTTGGAGTGGTTTAATAATAAGCCAAGTTTTAGCAACTATATTTTGTCAAAACTTTGATTCTTTTTCTCACCTAAACCACCTTCACATCCACATGGTATAGCTCATTCCACTTTCTCGGCCCTCCCATATACTTTAAGTGACAAGGAAGGCTATTTTTTTTAGCTTTTGAAACTCCAAAATTACTAAGAAAACAAACTTGCTCAGTTTTTGAAACCTCCACATTAGCAGCAACTCTAATACATTTACCAACACTTGAGGCCCCAGTTGGCCTTATTAGAATTTAAATCTCAACATCAACTTTAGGGCCGAATTCTTCATCAACATTACCCTCAATGATGAATTTGGGGAAAAAACATGAGCCACTCTTATCAATCCATGCAATGGACCTTTGACAACCTGCCCTCAAATCTATTTGCAGCATTTGCAAAAAAACAACAAGATATGGTGAACCATCTATTACAACTTCTTGTTGTCTCTCTCCATGGGATCCTAAAATTTATTTCCAATCACAATAACAATCGACCCTCTCCCAACTCTCTCTCATTTAATGGAGTGCAAGTACCACCAAATAGGTATTTGTTAGATGTGTCTTCCTCGAGCGAGGGAAATTCAGGAGGAGAAGAGGAAGGTGAGACATGTAGTAGGTCTAAAAGAGAGAGATCAACATAGGTCAAAAGATTAGAATAAAATTCCATAAACGCATGGAATTTTTTCTTACTCAAGGGTGGTCATGTTCTTATGATGACAAGAGCATAGGAGACATCCAGGTGTCCTTGAGGTACAAACATCTACAGAAACAATGGGTACCCAAGGAACTTCCTCCAATAAACACTGATTTTTGTGTTAACAGGAGGATATATCGCATACCACAATTGTCATTACATGGTTTGGGCCTATTTTCCATGGACAACATAAAGGTCTATTACAAAAAAGTTGTTGAATTGATGGATTATGTCGGAGCCTGTTACAATTACAAAAATTGGATGCAGCTGGTTCGATATACATGAATTATGCATAGGTATGCACTGTTAGAAAATTATATATAGCTAAAAGATAATGATCAAAGTAAAAGAGTGGCTAAGTACATTGATGGAAGGCCAAAAGCAACAGGGAATATTGCAGGTTTATAAACAGTACACAAACTGGGTCAACTTATAGGCAACCCAATTGCATATTCGAGGTGCGTGAGGGAAAACATGTATTTGTATGTGCGATAAAATCAATAAGTGTAGGGGAAGAGTTACTAATCAATTATAATTTGAATCACATATATACAAACAAAGTTACTATCATGGGGGTGGTACGTACTTATATATACCATTTAAACCAACCTCCAATTAATGACTCCAATATACCATTTTATTATAAGTTTTTTGGTAAGTCTATTGGTTTCATTTCACTAATGTTTTTAAAAATTTAAATTTTGTCATAGCACGACATTGATCCAACACATAGCACAAATCAGGATGTAGCTCTGGGAACTTTTACTGAGCAGGTAAACCTCATTGTAATTGTACAAATTAGATACAAGCAAAATGTTATATTATTATGTTCTTTTCTTGAGGGTTTTGGATTAATTTTGATAATGTTACTAATATTCTTGTCACAGACGGATGTTTGGGGAATGGCACCTGCAGTAGCTGAGAACATCGATACAGAGGTAGACTCACTATTATGTGATGATGACATCACATATTCCACAAACCCTGATAAAATGATAAGAAAGACACAAAAAAATTAATAAATAATTTCTTAAATTGTTATTCATAGTCCCTCAAACTGATGAGATACAAGAGAGGGTGAAACAATTGATAGAGAGAGCACAAAACTTGCAAGTAATAAGTCATGAAATCTTTAATTATGACATTTGTTCATTCATGGTTTATATTTTATACTCTTTTATGTCATAAACTAAAATATGTATGCGTTGTTTTTACAGGAATTTTTGTGTCCTCATAAAGCTGGTGGCCATGATCAATGTACTCCAGGTAGTTCAGGTGATGACCATGTTCTATGCATACACCAACTCAAATTTTACATGTTCTTGTCCTTCTATTAATGTGTTATTTCTCATATATTTAATGTATTGTATATTTAATGTATTAATCTTCAAGTGTTGTCCATGTTCCTGTGCATTCACCACCTCATCAACCCCATCATCTGCACCTATATTGCTGACTGTAATGCTGGCAACACACAACATGCAGTCATCAAGTACTGCATCGACCTGTGCAACAGGACATGTACCTGGGGATGCAGAGGCCACTAGTGGTGATATTTAAGCAACATTTCCTGGATCTTCTCGTATTACTAGTACGGGAACATTGCTGGTCACATTTGTGGTGACCGAAGATCTTGTTCCCATAAAGATAGAGAAGGTTCCAGGTACTTTAAAATTATTATTATATATAGTCCAATTATAATTTACTTTTTGATCACTCATTTTGGACTAATGATCCCATGATTTTTTTGCAAGCAATGGTGTTTTTTATAAACATCTAAATGATATTACATTGGAGATCTTCCGGTCGCCATATGTACATGGTGGAATGCCCAAAATCAACAATTAAAAGGTAAACTTATAAATCGTTTGGCTGTGTTGTTTGGAAATGACACATTCAACAAAACCAAGGTCCTTCAGAAAGCTGGCACATATCTAAAGTATGTGAGGGACCAACATAGGACACATTTAGATAAGAATGGAAAATACGAGCGTCCCCCCATGATTCCAGAGAGGGAATGGAAGGACTTGGTTTTAGATGGAAAGGAGAAAGCTGAAAAGAGAAAAGGACATACACCACTAGGCAAAGGAAGGTATGTGACACTATTGACAATGTAATTATGTACTAATTACTCTTTATATTTTTCATAGGCTACCCGACACGTCAAAGGCAACTAAGCCAAGACTAGAAAAGCACGGGCAACACAAACTTGGCTCTGGTGGCTATATGAAAGTTGTTGCATGAATTGTAAGTATCAATAAATGAAATATCGCATTGAAATAATAAATTGCAATCAATTTTTTTAATCAAACAATAGAAGCAAAATTTATGATATTAAGCAAAAATGTAGGGCTTTGAATTCAATAGAGCGCCCACAGAAGATGGCATGAAAATTGCCTTCCATCAAGGCTATGGAGCCGTGGCTGAATCCCTAAGAGAATTGAGTGGGAAAACACAAGATTCTGATGCATCCATCACACAGGTAAATAAGCTAAATGAAAATTATTTAAAATTGAATACTTGAGCAATCATATATTTGATGTTAATTTCCAACATAAAGTGACTATATTTATTTTAAATAAGCAAGCAATGATAACAATGCACATGGCATTGGAATGTAGCCTACTAAGGGTGGTGTTGATCACCAAAAGTGATAACCCAAGAACACCTGCAAATCTATCTATGAGATAGCCAATCTCAATCAATGAAACACCTCAGGGCTTGGACAACATAACATAGGATCCTAATGATCCTCCTGCACTTCAGGTTCTGCTAAACCTAGGGGGGGACACCCTTTTTGATGCATGAATTTAACTCATTTACTCACCATGACAGCATCAATGAAGCAAATAAATCATTTCACAAGCTCAACAGGATAGGAAACACTACAGATTGGCTAGATCTATACAAACTATAAGATAAAATAGAGCTTGAAAAGAATGAAACACAAACCCCTAAACATAAAGGGAAATTATATTTGTCTTTTAAAATATATATATTTGAAAACCATCCCCAAATCTGTCAAAGACTAGTACCTTGTTCATCGGGAAACAGAGTCACACACATAACTACAAAATGCCAATCATAGCTGCAAATTTGTTTTCCTTACAAGATATCCCTGCATTAACACCTTATATTAATGCATTACTTAAATCCATTCACAACATTATCAAATCTGAGACACATTCCATTATTCATGATTGATTACAGAATTTAAAACCTTCATTGAAGGATACGCACAAACAATCACACAACCTCCTTGAAATTGATAAATTTCATCCTCCTTGAGGATTAAATTCATAAAATGAATACATAGAGACAATATGGTGGGAAATTACTCATGCCTGACACGAGTAAAGCCTGCAACTAGAAAACACATCTTGAATGTTGCACTGAAATCCTTTGTACCCTGAAACAAAACCATAAAACTTTACACATCTGGGTCAAGAAATTCAGAAAATGGAAGCCATGAACACTGGAGCACTTCTCACAGAATTATGGAACCCTTACAATGAGAAGAAAATTGGAATAAGAAGGAAGAGGGAAAAGATTAGGTCTGCAACCGAAATTGCCAAGTGTCTCTTTTTCCAATTGAATTTCAATTCCCTATCTTTCCCATGGAAACTTCTCTCAAAATATCTTATCTTTGTTGAAACAAACTTCATAACTGCATTCCTCGTCTCGAGAGATTTCTGACAATATATAATACTTGCCATTTTGAGTAAAAATAGAGCCCTGGGCAAATTAATCACTCAACATATGCACATCATTTAAATTTTTCAATTTTTAATATAGTTTCAACTATATATTTAATATGCATTTAACTTTGATTTTTGCTCTAATTGTGCCCTAACGCCTTGCCATGTGGCGGGACCTGATTGGCTCACAGGGTCCACTGGGCACCACCTCAACTGACACCTCATCACCGCCACGTGTCTGCTTGCTTGTTTGTCCACTTGTACGCCACGTGAGCTCCACCTATGCACTACCGGACAACCACCTCACTGGGGCCCACCTGCTAGACCACTGACTGGACCTGCCACCTGGCTTTCACCATTTCACAGACGGTAACCAGCGTGCAACTTTGGGTCACGAAATCACACGAGCCCTTGGATCTCCGCGGACTTGCTCGGTCTTTAACTCGCTGCATTTTCACCCTGGGCTTTTCGCCATTTCGCAGCCTTTAACCTTCATGCATCTTGCCTTCGCAAAGTCACGTGGACCGTAGATTTGCTTGGAACTTGCATGATCTTTAACCTTGCTCATTTTTGGAGATGCTTTTCGCTGTTTCGCAGGTTTAATCGATGAGCACCTTTGGCCTGCGAATCAACGTGCTTCGTCGGATCCTCTGCAACTTGCTCATTGGTTAAGCCGGCCCTCCTCTGCAAAATTTGCCTGCTTGCCTCGAGATCCATGTCTGCCTGGGGTCTACCTGTCACCATCTGTCACCTCCTCAATTGCCTTGGGATCCGCACCCACGCGTGTGGGGTCCGCCTTGGGCACTCAACGGGCACCGTCCTTCAAAAGCCTTGATGGCTTTGACATTATGCATTGGTGGAGATTTACTTATAAACATTAAAAAATTCCCTTCCACAGGGAATGTGGGATAATGCATTAAGCCTGGGACTACATTTCGGAGCTTTGTCTGAGACTTTCATGGCTGCCAGTGCATTTTGTTGGAGTTTAAACGCCTTTCATCATTTCCACGTAGGGGAGGATGGCTGACAAAGGGAAAAACAAACACCTGCCAATGTCATTGTTTGGAGTTCGAAAAGTTCAAAAACCTCAAGTTGGGTGCCAATTTCCATTTGGCTAATGTTTTCAATTATCCACATAGCAGTAAAGACTGGTTTCTTTTTGCATTTTACTTGAGTTTCCTGTGTATCCAACATGGGAAGGTATTTTGGCTTTTGAGCCTGTCTGGAACTTCATGGCCCACGTGAGGGAGAGACACCTGCCAAAGGAGAGGTTATGGCTTTATAACAGCCAATTGCATTTGATTGGAAGTTTTTCTGTTTGCCTCTTCTCATGTTGAAATTCACCTTCCAACTCACGACATGGGGGAGAAAAAGGATCTACAGCAACCACGCCACACACCATGGTTACAGTTTTATGCATTTTTTTATAGTTTACCCCACGTGAAAGGAGGATGTTGGCTTTGGAAAGGCCTGAAGGCTCTCATGGCCCACGTGAGGGGGGTTTGGCTTGTTGCATTTAACTGAAATTCTCTGCATTCTTAAAACTCCACTCCATGTAGGACATTGACTGCATTTCATGGGAGACTTCACACAGAGGGAGAGAGAACTTGCTACTAGATAAAAGCTTTGAAAGCTTCTACATTTGCTCAACACCATCCTCCATGTTTTTACCTCTGCAAACTCACCCATCACGTGGAGGGAGGTCTTTGGCTGGCAATAACTTGTCTTGCCTGGTCGATCATGCCAAAGTCCAACCATTTTGGAACCATAACATTAGCTGGTTCTTACTCCACCCACCACGCAGGGGATTCAATGCCCACCACCTGCCAAAAAACTTGCTTGAAGTTTATGCAATCTTAATCACGTGACATCTCCTCCTCTGAAGCTCACGCATCATGCTATTTTTCAATTGCTCCATGTTGTGTATTGTAAAAGAAATTCTTGGCTTCTTAACATAAAGGTTGTGGTACATGTCCCAATAAAGCAAAGATAATCCCCTAGTCTGCCATTCATGAATATGGATGATGTCCGGCTGAGGGTTGGTCGCCTGCATCAACTCCAAGCATGCTCAACTGAAAAATAAATAAGCCTCTAGTTCATCATAGGAACTCCCATATACACGTTACCCTTTAAAAAAGTGATTAGTTGGTTCAATAAGTATGAATGGTATTCCAGAGACTCCACTTTGTGTCCTCTGTGTCACTCTACATGATGGCGTGAAATAAAAAGAAGAGGTTACCTCAATTATGCAAATTTTGGTAATTAGGCATACATAAAATTCTCAATTTTCACATCAAAGGCATACCATCATCGTCTTATCTTCACAATGATTAGAACAACAAGCATCTAGTCTGCAAATTTCTCTAGCATCATCATTTGTCAAAAGGGAGATTGCATGCCATGAAACAAGAGCAGTTCGCCACAAGACTTAATGCATAAGCATGAGCCAGGTCGGGCCCCAAAGTGGGTCCGGCTAAAAAAAATTTCATTTTCATGCAACTGACCTCTGGAATGACTCACAGACCTCAAACATACCTCTGGAAATGATCGTCATCATTTTCGGACCATTAAACCGCATTTTGCAACTTTCAGACACTTATGCCACATTTTCGCATTTAATCGCGAAGACGTAATTTTCAAAGTGGTCAAAACACCTTTCTGGACCTCGCCATCTGACAGGAATGTACTCTGATATACAAGCATGAATATTTCCAAGCGGTTTCTCAAGATGAGTCCTAAGTGAAGAGATATTAATTGGCAAAAATGACCAACTGGCTTTGTCAACATTGCGGACCTGATGAAGTCAATGTTCTGGCAACACATGATGCCCTTCTCAAAAATATCAAACGACCTCCGTAGACCCTTAAATTTGGAACACAGGTACCTTGAAGTACATACTAAATCTTTGAATTCTTAGTTTGACAAAAAGTCTAACTGGATGCAAATGGCGCGCTCATTAAAACAGCTACTTAAACTGATATAGCACTAAAAGTACGGATAACTGAAAACGATGGCTAAATGAACCCTTTTGAAAACCGATCAAACGGATTGGAAGAGGCTTGAAATTTGAAACATAGCTTGTCATTTATACCGGCATTAACCTGGAACAAAAATTCTGACATGACGCTTACTGAGGGAACTTTTACACTTATGCGAAACAGGGCTCTAACTAGCTGTCAAAACAAGGACTAGTCAAACCACACAAACTGCAAACGGATTTGGCTTTGAAAACTGAGCAAATGGATTCATCAAGACTTGAAATTTTGTAGGATGACTCACATTTATGCATATAATTTAATACATTTTGAATTTATTCATTACAATCAACAGGGAAAAATATATGATCGCTCAAAGGAGGCTACTCAATAAAATCTGCATTTGTGCCTAAAATGCACTTTCAGCTCACCCCTCGAAATGGGTACTTGATAAACTTATCCAAACTAAATTCTGAAAGTTGCACATCACTGAATGGGCCAAATTAAAGGTGTAGGACATGAATACCGAGCCTAACGCTCTTGAAAATCAACTGGCTCCACTTTACCCTCTCTAACTAGGCCATTCAAACTAACTCATTTAGGTACTTTTCTGACATGCAAAGCAAAATTTTGAAATGGGCCTCTAAACTTGACTCAATTTTAATGAGTCCCAATAGGTGGAACACAACCTGCACATGATGAAGGTCGTGGTGTGCATCCCGGTATTGGATTTATTCATGTACTATACAATTTTTTTAATGTAATTATTAATACAATTAAACATCTTTAATTGAAAATGGTGTAGTAATTAATGTAACCTTTTTTGTTTTTATTTTAGAGGATGTAGAGTGTGGTGAATAAGTGGGGCATGATCAGAGTAGATAACATCAGGAACATGATGTGCCCCCATCAGGTAAAGAGGACCATTGTTATTCCTTTAAATGAATTTAATTGCAATTGGTGTATTGATTAATGTAACCTTTCATGTTTCAACTCCAGAGGATTCAGAGGGTGTTCAACATGTTGAGGATGAGGCTAGGAAAAATGATCAAGAAGATGATGTGGCCCCATCAGGTAAAGAGCACCCCTCTAATGTTATTTTAATTAATGAAATACTTGTAACAATAATAAAAAAATATTATGAATTTAACCCATTTCTTTGTTATTGCAGTGAACCCCCCTTTGCTTAGGCGTCCTCATCGTGAGTACAGGACTAGGCATACATTAAGATCACGAATAGAGGGAACAACAACTGAAGAGGGGAAAAATGATGAAGAAAATGATGCAACACTTAGTCTTTCGTTAGCTTTTAAAAAAATATAAATAAATAAATGAGTGTAATCGTATTATTTGTTAATGAATGAATTTTATGTGTTAATGAATGTAATATTATATTTTATTACTAGATGAGAGAATGAATGAATTTTATATGTTAACAAGGAATTTAGATGAGGTTAGGGGGGAGGGGAAGGGCAAAATGAGCTTCCACCTTCACGTGGTTGGCCCTATTAAGTAGAGAATATTAAAATATTCATGAAACAAAGAGAAGCTCAATAAGGTAACACACTTTTCAATATTTCATTATGCTCCACTGTTAATCTTATTGAATAATATGTATTGAATCTTAATTGCAGGGTCCAACAGAGCCAACACGAACAAAAACACAAGAAGTTACTTAGTTGAGACCATCAAAGCTAAGGTCCTTGATCAAGATTTTGTTTTTTATATTCATATTGCTGATTACAGAAAATAGATTTTGTTGTTTATATTCATATTGTTGATTACATAGGCAAATATTCATTTAAATTTTTAAAAGGGAAGTCACCAAATACACCAAATAGTTGTCTAAGTCTGAGATCAAAGATTAGCAATTAGGAATCCTTTAGGAGGTATCCTTGTCTGAGTAGGATTTCAGGGTTTGGTGTGAATTAGGAAGTAGAGAGCCTCAAGTTGGCCTTGGGAAAGTTGAGTAAGCCTAAAATAATTTGTATTAATGGTTGGAAGAGGTTTATTAAGCATGAGTGCATTGTTGGGATGTGTAAACCTTGTGAGTACCTAGTGGCCTTGTGAGGGCTCTTGAAGTTTGGGAAGGGTAATCACCTTGTTTGAATAGGTGAGCTGGGAGAAAGATCTCCCTAATTGGTTGAGTTTGTTTTGGAGAAATATCAACCACACTCACACATCCTTCCACACATATCTAACCTTATTGAACCCACAATCTTGTTCCACAACTCACAAACACCCTCAAACTTCACATTGTTACTCAACTAGGACTTCCCCTTAAATAAGACTCCTTCTCTTCATCAAATACCAACTCACAATGCATAAGAATTCTCTCAAACACATACGCAACCCCCTTGAAGACTCTTCTTTCTTGACCAAACCACCTTTCTACATCGCCCCATCCACCCTAAGGGATTCAACAACATTTATTGCAGGTTTACTATCTTTAGGACAGTCATGACAAATGGGGTCCTCTCCTCCCACTAGGACTTTCTCTCCTCCCACTAGGACTTTCTAGAACCTCCAAGGGTCACTAAAGGTCTCCACACACCTTTCCCAATTGTTTCCCACTCATCAAACCAACTCTTTGCATCTTATTCATAAGATCTTAGTCCACTAATCTTTTAGGATAGTCATAGGCTCAATTTAGGACAGTCATATTAATAATGGTCAATCAGATCCACCAAGGGCCACAATGCCTTGAGAAGGGTTTGCACTAACCATCACACCCCTTACTACCTTCCTCATACCTTCCAAGTTCACTTTCACTCTTATATCCACACAAACAACTCCAATCTTGTTGTCTTTTAGCAGTCTGAGACACAAAATCAGTCACTTTACAATTTGTATTCCTTCATATTTTTTTGCTCAGATCTCTCCTATATTCTTGAGTCTTCTTCTTGAATATTTTGTTCATGGATACCTGAACTTTGATGATGAAAACTATTAAAGGAAGAATACATGAGGAGCAAAGGGTCCTTTTAGGTCAACATGGAAGAGACCAAAAAACATCAACGCTTTGCATCATCACCAAAAGATAACACAAAAGCACATATACAACATAACATGTATACAACATATAAAAGAATAAAGATACAAATACGAGAATGCCACGTCTAAACAAGGGATATAACCCACTATGAAATATAGTTTACACTTGTCCTTGAGTTGAGAACTTCAACATTTTAATGGACTATATAGGGCACTACTTTAAAAATGAGTCAACTTCACATGAAATTGGTCTAAGGTAGAAATAATGGTAAAAGGAGCATCTAAGTTTTTAAATTCAACTTTAACTTGAGGGTGGTGGAACCAATGGTGGGACAAGTGAAACCATCATGCACATTAATCAAGACTTCAGAATTATCATAATTGTCTCGATATAATGCATATGTGAAAAAATATTATTTTGTATTCATATTAACCATGTGTAGTGGATAAATAAGCACCCTACATGTGGGTTTGTCAATAGTTATAGCAGTAATTTGTATTGGTCCATCGGGTGTATGCTTTGAGTTACCACTTTGGGTAAAAGTGATATTAGGTTCAATCTTAGGTTTCAGTCTATCTTGTTTAGGAACTAGTTCCATCACGTTCAGTAGATGTTCAACTTAGTTAGTAACTCCAAGGGTCACCTTTTCATCCTAGTGACTACTTTCAATCTTATGAATATCATTGTTCCTTGATAAGGCATTTTCTTCATTGATGTTGAAATTTGTCCCTAATGCCTTTATCATATGATTGGATTCTGTGATGCTATACATTATCTTGTGTTTTTTCTTTCCTAACTACATTGGTTGCTCATACACCTCTTAATTAATTTAATGCTTATCTTGGTTCTATGTTGAGGCTTTAAACTATCAATGTATCTTGATCTTTGACATTTTGTGATAATGGTTGCATTATGTTGTGACGATACTCTTGATAGTCTATATAACTATGAATTGTCCTTTTGTTTAAATGGTGTTACTATTTTGATTGTGTATTGTAGGTCTATGAGAATTTGGGACTATCAAAGATTTATTTATATTGTTGCTACAATACTATCATGTTCTGATTCATGTAAACCTTATACCCTTTTAACCCTATATCGTATTAATCATTGTAAGACCACTCATGTTATTATTTTCTCGAGTACCCTCTAGAGAGGGCATCATCCTCATTTTTCTATCCTAGTGTTGATACCCCAAAATCCAATAACAATACCTAATACCCCTAGCATGTCAGTCATCACCAAGCTTTTGTATTTGACATAAGTGAAAGGTTGAAGCTACAAAAGTTTTCTTTAACTCAATACAAGACCTCACATACTATAACTAAAATTATATAAGAATAATCCCTGATAGACCTAAGAAAGGTCAGCAAAATAACCCTCATTAAGTAGCATTCTATGTATATATCAGGATAGCTAACCTGATCTAATAAGTCAGTATTGAACATGGTTATCGGCATAGTTATACCGAACACAAATGATGAGATGCCTATCAGAATAGTCACTTAAGGTGGAATAGTAATATTTTGTAATCCTGATAGAGTATAGCTATCACGACACACATCTAGGGGTAGGTTGTAACGATGCAAGCCCTATCAGAAAAACATATAAGATTGAGGTAGGTGCAAAAGGCTATCCAAAATCTGTAAACTTATAGTCATTGAGGTAAGGAGTTATATAGGGGTAGTTAAATATTTGAGAAAGCTTATCAAATCATATTCCATATTTGCAATGCTTTATATTCCTTGATGGCCATTGTTTTTTTTTTTCAAAAATATAGCCTGTTCGTCGGCATTTCGACGGACATGCCCAACATAGGCCCCGATGAGAGTGTTGTATCTGCGACAAAATATTTCATCGTCGTCACAACACTCTCGTCGGAGCTTCCTTGCATTTGTTGTCGAAATTCTGACAAAAAAGGGCACTATGCTTCAACACAAATGTTGTACCTGCGATGAAATTTTTTGTTGTAGGTGCACCATTCCCATTGGAGCTTCCTTGAATTTATTGTCGGAATTCCAACAAAAAAGGGTACTATGCTCCAACGGGAATGTTGCACTTGCGATGAAAAATTTCGTTGCAGGTGCACCATTCTCATCGAAGCGTAATGCCCTTTTTTGTCAGAGTTCTAACGAAAACCTCGGTCCATGGTTTGTTAGAAGATTGGTGACTTTGTTGAAATTCCAATGAATTAGAATGCCACATTATGTGTCGACTTCCGTTAAAGAAGGCGTAGGAATTCTGATCAAAATTTATCCATCGAATAACCCAACAAAATTTGAGCAACGAAAATCTTTTCGCCATTTCATCGGATCTACGACATTAATATGTCAAAATTACAACGACAGTTCATCGAAAAACGATGCCAAATGTGTTAGTGTGATATCATCCTCTTCCTCTAAGATAGCTATATGAGAAGGGCGCATTTTAGGAGAATTGTCAAGATCACTCTTCAAATCTTCATCCTTAGAGCATGGGAGAGTTTTGAAGGATATGGTAACAACTCTTTTAGGCACTCAAATATTGGCATAGATAGGAGGAGGTTCTTTAAGAGATGGAAAAATTGAAGCAAGGGAAGCTAACTCATTATCACATTTATGAAATGAATGCATCATGACAACAATTTTCCTCTTTAAAATGATAAAATATGCAAAATAGAAGGAAATGTTTAATTTTAACCAATGTAAGCACTCTCAATGTTGATTTTGAAAATGAAATTTATGAGTGAAATGTGTTCCTAATTCAAATCTGAAATTAATGATCCAAATTAAGCTATCCACAAGTTTAATTTTGAATTGAAAAATTAGGGTTTTAACAAAATTGACCTCTAATTTTTTTTAAATTTGCAAGGAATTGAAACTTGAAAATGTAAATTTGAATTTGAAATAGAAAAAACACTCAGATCTAAGAACATAAATTAGAATTAAAGAAGATTGGATTCATGTCGGGTTCATCAAAATGTGGAGGGGAAAAAGTGAGACCAGGTGACTAGGATCTAATCCCACCTTAGCCAACACATTGGGAATACGAAAGAGCCTAGGGAGATAGCTCACTTTGGCTACTTCTTGTGAGAAAGAGAGAGTCAAGGATTATCTCTTAGGGCCTATAATCCTCTTGGTGTATATAAAGATAAGATGTGAAGGATTGATGAACTAGACAAGGAGATGAACAATGAAGCATATATGAACTGAAATTGCATACACTTGCAGATCTGAAACTGAGATACTGAAAGCAGATAAGAGGGAGAAATTTGGATATGTACTTGGTGTTGAAAAAAGAGCCAAACTGACTTGGAAAAGAGTTCCATGCTCTGGTCCTATTTCTACAAACAGGAAGTTGTAATTGAGAGATTGCAAACTGAAGGTTCTGAGCTTCCACCTTGCCAAATTTCACCTAAAACTGGGAGGACCAGGGCGTCGGACCAAGGCACCAAGAGAGAAGTGCCCAGAGAGGACCAAAGCACCTAGAGAGGACTAGAGTGCCACGCCACTGTCCTAGTGATTTCTGCTCAAATTTGATCTTCGGGGCTGTGTTTGTGTGCTCCATCAGACCTGAAAAATTGCAGTGACGATCGGATCCTGCACCTGCACCTGTAATTGAAAATAGGGTTTTGGGGTGGCCTTATAGGGTTTTGCCTTAGTCAAACCCCTATTTTGGTGATTTCCACCTCAACAAATAGCTAATTTGTATAGTAAAATAGTGTGTGCAGGAATCTTGTGTGTGTGTAAGATTCTAGGATGAATGCAAATAATCTAGAGCAACCCTAAAGAGTAAACCCTAAATGATTGTAATTGACAAATTAAATGCTCTAAATCAATGATGCAAAGTGATATAAAGCATGAATTTAAATCAAATTGATGTAATGAAGCTCATACAAAGACATGGAAACAACATGAAACCCTACCCAACCCTAAGGGAGAGGTACATGACAATCTTCAATCAATGATCTCATGTCACTTTCCTACATCTTCAAAAGCCCCCAATTGATGAAAGAATGCTTGATTAATTCTTGATAGATGTTGTTGAAGACTCCACATAAGCTTCTCTTTCACTACATAGAATGTTCCTTGTGATCGCTAGCTCTTTTCGCCAAAAACTCCTTTTTCTTAGATTCGATTAGATGCCTCCAAATGAAGAAAGAGATCTCTTTTTTATGAAACCCTAGATCTTAATTCCATTTTTAGGCCAACCTAGGATTTGAATTTCCCATCAATTTATTGGCGTTAAGCATTATAATATCATATAATTATGCTCCCGAAATGTTAGGAAAATGTCGGGGACCATGTGCACTTTGCACCTGGTCCTACCAACGTTTCACCAAATTTTTAGGGACATTAGATATGATGATATTAGAGCGAATCCCAAAGTTACAGCTGATTTTGAGATGTTTTGATATGCGAAATCGGGCCTTAAAGATCAAAATAAGACATAATTAGGGTTTATGATTTACTGATTTATTGGAGGAATAAAATAAAAAGGACACACTTAGGGTAAAGGGTCCAATTTTATGATGTGGGGAGTGATGAAAGATGACCTTAGATTTAATTTAATTAATTAATTAAATGCTTAAATGGAAACTACAATGCAAGATGCAAACACACTAAGGCGGGTGCTAAACTAAGCGTAAAATTGTACCACCCTAACAAGGGTGTACAATTTACAATGCTACACTCCAACATTTCATTAGTAGTACCACAATGAATCACCTTCACAAGTTTTTAATCTACTAATCCACTCATGATTGCATTCCTTGCTTTGCCATTATTTTTATATAACCTAATATCAACTACATCTATTAGATAGTAGGAGGAAATATATAACCATCTCTAACTAAGTTCCATACACCAAAACCTAAAGGGGTCAAGTATCCTTCCATTCTGCATTTCCAAAAGGTAAAGTTTGTGCCATCAAACTTAGGTGCCTTGTGAGCTCCATCTCATGCTATTCCAAACCTTTCCTCAAGTGATTAAGCTTACTCAAAGGAAGTTGGCTATGATAACAATTGTTGAACATACCTTAAGACCGAGAGTAGGGTGAGAATTAGTCTTGAACAAAACCTAAAAATTTTATAGCATAATTCAAATTCCACAAACCTTAATCTAATTAGTAACAATGAAAAATAAAACAATGAACACACATGCACAAGAGAACACCAAATTTATGTGGAAAACCAAAAAAGGGAGAAACTACAATGAGAGCTAGCTCACACTATATGAAAAAGTATTAAAAAATTTATTTCAGGGAAGCTCACTGCCCTCGAAAAGGACTCATAGGCTAAGGTTCATTACCTTAGGGAAAGATACAAATGACTTGTTGAGGAAACTCACTATCTTCAAACAAGATACATGAATATATGAGTTACAATGGATGAGACTTCAACATCACTACATACAACAATCTCCCTAAAATGTAGTTGCTCTTGACTCACTAACTCAAACAATCATTTAATAATTAATCTCCAATACTTTCATCATACACTTTTACTATTTCACTTTCGCATATTTCACCATCCACACTCTTTCACACTAGTTTGATCTTTTATCTATACCATCTGCAACATCACAAAACACCAATTAGGTTGACTAGAACAAGGAACAAACAATAACCCCAACAAGTCAACCACCAAAACACAATTGTTGTCAAAGCATCCCAATCCAAGAGATATAGAGTGCATAAAAAATATTAACACATCTTTAAATAAAGTCCCAACCATCACACATGCTAGCGCACATCCTCTCAAGTCAACAAAGGGTAACGTATAGACAAAACATGTAGCCCTTAATTAGTCAGCCTAAAAATACCTCTTCCAACCAAAATTACTCAATGCAAATCTCCACAACCCATAGTAGGGACCAAATACAACTCAAAACAATCTCCAATGTTGGTGCTAACCCCTAAAGACATAGCACAAGCAAAATAACAAGTCTCGTCTACTAGATACTGTAAGTCACCCTAAAAACCAACACCAAACACAATGTGGTGCCAAAATGAATAAGAATTGTCATGTGGACCACATAAAGGCATTCCATGAACCCTCAATGACATCCCCATACACTTATTTTACTTTATCAAGCCAAAACAAGTTGTAAAGACCAAACTAATATAGAGTTCTTCATTACAATAATGCTAGAAAATAGTCATGAGATGAGATATTGACAAACACACTTTCAAAATACTTCATACATAATTTGAAATCTGAATTGAGACACTTCACAAATATTTTAAGCATGTCCTCCAAGCAACAACAACAAAAACTTCAATGTGGAGCATTCTTTGGACCAATTCTAACTAGCCATCAAATCACCAACATATTGCCTTAACTAGAAATGTTAGCTGCAAAATTAGGGACCTACAAAGATAATAGTGCAATGTCCACAAAGCATAGACATTATATCCAAAACCACAAGTCTATAACACCTAATGTGGAGGAACACAAAGAATTATTCCAAATTATCTTCAGCACACTTCTATGCAACTTTTCTCTTCAATAACCTTTGGAGACCAGAGCACCTTGTAGCACCTTTTGCACACTTAGGAACACCAAGATAGATATAAAAATATCGTCTAGTATGTCTGCGACAATTAGAAACACATCTTTACATATTCATCATCATGCTTCTAATCCTCATATTAATTCTTCTAATCCTCATCTCAATATGATATCATCATCATGATAACCATCAACAACACATCACTGAATCATCACAAGTACCAATACAACATACTGAGTGTAGACATCAAACAAAAAGAAGGTGGACATCCACAACCAATAACATTATTGTTCAACATCCATATGCCATTTTATGTCAATGATAACACTTGCGAATGAACTCCCCACAATCTGACTAACACAACACAACACTAACCATCTACACAAGACACAACACAACACTGAGAATCTACACAAGATGAGGGTTGACATCAATGACAACACATAATAATCAAAGACAACAACTACCAGTAGTTTCTTGTTGCTAATTGGATTTTGTGCTCTCCTTTTGTGTGCTAGGAGAAATTGAACATTGGATTTTAAGCCAAATTTGAGGTAGTAATCTCATCCCTTCTCCATTTTCATTCATTATTGTTTATAGTTGCTTTTAAATGCTTTAATTCATTAAAAGTGTTACACCCCATTTTGACATTGCTATTTACTTTTATTTATTTTGGTTAAAATATTGTAAGCACATGAATTTTTTTATTTTTTTTTGGTAAGTGCTATCATTTATGGGGATAGCTCCCTATATTGCTTGAAATTATGGAAATTACATATGATTGTAGACAATATAGACCCACTAATCTATACACATTTTTCCCTCTATACACATATGCCCAACATTACATAATAGAAACAAAAAGTTATCAACCCCAATTTATCCAAATATACCCCACAACTAATCCTGCTCAATCCCGAGATTACACCTGTCCCCCAATGGCTTGATAGATTACAACAACAAACTCACCAATTCCAATTGCATTGTGTGTGGAATTCTCTGGAAGCCACCAGTCATCCGACTCAATTACCCTTCGAAATGGTTCCAAGTTACCATTGAATACCGCACACCTAAAAATCTCCCATGCCTCTTCCCCGAAAGTCTTCAGTCTCGCCCGCTCTTCCCTCCATACTTCTCTACGGGCCATCTCTCGAACAACATCACTGTCCACATAATCCTCCTCATCTACATCTTCTTCATTGTCTTCCCCAGCCTCATTGCCTTCTTCTTTGCTCTCTCCATCATCCTCCGTATCCGAATGTAGGTAGTTCTCAAATTGGAAGTATATCTTCATGATGCTCACTCTGACATCTTCCTCCATACCCAGAATGGCATCTGCAACCGTATCTACAATAAATGGTTTTATGAAACCTGCTAATAGTTCAACCACTCTCTCCTTCATTTCTATGATATCCACCAGTGGCAAGAGGATGGCTTCCAACACCATAGCATCACACTAGTGCCTGTCAGTATTTAGTGTAATGCCCACTAGCCCCCTCACAGAGTCGTATACATACTCATCAGTGTAAAACAAGTTTCTCAACTACACATTTAATGCATTTTCATAGTTTACACAACTAACCCTTCCAAAGTAAGCCATGGCCAAAGATTACCTTGTAACACTCCCCAGAGAGCCCTCATACTTTCCTATTTTGCTTATGCCCACCAAATTTGCCATAAAAAGTTATGATCTGTGGAGTCAATCAAGTGCATTGTCCATTCACTTCTAGAATCTTTCACTCTGCAAACATATCTTTTTTGAAGTGTAACAATTTATAGGCATGCAAAGCTGCTCGGGTGCCATGTGATCCTGCCGTCAAAGAAACAATTACCTGCTTCCAATCTCCAGTTCATATTTCGCTAGAGTTTATCCAATTTTGGGGCCCAAGCAAGCTAAAACTCATTCCACACTTAACTTAGCTTACAGTCGGCCAACCCCCATAGAAAGTTACTCTGGAAATTGACAGGCCTTGAACACTATGTGCACTCGTCGCAAAACTAATATCATATCACCTCTCCTCGATGCACTCTGCCTGTCTCAGACAAAATCTCTGTTATCCGATTCCAAATCTTGGAATCCCGACTTTATCTGCAACAAGGACCGAAAGCAGACTGTTTGGTAACTCCTCTACCTTAGATATCCATTTTGGTCCATCGCAATCAATTCCTCTGTTTGCCAGCCAGTCCACCGCTGATTTTCCCTCTCAATATATGTGTTTAAAAGTGAATCTGTTTAGGTTGTCACATAAACTTTGGATCTTGGGGCAACACGCCTCCAATTTCCAATTCTCAAATTTCTGTTTGATTATCCCATTCAGGACAATTTGCAAGTCACCCTCTACTTCTATGTCGTGAAAACCTCAGCCCACACTCCATTCCAAACCAGCTAATAGCCCTGCAATTTCTGCCATATTGTTTGTTGTGATTCCTAAGGGACCAAAATTTGCACCAACAAAATTACCAAATTCATCACTTATAATGGCTCCATATCCCGATTTACCAGGATTTTCGCGGCTTGCTCCATCAAAGTTGACCTTTAAGTTTCCAGCTGAAGGTGGAGTCCAAACTATACTATCCATGTTCTGCTTCTTGTCCACAAACTTGTAGCCACTGTTCTTCATCAAATTCCACAGCCTTTCCATTTCCTTGTCCCAAGAAGAATAAGTGCAATACTTCCTTCCCACTACTTTGACATTGATGACTTCTTCAATGGCTACTTTGATTTTTGGGATTAGAAGATCAAAAGACAAAGCTTCCTCATTGAAGACTCTTCGATTTCTCTCCTTCCAAATATGCCATGCTAGCAAAGCTAGACTCGCCACCCACAATATGCTCCATTTTGACTTCTTATAGCAGGTAGGCCATGCCAATAAAAAACCTTTTAGTGTTTGATTTCTCACTGATCCATACTGCAATTTACCCAGTAGCCAATCCCAAACGTTTTTAGTGTATGAACACCGGTATAAGAGGTGATCCGCAATCTCTTCATTTTCCTTACATAGAAAACATACACTCGGACCTGCAATTCCAATTAGTTTCAACCTTTCCCCTGTTAGAATACGACCATGCAATGCGGTCTAAAGGAACGCCCCTGCCTTGGGCAGTACCAATTTGTGCCAACACAATGCCGAGGGCCACTCCACATTTTGTGCTCTGCTTCTAAGAATCTCGTATCCCAAGTTAACCTTATATTTTCTAGTTTTGGATGCACACCGTATTAAACAGTCAACTTCATTTTGGTAGATAATTTTTTTCTTTATTCTCAAGATATCCTTCAACTTAATATTGTTTTCCATCTTCCATACACCCACAGTTTTCCACTCAATCCACTCTGCCTCCTTCTGTCCTTCCAAAATGTAATCAGCCACAAAGGGACCAACCAGTTCTTCCACTTCATTAACCCATACTGAATCATCAATTTCCTCAGCTATAGAAATGTCTCCATTCCAAGAATCTCTCCAAAATTTTGCCTTTCCACCGTTACCAATTTTCCAAGTTAGATGCTTTGTTATGATGATTCTGCTTTCCCAAATAAATTTCCAAATTGGAGATCCCTTGATCGAGTTTGCCACAGAAAAAATCCTATCTGCATCATTTGAATCCAAATACTTTGCAGTCATAATCTTACACCAGGATTTATGAGGCTGCTCATACATTCTCCATGCTAACTTAGCCTCTAGAGCCAAATTGTGCAAGTCCATTTTTCTTAGACCCACTCCACCATCTGTTTTAATAAGACAAGTTGTATCCCAGTTTATGAGTGGGATTTTCTTCTCTTGCGCCCCTTCCCATAAGAACTTTTAAAGCAAACTGTCTAGCTCTTTTGCAACTTTATATGATAATAAAAAACATGACATGTGATATATAGGGATCACTGAAAGAACAGATTTAATCATTTGGATCCTCCCCGCCTGTGTTAACCATTTATTCTTCCATGAGGAAGCCTTTGCTTGACATTTGTTGATCAATTCCTCCCACATTCTATTTTGGTATCTGCCCGAATCTATTTGCACCCCTAAATACTTCAAAGGAAAATTGCCAGACGAAAAACCCAATATCTCACCAATTTTACTTTGCATCCTTACATTAGTATTAAAGAAATATATCATTGACTTATCATTGTTCATGCTCTAACCCGACCCTTTTTCATAATCAATTAGTAACTTCTTCATTACCTTAGCTTCCTTCTCATTAGCTATAAGCACGTGAATGTGCTTTGAATATATTTGGAAATTGGACCATTCTTATATCTTGAATATTTAAAGATGGAATATATGATGTTTTAATAACAACTTACTATTGTTGTAATGTGTTGAGTTGGATGCAGGAAATGAATGATCCTCCAAGGAGGAGGAAGAGTATCACTCAGGAGAGTAATTTGGTTCGGTAATCTTACATATTCGCCTTATTGAGCTATCACCCACTCGCAGCCTAGTTGATCAAGTTGAATTGGATTAGTTGGGTATAGATATGATGCCTTTTGTCGATTTGGTTATGATTAGGGAAGTGTCGATATGTCTTGGTTTGTATATCCTTGTTTGGAATGTTGGATTGAATCTCCTAAAAGGTTTTTATTTTTGTGCTTTCATATCCATCTAATCGATGATGTATATATATATGTATCAACTGAATAGTAGTGATACTGTCAGATTATAGTTTATATGTTTGTTTTATATATATATCGGCCTGTTATTTTTGACCCACGTGCATTAGTCAAAGGAGGTCGACAAGAATAGGGGGCGATCACCATAAAGGTGGCGCACCCCATTTAATATGGTGAATGTGTGTTGGTCACTGCCACCTTACCTGCGTGGGTGGTGGAATGGTCTTCCATGCAGCATGTAGGGGGAGGAGTTAATGCCATGTACACCCTACTCCAAAGGGAAAGGGCACACCTTTTAGAATGCATGCAAGGAAGTTTGACTATTTAAAATGTTCTATTAAAATACAACCTTGTCTTTGACTTAGTCTACCCCATATTATAGTGGGAGTAAATGTGGCAGCGCTGACCATGGGGAAAGGTGCATAAATATCAATATGTCTCGTGTTATCGACACCCTTTAATAAGGGAATGGTAATGTGAATATGTCAACTAGGCATCGACCTAGTTAATAATATCTGTATTATTTATAGGAATTGAGTTCTTTTCAAAATTAATGAAGGAAAATTAATTATTATGACTTGGTTAGAAGGTGATTCATAGTACCATTTTAGTGAACTCTCATGTGTCGATCATAGGATAATGAGTTGATGATAAGTCATAGTGGTGGCATTTTGCATGTGAATGGTGGCAACCTAGTGAGATTAATTGTAGCCTTAGGTTTCTCGTATTTTTAGCATATATAGATGTGAGGACTTGGAGATTATTCACTCGTACTCATTCCCATTTTTCCATTTCTATTCTCATTCATTCACTCATTCATTCTCAATTCCATTTAGTTAGTCTCATTGCTAGAGGTCATATTTGTTGAAGAGTAGTGTTAGTGTGAGGGAGAATTAGAAGAATATTTTGTAGTGGGACGTGGAGAATTCCATTCCATCCCATTTCATTTGTCTCGGTTGGCTCTCATTCCATCTTAGTTATCCATCTCCATAATATTTTCCATTGCTTATTGTTCTTTGTTTCAAAGTTCTTCGTTGAGAGAGGAGGATAGTTCAAGAGTTGTGAGGAAATGGGTTAGTTGCTAATGGGGAAGGCTTGGGAATATCTACATCAGCGGATATGTTGTGAAGATAGTGTCAATAGACAAAGGAATCGGTAATGCATGGTAGCTATAATCTAGGCATGAGTATTCTACCTCTTTTTATATTGATATGCTATACATAGATTATGATGTTGCATAGGCTCAATTGAAGCTATGATAGGAATTGTGTTACTTGTTGTACATGCATTCTTGTGTGAAGGAAATTTGTAGTCTTTTGATTAGATTCATGAATGTAATTAATTATGCTTATTAAAGCAATGATTGAGATACTTATAGGATATGTATACTCGAGTTGATAGAAACTCGATAATCCTTGTGATTAGATATACTTTATGTATGTAATAGCTAAGATGGAGCTAATCTATAGTACATAGGAGTGAATGATTTGGTTAATCCTAGAGATAGGAAATCCATATATAGGAATAAACCTATTGTTTAACCTTATGAGAAAGGTGTGTATCTATAATATATAGGAAGGAATGAGTTGGTAATCCAGGGTTAGATTAACTAGAGTTGGGAGTAACCTAAATGTTTCCTATTAGAACTCATGGGATAAATATGAGATTGTTAAATGGTAAGTTTACCAAATAGAGCAATGAAGTGGGTGGACATACGACTCTCACTTGAAGTATTGGGTGTGAATTCTTTGGCCAAAGTAGTGTAGGTTGCCACTGTCTACACTGTCGGTTCACTGTGATCCAGGTTTACATACTAGGCAGGGAACGTCATACATGTAGGTTGTAGCCTGTATATGGTAGCTCTAGTTATGTAGGACACAACACTATGCTCAGAAGGCTATATTATATTGCGAGGTTACCAAACCAAACTCTTCGTCGAAGGCTCAGGCTGCTTCAGTTAGAAGAGGCACGAGGGATTGTTAAGTCTTGGTTGGGTGGAAAAGCACTTGAGTGATGCTCTTCCTCATGCAGATGGCAGCCGATGTTTGAGGATGTATGCCAGGAAGGACATCTAGACCACTATGTTTTACTTATGTACTTTTTAAGCTCAATTGAAACTTTATTTGTAATCAAATATTCCTAAAGCAAATGGAAGTTTGAAAAGGATAATGTAAATGCATTTATATTTTTATGTATATGACATTGTATATGTTTCATGATGAATAAAAATGAAAAGTGATTTATTTCAATTATGTATCTTGAATTGAAAAGGAAAAGAGAATTTTTATTATTGGTATCTTGGCAATGTATTTATTTGGTAAATCGAAAGGGTAGAACAAAGTGGATGTTACAAAAAGAAACATTTCCTTGATTTAAAGTTCTTCATTTGATAGAGTATTTAATTCATATCAAGAAATTTTCTTATATTTTTTAAATCACACCATTACCATGCCTTGGGAAAATAGCTTGATGCTAGAATAATAACAAATAGATTAGATCTTACTAATGAGCTTAAATAATGGCTCAATTTTGTCTATGTTTTCTATAATTTTACTAGGTTTTGATAAGGGTCTAGATACTTTCTAAGTCCTAAAACTTTGTTAAACAATGATCCTGTTATGTTTTCATGAACTTGACAAAATGGTATGAACTTACCCTTATATATAGTCCTTTCGGTTGAAATTATAATTAATGATGAAGTGGCCATGCTATGTGATTTATCCATATTAATCTTGCATGTAGTTAGATAAATGTTATTATGATATAGAATAAATATACCTTTGTTTTGTACATGCTAATGACATGATGCAAAAGTTAATGAAGAACATGAAATGGTCAAAGGTTCACAACGTGGGAGTAAAAGTTAGTTAGTTTGTTGAAGACAAAGTCTCATCAAGATGAGTATTGAAGGAGTCAATAGTCAGTTATCTATAGCTCAGAGAGTGTAATTATGAAACTTCGGTATTCATGTTTGTAGGATAATGAATCTAGGAGGGATGATTATGTTAGATTTCCTCTATACTTGAAACAACTTGACTGTTTTCTATTCAGAGTGTAACTCCTTGTCCTCTTTCTTATGTTGTAATAAATGGCATCTTCCTAATGTTCTGGGAGTGGACCTGCCAGTAGTTAGAGTTAGTCAAGAGTTTCTTTATTATAAATAAGTTCAGATATCCCTTCTCAAGGACGGTGAACAACAACTATTGTAATTTTCAATCTTTTATTGTAAAACAATTTTCAACAAATATTATGATGTAGCAAGTGTTTTTAGATTAATAAGATAATATTCCAGTTTGCAACACTTAGTTGAGTTTTGTGAAGACTTGCTAAGGGGGCCCACTTGGTAAGAATTCCACCCTTTGTATTCAATAGTTATTTTCCTTCAGTATTCAGTTTGCTATCTTGGCGCTTGACTATTCCGGCAGCCACTGGAAATCATCCTGTGACTGTTCCCATAGCCAAGGAAGACAGAGTAGTTTCCTGCCTACTTGCTATGGACTAAGTTCTTGTTCTTTTTGAATTCAAGGTAGTTTTTATTCAAGCACTTCAGTTATTACTTTTTCCATACGCTTTACTTTCAGAAAAGTTTTCTCTTTAGTAGAATGACTACAATGAGGACTTTAGTGCATATACCTTGCCGACCCATTTCAAGTATACGCTCCGGGTTGACAAAGAAATGAGATTTTCATGATGATCATATAACTACTTAGTATGGATGTCCAATCCCTAATTCATGGCCTTAGAGACTAGTTATTAGAACCATTAAGAGAGACAAACACTCACCTCGCCTAAATGGCATGGCACAATGGGCTCCTCCTCGATAGATACCTCTAGAAGCATGACTAATTAAGTGAGCACCTTCATTGCTGGCACATATACAAGAAGGCATAGGTCCCACCATCTTTCCATAGTTGAGCATGTGATCATTTAATTGACTAACACATTTTTGCGGGCATTGCCCTTCTCATCATTTATTGTTAAAAGTTTTAAATTTACAGCTTAGCATGTCACTTTGTCATGTAATTATTTCAATGCAATGGGGAAGCTGATAATCAGTCACCTCTTAAATTGATGAAGGTTGTAGTACCATCGATGAGACCTTCACCATTCTCCAAGCACCCACTAACATATTCTAGGCTATAAGTTTGCACAATCATCGACTTCTCGCATGCATATTCACAAAGGTGAGTGCTCTCAAAGAATTCACATCATTTGAAAGACAAATTTTCTTGCATTGCCATTATTTCATGGCATCTTTACTTTACCCTCCATGGCCTGCAAATGGTCTATTTAAGTTGAATGGGTGTAGATCTTTTATCCTAGTTCTCTTGTAATTGATTGCAAGATGTGTCTTTCCTCTCGGGTAGTTTTTTATCCACCTTTCTTTGGTGATGTTTGTGCCTACAAATTAATAGACATCTTCCTACCCAATCAATGGGGTGAGTTTCTTGAGTCTGGAGAATTTTTCTTTATCATTTTGTGTATAATTTTTACAATTCATTGTGCTAGGGTTGAGTTGGCAATAAGATGTGTCATAGGTGAAAATATCGTAGATGTTTTCCTTCATCTTTTGTATCCTACCAAGGTCACCAATATTTTCTTGTCCAATTCTATGGACCTTCTCCAGTCATATAGCCATGTGGTTGACCTATCTGTTAATTATGTTGATGACTTGTTTCTTGGAAATACCCTCAGTGCTACCATCCAAGAATACGACCTCCATTCAAGGAAAGCTTTAGTAGGGGGCTTGTTTTGCATAAAGGACCTAGTTAAAAATTTAGGGTTTCTATGTGTATACTCAACTTTGAAATCATCCCTCCTTGCCAAGGATGACGAAGAACATGATAAAGCCCTCTCTACCCACAATTTGGAGCTACGAGGACGATTATGTAACATGGTGACTGAAAGTTACTAAGCCCTTATCTTGTTAGTCACCCACTAGAAGCATGCTCTAGTCTACCTATATCACCTCTTATAAGATACTCAAGAAAATGAAGAGATTGCAGAAGACCAAGATTCTAATGGTGAAGTTGTAGGGGATCCGACTGAAGTTGTAGAGGAACCAACAAAACCTACAAGGGAGTCGACTCCCATTTTTGTTGTGGCCATGGAGATTGTGGACTGACCGTGCATTGTTCTCATTTTTTGTTTTCAAAATCATATATGCAAATGCTTATTTCCACATGGCATGTGACTCAATTTTTTTGAGAAATGATAATGTATATTTTGCTTGGTTAGGAAATGCTATTGTAGTCACGTCGACACAACAATGTTAAATATTATGTTCTATAATTATGTATTCTCTATTTGTATCTACATAAGGGATGCCTCCCTACCCTTTGAACATAATGCATAAGCAAACATAATTTGGTGCTTGGATAGATAACTCAATCTAGCTATCTAAATAATATGTAATTAGTTCGAGGTACTTGCAAATCACTCCTCAACATATGCTAGTTTTCATCCCTGTGTTTGTTCTTAGAATGCAAAGGGTGAACCGCCGCCATCTAATCAAACATAAATATCAAGGAATTTAGGTTTTGTTTAGGAGGGTGATCATATGGTCTGAGATATGGGCTACTCTGATAAATCTTGTAAAATTTCAAGTAATACTATTCATGTACCAAATTATACTATATGAAAAGCTTTATAATTTCACAAAATTTTATCAAAATAAGTTCAGGCTTATGACCTTTTACCTAAAAAAAATAGATTACTTATTTTTAAAAATAAACCCAACCTTGACATTTTTCTTTCTCATTCCACATTGCAAAATGCAATATTGGTTATCTGGTGGAGACAGTGATTGTAGCTAAGAGGATTAGAGCACATGGCTACAAACCGTTGTGTTAGGGGTTCAAATCCCTCCTCGCCCACAACAGTCCACTATAGAGAGACTACAAGTATCTATAGTAGTTCTATAAAATAAAATCATAAAATTACTATGACTGCTCTCGAACTAGTAAGAGAATTGCATATACCAATAGCTAAACTTGTGGTGAAGCTTTGAAAATTTACTATAAGAGTTCGTACACGGTGTATACTACTATTTTTCATATGTTTAATATTATATATATATATATATATATATATATATATATATTAGTTATTTGTGTATGACCTTCTATAACTCTTTCTCGTTAATTTCAGGCGTATTGGTAAGAATCAAAGGCTCTTACTTATTCATTAAGACACTTGATTATTCAAATTAGGGTAGTCCATTCATGAATTACAATTTCAAGTGTTATTATATTTGCTATATTTCATGCTTTAAAAAGAAAGGGTTAGTTGCTATAGGGTAACTAGTAAGTCGGGGATACATAGGTCTTTGTTGCACTTTCGACAAAGTGCAATATACTTAGTGCAATGACAGATATGCAACACCACATTGATCTATCATTATGCATTTTGAATGGAGCAGGGGAGGTAATGGATAAGATTGTGGTGGTGATTGAATTTCATCTCCCTTTGTCCTTGAGAAACAAAGAAGGGATTGCTATCATAACCTATTATGCTATAATATAGCATAGAATAGGCACAAGAAGGTTGATGTGTTTTAAAAAAACCTTTGTATTGAATTTTTTCAATCGTTGATGCGCTTGTTATAGGTTGTTTCATTTCAAAGATATATAGAGACTCCAAACCTTTGTTATTCCTCAGTAACTCAATGGTAGAGTGTTCAACTATTAATTGATTGGTCGTAGGTTCAAATCTTATTTGAGGAGAGATCTTTCTTTAAGAACTCTTTTTATGAACAAATACCGATTTATTATTCCAAATTATGAATAACATATTGTCGATTAATAAAGATTGAACCATAAAAAGAGTAAAAAATTTGTTCAATTTCTAGAGCAAAATTGGAGTAACCCTCTATTTGCTCCAACACATTTTTTTGAAACTATTTTGAATTTCATTGATAATTTTATCCTAGTAATGTATTAAACATCCCCATGTAGATTGTGAATAATTTAAAGATGAATTGTTAATTTTATATTAGAAATGTGGTGTTCGGAACCTTAGAACCAAAATGGTATCCTTTGAATTTTGATTTTGAAATTTTAAGAATTTTATGAATTTTTGAGTTATTTTAATGGAGTCTAGGCAATTGATGAAAATGTGAAAATGAGGAAATTTGGAAATTTTGGAAAATTATGATGAATTTTATTGTGAAATTAAATGTATATGTCATAATTTGAATATTTGGATCCATTTGGATTGTGTTGAATGTGGTTATTGAAAATTGAGAAAATTACACTTGCAATGTGAAAATTGTGAAAAATGAGTAAATTTGTATTGCTTGATTTTAATTCCACATTTGTTTGTGAATGTGATAAACTTAGGATATAGGTACTATAGTGGGTTAAGGGAGTGGCTCCCTTGTCCTCAACCCAAAGTGGCTTTTAGGCTTGATCCTTAGTGAGGAGTCATTTAATAAAATGAAATTTAATGAAAGCATGTGTAATAAACTAATCAAGACAATAGATGCCCCTCACATACCTTGAGCACTCATAAAGGCTAAGGATTGTGATTTAGAAAGGCATGCCTACTTGTGAAGTGTTGGACTTATATGACCAAGTATTCTCATTGTACGAGAGGATACTAGGTTCTCTATGATGTCATCCCTTTGTGCTCACATGATGAGACTCCCTAACTAACACTCTAGCGTCTAGTCCTGGTATAGCTTGAGTAGCACTCAAGACATGTAGCATTCCTTTTCATTTTGGTGTTTAATCCATGTTATTTTATAATGTGTATTCTTCATGGTTAGTGTGAGTGCAAGCCTTTGTCCCCATGTCCATCCCATGATTGTGTGTGTTTGGGTTGTGTGATTATCTCCATAGCACGATGAGGTAGACCTATAAGTTCCACATGGTTGGGTGGCATGGAAGCCACCGGGTCTATACCAGAGGCCTTGGCATCAGAGTTGACATTAGACTCTCTACTCATCTTTCCTTTCATACTTTCTAGTTATTTCAAGTCATGCAGATGTATAATAAAAGGACATTTGAGTCCCATGCCATGTCAAGCTATAAATAGTTTATTAGACCTCTTTCATGAGGTATTTGTAATCAAATGTAAATGAAAATGATTAGTGTAGTTTGTGTGTCCCTCTACTAATGTTGATCACCAAGAACTTGCATATTTCTTTCCACCTTGAATGTCGCAAAAATAGTTAAAATGAATGTGGGAATCTTCTTTTGGGTTTAAAATAAATATAGTAGTGTTAGAGTCATATTGGACGGTGTTGTAGATCCATCATGTCATTATATTAAATTTTAGTGTCAATCTTTTTCATGTTGTGAAGTATTTGAGTTCATTTGAGGCCTTTTGGAATGTCTTGTAACTGCTTATAAATGTGAACAGGTGTAAATATTGTCTATTCTTGCATGTCCTTGCTCGGGTAGGAGTTTAGGACATTGGTGAGGTCACTACACACCTCCTCGTCCTATCTTTTCATGCATTGGTAGTGTCTAGTGCCCTAGGGAGTCATTTTTATTCCTTCTTCCCACAATCCTTCTCTTGGTGTTTTTGTGTTTCAAAGGCATTATTAACACTTCTAACTTAGTCCATTTCATTTGTCGTTTCTTAGAGGTCAATCATTACTTTTAGATTTCTTATTGGCCAAGATGTTTGTTTGTTGGAAGGACTAAAGTGTGTAAGATTGTCAACTAGGCATTTTTAAGACAACAATGTGTTCGAAGGACCTAGTGTCCCAGATAGTCCTCGTGGGGTGCTATTGTCCTCACACTTTCGACATCATTCATTTTGAGCACTGGATGAGGAAACCTTTTACACAAAAGTCATTTGTTCGGTCCTAGAGAGTCTAGGGAACCTTTGAGGTGGTCCATTTGTGTATTCAAAAAAAAAATATGACATCATTTGCATGCCTTCATTCAAAGTTAGTCGATTGTCACACCTAGGATAAAGGAGATGGTTGAGATGACCTTGTGATGTATTCTAAAGTCTTGTGAAGTATTGTAAGGGTCAAAACCCCTCTTTGATCATCCTTATAGTGTTCCAAGCCTTCCTCCATAATTGGCCAATATTTCAAAACCTAAGTCTTCTGCTTGTGCATCATCAAGTTGTGATAGAGTGTCATATGTTTGTAGCTTAACCGGGTGAGTGACTAAAAGTTGTTAATGCTTAATCTAATTGTTTCAAAAAAGTTATTCCATGTTTTCTTGGCCCATGTCCTCGAGGGTTCCTTTGGCGAGGCATTACAATTTACATCAATATTCGTACACTCATCATTTCCTCCTTATTATTACAACCTTAATTACACATATTTTTGGATACATTTTCCCTTGCCTCAAAATGATCCTTTAACCTAAGGTTCATTTTTGCAATACTTGAGATGACCTAAAGACATGTGCGAATGAACCTTTGATCAAATCTTTAAATCGAAATTCAAAAATTTGCATGCCTTTCTACTAACCACTATGAGCCAACATGGTACACATTTTTGTAACATGTTGCTATATTCTGGTTTTAAATAGATTTAATATGCAATTATAAGGTGGAACCATCATAACACTCTTTCATTTCTAGGGACACAAAAATAAATGCACCCATATAGGTCATCCACATGTTGTTGAATGTCATCTTTGATATTATTTAGCATTATTAATTTGGCTTCCTTGTCCCAGGAGAACATAATTACACATGTAGTCAACAATCTCTTCAAAGGTGTTTGTATATATTGCCTCAACACGTTTATATTTTAAGAAGGTGAATTCAAACATACTTTTTAGTTGCACATTTTATTAGAACATTTTGATGTGCTACAATTCAAATTCACGTGACATGTTAAGGCAATGACACTTAGGTTTGGACTCGAGGGGATCAAGGTTGAATCAAAAAAATTTCTAAGACTATTTAGACATCAAGACATTCATTAGACCAAGAGTATTAATTTTTGGACAATGACAAATTGATCTAACATGACATCAACATTTTCATATCATTGATTCTAAAACTAAACCCTTTTATTTGCTTTATTCAATTTCTAAATATCTTTATAAGTATTTGCCAACATCTATTATCCAGATTAATTTATACTTCTACATATAATTAATCAATTAACTTAAATAAACTTATTTATAAATATTTTTACCATTACAGTATTTAACAATTTACCTTTGAGGTTTTTAACAATGTAAATTTTTTCATTATAGGGTATAATTTTTATTTTTTTTGGGCAAAAGTGGCAAGCCACTGATATATATATTAATAAGAAAACTGATTCAAGAGCTCAATAGGGAAAGAATCAGGAAGAAAACCCTATATCCTTGCTCAAATACAATAAACAAAGAAGAAAAGAGGCTATAAGAAGAAGCCTCCCGAAGATCCAGAGAGATAGATAGAACCTGCCCATAGAACAAGCCTCTTAGAGGCTAAATTTAGAGTAGCGGGTCGGGACAAAGCCAGAAGAAACCTTAAAAAATGACCCCCACAACTGGTTATCATGAAGACTTGGAAAGCGGAACTCTGGTTGTCGGAACACTGTAGAGCTACCACGACCGGTTACCGGTTGTGATATACCGAAACTTTGATACCGATATGTTGTCCTCTTGACTAGTTCATAAAAAAGCCTCCATTACTAGTACTAGCCGACAGGCTGAGAGGATGACTCCGCTACTAGTTCTGTTGTATCAGTGGAAGTAAACGCATAAACCAACACCAGTGAACAAGGGGCAGTCAAATATTTTTGGGTCATACTGGTTGCCGTCAGATTTTCCACACATAAAAAAGGAGCATATTCTAAGTAGCAAAAATCAAAGTCAGAATTACTTTACTCGTCCATGACTGCATCCTCCTAGCCCTGAATTTCAGGGGTATCAAAAGCGAGCTGAAAGGAGGCAGTCCATCCCATGGCCTCATCCAGCATCGATGCGTTGAGGTCTAGCACTCTATCTATAACTCGTCCCCTTTCCATAGGTTGCAAAATTGGCAGACTAGGATCAACAATTTCTATTTCCAGGATCACCATGAGAGCCCCAACTTTAATTTTGACTCAGTGCACAATATGGTTGTCCAATTGTTTGCCAAATTGTTGTAGGTTGTTATTCACATGGTGGAAGTTTTTCCATTCAAGGGTGTGTTTTATTCGGTCATAAAGTACCATGTAAGCATGGTTGGTTTGAATAAAGTGTTGTGGAAAAGGCCCCCAAGGAGAGCCGACCCCTGCCATAGATTATAGTTTACCAGGGCTTCATGGAATGAGGCCGGTGCAAGCACATCTTGTCTTACCAACTTAAAGAACACTAGTTCAAGCAGAGGAATAGATTGCAAGAGATCCAGAGCATTGGAAAGAAAAGAACCAAGGATTTGATAGGGATAAAGAATTCTTTTGGCTTGAGGGGACAAAATCTCCTCACCAATGAAGTCTTTGACAACTCTTCTCAATTGTGGATTGTGCAGAAGAAAAAGTTGGTCGAGGTCCCTGTCATTGATGTGTCTATGAAAAGTCGTCGAAGGTTCTGAAATTCGCACTAAAACCCGATCATTCCATGGCATATACTCCCAATGCATTTGCCTACACCGTACGCAAGAGTCGTTCTCCATATTGTAGAGCACTGAGATACTTCAAAAATTAAAAAACTTAAAAAAATTCCGCCGAGAACTGTGTATATAAAAGCAGGTTGGTTTCCATTTATAAACAAAATTAACATCTCGAAGTGCAATAAATGATCGGGCTTTAAAATCAAGTTTGCGATTTCTTGTATTAATTTGTGACCGTAATGCAGTTGAGAGGATTTGTGAGAGGCCTAAGTCTATTTTGCCCCGTGTGAAGCGACATTATGAAAATCCCAAAGTACTTCAAACTAAACTTTCATTCATACCATCTACAAACTACATTTAAATGCATAAATGCTAGTGTCCTGTCAGTCTTCATGTTCGCAGGCCCCGGTTAAATGCCTACGTGTGAGAACTTATTAAGAAGTAATTTGTGATTAGAGTGTTGTATGTTTCTTTTGTACCAATTCAAGCAATTTGGGAAAAGAAGACACTTTAGTGGGAATTGCAACCTACTCAATTGAAATGCCATCGCAACCCATATTTGCTAACATGTCAGCAACAGAGTTGCCCTCTCTTAATGTGTGGCTGACAATGTAATCCAAAAAAGTGTCGAGAAGATCCAAGGTATGCTTCAAAATATACGATAGATGCCAAGTCTTAGATCCTTTTGAGGTAATTGAATTGATAATAACTAATGAATCCCCTTCTATATGTATATTGGAGAAGCCACACTTCCTTACTAACACCAAGCCAGCTAGTAAAGCATTTGCCCCCGCCAAGTTATTTGTACCCAGAGGGATTGGTGAAGCTTGGAAAGCACACATTTTGCCAAATTGATCTCAAATGCAAACTCCAATTCCTGACTTCCCTTGGTTTCCATAAGAAGAGCCATCGAAGTTGATCTTAAAGAAATTAGGTGCTAGGGGTACCCATTTTATGGAAGACCTATCTCTCACATGAGCTAAGGACCAGTTCAGGGGGATCCCTATTGGCAAAATAATACCATTCTATGATTTTGCAATTACCTTATCCCACTGGGTAAATGACTGGATGTCCATGGAATTAGTGAGAGAAGAATTTATGATTTCTGCAATTGAATTTTCCAACTTGATCAAAACTTGATCCAGAGAAGGATTTTTTTTTGAAAAATTCTTTTGTTCCTCTCCCACCAAATGGCCCAAATTATGTGATCAGGAGCACATTTCCAAATGCCCGAGAGGGTTGATGTAAAAAATAAAAGAGGCCAAGAGTTAAACATATCCCACAATGATTTCGAAAAGGGCATCATAACTTGGAGTTTATTCATGATGAAGAACCAACATTGGGAGGCAAAGGTATAGTGTAAAAATAAATGATCAACTGTTTCTTCCTCTAAGCCACAAAATACACAATTAAAAGCTCGTGTAATGCCTAGTTTTACTAGTCTATCTACTATTAGGATTCTTTTGTTCAACATTAGCCATGCAAAACAACCTGCTTTAGGTAGAACAATGTCATTCCAACAAAATGAGTATGCCCGACTACTTACCTTACTGCTGCAACCCGGTTGTAAGGCTTTGTAGCCTTCTTTAATTGAATATTGCCCTAAATTAGAAGCTGCCCAAAATAACACATCATCTCTGTTAGACATGAGAATTGTCCTATTCAATAAAATATTTGCCAAGGAGGAAGATTGTTGGGTGGATATTGGGAGAAGAGTGGGATCTTTCCAGATTATTTTCTCTGAAAAATATTTCTACAACAGACACATAGTCACTCAATTTTGTACACCAATGAGCTATAGCTATATTCGTAGTGTCTTCCATATTATCCAATTGAGCAATAGGAGGATGCCCACACCATGAGTCTGTCCAGAAGTTAGCACTGAGACCATTATTGATTTCCCATGAAACATATTTAGATATTAGATTTCTTGAATCCATCATAAAATTCCAAATAGCAAACCCCTTTGGAGGATCTAAAATTGTCAACACTCTTGATGGTTTAGTGTTGTCCAAATATTTAGCTTGCATAATCTGGCACCATTTGGAAATAGGATTAGTGTACATTTTCCAGATCAGTTTCCCTCCAAAAGCCTTGTTGCGATGCTTCAGATTATGAAGCCCAACTCCCCCTTGGGATTTTTGACATGACATATTTTCCAGAGAGGCTAAGGGGATTTTCCTTTCATTTGTCATATTACAATTCCATAGAAAATCTGTTTCTGCAATTGTTGAATGACGGATGAGGGAGCTTTGAGAACAAACATGTAATGGTTCAGTATTGCTGTTAACATTGACTTGATAAGAAGGATTCTACTTGATAGTGAAAGCCAACTTACTTTCCAAGCTGAAATTCGTGCCTTGATTCTACCAATAATAACAGACCAATAAGAAGGTTTGTTTGTTCCCATAAAAAAGGGGATGCCAAGGTAAGAAGATGGCAATTGATCCATTGAGAAGCCCAAAGTCTTGGATATTCTTAGTGACAAGATTGAAGGTGTGTTGAAAATGAAAATCTTAGACTTAGCAGCATTAATTTTCTGGCCATAAGCAGAAGAATAGATTTCCAATGTTTGCTTGATGATCCTGGCTTCTTTTAGAGAAGCCTTACCAAATAACAATGTATCATCAGCAAAAAGAGAGTGAGTTACTATTATTGAAGTACCTGGAAGAGTGACACCAAGCCAAAGCCCTTTTGAGGATTGAAAATTGATGTATCTGCTAAAGGCATATGCCATGAGAATGAAGAGAAAGGGTGATAAAGGGTCGCCTTGTCTTATTCCCTGTGTACCTTGAAAAAACCCCGAGGGATGTCCATTTATTAGAATAGAAAAATGTGCACCTGAGACACAAGTTTTGATCCATTTGCACCATTTGTCTGAGAAGCCAAATCTTGATAATACTTTAAAAAGAAAATCCCACTTAACCTAGTTGTATGCTTTCATCATATCAAGTTTGACAACAAAATTTACTTGTTGGTTTTCATGGATATAGTGTAAAACCTCATGTGCTACTAGGGCTCCTTCCATAGTCTCCCTACCGGGGACAAAACCCCCTTGTTCTTGCGAGATGATCTTGGTTATGAGATAATGCATTCTAAGGTAAATGGCCTTAGTTACGATCTTGTATATTGTGTTACAAAGAGAAATAGGTTTGAATTCTGCGAATGTTGATGGAGAAGGTGTTTTTGGGATGAGAACAATATTTGTTGCATTAAAATTTTTTAACATTTCTCCCCTTTTCCTGGATTCTTCCATTACCACTAAGAGGTCAAAACCAATCACATCCCAACACTTTTGGAAAAAGAGGGCGGTGAACCCATCCAGACCTGGGGCTTTATCTGGGGAAAGGGAGAATACCACTTTGTGAACTTCCTCCAGAGTGAAAGGGGCCAGTAGGACTCTGTTATCCTGGTCCGAGATCAGAGGAGGGATAGATTGCAGTAGAAGCTCAACATTATCCTTCCAAAAAGGATCTAAATTAGAAGGTGGGGGGGATAAAAGATTCTTGAAAAACTTTACTCCTTCATCTTGAATGTCTGCTAAATTTTTAATCAATACCCCTGGGTCCGCATGCTTGATTGAGAATATAACATTAGATGCTTTTCTTTGTTTTGTGGATGCATGAAAGAATTTTGTGTTCTTATCTCCCTGCTTCAGCCAAAGCTCTTTTGATTTCCGTCTTCAATATTCTTCTTCTCTCTTACAAGCTTCTTCCCACTCACTTTGAAGACCCTTCTGTGTAGAATGCAGGAGCTAATCCAATCCCTTGGAAATTATGTTTTGGTTAACTTCTTCCAGTTGTTGTGCAATGTTTTTTTTTTGAGCAAAAATATTCTTAAAGATCTTTCTATTCCATTCCTTAGCCTGAACCTTAATAAACTGAAGTTTCTTAAAAAAATGGAACATCTTTGTTCCACTACATGTAGGGGTAGATACCCACCATTGTCTTAATAAAGCCTGAAAGTGTGGATGTGTAAACCACATGCGCTCAAACTTGAAAGAAGAACCAAAACACGACATAGGGTTCTGTTTTTGCCATTCAAGGACAATTTGAACTGGGAAGTGGTTTGATTCTAAAATAGGAAGAATGCCTGAATAATAACTGACCTGATTAAGGCGCCATTCCAAGGGAATGAAAAACCCATCGAGTCTCTCTGCAATCTGAAGGAAGCCTAATCTCCTATTAGTCCAAGTGAAGAGACCATTATTAGGAATCACATCCAATAAGTTGTTTTCTATGGTGAAACTTAGAAAATCCTGCATAGATCATGGGGGTGGGCAGATTCCTCCTTGTTTCTCCTTATGAGACAAGATTGCATTAAAGTCTCCTCCGATGATAAAATTACGTGCTTCTTCTTGTTGGAGTAAAAGAGTTAGTTTGTCCCATAGGTCTTTCTTTTCCTGTGTGGGGATGGGGCCATAAACATTAAATACCATAAAGGTCATGTCATAAGATACTACTTTCAACATTTGCCAATTATGATCTTGACCTAATAGGTGAACTTGAACTTTTTTAGGATTCCATAATGTAAGCAATCCTCCTGAGGCCCCAACACCTTGCATATGGGCAGATCTAAATTGTGTCCATTTAGCCACTGTTTTGTGATACATTTCCTATGATAACTTCGTTTCTTGGAGTATAAAGATGTTAGCCTTTGAAGAATCAAGGTGAGATTTGATTCTCCCTCTTTTGTCATTAGCATTAATGCCCTTGATGTTCCAAGAAATCATTTTCATTGTGAACAAGGAGTGCCTTTTGTACTCCTTGTAATTCTTTTTGATACCTTGAATTTACCATCTAAAGTACTCTGCACACCTGTCTCTATTTCTTCTTGAATCTTCACAGAGTTCGGTTTTCTACCTCTCTTTTTTGGGGTTGTAAACACTTATGATTTCAAGTTGGGGCTCTGCTCAACTAATAAGGTTTGTGCATAGTCAAAAATAAATTTCTTTATCTCAACATCTTGTGAAGGGGCTTCCATTTCTTCATGCCTAATTTCCAAGGGAAGTTCCTCTTTATCTGAGAGGTCAATAATTGAACAACAACACCTTGCCTTTCATAAAGGACACATTACGTTTGTCATGCTAACACCTTCCTCCTCTTCAATTTCCTCAATCATAGTGGCAGCTAAAGTGGATAGGATATCATCTACTACTTCCTGAATATGACCCTCCTTATTTGAGACAACGACACCTGAAACTGATAAATTCTGCATTAAACTCTGAATATCAATCAGGGTTTCGTTAAACATTGGGTCCTGAACTATAACTTCTCTGTCATCAGATGTTTTGTCACATAATTGGAGAATCGGTGTGGGCGTGGAGGCAAATTTATAGCTATAAAGAATCCAGCTATACATGATTAAAAAAATTGGTCAACTGATTAATCCACTGAACGTAGGATGGCTCAAAACTTAAGTCATCCTGAGGTTTAGAGGGATCATTACATGGTTGTTCAGGGTCAAAAGACAAAACTGCCTCGCGCTGGTGGGCAGTGCATAGAAGAGGGTCTAAGTAGTGATTTTTACAGACTAAAAGCTCTGAGCACTCATGACCACTACAGGAATTTGTGAAATGACCTAGTTGGTGTTGATATTTGCAGATGACCTTTGTGTTATCCAAAACAATGTCTTGATGCCATAAACCCCATTTTGATGTGATAGTTAAGTGCCTTGGTAGGGTTTTATTCGAGGAAAGAAGAAGGCAAACTCTAACATCTCTTTGGATTGTTTCAAATGGTATAAGATCATGAGAAACAAAGATTCCTAATTGGTTGGCCATGGTCTCCACAATATCCAGATCTCTGTATTCCAAAGGCAAACACGGTAAAGAGATCCAGTGGGGGTAAAATCTACATAGA
The DNA here is from genome assembly GCF_030272615.1 of Cryptomeria japonica. Taxonomy (NCBI): domain Eukaryota; kingdom Viridiplantae; phylum Streptophyta; class Pinopsida; order Cupressales; family Cupressaceae; genus Cryptomeria; species Cryptomeria japonica. Next base: position 493,466,527 of record NC_081412.1, on the reverse strand, counting down.
TTAGGATCTGGTTTAAAATTTGGAATCCAAGACAAGGTAAAAAGACCAGCCCCTTGACAAAACCAGCCTTTGTTTTTATGGACTGCATCTCTATCTTCAGATGAAGAAAACAGAGCAATAAAAAACCCCGAATGGATGTCAATGAAGAAAATGTCATGAAGACCAGACCAGTGAGTATTTGCCCATGAAAGCAAAGTTTGAAGAGGGATTGAAGAACTAAACTTACCGATGAGAGCCAATTTTCAGAGAAAGGAGACCGACTGGGAGAGAACGTGGTCAGGAAAGGTTACCTTGATAGTGGAAGCATTCTCTACCGGAGCCCGAGTCGAAATGGGAAAAGAGGAGTCTGCCTCTTTGAGATTTACCTGTTTTCTTTTCCACGCAAAGTGCGCTGGTTTTGACTTGAGGGGGTCTCCATGGTCACCTTGTTGATCTGCTCCATTTTCCCCTTCGGCGATACAATCCTTGAGAAAAGACTGTTGAGATACAGATGAAGATGCTTTACACATGTCAAAAATCGGTTGTTTCTCTTGACGTTTTGATCGAAACGCAGTCGAAAGTGGAAGCTTTTTGGCAAGATTTTGAATTTTTTTTTCCCGCCCAAATGAATTTTGAAATGATGGGCCATGGTTAAAAGAATTTTGTTTTTCCTACCCGAATGGTTTTTGAAAAGGTGGGCGGAGGCCTGGGTGTCCTCTGGAGTCCTTACGAGCCCCTTGGTTGTGAGAAGCTCCCCGGACGAAGATGTTGGAGTTCAAATAATTCTGCAGATTTCTTTTTACTTTGTGGGGTTGAAAATGAAATGAATAGGCCGGTTGAGCAAGAGGACGATTGAAAAAAGTGTCGGGGCTATCTGATTGGTCTTGTAGACATGCAAAATGATTCAACCATCGGTTCCCTGAAGGTAGGTCTGAAACCAGTTTGATAAAAGGTTTGTCCCTGAAGATTTTGGTGAAGGGATTGATATCAAAGTTTGAATATTGGCCGGATCGAGGGGCATCCTTAGTTTGTCCTAGATTAGTCTGATGAGGGTCACTGTAACCTTGCCGCCATCTTCTGTTTCCTGCAGCCTTGCTTTGAACCTTGCTACACCCTACCGCCCTACACTGGCATCTTGCCGCCATCTTCCATTCCCTGGAACCCTGTTTTGAAACCCTAAAACATGCGATCCTCCTCCCATTTTTAGTCTCGTGTTTGATCATTATAGGGTATAATTAATAACAAACATTTATCATTTTTTAACATTAACTAATACTAAAAAATACTTATATGACTACTAGCTCAAATTTGTAACCTATTCATGAGACCATAGGCTGCGTAAAATTCTTTTTTCTCACTAAAAAAAAATTAGGTAACCGCTTCCATAAGACCATAGCCTTAAGAGTCGAGAACACTGGGAAAAGGCAGACAAGGTACAAGCAGATACATTTTTTTTGGGAAGCGAGGGATTTGGATTTGTATTTGTTTCTCTTCTTCAGTGTTGTATTGTTTTCGTGAGAGAGCAATACAACACCTCAGCCAAATCCTCCTAACGATTTTTCGATCACAAAAATGGCCGCGGTAAATGGTGAAGTTAAAGCAGAGGCAGTAGTGCGCGAAGTGCTGGGACGCAGAGCTGAGGAAGTGGATACCACCATCATTGAATACATCATAAATGTTCTCCAAGATGAAACCTTCGACTTCGGTCTCAAAGGAGAGGGCGCCTTCGATGCGGTGGGCGATCTCCTTGTGGATTCAGGATGTGTCGAAGATGAGCCAGAGGCTCGCTTGGTACTTAAATTTATCTTTTGTAATTTTTTAATTTTTCAATTTTGGGTCAGGTTATAGTTAAACTCAATATAGAACGAAATAAGCTTGGAAAACGTTCTTATGATCCATAAACCTACGCATTGAAATCGTAGCAGCGTTATTTGAAATGGGTATTTGAACCCGGATTACACTCTTACAACTGTCTTCTCTATTATCGTTAGATTTCAAAATGTTGGACATAAATAATGAAGCACATAGGAAGCAATACATGCAGAAGAATGGAAGAGTTAGGGGACTTATCGATGGTTTGTAATGTACAATAGTTATTGACTGTTTTGCAAATGCCGAAGCAAGCTAATCTGGCTCAATTGTGGGGAAACTCAGCGAATAAGCGTGCATAAGCCAGAATGTTGCTGGATAGCAAGTTGAGCAAGCGAAATCGTTGGGCAACTTAGTGGCTAAGTGAGTATATGCCAGAATAGTTCCAGGGTGGGTTGTCTCTTGGGAACTACAAGGGCTTTAATCTGTGAACACCATTTAGATATAATAAATGCCAAGGAGACTATTAGAGCTCATTAGAGATATATCTTGTGAATCGCTGCTTATGAAAAATAGGTCATGAAGATTGGCAAAATATATTTTTTTGATTTATTAGTTGAGGGATTCTATTGGCCCCAACCTTTAGAGAAAGTTGAATCTAATATAAAAAGAGCATTACAAAAACAACCATAGCAGTCATACACGGGAGAGTAATAAAAACCCATATAAAGCTAAATAAAGCTAAATAAAAGAAGGATAACAGAGAAAATCCAGTTGAACTGGAGATATACTCTGCTTCACGAAGACAAACCCGATAGAAACCTAGACTTAAAACACACGATACCAATGCTCTCAGTAAACACCCCAGTGATTCATGTGAGAGCTGCCTTCATCTCCTCAGCTCACCACTTCCTACACATGGATCCTACTCTGTATTTTACCAACCTCTGCCTGCGGTGCTTGATCGGCCACATCTAGGGATGGAAGCTGCACCCTATGATTCAACTTCCTTCTTTGCTGCATATGATGGATGTGAGTACCACAAAAAGTTGGCATAGGGAAGTCACGAGAAACCTCTAGGTGACCCTTAGTGTGGATCACCGCGAGGCCTTCTAAGACTTTCTCTATCCCACGATAGGCTTTGACTAGGTGTAATATTGGGAGAGCCATGACTGGGTTCAAGGATCTTCATCTCTACCAGCAAATCATGGCAGATTTGGAGATGGAACCTCTTTAGCCTTTACCTTGTTAGCTTCAAAGCTTGCCTTCACCAGCACTGCCTCCACATGTAAGAACAAACACAAGAGCCAAAGCCACAAAGCCTTGCACTGGGGACCACTTTTGCCAAATTCATAACAAAGTCTGCTTGAATTGTTGCCTTTGACCTTGGACCCTCTGTTAATCCTATGTGCTGCTCTCCCAAGATGCCTTTGATGAACCCTAAGGCTGCAAGATGTTGCAGGCAAAAATTGCTTTTACTCATTGATTCACCGTGTAGCCTTTCCACAAAGGATCTCATTTTTTTCCGAGAATTTTTTCTATGAGCAATGGCAGCAAGAATTAGATTTACTAACCAAAACCATGACTTCTTAGTTGCTCCTAGATGCTAAATCTCAATCAAGTGCCAGACCTATTGTGCAATAAAAAGCTACTATTGGATGCTTAATTATTCGCTTTCTACCATGTACAAACTCATATGAGCTATTCAAGTGATAAAACCATGTGAACCAAATTAATGGCAAGCTTTAAGCAACAAACTTAATAAATGCCTAAAATCAAATGTTTCTGACATTTCAAAATTTGGACCCAACAAGCAGTTTGGCACATAAAATTAAAAATTAGGGAGGGAGAAAATTTTAAATTTTTCCTAGTTTACCCCAAGTGGATGGGTGATTGCCCATACATAATAGTGATTGAATCCTGATCTATGTCGTAATTAGCCAAATAATCTGCTACAAAGTTAGAGCGTGTGACAATGAGGGAAGATGATCTCCTTGATGTGTGTACTAATTAAACATGTTGATGTTGCAGCTAGGTAGGATCCCTTCTAGGGCCACCTAGCATCTTTTGATGGCTAATTGCCTTGTCGGCCTTAGCCATAACTATTTGGCAAAATTCAATTATTTAATATCTACTTTAGGACTGACCCTAATTGGGCGATGTAACTTGTGGTCCTATATTGAATGTAACTTGTAACTTGTGAATAGGGCAGGCCCTATCTTATGTATCTTGTAATTTTAACTCTATGTTTTGGCGCCAAGTTGAAAGGGCCGACCTAGGGTGAATTGGGAGGCTGAGTCACATATATATACAAAGGCTTAGTCATTGTATCTACACACACTTAGCGAATACACTCTTCCTTCAGCAGCAGTGATCAGTGAATTATATTCCTATCAGTAGCAACCTTCTCCTAAGGTCAGCGAACATCATTCCAAGGTCAGCGAAGATATACTTAAGGACAGCGAAGATACTGTCAAGAACAGCGAAGTCATCCCTAATGACAGCGACTTCATTCTAGGGTCAGCGAACTTGAAAGACAGCGAATATTCTCCTTGATTTGCAAGTTGTGTTCCAGATAAGTTCTTATTGTGTTATGCTACTGTGCTTATCCTGCTGTTCTGGATACTTCAAGTGTTGAAGTACAGTTGTAAAGTCTCATACTGATTTGTCTAATAAAGATCTGGATTTAGTTGCTGGGTTTTTCATCTCCAAGTGGGAGGTTTTCCCAGGGTATTTTGGTGTTCTTTGTGTTCAATGATTTGATTCTTTGATTTTGCTATCTATATTTATCAGTCTGATCCTAAAATTAACATGGTATTAGAGCTAAGGTTGACTCAGTTGTGATCAGATTGTGTGATAGCAACGCTCCTACTATTAATGCATGATAGCTTCGGTAAGATAAATGATTGAATGAGAGATAAATGAAGTCTCTCATTCAATCATTTATCCTATCGATAAATTATGATGCAAACTTCAAGCTATTAATCCTTCATTTGATGACCATTCTTCATTCATATACGTTCAACTACTTAGTTTGATCAATGCTTGACTATCGATAATCATCCTATAGCATACCGATTAATTTCGGTTTATATTCTAACGTATGAATCCCGATTAATATCGGTTTGTCTTATTAACTGTGATCACCGATTATTAATTGGGCTAACCAATGTATTCCAATTTATATCGGTTAATATATTTAACAGTAAACAAAGATGATTATCGAATTAACTAAACACCGATTGGTATCGGGTGGCAATTTAAATATGCACTGATTGATATCGGGTTAACATACACCAATTGGTATCGGGTGGCAAGGTAAATACACATCGATGGTTATCGGGATGTTAAGATAAGTATACACCGATCGGTATTGGTTTGTTAATATACACCGATTGTAATTACTGCGATAAGCCAAGGGGCACGATCAAGTAATGTCTTGATCGGTCATGTCTAAAGACATGACCGGTCAAGGCATTGCTTGATCGTACCCAGCTTGCATATACATATCAATTGGCATTTGTGTGAAGGATATCGGAATCAATAAATGCTCCTCTCACCTGCCATAGAAAAGAAGATAGTCAGATTTATCAAATAAATAGATAATACATAGATCAAGTAAAGATAAACTAGAATATAAGTTGCATATTGAATTGAGAATTGAACATCATTTACATGGTATTAGAGCTATAGTTAAATCGAACCTGAGGCTGTTCAATTTTGTGGAAAATTCAAAACAAGCATATATTCAACATCACAATTCTTCTAATGGCTAGCGCTATCAGATTTGAAGATAGACTCGGAGGAGGTGATTACTTCTCAGCATGGAAGTTCAAAATTCAGATGATTCTAAAAGAAAATAAAGTCGAATCATTTGTAAAAACTGAAAATGCAGACTCTGAGACTGAACCTGACAAAACAACCTGGAGAGAGGGAAATGAAAAGGCCATCAAAATCATAGTTGATGGGTTGAGAAATAATATTATGCCCATCATAAGGAAACATGAAATGGCCTACAACATGTTCAAAGCACTTGAAGATGCATTTGAGATATCTAATGCTAGTAGAACCTTGGCTTTAAAGAGAGAAATAAATCACATAGCCATGATCAAAGGAGAATCAGTCAATGCCTACTTCATGCGAATATCAACCCTAAGGGATGAACTGGCAACTCTTGGATATGAGATCCAAAGCAAAGAACTAACATTCATTGCTCTAGATGGGTTGCCTAGCATATGGGAAACATTCGTCCAAGGCATCAGTGCGAGGGATGAATTTCCAAAATTCGATAGGCTAAAGGCTGACTTTCTCCAAGAGGAATCAAGGCAAAATAAGAAAGGGATCAAGCAAAAGAATATAGATGAAGATCTCCAAGTTTTAAATACAAACTCAAACAAGAAAAGCAAGCAGAAGTAATTTAGAAAGAGAAAAGGTCGTCACAGCAAGAACACCTTCAAGAAGGACCTTTCACAGATTCAATGTTACAGATGTGACAAATTTGGGCGCTATGTTGCCAAATGTCAAGAAAGAGCCAAACAACAAGCCACATTTGCCAAAATAGGAAAATCTAAAAGGGAAGAAGACCTCGAGAAGTATGTACTCTATTTAGCACTCACAAACCAAGCATCAAACAAAGTTAACTCTTGGGTGATCGATAGTGGCTCATCCGGACACATTACAGGATTCAGAGAAGTGCTAGACTCCATGAAAGAGGAGAATGATGAGGAAGTAACTATTGGAGATGACTCCACACATCCAGTCAGAGGAGTTGGAACCTGCACCATCAAACTAAAGTCAGGTGTATCATTACAACTTAAAGGAGTACTATATGTCCCAGGCATCAAGAGAAACCTAGTCTCAATATCAGCACTGGAGGACAATGGATATAGAGTGGCCTTCATGGACAACAGAGTGTTGGCTTGGCCAAAGAATTCATCCATCAAGAAAGCTAAAACTATTGGTCAAAGACAAGGCTACTTGTATGAGCTATGCATAGAGCTCAACCTAGCCCTAATCCATGAAACTACAGATGCTAATGAAGTTTGGCATAGAAGACTAGGTCACCTGAATTTTTTAGAGCTTTATCATTAAATGGGAAACCTTGTCACAGGCCTACCTAAGTTAAAGCAATATCATTCAGGGGCATGCAAGGGATGTGCACTAGGTGAAAATGCTAAAGGTATTTTTCAAAATAGTACTAGGAAAACAAGCGAAGTTTTAGAGTTAGTTCATTCTAATATATCTGGACCTATGTCTGTACCTTCTTTAGGGGGATGTTTGTATTATGTAATATTTGTTGACAACTACTCTAGGAAAACTTGGATCTACTCTCTGAAATGTAAAGAATCAAAAGAGATCCTTAATAGGTTTAAGGAATTTAAATCACTAATAGAAAACTACTCAGGAAATAAAATAAAAACCTTAAGAATTGACAATGGGGGGGAATACACCTTAGATTTGTTTAAAGACTTTTGTAAAAATGTTGGGATTAAGAGGGAGCTTACTATAACCCTCAACAAAATGGGGTAGCTGAGAGGAAAAATAGAGCAATTGTGGAAGCTGCCAAAGTCATGATTTTTGATCAGAATCTAAATATCAACCTTTTGGCAGAAGCAACAAGCACTGCTGTATATATACAAAATAGATGTCCTCACTCCCATCTTGAAGCTAAAACCCCTGAGGAAGTCTTTACTAAAACAAAGCCAGATATCAGCCACCTTAGAATATTTGGGTGTCCTATCTATACTCATGTACCTAAGGAGAAGAGATTAAAATTAGAACCTTCTGGAAAAAGGGGAATATTTGTAGGATATAGTGAAACCTCCAAGGCCTACAAAATCTATATACCTAGTCAGAGGAATATTGAACTGAGTAGGGATGTAATATTTGAAGAAGACTTAGCCTTCAAAAGAGCCCAAAGCTCAATAGAACCTGAAGTCTATATCCCCACCCCTAAAATAGAGGAAGACTCTGCTCTTGAGCTTCAAAGGGAGAGTCTTGAGGAAAATGTAGGTGAAACTCAAAACACACCTAGAGAGAACCTCAAGAAAAGACCACTATGGGCCACCAAAACTGTAGAAGAAGCTCAGAAGTATGCTGCTCCTTCAGGAACCTTCAGAAGAAGTATACCTAGAGCAACCTGAAGGGTTTGAGATTCATGATACATAGTCTCATGTTTGTAGACTCTAAAAAGCTCTCTATGGGCTTAAACAGGCTCCCCGGGCCTGGTATGAAGAATTGATACTTATCTCTCAAATCTAGGCTTCTCCAAGAATGATGTAGATCCTAACCTCTACTATAAGCAAAACAAAGGTGATATGCTAATATTGATTTTATATGTTGATGATTTGTTAATCACAGGAAAAGATCACCTCATAGTTCAGTGTAAGAAAGACCTTACTAAAGAATTTGATATGAAGGACTTGGGACTCCTTCATTACTTCCTAGGTTTGGAAGTATGGCAAAACTCTGATGGCATCATACTAAACCAGGATAAATATACCTTGGACATTTTGAAGAGATTTGGAATACTAAATTGCAGACCCATGACCTCTCCAAATGAAAACAAACCTTCATAAACTTAAGGAAGCAGCAGTAGTATCACAACCCTCAGATCCTACTCTATATAGGCAAATGATTAGTTCCCTGATGTATCTTGTAAATACGAGACCAGATATCTGTTATGCAGTTAATGCCTTGAGTCAGTTTATGTGTGAGCCTAAGGAGATCCACCTGATTGCAGTAAAACACATCATGAGATACTTACAAGGTACTCTAAACCTTGGTCTCAAATATGAGAAAGTTGATCTAGACCTACACGGATTTACAGACTCAGATTGGGCTGGAAATATGACTAACAGGAAAAGCACTTCAAGGTGTTGCTTCAGTTTAGGCTCAGTCATGATATCCTGGATCAGCATAAAGCAGCCTTTTGTGGCTCAGAGTTCCACCGAAGCTGAATACATTGCAGCTTCCATGGCTACCCGAGAGGCAGTATGACTTAGTAAGTTGCTTGTGAGATTTTTGGGAGAGCCTATGAAACCTACTATCATACATTGTGACAATCAGAGCTGCATAAAACTTTCAGTAAATCCAGTGTTCCATGATAGATCCAAGCATATTAAGATTCCATACCACTGTGTGCGAGATATGGTAGACATGAATGTGATCCAATTAGAATATGTCTGTATAGGAGATCAAACTGCAGATATTCTGACCAAACCTCTTTCCAGAGTGAAGGTTGATCACTTCAGAAAAGGTTTAGGTATGATAGAAAGGTAATTTGCTTTGTAATCTGTATTTACATATCAATAAGATGTTTAATGTGTAAACTTCTTTGTCATGATAGGACATTGTGGATTTTATCCCCTGGGTTCATATCCAAGAGGTGACGATCTCTTAAGATAATGAACACTTGTATGTAGACATTATAAGGTGATGATCTTATAATGTCCAAACCAGTTATCATGTTGGATCTCTGGTGTGTCATGGATGTGCCATCATTGTGTTGTGGTAAAACATTTGTATAAGATGTTGGTGCACATACCACAACTTGGATAAGATGAGAATTTAATCTTTCTCATTTGATTATCCTTAAGTATTGCGTGTTTAGGCAATACTAATATCACATGCTTAGGTGATATCCTGTCATCACAAGATTGACTTGATGGACATTTGTATCACGTGTTTAGGTGATACTTCATATCATGTGATTAGGTGATATGATTTTCTAGAGAGTCATATTGTGTAAAGAATACTAACCATCATTTGAATTGTGATGCTTGATATATTGTTTTCATTTATCTTACCTAGCTGAGAGGGAGTGTTAATGCATGATAGCTTCGGTAAGATAAATGATTGAATGAGATATAAATGAAGTCTCTCATTCAATCATTTATCCTATCGATAAATTATGATGAAAACTTCAAGCTATTAATCCTTCATTTGATGACCATTCTTCATTCTTATACGTTCAACTACTTAGTTTGATCAATGCTTGACTATCGATAATCATCCTATAGCATACCGATTAATATCGGTTTATATTCTAACATATGAATCCCGATTAATATCGGTTTGTCTTATTAATTGTGATCACTGATTATTAATCGGGCTAACCAACGTATTCCGATTTATATCAGTTAATATATTTAATAGTAAACAAAGATGATTATCGAATTAACTAAACACCGATTGGTATCGGGTGGCAATTTAAATATGCACCGATTGATATCGGGTGGCAATTTAAATATGCACCGATTGATATCGGGTGGCAATTTAAATATGCATCGATTGATATTGGGTTAACATACACCAATTGGTATCGGGTGGCAAGGTAAATACACACCGATGGTTATCAGGATGTTAAGATAAGTATACACCGATGGGTCTCGGTTTGTTAACATACACCGATTGTAATTACTGCGATAAGCCAAGGGGCACGACCAAGTAATGTCTTGATCGTACCCAGCTTGCATATACATATCAATTGGCATTTGTTTGAAGGATATCGAAATCAATAAATGCTCCTCTCACCTGCCATAGAAAAGAAGATAGTCAGATTTATCAAATAAATAGATAATACATAGATCAAGTAAAGATAAACTAGAATATAACATGCATATTGAATTGAGAATTGAACATCATTTACACCTACTACATCCTCTTCACACCATGTTCCAGCATTCAAGATGGTGTATGGTCTGAAAGTTGAGGACAAACTTGAAGGAGCCTCGAATTTCACTTTTTGGAAATTCAGAATCCTTGTCACCCTCAAAGAAAATGACCTTTTGGAGTTTGTACAAGGAGAGGAACAGTCTGTGCCTGAAGACAAAGATGAATTGCTTCAGTTCAAGAAGAATGCTGTCAAAGCCAAGAAGATTTTGATTGACTCTATGAAAGATCATCTTGTTCCTATCATCTCCAGATGTTTTCTGCCATGGATATGGTCAAGGCTTTGGAAGGCATGTATGAGATCAACAACACAAGTAGAGCACTTGCATTGATGCAGAAACTTCATCAAGTCAAGATGGCAAAGGGAGATTCGGTCATCACCTACTTCATGAAGATTTCAGAATTAAGAGATCAACTTAGCACCATTGGAGATGAAGTTGTGGACAAGGATCTTGTCATGCTTGCATTAAATGGTCTCCCTCACTCTTGGGAGCCATTTATCCAAGGCATAAGTGGGAGATCCAAATTTCCCAAGTTTGACTGCCTCTGTGTTGATGGCATTCAAGAGGAATCAAGACTGGCTGCAAGAGGAATCATCAAAAGCCCTCATGGAGAAGACAATCAGGTTCTTGCTGCCCAGTCCATCAAAAGGAAAGGAGGCTATTGGAAGAAGAACAATTTCAAGAGAAATAGAGACCAAAGGTCTGATCCAACCCTTGATTCAAAGAAAAAGAAGAAGGATCTCTCACGCATCAAGTGTTTCAGGTGTGACAAGTTCAGTCACTATGCTAGGGATTGCTTATCCCAACCAAAGCAACAAGGAGCAAACATAAATGATGTTTCAAATCAGAATGATGCTTAAGACTTCCTCTTCATCTCTGCCTTGTCAAGCAATGTTCCTACAGACAATCATACATGGCTGATTGATAGTGGAGCATCCAAACACATCACCAGCTACCGGGAGCATCTTTCAGACTTGGTGGAGAAGGAGTCCAACCTACACATGATCATTGGAGATGATCTACGATATTTTGTAAGAGGTTTTGGTACTACTTCCCTTAACTTAGATTTTGGAATTTCTCTTCACCTCAGTGATATATTGTTTGTGTCGGGGATCAAGATGAACCTTATCTCCATATCAACATTGGAAGATAATGGTTATCAAATTGCATTTTTTGAGGGAAGAGTTCTTGCTTGGCCTAAGAAGTCCAACATCAAATCAACTCGTGTCATTGGGAATCGGTATGAGAGCCTATATAAGCTTTCAACTCGTCGAGTTCAAGCTCTCATTCATGAAGCGCCCGAGTCAAGCTAGCTATGGCATAGAAGACTTGGACATTTTCATTTCCGAGCCCTTCCTACCCTAGAGAAGATGGTTAAAGGTTTGCTTAAACTTAGTCATATTCATGATGATACATGTAAAGGTTGTGCTATGGGTAAAAACACTACGAGTCCATTTTGTCAAAGTGAAAGTAGGTCTAAAGAGAAATTAGCTCTTGTGCATTCTGATTTATGTGGACTTATGTTTGTTGCTTCTCCAAGTGGATTCTTGTATTATGTAATCTTCATAGATGACTACTCTAGGAAAACATGGATTTACTATCTAAAGTCAAAAGAATTTGTCGAAGTCCTAAGTAGATTCAAAGAATTTAAGGCCTTAGCTCAGAATTTATCCAGGAAAAGAATTGAAGTTTCAAGGTCTGACAATGGAGGTGAATACACCTCGGGTAGTTTTCATGATTTTTGAATTGAGGCAGGAATGAAGAGGGAGTTTTGTGTTCCCTACAATCCTCAACGAAATGGGGTTGCAGAAAGAAAGAATAGATCTATAGTTGAGGCTGCGAAAGCTATGATTCATGATTAGGACCTGCAGACTTTTCTTTGGGCTGAAGCATCTAGAACAACAATATACATTCAGAATAGATGCCCTCACAGTGTATTGAAGTATATGACTCTAGAAGAAGCATTTTCAGGAATCAAACCTGACATCAGCCACTTGAGGATCTTTGGGAGTCTAGTATATACTCATGTACCCAAAGAGAAGAGAACCAAGTTGGGGCCTTCGGAAAAGAGAGGAATTCTTGTGGGTTATAGCGAAACCTCCAAAGCATTTAGAATCTACATTCCAGGTCAGAAGCATTCAAAAGGTCCAAAAGTTCATTTAGAATCTACATTCCAGGTCAGAAGCATTCAAAAGGTCCAAAAGTTCAAGTATGGAGATTGACTATGAAGTTCATGATAACCCTCAAAACTTGGATATTGATCATGATATTGAGATTCAGAGGGAGTCTACATAACCTGAAGAGCATGATGATCCAGTTGAGCCTATGGATCCTACTGATGGGCCTATAGATATTACCATGGGCAAGAAGAGACCCCTTTGGCAAGAAACACTGTACAAGAGGCAAAAATGTTTGCAGCTCCAAGTGGCACATTCTGAGAAGGTAGGAGACCTCAGAAGTTCTTCAACTATGTTGCATTGATGTGCAACATCATTGGGTCTGAACCTTCCAACGCTGAAGAGGCCATGAATCAACAAGCTTGGAAGAATGCTATGGATGAAGAATATCAGTCTATCATCAAGAATGATGTTTGGGATATTGTGCCTAGACCCAAAGGTAAGTCAGCTGTATCCTCCAAATGGTTGTTTAAAATTAAACATGCTGCTGATGGAAGTATTGAGAAATACAAAGCTAGGTTTGTGGCTCGGGGCTTCTCTCAAAAGGAAGGCATAGATTATGAGGAAACCTTTGCCCTTGTGGCTCGATATACTTCTATCAAGACTGTCATTGCTATTGCTGCAGCTAAGGGATGGAAGTTACATCAGATGGATGTAAAGACAACTTTACTCAATGGAGTTATTGAAGAAGAGGTTTACATAGAGCAACCTGAAGGCTTCATGATCCATGAGAGAGAGTCTCATTTATGCAGATTGAAGAAAGCATTATATGGCTTTAAGCAGGCTCCCCGCGCTTGGTATGAAAGAATTGACAAGTACTTGGTAAGCTTAGGTTTCTGTAAGAATGATGCTGATCCAAATATTTACTTCAAGGTATTCAACGGTGAGTGTTAATTCTAGTTTTATATGTTGATGATTTATTTCTGACTGGAGAAGATCATCTCATTCTTAGATTTAAGAAAGAATTGACTTCAGAATTTGAAATAAAAGATCTAGGTCTCATGGACTTCTTTCTAGGGTTAGAAGTATGGCAAAGACCTAATGAAATTATTCTAAGTCAAGGAAAATATACCATTGATATTTTGAAGAGGTTTGGTATGTTAGATTGTAAACCTATGTCTACTTTGATGGAATCTAACTTGAAGAAGTTGAGGGAATTTGCAACTAGTTCAGATCTTGTGGATCCTACTAAGTATCGACAGTTGATTGGATCCTTCATGTATCTGGTTAACACTAGACCTGACATTTGCTATGCAGTGAGTGCTCTCAGTTAGTTTATGTGTGAACCTAGACAGATTCATCTAGTTGCAGCCAAGCATATCTTGAGATACTTGCGTGGCACAGTTGGATATGGATTGAAGTACTCTTCCAACACAGTTATGAACTTGGAAGGTTATTCTAATTCTGATTGGGCAGGAAGCGTCACTGATCGTAAGAGCACTTCTGGAGTTGCTTCAGCTTGGGATCCGCTATGATTTCCTGGTGTTGCAGGAAACAATTTTCAGTGGCATTGAGTATTGCAGAAGCAGAATACATTGCAGCATGTGTGGCAGCTAGAGAATCAGTGTGGCTTCAAAAACTCCTTGTAGGATTGTTTGGAGAACCTTGGGAGCCTACAATTATCCATAGTGATAACCAAAGCTATGTGAAGCTTTCTGCCGATCTAGTATTTCATGACAAAACAAAGCATGTGGAAATCCAGTATCACTATATCAGGGATATGGTGCAAAGGAATGCTATTCAGCTGAAGTACATCAACATTGATGAGTAAACAACATATGTTCTCACCAAGCCTCTTGCTCGAGTGAAGTTTGCATACTTTCGAGATAAGCTTGGAGTTGTGGAGAATGAAGCTCTAGTTGAGAGGGAGTCTCAGCATCAGTGATACATTAAGATGTATCTTCCACCCTCTGCGAGTAGGCATGGTGGAACCACCCTCTACAAGTAGGCATGGTGGTAATGCGCTCTTCTCTGGGAGAAGTTTGAGGTGAAAGCCCTCTTCCACCCTCTACGAGTAGGCATGGTGGATCCACCCTCTGCGAGTAGGTATGGTGGATGTCATGGAAGAAATTCCATGATCTAACACTTGTGTTTATTCACCCTCTGAGAGTAGCTATGGTGAACGTCATGATGAGATGACGACATCACGTTGAGGATTCCATGATGGGCACTTGTGTTCATGGACCCACCCTCTGGGAGTAGCCATGGTGGTTGTGACTATGTGACTCAGATATTGAGAAGGTCTCCTCCCTAGCTAAGAGGGAGTGTTGATGTTGTAGCTAGGTCGGATACCTTCTAGGGCCGACCTAGCATCTTTTGATGGCTAATTGGCCTGTCGGCCTTAGCCATAACTATTTGGCAAAATTCAATTATTTAATATCTACTTTAGGACTGACCCTAATCGGGCGATGTAACTTGTGGTCCTATATTGAATGTAACTTGTAACTTGTGAATAGGGCAGGCCCTATCTTATGTATCTTGTAATATAAACCCTATGTTTTGGCGCCAAGTTGAAAGGGCCGACCTAGGGTGAATTGGGAGGTTGAGTCACATATATATACAAAGGCTTAGTCATTGTATCTACACACACTTAGCGAATACACTTTTCATTCAGCAGCAGTGATCAGCGAATTATATTCCTATCAGCAGCAACCTTCTCCTAAGGTCAGCGAACATCATTCCAAGGTCAGCGAAGATATACTTAAGGACAGCGAAGATACTGTCAAGAACAGCGAAGTCATCCCTAATGACAGTGACTTCATTCTAGGGTCAGCAAACTTGAAAGACAGCGAATATTCTCCTTGATTTGCAAGTTGTGTTCCAGATAAGTTCTTATTGTGTTATGCTACTGTGCTTACCCTGCTGTTCTGAATACTTCAAGTGTTGAAGTACAGTTGGAAAGTCTCGTACTGATTTGTCTAATAAAGATCTGGATTTAGTTGCTGGGTTTTTCACCTCCAAGAGGGAGGTTTTCCCAGGGTATTTTGGTGTTCTTTGTGTTCAATGATTTGATTCTCTGATTTTGCTATCTATATTTATCAGTCTGATCCTAAAATTAACAAAATGCGCCTCTTTTAAGTATCTCTCTAACTTCCAATTTGGACGACACCTTATTTTAGAGCATTGATGACTAGAAGTGAACCCCGTTCGCTACAAGAATTTTACTTCATTAGAGGAGGTTAACACAATCCCAGTAACCGCTCCCTCCCATTCAACCTTATTATTTGTCAATGTCCTAGAATAGAGATTGACCATGAAGAAAAGTGGGATCCTCCTTTCGAAGAGGCCTTGGGATTTACATGTGACACACCATAAAAATTCAATTAAAAATATTCCTAGTTGAATTCCTTCTCTCATCCTTTTGAAAATAAACAACCTCTCTAAAATTGTATAGAAACCATGGTGATTCGACCACAAAGAAGCATAATATCTTGGGCATTTTTTAAATATTGGAAATGAAATTTTAGAGTGGAGGGTAATATTTTTTCCTCGAGCCATTTTTTGCAATATAACGACTAAATTTTCAATTAATAATATAATATATAATTTTTATTGTGATTTAACATCTAAATTTTTTATGAATATATATCTTTTAAACAAATTTGTTGAAATAGGGCGAGTATTGAAAATAAAAAATAGCCCCTACTAAACTAGGGAGATTAGGGCCCAAACTTTTATATACAATAGCATGAGTTGTGTCTATTTTAAAGAATTGGAATTTCTAACTAGGGACAATTTTGTTTCAAGATCAAGGAAAATTTATCATGTCTGGGTGAATTAGACACTTTTAAAGAACCTAAAAATAGCCAAATATAGATAGGGATAGAAATGTTAAAAATAGACAAGTGGTGACATGTAGCCACTAAAAAAATTCTTGTTCAAATTAGCCCCCCAAATTATTCCCTCTTAACCCTTTTAATGGCTAGGTTGACATAACATTAATACAGCCGATTCCTGTTAATCCCAATTCTTCTACTCTAAATCCTTTAGATCCCAAGGATAACTTTGCTTTCCTTGTTCCTACCAAGGTGGTGTTGGTTGATAACCAGAAAATGCTCTTGTAGCAGGCCCCAAGATCCTCAACAGAGTGGAGACCCCAGGTTGGTGAAAATTCAAAATTATTGTTCCTCCAGTCAGCCCTACCCTCTCTGTTCCTAAACCTTCACAGCCTCCTATTGATATGATTGATGAATGTTTTGTGAAGTCTCATCATAGCAATAACAAAGTTAACGAGATTGATATTGAAGGCCTCTCTCAGAAAACAATGTTGAGCTCTAGAACATCTCTGATGATCCCAAGGAAGACCAAAACCCCGTTGCTATAGCTGTGACATAGGTGGATAGGGTCAATAAGCTGGAAGACAATTTTAATCTTCAGCACACTATCCAAAAGTGGGTTTCCTTCGATATGAAAATGTGAAAAGCAAACTTTAGAGTCTAGAGAATTAGCTCTATAGTAAGGATAGTAATGACAGAGCAAAATTTCAATTTGGTGAAAGGCAGTGGGACAGTGAAATAAACTAACTTAAAAATCTTCTTGCAAATCTTATCTAGAATATAACAACGCAGATTTATTTGTCCACAATAAACTTAGAAACATTTCATTTCAAAATCCAAATAAGCCACCATGATTTCACAGTTTCAGAATAGCAGATATATACATCAGTTGCAAAAGAAATATGATTACAAACACATAAATCTTAGATGGACCAGTCTCAATGTTCCTTAGGATCTGAGTACACACTTCTGCTTCAGATTCACATAAATCACTAGTCAGCTTAATTTACTCTGTCGATAGACAAAAGTAAAGTAGAAGGAACCACAGAGTCTCAAAAGGTGACTAAAAACTGTCCAGACAGAGATGTTTCTGCATTCATGCCCAGCTACAGGTTTGGTGGCGGTTCCAGTACTTGAACAGAATGCTGTGAGATTCCTCCAAATGTTCAATGCTTCTGTATTTCCTTGAAATTCTTCTTGCCTGCTCCAAATAAGTTAAGATCTTCCAGGGTTAATTTTGCTCGTGCCAATATCATGTCCCATTTATTTGGTTTTCTTTTAGTCAAACACTTAAATTAGTTTCCAAGACTTGTATTTACAACTTCAATTTGCCCATCTGTTTGTGGATGATAGGCTGAACTAAAATCAAGCTTGTGCCAAAAATGACTCATAAATTTTGTATCTCTATCCGAGAAAATGTTCTTAGGCAAACCAGCAAATCTAACTACCTCGCTTAAGAATAATGTAGCCACATGTGTAGTATCATTTGATTTCTTGCATGGAATAAAAAATGCCATTTTAAAAAATCTGTTAACTCCAACAAAGAGAGTCATTACCTTGCTGTGTTCTTTGCAGTCCTAAAACAAAATCCATGCTTGCATCTTCCCACAGTTTCTCTAGTATTGATAATGGCTGATATAAACTTGTGTTTTGACTCTTTCCAATGCATATTGACAAACTCTACTACTTTGCACCATGTTTTTCGCATCCACACTTATCCTTGGTCAGTAATAGCCCTCACACAACTGTACCAATGCTTTATCCAATTGAAGATGTCTTGGAAGACATCCAATATGTTTTTCTCTATTGAAGTTCTCCCTCGTTGAACCTTTTGGTATACATAATTGCTGTACCTTGAATAAGATATCTTTATGTATGAGATATTCTAGGCATGGAATTCTACCATTTTCAATGAGATTTTTACATGCTGCCCATGACTCTCTAAAATTTGAATCTTCCTCATATAGCTCTCACAAACTTAAAACCAACAACATTCACCCTCATCTCATTTAGCAAAAGGCACCTTCTACTCAATGCATCAACTACCTTATTTGATTTACCCTCTCCTATGCTTAAAACAAATGAGTAACTTTAAATAAGTTCAATCCATTTCATGTCTTTGGTTTAACTCAGAAAATTCATGCTTATACGTACCTGACACTGAACTTATACGTACCTGACACTGAACTTACCTCCAAAAGTCCACTATAAATCTCCTTGAAGGTTTACTACAAATTTGTTGATTGACAATATACTTCTGCGCTAGATCTGAAAGATATTTCATTAATTGCTTACCGCTTACACCACCAATTTACCTTCTTTTATACATTATCAAATGTTGATGTTATTGTAGCTTCGGTTGGTATCCTTCTCAGGCCAACGTGGAGAAAATAAAATGAGTATATATTAAACATACTCATAGAGCTGACCATGATATATATTAAATATAAAATGTGATTAATATTTGTTTAAACAATGTGAGCCGAGCCGCATATAAGAGACGTGTCTCCTCATCCAAGGCGGATATATATGAAGTGTTATCACATTTACTAGGCAATGAATCGATGGGAAAAACATAATAATCAGTTCGTAGAAACATATGTAGTGTTCTCGGGGGTGACGATAGGATTTTATCGTCTATGGTTGGGAAGGCAACAGATCTGATGGTTTGCCTGTGGTTAATCGAGCACTACCATTCAACATCAAATACCTCTTCACCCTGTTGGCATATGGACACTCCAATGAGACATTGTGTGTGATTGAAGGTTTTGTCATTGATGGCAACCTTGCAATCCTATCGCACCGGCAAGACATCATACCGGCAAAGCATTACACAAGCAAGATAGTGCACCGGCATCAACAAGATCACTCTACACCGGCACTGGCACTGGCACAGAAGAAAAGATGTATACCGGCATAGAGGCCGACATGATTTTTGATATGTAATATTTTGATTATTATTGTAAGCCGACTTGGCAAATTGTAAAATGGTTCTTGTATATAAAAGAGATCATTGTAGACATTTAGAAGTGTAAGGTAGCGAGCAAAAAGAAAATTATTAGGTAGACCTAATGTGCGAATTATAGGTCAAGGGTATATGTAAAGAACAGAGTTAGAACTGGTACTGAATCTGGCATTGGAGATGCTATTGTAAAGCAGTACAAGTCTTTGGATTAGTATAATCCTCATTGTAAGTCAGTGTGACTTCTCATTGAGCAGTGAGCTCTAGGCAGTTGGCCTTCCTGCATGTGCAGGCCCCTATTGTAAGTAATATTCTCTTATTGGCCAGTAAGTGAATATTGTGGGTCACAAATCCCACCGAGGTTTTTCCCACACCGGGTTTCCTCGTTAAACATCTTGTGTTATGGTGTTCTTTTCATGTGGATGTTTCTGATTCTGTTTATTGCATTAATTCTTGCATACTGGTATACTGCTATTTTATGTTCTGCATTTTTTAACTTAAGAAATACTACTCACCGGTTAGATACTGATTCACCCCCCCTCTCAGTATCTGTGGGAATCCTAACAATTGGTATCAGAGCCTGGTCCTCTATTTTCAGAAGCCTAACAGCTTGAGGAAGATCTTGACACCGGTAAAGATGGAAAATCTGATGAAGCAACTTGAAGGAGCTCTTACTGACTATGATGCAGAGAAGTTGAAAAATATCAAATTAGAAGATGATTTAAGAGCAGTTCAGGATATCATTCAGGCACTTCAAGAAAATCTTACTGTTACAAGAAATAAGAGAAGAGAACTTTGTGAAAAATTGCAAAATGAGAATGATGAAAAGGAATCACTTAATGATATGATAAGCAAGCTGAAACAAGAGATCATGACAACAAAAAATGAAATGCAGGATATGACTATGAGATTTTGCAAAGAGATTGAGGACAGAAAGAAGAATGAAGAAGAATTGACTAGAAGACTAAGTGATGCAGCAAATGAGAACACAAGACTTAGCTATGAAAATGACATGTTGAAGACAGATCTGATGCATACTCAGAATGACTCAAATGAACTAATGAGACAAAAATAAATCTTGGAAAGGGAATTGGAAACTGCCAATCAACATAAAGAAAAATTCAAGAAAAGCTCAGAAGAACTTGGTACCTTATTGAAGAATCAAAAACCCAAAGGTGACACTTCTGGAATTGGCTTTGAAGTTGGTGAAAGCTCTAGTACTGCAAATGCTCAAGATCACAGCAAACCGGTAAATGCTTTAACTGTAATAAGTATGGTCATAGGGCAAATGAATGTAGATCTAGGAATTATCAGAATATCAATACACCCATCGGTCAATGTTCCAAATGCAACAAAATTGGTCATAACTCTGAAAACTGTAGAATGAATGTGAGATGTTATGTTTGTGGAAGATTTGGACATCTATCTAATCAATGCAGAACACAAACCGGCATAGGTTATGGGAAAGCTATTCAGAAAAATAATGTAACTTGTTATGCATGTAACAAGATTGGGCATATTGCTAAATTTTGTAGAAGTAAAGGCACACCGGTAGACAACAAAAGTGCTAGCTTGAAAGGTAAAGAAAAAGTTGAAGAGGTTAAGCAAGAATTCTCAAAGCAATGGATTAGAAAAGCTGATCTAAATATTGGGAATATTCCTCCACCGGTAGAACCAACTAATGCTTCACCGACAGGACAGAGTGATGCTTCACCGGTAGGACAGAGTAGTGCTCCATCGACAGGAAGTTCTTCATCTAATTGAAGAAATTTTCTTGAGGGTTTGGCAATCTAATGACACGTGTGCTATTATTCCCTCGGTTAGAGATAAGAAGTTGAAATCACTTATTACCGGCAAACAATGTTAAGTGAATACTTAACCGGCATGCAATTAATGTGGTAGATAGCGAAAAAGACTTTATAAAATAAGGTTTTGGCTCCATTTCATTTCACCATGATTTCAAACTTTCAGAGAGCGCGAAGATTCTGAGCTAAGGCATTTCGAGCAAGAAGCAAGCACAATACAAGCAATCATCCATCCAAGACAGAAAAAGGTATTTTATCATGGCATCCACCTCTGCAATTGAATACATAGCGAACCCTACTGTTGTGGAAGTAATTAAAAGACCTAGGCCCATATTTCAGTTGGTCCCCGAAATAGCAAAGAAGGATGATACCTTAGGTGCATTTTCTCAAATCCCTAAAGGTGTTGTATATGCTGAAGACCCTAGAATGTATATTCACTGCAATATTGAAGAGTTAGGAGACGAGGAAATCAAAACCATGTATAAAACCGAGATGTGTGATGATACCGGCAATGTTAAAACTGAACACAAGGTTATTGAAACCCTAGGATTCACAAAAATCCTTAGCATTCCTGAATTTCCTAAGGATGTGATTAGGATAGTGTTAAGCAGAGTTCATGGAGAATTTTTCTGGTTAGATGCAATTCATAAGATCACTAAGGAAGCGATAAAGGCTGTCACAGGGTTACCGGCCACCGGTAGAAGACCAGACAAAAACAAGAAAGTTTCAAATGATTTAGTCATAGACCTAATAGGTGCAACATTTGATAAAAGATCTCTAAGGGTTAACGATGTAAAGGATACAAATGTGAGATTCTTAAGTATGATATTAGGTTACAAAGCCACTCATGCCAATAGACTTAATTCAGTTTCAAGTTTATGCATTAAGAGTGCTTATGATATGATAACAGACAATGCAAAAATTGACATCTGTGAATGGTTAAAGGATGAATTGATAGACAACCTTGGAAAGATAAAGAAGGACAAGAAAGGAACTTTCAGATTTGGAAATCTGTTAGTATGTCTAATGCTTCATATAACAAAATAGGTTCCCGGTATAGGATATAAAGAACTAGGATATGACATACCGGTAGGAAAGCAACTGACAGTTGTGTTCAATACCATGGGTGAGAACAAGGAAAACAACATTCATGACTTTTTTCAAGCACTAAAGACAAAAATGAAGAAAATGACAAGGTTATCTCAGAAAATTGTAGATAAATACAAAGATGATATATGCTTTGTTATTAAAAAGGATGAAATATGGATGGAAGCAGTCATCCCAAGGACAATCTGGGTAACAGAAATGGGCTATGAGACAGATGACCACATAGTTGAAACTTATGCCAAAGCACTTCTGGAAGCCCCCAATGAACCTAAGGAGGAAGTATTTGGTAGTGCTGAAACAATAGAAAAACAAATACAGTCCAAGAAAAGAGTGAAGAAGGTAGAGGCATTTGTGAGAAAAGGATCCAGACAAGCAAAAGCCATTAAGGAAGATGTATTAAAGAAAACCGGCATAACTGAAGATGAGTTGGGAGCCCCACAACCTGAAGCTCATCTATCACCGGTAGGTACTTCTTCGGAAGGAGACATGCCAGCAACCTTTAAAAGAGTTGTTAGGAAAAGAGATCCCTCACCGGCAACCACTCCTTCACCTAGAAGGACAAGGCAAAAGCAACAAGCTGTGAGATCTCCGGTCAGAAAGGCTACACCTAAAAAGAAGCTGACTCCTAAGAAAAAGAAAAAGACAAAAATTGACTTGGCACCTCTAGACATTTTGCTAAATGAGATCACAGAGGAAGGAAAATTGAAAAACATAGGGAAAATTTATGACACCCTATCTGCTGATGAAAAAGGGCAAATATGGACATGTTCAAAAAGTTTTTGATGGAAGTCATAAATGAAATTCCTGATGATTTATACAAAAGACTTGAGGCCAGAAGGCAAGGAGTAATTGAATTAGACAAGAAAATAAAAATAGAAAAACTACTTGCTGTATATCCGGTAAACTCCCCAAAGGAAATTGATGATCTGATTGCTCAGGCAAACCGGACAGTTTTCTCCACAGCGCACCGGCATATTTCACTAATGGCAGGAAGAGTTACAGAAGTTTCAGAGGAAATAGAAGATGGTTGGGACATATTCTTGGTTGAAAAAGAAAAACAAGAAGAATACAGAAATCCCAAGCCTATTAAGGTATATCAGAAGGATAAGGACAAAGGGAAAGGCAAAATTGGTGGACCTCCAAGCATAAAGGTTAAAGACAACCTACCTCCACCTGTAAAAATTACAACCCCCGAAAACCAACCGGCAGCTGAAAGCATGGATGTAGAGGATAGCAATCCAAATCCTGAAGTCCTATACACTGTAAATGTTGATACCCAAAAGATCAACATAACAGTTGATAAAGATACAACTGAAAAATCAGATATGGCTAAAGAGCCTCCGGTAACAGGAGATACAGAGCAACCGGCAGAGGATACAGGGAAAAAGATGGAATCTGAGGCACAAACAGAGAAACCGATAGAGCTAAAGGCTCTGGAATAGGCTCACAAGGAAACAATGCCACCGGTAAGCAATGAAGCAGGAAAACCAGTGCTAAAGGAAATGCAGACACAAACTGGCCTGCTAGAGGTCAATACAAGCATGGTCACTTCCACTGGTACTCAGTTTGTTGGGTCATCATCAAAGTTAACAAATGTGACTGAGGTATTACTTGAATCCATTAAGAAAATAACTGACTACAGTTCACAAGCTTACAAAGCAATAGATAATTCAATACCAATTTTGAAGATAATTGCTCCTAATTGTAATATAGATAATAAAGATTCTTTAGGACAGTTGGATACATTATGTAAATACATTTCTGGAAATATTGAGAAAATAAAGGAAGAATCTGTAAAGGACATGGTAGAAAAGTAGAAATAGAAATTCTTTGAAGAAGAAATAAAGAAGTGTAATAGAGACTTTGACACACTTCTACCGGAACTGTGTAGTTTGTTAAAAGAGTATAAAAACCTGTATAAAGACACATGCAAAACAAACTTCCTGACTGTAGATATTGACAAGAAAATAAGCGAGACACAAGAAGAGATAAACAAGCTTGCAGACAATTTTGTCAACTCACCGGAGTCACTATCTGTTTTTGAAGATAAGTTAGCAAATTTTGAGGAAGAATTGCTTAAACAGGAAAGAGAGAAAGAGACAATAATAAACAAGGCAAAACACTTGAGATCTAAACTGAGTCCAAGATTGGACTATCTAGCATCTCTGTGGAAGGAAATCTCAGAGGCATTAGCACAGGGAAGTAAAACACCGGCAGAACAATTGCAACATCTCACCGGTACTGTGAAGAGGACTGAAACAGCAATAAAAGATAGCAAAAAGTTTATGGATAGTATAAACTTAATTTTGGGCGATCTTTTTTAGATAATAACTACCCAACTACAAGGTTGAGGATATGGACAGGTATAACTACAAACTCTACTAACATCTTGACAACCTTTGTCATTGATGCCAAAGGGGGAGTAGTAGGATGAGAAAGTTCAAAAACAGGAATCATATGCTCAGGGGGAGCCTTTCATATTTTTGGTAAACATTCTTTTTGGTATTTTTTTTGGACTATACATTTTGGACACTTTTTGAAATTTCTCATGAGTGTTGCCATCAATGCTAAAGGGGGAGATTGTTGGCATATGGACACTCCAATGAGACATTGTGTGTGATTGAAGGTTTTGTCATTGATGGCAACCTTGCAATCCTATGGCACCGGCAAGACATCATACCGGCAAAGCATTACACCAGCAAGACAATGCACCGGCATCAACAAGATCACTCTACATCGGCACCGGGACCGGCACAGAAGAAAAGATGTATACCAGCATAGAGGCCGACAGGATTTTTGATATGTAATATTTTGATTATTATTGTAAGCCGACTTGGCAAATTGTAAAATGACTCTTGTATGATCATTTTAGACATTTAGAAGTGTAAGGTAGCGAGCAAAAAGAAAATTATTAGGCAGACCCAATGTGCGAATTATAGGTCAAGGGTATATGTAAAGAACAGAGTTAGAACCGTTACTGAATCTGGCATTGGAGATGCTATTGTAAAGCAGTACAAGTCTTTGGATTAGTATAATCCTCATTGTAAGTCAGTGTGACTTCTCATTGAGCAGTGAGCTCTAGGCAGTTGGCCTTCTTGCATGTGCAGGCCCCTATTGTAAGTAATATTCTCTTATTGGCTAGTAAGTGAATATTGTGGGTCACAAATCCCACCGAGGTTTTTCCCACACCGGGTTTCCTTGTTAAACATTTTGTGTTATGGTGTTCTTTTCATGTGGATGTTTCTGATTCTGTTTATTGCATTAATTCTTGCATACTGGTATACTGCTATTTTATGTTTTGCATGTTTTAACTTAAGAAATAGTACTCACCGATTAGATATTGATTCACCCCCCCCTCTCAGTATCTGTGGGAATCCTAACACACCCAAGAGAGGTGACTCTCCTAGAGAAGTTGGTCAAACTTGAAATATAAGTAATATATTTTAATTCCCAAAAATGGGCTATCACAATGAGGGGTCAGCCCTTGCGATAATATATTATTATCTTGGGTGCCAGACATGGGTTGGCCCACTATAAATAAAAGCAATTAATTAATTCCATCTTGCTATGATATAGTCGGCCTTTGAAGATCTTTCTTGGATAACGATTAGTGGCCTTTGGTCTTTGATTTGCTTCAGCAACATGATGTATTGGTAGCAATCTGATTTCTCCTTTTGACATCAATGACAATAATCCAACATTTACCTCCGCATTTTCCATAGGTGACATCCAGCATGCTACCTTATTCGGTAACTAGCTCCTAGAATCAAGTCCATGTGGTGACTAATGCTTCTCATTGGTGGCAGCCCATTTGGTAATTCTTTTGATAGTATTTCATACTTTCCAAATTCTTCTTCAGTTCCAATTGAAATTCTTCAATCACAGCCACTATGCTAACTTCTATAGGTTTTGGAGTAAAAGTATAACATACCTTCTCTTTTCCAATGTCCTTAAAGTTTTTTTTTTCCGAAGACCAAATACACTCTTGGACTCTTGTCCACTTCTCCTTCCTTGTCCTTCAATGGAATCAAAGTATATTCTTTTCCAGCCTTAACAATGTTATACGCATTTGTTCTTCCATCATGCACCACTTTTCTATCAAATTGCTATGGTCTACCTTATACGACGTGATAAGCACCCATGGGTGTTATATCATTCATAATTTCATCTCTATAACTATCAATTTTGAAAATTAACTAGGGGAGAGGGGGCCCTATAGTTGAGTAGGATCCTATAGTGGATATAGGAGTTGATCAAAATGAGCCTCTTAGTGGATCACTTAAATAGTCATCTCAATACTTATTCCCAAAAAGATTTCTTTAAATCTAAAAAAGCAACCAATTATGTGATGCTATATCGGTGCACCAATTAAACATGACTTAGTGCACAACTATAGGTCTTACTTTTTTTCTAGGACCATTTTGGATGCCTCCATAAAAAGCATGCTGATGTGGCATAATATTTGAGCATGTGGACTTGAAACCAAATTTTATATGTAGACGACTTGATAAGTAAATTGCTGTACAAAACTTATAGTCATTTGAAATACACACATAGGGATTTTGGGAGACACAAAGTTAGGGTGCTCCACTATAGGGTCCTCTCCCCTAAGCATTGCTCATTTACCAGTAATTGATGTCCTTTTTGTAGCTATGGAACTTTGTATGGGTTGGGGTGCTTAATCTTCTTCAATTTGATCTTGTCCACCATTTCTTGTGAAACTAAATTATCCATACTTTTGCTATCCATGAGCACCTTGTAGCACTTTCCATCGTATATAGTCCTAATTAAATTTCTTCCTTGTACCGGTTCTTGCTTCTCATTTTTTGGTTTCAGCAACACTCTTCAATGTTAATGGTTCCCTTTATTCTGGTTCTTTAGTACATTTGGGTGAAGCCACACTTTCTTCATCTACTTGTTTAACATGATTTCTTGCATCATTTAGTCTCCTGCTATTCTGCTGTACTACAAATGATAGGATATTATTTCACCGAATTATGGATAGCTAGATTGCAATCTTGAATCAATTGAAAAAGAAATTTAGATCACAATTGAAGGCAGCTTTAACTGCTTTATTTTTGTCAAATTGAGCAGTAGAATTACAACAGTTTATTGCTCTGCATATCCAAAAATAAACTGATTCTGAGAATGTCATGTCCCCACATTTATAGTAGAAATAATTAATATAGTTTTTGCCATATAAAATAATATGTTAAAAACATATCAAAATTATATTATATCACATTAACATTAAAATAATATTATATATTATCAATTTACATTTTATATTGAATGATGTTATTATATTAACAATAAATAATATTATATTATCAATTTACATTTTTTATTGAATGATTTTATTATATTAACAATACACATTATATTATAATGGTGCTTTGTATTAAAACTTATATTATTTCTGTTAACCAATTAACCCCTATATTTACCAAGGTCCGATAACCATTCTTTAAAGGGTGGTTTGAATAGTTCCAAATCGAGTTTTATATGAAGCGATGCTCTTCTAAGTCTTCTTGAAAAGAGCTGTCAGAAATAGAGGGACAGCAACTCTTCAAAAAGGGGGGTGCTGCCTATTAGGAGACCATCGTGGCTCATCACCACATGGGGAGGTAGATAAATACCCCCCCTGTGCAAATGGGAATAAGGGGAATACACGAGGGGAACAAGAAAGTCAGTCTGCCAGCAGGGATAAAGACGGGTAAGTTCAGTGTCAGGTACGTATAAGCATGAATTTTCTGAGTTAGCATTAGAGTATATATCAGCCAGTATGATATACATATTTAAATTCAGATCTGTGCATCAATGAATATAAATTAAGATATTCTTAATCAAGTCAGTGACAGTTAATATCATATTAAGTTAAGAAGGTAAATTTTATCTATTTATTCAAACAGCATTAAAATAACAGTATTGCCAGGCATAACATATAAATATATATCTGCACCTAATATCAGGAATACATAATACAATCAGATTCAGGTTACGTGAATTATGGTAATACTGTAAATTCTTATAATTTAAGGAACAACAAACTGATTATAATGAAATAATGACAGTACGTGGTTTATGTTGATACAAAGTAACACTAACAGGAAACTTTGATGATAATCCAATGAACAACACTGTTGAAATGTAATATAAAATGATAATTATGTCAGATGAAATTGATTATCATAATGTGATGGATTGAATAAATATAATAAATGGTTCATTGTAAAGAGGGACTCACTTTTAAGTATGCCACTCCATAGTGGATGCCTAACACCTGCCACTTGGAGCCAAGAGGGATGAAGCATCTGCTCTTGGGCTTAAGAGAGAAGGTGGTTGTGATGAGGGGGAACGGCGATAGAACACCTCGCTGGGTACGCCACTCCATGATGGAAGCCTAACACTTGCCATATGGAGCCAAGGGGGATATGGTATCTGCCCTTGGGCCTAGGAGGAATGGTTTCTTGGACACCCTATCCAACTAGCGTACTCTAATGGGCTAAGGACATTGATTTGGTAACTGACTTTCAATCTGACTTTATATAATAAACTGATTATACCCTACAAATTGTAATTCTAAACAGTAACTAATATAGCAGAATTGATATCATTTAATATAATTTCATAGGTATATGTTTAAGTTTTACAAGTATTATTTCATGTGTTCTCTAATCTTTGTTGCAAGAAACCAGTATACAAAGGAACGTCCATAAAACTTAATTACCTATCTTTTAGATTTTGGCAAATTTAGGTTAAATTAAAGTGTAACTAATTAGAGGACATTACAGAGAACCCTTACAGTGCTCTGGAAAAGTATGATCAGATGTATGAATGACCTCCTTACTGAGTATTAAACATGCAGTATGATGCTAATCTGAATTACTTCCTTCTCCAGCATTGTTAGGTGTAAATCGGCTGAGTGACTGTTGGTTAGGTTTTCGCATCATTTGCACTAGCACTTGTGTCATTTTTTATTGCCTTTTCAGGTATGCCTTCACATCATCTTCCTAATCAGCCATTGGCTTCTTATCGCTGCCTCCAATTCCACTGCTGATGCCTTGTGTGGCTGCTTCTGATTTCTTACTCTCTCTCTCTCTAAGGTCCTCTGGTCTCCTTGGCTTAACTACACGCACAAAAATCGCCCAGCAGACTAGCAGGATTGCCTGCTATGATCTAAATGAAATGTCCTAGGGTTAATGTGATACTAATCAAACTTCCCTGGTGTTTAACACAACAAACTATGAATGGCAGGATATTATTTCCCCGAATTGTGTGCAGCTAGATTGCAATATTTAGTCAATTGAAAAGGGAACTCAGATCACAATTGAGGGCAACTTAATTGTTTTATTATTGTCAAATTGTACAGCAGAATTACGACAGTTTATTGCTCTGCATATCCAAAAATAAATTGCGTCTGGAATCCCTTATGGTGCTTTGGAAAAGTATGATCAGATGTATGAATAACCTTTTCATTGAATATTAAACACTGTAGTATCATTCTGGGTCTGCTAGGTGTTGATGGGTGTTTTATGACCACACCAACACAAAATAAAGTGCCAAAGGACATTCTATCCTCTCTTGAGCAAAGACCCCTCATATGCTAAGATTGTGGAGATCATAGAGGTGACAACAAGGTTCCTACTGCGAACTTGCGACTTTATGTTGGATATGAGCTTGTTTGGCTTGATGTAATATGTTGGTAACACAAAGGGACTTATGTTTGGATCATTCTTTCACTTCTTTGCCGTTGCTGGAACTTGAACATCAGATATTGCAATTTTGTGATGCCTCTCTCTTCGAATGAACCAGAAATATACTGAAAGTAAAAAGGGGAAAGGGTTAGAGAATCTATTCTACTCCTAAGGACAATGCTATCAATGGATAGTGCTCCAATGGACAAATTCCAAATAACCAATTTCTGCTTCACCAAGATCACTTACAACTCCACAAGAATGAAAAATAATTGAATGAATGATTCAATAATCAGATAATTAAATCGAACGATATACACACGTATATAAAGAGTTTACAAGATGATGTTCTATAAAAAGAACTAATCGTTAAAGTGAACTACTAAAAAGGTAAACGCTAAATTAAGCATAAAAGCTAATTACATAAAAAAGGTAAATGACCATTAAACAAGGAACTAAAAATAAGTGACTAAAATAGAATTAAATATTCTAATACCCTCCCTTAATGGTCATTCTATCTATCACACCAAGCTGCCCTCTAAATTTGAGAAACTTTGCTGGGCTCAAAGACTTGGTGAGGATATTTGCAGTCTGATCTTCTGTAGGAATGTACTGGATTTTTGGCTAATTTTAGAACCCCTTGATTATCACAAAACAAGGGAGTAGGTCCTTGTTGAGACATTTGCATGTCTGCAAGCATCCTACGTAGCCAAATTGCCTCACATGCTGCCTTAACAGTTCCCCGATACTCTGCTTCAGTCAAGGAAAGAGCTATTGCCTGTTGTTTCTTGTTGGTCCATGTGACTGCACCTGTACCCAAGCTGAAAACATACCTAGAAGTCGAGTTCCTGTCATCAACAAAACCTGCCCAATCTGAGTCTGTGAAACCAACCAGCCTAGGATCTTTGCTTTTGGTGTACAAAATGCCAAAATCAAGAGTGCCCTTCACATATCTAAGCACACGCTTTGCTGCAACCCAATGTTCAACTTTTGGGGCTGACATGAAGTGAGAAATATAGCTCACAACATAACTGATGTCAGGTCTAGTGGCGGTTAGATAGATGAAGCTGCCCACTAGTTGCTTGAATGAAGACTCATCCATTATAGGTGAATCTGATTTGGCTGATAATTTCGGCCCTATCTCCATAGGTGTAGATGCAAGTTTGCAATCTTGCATTCGAAACTTATCCAGTAGGCTCTTGGCATACTTTGACTGAGAAATGAATATGTGGCTATCAGTCTGCCAAACCTCTACACCGAGACAATAATGGAGAAGTCTCAAATCTGTCATATCAAAATGCTTACACAAATTCTGTTTGACCTGCATGATCAAATGTGTTGCATTGCCAGTAATGATGAGATTATCATCATAGACTACTAGAAATAGAATATCATCACTAGTATGTTTGACATACAAATTGGGATTTGAAGGACTCCTCTGAAAGCCTTGATCAATCAAGTACTTACCAATTTTTATGTACCATGCATGAGGAGCCTGTTTGAGGCCATAGAATGCTTTGACTAGTCTACATACGCGACGTTCCTTACTGACAACCTTGAAAGCTGGAGGTTGCGTCATGTAGACTGCTTCCTGCAAATCACCATTGAGAAAGGCACTCTTGATGTCCATTTGATGGACTTTCCATCCAAATTGAGCTGAGAGAGCGAGGACAAGCCAAATGGTACTCATCTTGGCTGTGGGAGCAAATGTCTCCTCATAGTCGATGCCCTCCTTTTGTGAAAACTCTTTTGCTACTAACCAAGCCTTGTACTTATCAAGGGTTCCATCAACTTTATACTTGACTTTAAACACCCATTTGTAGCCAATGGGCTTCTTCCCTGGAGGAAGATTTGACAATACCCAAGTGTTGTTTTTCAGAAGACTATGTTGCTCAGCTGCCATAGCCTTTCCCCACTCAGGTACAACTTTAGCCTCTATAAATATTTGAGGCTCATAATTACTGTGAATGTTGGCCATAAGAGCAAAATTAACTATGTTTTGCTTGCTCTTGCATCTAGCTGATCTACTCTCAATGAGCTCATCATCATTTTGATAATCAATGTTCTTGGCCCACCACTTAGGCCGGAGAGTAGAAGTACCAACATCTGCTGCAGGATGAAGAAGATTACTTGGAATAGCTGGAGCAAGCTCCTCTGGATGTGGATCCAGAAGGTCCTGAGGAAAGTCAGGTGGTGCAATGTCATGCCTGGGAGACCCCACAATTGTAGATTCAACTGAATCCCTCCCATTAGGTGGAGCTAAGGGAAGGTGAACACCCATACTTGTAGCCTTTGGAGGCTGATCCTCAGTGCTCAAATCAGGAGAGGAAGGCTGAAAAGGCCCTCTTTCTTCATCAAATACTACATCTCGACTGAATATGAGGCGATTAGTGTCTATATCAAGCAGCCGATATACCTTGTGGTTGTCATTGTAGCCGGTGAACATCAATTTCTGAGTCTTTGGATCCAATTTGGTGCCCTTGGCATCTGGAATTGAAACATAAGGTGTAGCAACAAAAACTTTCAAATGACTGATTTTGGGCTTCCTGCTAGACTAAGCTTCCTCTGGATTCATCTTCTTAACGACCTTTGTGGGCGATTGGTTCAGAAGGTAGACTGCAGTGAAGACTGCTTCCGCCCAAAAGTGTTTTGGAACATTTCTATGCTCCAACATAGACCTTGCCATCTCAGTGACCTGTACGGTTCCTGCGGTCAACAACACCGTTTTGCTGAGGGATGTAAGGTGTGGTAAGCTGATGCTTAATGCCATGTGATGCACAAAAGTTGGTGAACTCATGTAGAACAAAATTCCCCTCCATTGTCGGATCGGAGAGTGACTATCTGACAGTCAAACTCTTTTTCCACTAAGGCCTGAAACTTCTGAAACATGGTGAACACCTCTGATTTCTGCTTAAGAAAATAAACCCACACGTGTCTGCTGAAATCATCAACAAATAATACAAAATATCTGCATCTAGTGACTAATGAAGTGTTCATGGGACCACAGATATCCTCATGAACAAGCTGCAAGACCTTGGATGCTCTCCAAGCGTCTCTATCTGAAAACGGAGTCCTCTGCTGCTTTCCAGCTTGACACGCTCCGCAAACTCCATGATTCTGAGTTTGAATCTTAGGTAATCCTACGACTAGATCCTCTCGAACCAACAGAGAGAGATAGTGGACATTCAGGTGTCCATATCGCTGATGCCAAAGAGTGCTGATGGAAGTACTCGTAGTTGCCATGGCGAGCTCTTGAGAACTAGTAGAATCAACAAGTCTATAAAGACCTTGATCCTCAATGCCAACTGCAACTTTAGTGCGAGTCTCCCTGTCCACAATGCTGCATTTGTGCAACCGGAAGACGACATCCAGCTGTGGTGAATGCTGCACAATCTGACTGATTGACAGTAGATTGAGATTCTTACCAGGTACAAAGTATACATTGAGGAATATCAAATCCCTCCCACCAGATGAAATCTGAACATTGCTCTTGCCGACAACAGTACACTCTTTGCCTCCACCAAAGATCACTGAATCAGTGAAAGGCATGTACTTTGTAAACCAATCCTGACGATGTGTGAAATGTCGAGAGGCTCCAGAGTCAATGTACCAGGATGATGATTGAACATCATTAGATGAGGTTTGGGCCATGAACGCATAGAAGGCAGAATCCTTCTGATCAGGATGTGTGGCAGAATTGGCTTTCCGCTTGGACCCTCCTTGTTTGGATTGCTGAGATACTATCAATTTCTTACAATCTTTCACCATATGGCCATATATATGGTAGTAGGAACACTATAAGCTCTTCTTCTTTGAAGACTGTTGAGGTTGACCTTGACCTTGTCCTTTCTGTTGGAAGGACGAAGCTTTACCCTTGTACTTATGCGAAGCTGAGGCTGTGAAAGCCTGTTCAGTGGATGAAGTAGCGTTGTTTCCAAACCATTGCTTCCATCGATCCTGCTGTAGAAGCTTGTTACAGAGATCAGGAAACTTCAGATCAACACTAGTAGAGGAGATATTGAGCGTATCAATGAAATGCTCATAGGATCTAGGAATGCTTTTCAGCATGATCACTACCATATCCTCTTCCACCATGGTTCAGCCTATAGCTTCCAATTGGTCACGGATGTCCTTGATCTTCGTAAGATGTGCCTAGATAGATGACTTCTCATCCATCATGATAGAAAACAACATATTCTTCAGAAAGAGAGCTCGGCTCTTGTTAGACATTTCATGAAGATCCTTCAAGAGATTCCAGATCTCTTTAGCTGTTTTACCTGAAGGCACCTGAGGGAGTTGATCATCTGTGACTGAGAGTTTGATAAGCATGACAGCCTCTCGATTCTTCACATCATGTTTGTCTTGATCATCACTTGCTGTTGTAGGACGAGATTCCTTGCCCAAAACAATCTGATCAAGGCAACGATACTCAAAAATGGTCAACATGTGCTGTTTCCAGGTGTTGTAGTTGCGGCCGTTGAACTTCTGACTGCTAGTTTTAGATCAGACTGTAGCAAATTAGATAACAGAATAGATAACCAAATTAAGCACACAAAGAACGCCAATATACCCTGGGAAAACCTCCCTCTTGGAGGTGAAAAACCCAACAACAATTCTCAGATCTTATTATTCAATAATCAGTAGGTACAATTTAGCTTCAGCCCATGAAGCATTTAACATCAGCACAATAGTATTAAGTCTGCAAATTAGGGCAAACGCACAAATGATGAACTTATTCGCAAAACACAAGATGGTTGCTGCCACAAGGGAGTTCACTTGAGCTTGCTGTCACTGCAAGGTGAATTGCAGATCTTATCACCTGTTTACTGTCTTCAAGATGATGTTTGTAGACCTGTTGACGTGTATTTTGTACACAATCATACACAGAATAAAATACCCAAAGGTACCTTATCCTCTCTTGAATAAAGTCGCTAACTGCTGAAGATTCGCGAGAAGGATCAGTTAGGATGACTCCAATGTTCTTGTAAGTAGGGTCTCTACGTGTGGATAAGCACCAGTGGTCGTTGTGATTGCTGTGTCATCAAGGGGCCTTACGTTGCCGAAGATTTTGCTGAACTAAACAAGCTTTTCAAAAAAAATGACAAAAGGATTGGGTTTGCAAGAGGTCTAATCTAGTCTAACCCTAAGAATGACTCAATGTGGACAAGGCTTGGTGAGATTCTACCAACTTCAATATTGCCATAAATTAACAACTCAATTGAAATTGATGCGATCTTCTAAGGTAACAAATGATTTTTTCAATACATCAAAGATCAAGAATACTACCACGAAGGTACATATCCAAGATACAATAACGATTGAAGATTTAAGTGATTCAAATATCTCCAGTCGACCACGCAAGGCGTTCCTACAATCAGCAAGAAGCTAGTGGTTTGGAAAGCGAATCCTACCAAAGATCAAGTCCAACACTTTGTCCTTCGAATTAACACACTACCTCGATTGAGAATGATTCAAGGAAAATGAACAACCATGAAGATAACCAAGAGAATTGCAACAAAACACCATAACTTCAATATTTCATTGATCTCAAAGCCATCATGTACAACAATTGCTTGAATTCCTTTCTCAAAGCTCAATCTTGCTACAAAAGTAAATTGCTTCTAAACTCTAATCTCTCTAATAATTTCTAACTCTCTGATTTTCTAGCTATTACAAAATGAAATGAAATGAGGGTATAAATAGCATCCTCAATTACAATGAACTGTCCAGATCAAAGGCAGATCAATGGTCAAGATTATGACACCTAAACCCTAATTAGGGTTTATTACAAATAGCCCCCTTTTTACTGAACAATATTAAATGCATAGCCAAATATTAAATTTGGCACAAAAATCTAGGAGACATAGACCAATGACAATTAAGGTGCCATGTCATCTATAACAACCTCTCATCTAGAATCTTATTCCCTTTCCAATGCTCCTTTTTAGCATATGCAATGAATCTTGATACGATTCCTTTGATTTCAGCAATTGGAATCTCGGGAAGATTCTTCATTCTTTCTTCTAAGTGGATGACCTGATCAAATGCCTCGAGAAGAGCAGCATCCCATCCAGGTTCAAGTTCCTTGGTCTTTTCAATCAGGAGCATGGTAGCAAACATCTGGTCCTGTTGCTCATCTGTGATATTAGCGTCCTTGCAAAAGATGACCTTGATTCTATCTTCCAATTCCTGCAAATCCACATCTGTCTCAACTTCGATCCTCCTGCCAAGAATGGTACGTAGTACCTCAAATACTCTGTCCTGGATCGGGTTGATCACCTCCTCAACATGGCTGCATCTAGTACTGATGTCCTTGAAGAGAACTTCCTTCATCTGGAGTAAGGTTGACCACTGAAGCAAACTGTGAGGTCCTCCATCCATGATCTTTTCCTGCGCTAAGACCTTCCTCGATGTTTGTCTGATTACTTTTAAGACAGGAATGATAACATCTTTGGTATGAGCAAAAGCGGCTACCGTTATCATCAAATTGTGGATGATCTCAAGAACCTGGATAGCCCTATGAATAGTCTTCATCATCCTTGTTGCAAATTCTACGGCAACTGTATGAGATTTGTCCATCCAAGTACTCATACGCTGGACCATACTCCTGAATCTCTCTGCCTCACCAATTGATTGAAGGGGAAGTGCCTGTATGGGTGATCTTGCTGGATCCTGACGTCCTAAAGGCTGATTGAGATGGCTGAAATATGTTCTCCATGCACCGACCTCTCTCTCAAGCTTTCTACTCTTCTCCATTTCTTCTCTAAGCTTGTCCTTCAATGCCTCAAAGGAATCTGTGGCATCATCCATTGTCTGCTCGGTTGTGGATGGACCTAGCTCAAATGTCTCTATATCATATTCCTCTGCTAGGATCTCACCTTCATACTTGTCCACTGCCGGTGTAGCTATCTGTAATTTTCTGGATCCAGTCTCATCTCTAATCATCTTGGACATCTTGGTAGCCTTCCTCTTCTCTGTCACTTCCTGGGAATGTCCAACAAGGCTCTCTAAGTCAATTACATTGTCTTCGTCCTCAATCACGATCACCTTTGTTAATCTTTCCTTCAACCAATCTGGGATGGCCGATCTTGTCTCTCTAACCTGTATCTCCTTATGCAATGCTTCTTCTTCTCTGGGAGGAGATGTTACTTCGTCATTGTTCTTGTCTTCATGTAGCTCATAATCTTGGAGAGATCCACTTGGTGACTTTTGAGGTACCTGTCCTTCTTTATCATTCTGTACCATCGACTCCATAGACTCTTCCACTTCAAGTGTCCTTTTCTCTTGTCGAGAAGATGTACCGGATGAACGATCTCGGCTGGCCTCTTGTTTCTTCTTGGAAGATTCTCTCTTTCCAGGTCTCTCTTTCCTCTTCGAGCCTCTTGGATGGAGATTGCCTTCACTTGCACTTCGAAGGTTGCCTTCATTTGAATTTCTAGGATTAGGATTGCCTTCGCTTACACTTGCTCCTCCTTCAGCTGGTCTCTCCTCCAAGGTGAAAGTCATAGCTATGCCCTGCTCTCTCAACTTCTGATGCTGCACATCAACCCATCTGCGAGTATAAGACAAGACTGGAGCCATTAAAGTATCCAGATCCACAACCTCGGGCTCATTCCAATCTAACCTCACTGATTTGCTTTCTCGATCATAGGATGATTGGAGATGTCTGCCACTGTCCTGAGCTTGGTCGGCCACTCTGTAAATCCTGCATTTCCTGATGAAATCCAAAGGCAATCTAGAATGCATCTTTCTTTTTACTTCAAGATCATCCAAGAGATTCATCATAAAAGCTTCTATCTGAAACTCATGCTTAAATTTCCTACCGACTGTCTCCTCTATATATCCATGCGGATCAAAGCTTTCTCTCAAGGCAAAGAATGAAAAAGAATACAAAGCTAACTCCTTCTTTGCGTCATCCATGGCTAAAGCATTAGGACATACTTCAACTGAATTGCCCAATATGATAGGTACGGGAACTCCATTTCCATGTCTGTGTCTGAAAGCCTTCGCATAAGCTGCCAACTGTCTTGTTACCTCAAGTAACACTATTCTGTCTGTCGGATATCTCGGCAACATGTATGGAGGTGAAGGACATCCATGAACTCTGATATAAGTAAACTTCGGAAATTGGATAAACCAAGCACCGTACCTCTTTACTAGTTCCTGTGCATCCTGAGATAATCTATTGTGGATCCCGCCTTGCAACGTCCTTGTGATGTTCATCGTGAAGGTATCATTAACTAACTTGTAGTTGCTTCCTGGCGGATGATGCAAGTGAACATAGGAATCACAAACTCTGACCTCGCCGGGTCCTCTTCCAATCACTCCTCTGTGGGGTAGTCCTGCGTACTCAAAGCTCCTAATCAAAGCATATATGACGTATGAACTCATGTGGAAGGACTTGGTAGCTTTTAGTCTCCTCAATTGTACGTCCAAGCAATGGCTAATCATTCTAGCCCAATGAATTGTTCCTTTACCCTGAACTATCACCTGGATGAAGTAGAACATCCATTTCTCAAAGTAGAAGGCTTGAGGGGCTCCTGTGACTCGGTTGAGCATTGTAATCAAATCTCTGTACTCCTCCTAGAAATCGATCCTATGTGGTGTGTTCGGTATCTTGCTCAGGCGAGGACGACTCTTGAGTAACCAGTTCTTGTTAATGATGCTTAGGCAAGCATCTGGATCATCTTCGTACATTGACCTGGCTCCTTTTATGCTCTTGTAGACCATATCTCTGTGCTCTGGAAGATGGAAATCCTCACTTATAGCCTCTTCTGAAAGATAAGCTAAAGTGTTTCCTTCCTTGGACACGATTGTTCTGGATTGAGGATCATAATGACGAGCACACTCGATCATCAACTCATGGCATTGTACTGCTGGAGGGAAGCCGACCGCCTTAATGATGCCACTTTCGATTATCCTCCTGGCGACAGGTGATGGCTTGCCAATGTAAGGGACCTCTCGAAACTTCTTCGTGCTGAAGTTGCCCAAGTTGGTATCTCCAATGTTGCTCCACCTAGACACGATCTTGGTCTCCAGTTCTTCGTTCTTTTGATCTTCCTTCATGAGAGCTGGACGACTAGTGGATGCTCCCGCCTTCGGGGTCGCCATACCTACACAACATTTCGTAATAAGAAACTAGATTTTGCAATGTATAACTATAGATTAGAGATAAAATTTAGGAAACTTCATGATAAGTCCTTGAGTTATCATTTCCTAAAAAACGATTGAGCCATTGGAATTCAAAATTTCAAAATTCAAAATTTGAAGCAATGACGATCAAAATTCAAAATTTAAAACAAGGGATCACATCGCCATACCTCACTTGAGAGCTAACTCTAAAATGCAAAATAAAGAGAATCGCCTAGGCAAAAATCGATGCTTGAAAGATTTCAACGTGATCTCTCTTCAAATGAACGTCCACTTAGCAATTCGCCACCTTTGGGGGGGTCTTTGACGTGGTCTTTGGCAAGTTCGCTCAACTCAAGCTCGCACTCCTTTGGATGATGCTCGCACCACTTCCTTTGCTAAATTCGCACCTTGCTTGGAATGGAAATTCGCTCCACTTTGAACACAATTCGCACCTCTCCAAATCTCATGTGAAGGATGTTTGAATAATGATTTGAAAATGAAATAAACACCTCCCTTTATAGGCGCTTACCCTTACAACTACCTCAAGGCCGACTTGGTAAAAACAAAGATAATTAAAAGCAATTTTTAATTAAAAAAACAAGGCCGACTTTTGTAAATATTTAAATCCAAGCGCTCCAATTTGATTTTTTATTTAAAATAATAATTAATTCATTTAATGCCTTTGCAATTAATTAATTCGATTTTTTAAAGGCAAAAAATAATTAATTAAATGTCCATGCGCAATTTTTTAAATGCTATTTAATTGAATTTTCTAAATTTATCGATTTTAGCATTTAATAAAATTCAAAAAATGTGTTTTAGCGCCAAAACTGGAAAGGTGGAAAGATACAAACCATATCGCTCTGGTCCCTGACTGAGGGACAGGAGCGAATTATCACCTTAGCCTTGAATCTTTTGCCTTTTATGTTCAAAATCTCCATCTTCACGTTGAAACTGGCATATTTGTTAGGAAACTCGAGTTTGATCAACTTGATTTTGTGGATGAGTGCCTCCTGAGGTTGATATCGCCCTGGTCCCTGGTTGAGGGACAGGAGCGAATTTGAGTATTCTGGGCTCATCCTTGTTCTCATCAACTTACAATCACCTTCACAATGTAAGATGAGGTCCTTTGATCCTTCTTGAACGCATGAAATGTGATAATCATTCAAAACTTAAGCCTCCATGGAGATTTCGCTCTGGTCCCTGACTGAGGGACAGGAGCGAATTTGGGCATTTGGTGCAAATCGTTCATCATATTAACTTGTAATTGTCTTCAAAGTGCTAAACGATGCTCTTTACTCCCTTTCAAACATCTAAAATGTGAATGGCAACCTAAATTTGGCCTCATTTGAACATTTCGCTCTGGTCCCTGACTGAGGGACAGGAGCGAACTTGAGCATTTTAGTGCAAATCCTTCATCTTTGTCAATCTTTATAACTTCGTTCTTTGTCGAGACACCTCAAAACGTCCTTGCCACCTTATACTTTGACTTAGAATGACTTGAATTTGGGTGGAAGGCAATATAACCATTATTTCGCCCTGGTCCCTGGCTGAGGGACAGGAGCGAATTTTCACTTGTAGGCTCCATCACACTTTGCTAACTTCCAAAATTATCTTCAACGGTCTCGATGTGCACCCTTTCACCTATTCTTGGCATGAAATTCGTTCTAACTTGGTGAAAAATTGACCTAAGACAAAAATCGCTCTGGTCCCTAGCTGAGGGACAGGAGCGCTTAGGCCAATATGGAGTTCACTTTGATGTCTTGCAATCTTCAATTTGTCTTCAACGAGTTCGTTACGCCACCTTTACTTGCCTCAAACTTAATGTTCACTTGATCTTCGCCCAAAACATGCCTCATGAGGAAATTCGCTCTGGTCCCTGGGAGAGGGATGGGAGCTACCACTGAATTTCGCCCTGGTCCCTGGCTGAGGGACAGGAGCGATTTAGCTTCTAGATCAAATTTTCCTCATGTTTATGCTTTCAAATTATATTCAAATGATAAAATATATCTCCTTTGATCTCCTCAAATCGTCAAATTGTTCAAATCCTGCAAGGACAAGGCAATGTTTGATTTTGAGCTCCGGTCCTCCACTGAGGGACAGGAGCGATTTTTACTCCTGGCACATTTCCGTGTTTGTAAAATTCTTCAAATTATATTCAACGGAAAGAACATGCCTCCCTTTATCACTTCCAATTTGAAATTCGTCTTGATCCTGCAGAGATAGTAAGATTTTGAAAAACAAGCTCCGGTCCTTCACTGAGGGACAGGAGCGATTTTGCTCCTACAGGCCAAATATCATGATTTTGGGATTTTAATTACTTCACAAGGCGAAAACAAGTCATTTCCAATGCTCAGGATCAATTATCAAAATTTTCAAAATTTGGTCAAAATTACTCAATCGGACGAAAATCAAAATCTCATCATCAACACTTAGACAAATTTTCAGAGTTGTACTCAAAATTCCAATTGAAACTAGACCAACTCACTTAGCCTCTGGCGAATTCACTTTATTCAAAATTGCATCCTGCGAGAGGAAGCTCAAAAAGCTCTCAAGAGTGACTGGACTCTGGCCTGAAAACGACAAAACGGGAACCCTAAGGCTTGACCCTAATCCAGACAACTGACACACTAAACCAAAAACCTAAAAAGCAGAGAA
Organism: Cryptomeria japonica; assembly: GCF_030272615.1. Taxonomy (NCBI): domain Eukaryota; kingdom Viridiplantae; phylum Streptophyta; class Pinopsida; order Cupressales; family Cupressaceae; genus Cryptomeria; species Cryptomeria japonica. The sequence continues at coordinate 493,424,750 of NC_081412.1, read as the reverse complement.
AAAGAACAGGCAAAACGAGCAAAAAGAGGGGGTCCCCATTTTAATGGGGCGATGTGTGAAATGGTCACAACAAGACCCTACAATGAGGTTCGCTGTCCTAGGGATATGATTTGTTGTCTCTGCAACAGTTCGCTGACCTTGTTTGTACTTCGCTGATAATAGAAGTCGTTCACTGATAGGATATATTCGCTGAGTGAGATGATATATATGAATAATGATTGATGCCTTGTATTTATAGGCGACTTAGCCCTTTATCTTTCCCAAGTCGGCTTGCAAGAATAATATATTTATTTACAACTCAATGCATAAAGTTGGCGCCAAAAACCGAATTAGTCTTACACGTTTCAAGAAAGATATTGTTTATGGGACATGACTAAGGCCATGGGCCCATTAGTCATCCAAACGTGCTAGGTGTGCTAGGTCGGCCCTAGAAGAGCTCCAACACTCCCTCTTAGCTAGGGAGGAGACCTTCTCAAGATTCGGGATACATGGCCATTCCCATGAAAAATGCAAATGAATACAACCACCATGGCTACTCCCATGGATGATGTTCACCATAGCTACTCCCAAAGGGTGAACAAGCACAAGTGCTAAATCATAACATCCACCATGCCTACTCGCAGAGGGTGGGTCCACTACCTACTTGAAGAGGGTGGAAAAACACAAGTACATCATGGAATTTCTTCCATCACATCCACCATGCCTACTCGCAGAGGGTGGAAGAGGGCTTTCACCTCAAACTTCTCTCAGAGAAGAGTGCATTACCACCATGCCTACTCGCAGAGGGTGGATCCACCATACCTACTCGCAGAGGGTGGAACGAGGGGTCTAACCTCAGACTTATCCCATAGAAGAATGCATAACCACCATGCCTACTCGCAGAGGGTGGATCCACCATACATACTCGCAGAGGGTGGAACGAGGGCTCTGACCTCAGACTTCTCCCAGAGAAGAATGCATCACCAAAAGATGTGACTTCCTCTGAAGCTGAAAGAAACTGGCTCCCTTGGAGCTTGACAAGCTCCCTCTGAAGCTAAAGATGTCAAGCTCCCTCTAACATTTCCTCCTATTAGAAAAGGAAGTCTTCATTTGACCTTTGCTCCTCCTGAGATGTCCCTATGCCAACTTTTGCAAAAGAAGCAAGAGGAGTAGACCTGAATTTGCAATCTCGAGTAAAATGACCATACTTGTCAAACTTAAAGCACTGGACGTGGGATAAGTCCTTCCTTTTTGATTTAGGGGTGGGATCTGAATCTCTGTCTCTATCCCACTTCCTTCCTTTGCCTTTAACCATATGTGAAGCAAGGACTTGATTTTCTACATCATAATGATCACGCTCAATTCCTCTTGCTATCAACCGTGACTCTTCTTGTATGCAATCTGCTCTCAAACGATCGAACTTGGGAAGTTCTGATCTTGCACTAATTCCTTGAATGTAAGACTCCCAAGATGCCGGAAGACCATTGAGAGCAAGCATGGTCAAGTCACTGTCATCAACAACCTTCCCAATGGATGAGAGCTGATCTCTCAAATCAGAAATCCTCATGAAGTATGCTATGACGGATTCACCTTTCATCATCTTGATGTGATGAAGTTGCTGCTTCAAAGCTAGGGCACGAATGGTGTTGTTGATTTTGTACATCTCTTCCAATGTCTTGAACATTTCGTTGGTAGTCTTCAGCTTGGAGATGATAGGTACAATATGATCCTTCACGGAGTCAACCAGCATTCTCTGAGCTTGAAAATCTTTCTTCCTCCATGAAGTCTTTTCCTCTGCTGCCTCAGGTTCGATGGATGATTTCTCCACAAAGTTTGCAAGATCACTTCCATTCAATGCAAGCAAGATTCAGAATCTCCATGACGTGAAGTTGGATGCACCATCCAATCTATCTTCAACCCTGAGACAGTTCAACATTTCGAATGAAGTGATAAGAGCAAATAGGAAGAGGAGGAACAACTACAATCAATCTGATTACCCCTAATTCGAACCAAGCTCTGATACCATGTTAGGTTTAGATCAGATTGTAGCAAATTAGATAACATAATAGATAACCAAATTAAGCACACAAAGAACACCAATATACCCTGGGAAAACCTCCCTCTTGGAGGTGAAAAACCCAGCAACGATTCTCAGATTTTATTATTCAATAATCAATAGGTACAATTTAGCTTCAGCCCATGAAGCATTTAACATCAGCACAATAGTATTAAGTCTGCAAATTAGGGCAAACACACAAATGATGAACTTATCTGCAAAACACAAGATGGTTGTTGCCACAGGGGAGTTTGCTGGAGCTCGCTGTCACTGCAAGGTGAATTGCAGATCTTATCACCTGTTTGCTGTCTTCAAGATGATGTTTGCAGACCCTACAATGAGGTTTGCTGCCACTGGAACCAGTTCGCTGTCCTAGGGATATGATTCGCAGTCTCTGCAACAGTTCGCTGACCTTGTTTGTACTTCGCTGATCACAGAAGTAGTTCACTGATAGGATATATTCGCTGAGTGAGATGATAGATATGAATAATGATTGTATTTATAGGCGACTTAGCCCTTTATCTTTCCCAAGTTGGCTTGCAAGAATAATATATTTATTTACAATTCAATGCATAAAGTTGGCATCAAAAACTGAATTAGTCTTACACGTTTCAAGCAAGATATTGATTATGGGACATGACTAAGGCCACGGGCCCATTAGTCATCCAAACGTGCTAGGTGTACTAGGTCGGCCCTAGAAGAGCTCTGACCTAACTACATATATCAACACTGACTGTGTTCCAACATGATGTTGGTCCAAGATGCCATCATGGAAATCGAGGTTGAATGAGGTCAACCGAGTGAAAGCAAGAGACAAAAGATTCTGAAAAAAAATCAGAATAGAAGCAGCTACAAAAATTTGAATCCCTGGAGTGGAATTCTTGGCACGAATCCCAAGGCACAAATTTTGAGGTTTGGGAGAAACCTAGAAATTGAAATTTTTCCTGAAAATAATCAGAAAAAAATAATAATTTGCAAAAAAAAACTCCCTTGATTTTTGTAAAGAAAAACAAAATAAAATATAGACGATTTAAAAAAAAAAAAGGTAAAAAAATATGAGGGTATTGAAACCCTAGGTTGGAGGCAGAGAGTAGACACAGAAACCCTAGTCGCAGACAGAGGGTTTTTCTGATAAAAAATCCCGATGAAAACCGAGAATATTGTTGTGCCCTAGGCGCTTTGCACTAAACACAAAAACGCGAAAAAAAAATCCTTGCCGAAATCCTAGCTATCGGATTTTTTCAAGAAAAAACGTGAAATAAATCGCGTCTAAAATCGCGAAATAGATCACTGCAGTCTGGAGTTGGAAAAAAATAGAAAGCGGATAAAAAATCCGCAAAACCCAGAACAAAATAAAACGGCACAAAAAAAACTTATTCGTCTGCACAGATGGTGCCCAAAAATCGTGGAATATATGTGCCGCTGCTGGAACGCGGAAATCGCAGAGGAAACCACGTCGTGGAAGCCAAAAAACAGTGGGCGTGAAATAAAATTTGACGCTGTGCAGGTATAAAAAAATGCAAAACAATCTGCCGCTGCCGAAAGGCACATGAAAACGCGAAAAAATCGTGTGGGAACCCTCGGCTCAGGACCTTCAATAAATTTCGCCCAGGAAAGAAATTTAAAAAAGACAAAAAAACTCCTATAAAAGACTCTAAATTTTTCAATAAATAAATCTTTCGGAAATTTTAATTTTCATGCTTTGATACCATGAAAAATAATTGATTGAATGATTCAATAATCGGATAATTAAATTGAACGATATACACACGTATATAAAGAGTTTACAAGACGATGTTCTATAAAAAGAACTAATCGTTAAAGTGAACTACTAAAAAGCTAAAAGCTAAAGTAAGCTTAAAAGCTAATTACATAAAAAAGGTAAATGACCATTAAACAAGGAACTAAAAATAGGTGACTAAAATAGAATTAAATATTCTAATAAAGAATTGGTGCAATCTTCCAAGGATGTTGAAGGATTTTGACATTGAGAAAGTGCATTTGAATGCCCAAAACGGTGCAATCCAAACGACCATCCACAATTGAACTTAGCACAAATTTAGTGGCTCAGGCTAACTTTACACTGCAACTTATAATCAACAAGATGCAAAAAGTGCGAACCATGGAAATTCATCTAACACCATTACATTTTGCATTGAAATCACGCCTAAAGATTTTATCTAACAATTTTGGCATGAATCCACTTGATAGGGGAAATTGTGCTCCTAGGCGCAATTGAGCAATGAAGGAGTATTTTTTCCTTGAGGGGTTTATCCCTGACACCTGTGAAATTGCGCTTGTTGGCACAAATGAGAGGCAGAGGAGGATTTTTGAAACTGGGAGAAAATCCTTGGTAGTGAGGAATTTGCGCCCCTAGGCGTAATTAGAGCTTGGAGGAGGATTATGAGGTGAGGGAGGAATTCTTGATCACGATGAATTCCCTTTCCTTGGTGCATTTGGGAGGCAGTGAAGGATTTTTGGATTGTTGCCATGCCTTAGCCAAATTTCCTCGCTTTAGTCCTTCACTTCAATTGACTTGGATTTGGATATTCCCCTGTTCCTTCATTGTCAACATTCATTTGTAGCCCCAAAAAAAGACTTACTAAAAACATAAACTGCTAAAAATAGTTTGTCCAAACTCAAAATTAGGCCAAATGGAGATGCGTTGAAACTTACTAAAATAGTAAGTGGTAAAAATAGAAATTGCTAAAAATAGAAACTTTTACTAGAAGCACCGAAAAACACCACTACCAAGCTCCGTGAAAGATTTTTCTTTGCTTTGGAAGAAATTCCTGTTTCCTACCTTGCATTGACTCTCAGAGCACAATAAGACCCTGAGGAGGGGGACAAAATCCTGTTGATGTACTGAACTGCTTCCTTGGGTGCAATTGAGTAGTGAAGGAGGATTTTTTATCATGAGCGCAAATGCACCTCTGTGAAGGATTTTTCCCATACTTAGCCAAGTTTTGGCTATTCAATTTTATTCCTTCATGCAAACCTTTCAATACTTAGTCAAATTTGCATCAGTTCATTCCTCTCTAGTGAATTCCTTGTTCTATCATTGCAATCTCTTCCTTGGACGATGATATCATCCACTCAATTTAGTCCTCTTCTCAGCATCCAAAGTCTTGTTCTCACATCAGTCCTGCAAAGACGAGAAAATGCTGTAATCTTACGAGTATCAATCAAGTCATAAGTTAACAAAATACAAAGTTCAAAGGATAATCAATAAACACAATGCAATTTGAAAATACTTTGAAAACCCTAATTCTTGATTTGACGACAACTGTGAAGGCTCTATACTCTTTAAAATCCATTCCATACTAGGCATTTCATTGCCTCCAAAGGCCAGAATCTAGACTAGCAAGAACTTATACTCAGTGTTACCCGGGGATGCGTTTCCGACATAATTTGACCTGTCTCGGAAACGGGGACGTCCCGGAAACTCGAAAACTTTCGGAAATCTGTACTCTGGCTGTCCCATAAAATTAATGATTGGATTTTGATTATTTGTTTGACTTCCACTCATGCAAACTCTCAATTTAAATTATTTAACACAAACGCTATATGTTAAGGTTTTATAATGTATATAAGCATGCTTTATCCATGTTTTTATACGAATATTTAAAATTTCCCTGTATATTTTAAATTTTCCCTATTTTTTATATAGTTGTCCCCACTGCCGTCCTTGCCATTCCCTACCATCCCCTACTCTGGGAAAAAAAAATCCCTCCTGGAAATCCGTTTCCCTGCCCCCCCATCCCGGAAACTTGGGGTAACATAGCTTATACCTCATTCCTTAGGGTCGAGAGATGACACTGAGCACAAAAGACTTGGTTTATTTGGCGAAAAGAGGGGGTCCCCATTTTCAATGGGGTGATGTGTGAAAATGTCACAACAATACCTTGAAGAATGAAAACAAACCAAAAACTTCAAAACAAAACAAGAGAGTTCATTTGCAAAAGAGAATGTAGGGAAAAAAACCAAAAACTTCAAAAAAACCTACCTCTTTTGAAGAAATCTTCCTCTACGATCTCTTTGACAACAAATGAAAACTTGCAAGTGCGTAGGAATAGCACAACAACCAGCTTGGAGCATTTAATGATCAATCTTTAACTCTATTTGTGCAATGGCAAGCGAGAAAATATCTTTAACAATGGAGGAAATTTTTTTTTTTTTCATTCACAATATGAAAAATGCATTTGGTTTTGCCATTTAGATGTTTTGTAGCCATATTTGAGGGTTAGGGGGGCAAATAGACCTTTTTGGAGTTAAAAACAAGTGAAAAAAATCAGGAAAGCGCCAAATTGTGCGGAATGGGCATCTTTGAGGGCGAAATACGTCCCATGTTCACTTGGGTCCATCTGCACCAGACCCATTGACCATGGGTAGAAATTTGTCCGGACCCACAGTGGACTGGACCTAGACCAAGAACCGGTTTTGAACCAGAATGGGACTCAATTAATTAGACCAGCAGACTGGTAACATAGTTTTAAAGCATATTGGTAGGCTTCTTCTATTGTTTTCATCTTGTCTATAGAAATGTTATCTTGAATAGATATTTGCAACCCATTTACATACCTGGAGATCATTTCTTCATGCTCAGCAGAACTAGCCCAGATATCGATTTTTAAAATTCTTCTATGTAGTCTTTGACACTCGGTTCTTTTTGCACCAGGTTTTGCAATTTTTTAAAATAAATTTATTTGGTAGTCGGTTGGTAGAAATTTGGGTTTCATCTTTACAACCATTTGATCCTAAGTGTTTACTTTCTCTTTTCTTCTTCTTTTTCTCTCTGTTCGTACATTATCTCACCATAGGGATGCATGTCCTCTTTGTTTTGTACAAACAAATTTCACTTTCTTTGGATCTTCTATTGATTCATAATCAAAATATTTTATCTCTGATATCCAATCTATAAGCACTTTTGGGTTTAAATTACCACTGTAATAGAGAATGTCTAATCTTGGTTTATTTTTATCTTCGACATTGCTATTACAAAATCTTCCTTTTGCACCATCCATCACATCTTCTATTTCCAAATCTTGATTTTCTACTTTTTCCTCGTCTTCACATCTTTTACTCAAACTCCTCTTTGTTGTGCTACCTCCATTGCATCCAACCTCAACTATAATCCCTTTTAGCATCTCTGCTATGATAGCCACTCTCAGTGCTCTGTGTCTTCCTTAGCATGCAATGTCTCTTTCCAAGCTCGCCGCAATTGAAATTCTTCTTCCTCATTCACCCACAACAAACTACCCAATCTAGCAGCTCTAAAATGCAAATTAACACACTTTAATCAAAATTTTCTGTAGCTTCATACACTCACTGAAAAAACTTAACCAAATAAATTTTATTCTAGTGGCAGCCTATTCACATTTACAATGCATTCAGAAAAACTAAAATTCAACTTAAACAAATCTATAACGTTTCTTTTCCGTATTGAGAAATTCCTGCAACCAACTGTCGCAATCTATGATTTTATTTACCTTGCATCCTTCTTCAACTTTTTTGTTATCCTCTTTGGGTCTACCTTCTTTTATTTCCTTTCTTAGTCAGTTTTACACTCATCCATTCTTTTCATTTGCTGCCTTCTATTTATCTGTTCACTACTCTCTTGGCTCTCTCTCTTTTTTAATCTTCTTGCATATTGTTCTCCCTCTCTTATTTTTCAGTGTACAGCTTTCACATGCCCATGCTCCTTGTTGCTTATTCTCTGGGGATGTACCATGCGGTTAGCAACAGCCAAAAACCTTTTTTTAACCCTTTCAAAAACTAGTTGTTTTCCCTCATGGATTTTCCCATGCGGCCAACAGCAAACAGATGACCTGCAAATTGATTTGAACAGTCATGAAATTAGTAGAAGACATCATGCATCCAGAGGTTTTGATCAAGAAACTGTCTTTCTATTCATCAAGGTTGAATAATAGGCAATTTACATGCCATAAATGCTAGAAAAACTGAAAAATCATGGTCAAGGAAAAGATAATTTGTTCAAAATAGAAAATCAGTATTTATTGGCCAGCAATTAAAGGAAAATACCACCAAACAAGGAAGGAAACTCAGAGAAAGCATTTCAATTGCATTTGGCAATAGATATTCATCAGTTGGCTCAACTTGATCAGAAAAAAAGACAAAGATTAGCTCCTTCAGAATTAAATTACGGTTGGCCAGAATTAAAGATTAAAATTTATATCCCGTTGACCTTTAAATTTTGTGATGTAATAAACCTGTTATATTTCAGCTCAGCATACAGAATTGTGGAATGACAGTTTATATAATCTTCTTGTCTCTGTTGATCGAAATGGAAACTCTAGACTGTGTTAAAAATTAAAATTGATTAATAGGTCGAAACAGGTCTTGATGCTTTTTGAAATGTTTCAAATCTACACTTACAGCTTCTTGTTGCTGTTGTGTTACAGCCTGTTTTTTATGAAAAGTGAACCAAAGACAGCATGGAAGTTGACTGAAACAACACTAACATGCAATTTTGACATCATTGAGAATGCTTCCAAGCCCAAGGCATTTAAAAAATCTTCCTAAAGCACTTCACAAAAATGATTCCAAAGCCACAATAACCTACAATAAAATTCATGAAAACTAAACATAACTCAGAAAATAGTTTTGGTTGTGTAGGATTGCACATGAGCCTGGACGCATCTGCATCAGATGCTGATCTGTCTTAGAGGGGGAGATAGATGTAGACAGATTTCTAGACACTTTGTTAGTTATTTAAATATTTTGCTAGCAAATTATTAAAAGGTTGATGAATTAGTGTAGATTGATTTACATAGGTTGATAAAATATAGAGTTGTTATTGTTCATTGGCTACAGGTGGTTGCTTTCAACTGGGGCACTTGTTGTAGTGTAGATTTAATATAGACTTATTTTAAACTTGTTTTCTTGTAGGTATTCTAATATGAGCCAGCACATATGAATATTTGTTCTTTGCTGTTGGGATTGTTTTGGTCTATGCCAATAGTACATTTTAGTCCATTTTTATTTTTTGCAGTTCTTGTTAATGACCTCATGTTGGGCCTTGGCTATCCATGTATTTGGCTTCTCCCTACTGACTATCTTGTAGAAGCCTAAATGATCTTTAACCCGTAACAGAAAAATTAAATTGTCTGATATTCATGCATGACATTTATAAGCTTTCAGCTTACTATGGACATAATTTCTCCCATAAGATGTGTTGCATTTTCGATTTAAAACAGGCCTTCTGTTTCCTTGCTTTCTCTCTATGATTCTCCAAAGGGGAGCTTAGGCGACAACATTTAATTAAGTGTTGCTTATAGGTTTGTGGAATACTCTCAGAAAGAATTGGAACCCATGAACAAAAAGGAACTAAGGAAGTGGTTCGAAGTCTTAGAACTCCAGTTCGCATGTACGATGGATTGCGCCAAGATGAAAGTCCCCCCAAGGTAGTTGATACACAAGATGGTCCTCCCATGTCTGAGCATGATCGTGCTAAAATTGAAAGAAGGAAGAGGAAGGAAGATCGTCAAAGAGAGGTATGCATGATTATGGACGTGATTTGTAGCTATATGTACTTTAGCTTGAATGTTTTCTATATTCAATGTTTAGGTACCATACTTGTTTTCTAACTCATTCATGTTTATTTTTTCGATGGTTTTTCTGTGGTTCTAAACAGGCTGCATACCAGTCACATTTAGAAGAAATGAAAGCCACAATGGAAGGAATGCCAGTTGCTTGTGTTCATCATGGCACTGGGGATGAGGGATCAGCTGCTAGGGACATTCACATGGAGAACTTTAATATATCTGTTGGGGGTCGAGATCTTATCAAGGATGGTTCAGTTACTCTGTCATATGGCAGGCACTATGGTGAGCCAAGGATTCAAACCCAAAGTTTGATTATATAAAATTCTGTGATATGCTAGTGGTCATATATCTGTAACTGCTTTACTTTTCTTTCATTGCTTTTATAGATTTATAAATGGAGACAGAAAATAATATAGAAACAAAAAACATGATGCCTATGTAGGCATATGATCTAGTCATAGGTGAAATTCAAATATGTTAAGAAGATGTCAGGGTGAGCCAGTTATGATTAATGTTAATATGTGGAATCTATCATCAGATTTATAAGAAACTATAGTAGCTGATTTTGGGACTCATACAAATGTAGATGCTTTGAAAAATTGATGCTGATTATAGATTTTCAAAACAACCAATGAACATTGAAGAATTAAATGTTATATTTACTTCTAATCCTGAAATTATGAATTTTCACTGTAGTAGAGAAATACTTGAAACTTTTTTTGACTGCATTAATTGTTTTGCAAGGTTTTCGCCATAACACAATACTCTCAGAACTAATTTAATCACCAAACTGCTGAAAAAAGTGTCAAAACTGTTTGAGTGCCAATGCAATATTTGTTTTTCTGTCAAAATGGTGCTAATGATGGTTCTATGTATCATGCTTTTTATGGTATAGACAAAGGAGATTCTCTGAAGAGCCAGGCTCATTATAAAGTTAGTGACTTGGATTCTATTCTCTCTCATAAACACTCACACGTGCTAGATACATTTGTAATGGACCTGGGAAATGCTTTTCTTAGACTTTTTTGGGATTAAACTCATTTACTAAAAAACAGCATTCCAGAAAATCAAACAAGCGTAAAAAAAGCATTGGGAGCATAATTTTAAACCACCAGAGCATCTTATTAGATGTAGGAATCCTAGAACTTGTTAGTCTGAGGTATCTTACATTGCTTATATAGCAAAATGGTACCATATAGGTTCTGCACAATACAATTGTAGATTCAATTTTTCATATCTGCGGAGACTCTGAAAGCTTTTTGTCTGTAAAGGCAATTATAGTGCATGAGATAATGGTCTAGAGATCAAGAATTACAGACTATAGGTTTGAAGAGTAAGCGTCAATGTCTATTTACATGTATGTCATTATCACCAAATGACAATTGAGGAAAGCTTCACCTCAGCAAGGCTGGTTTCTTTCTATCAGACCTGTGCTTTAGCTGGTATATACAGTGTACACCATACATGAACAAAGCTTTTGTTCTCTTTATCCACTCTGGTTAACTTATAAATTATATGGAACAGTAAAAGACTATTTGCCAGTTAAAATCCTCAAGTGAATTCTTCAATGCCTACACATTTTAATAAAATTCCCATTTTGTTAAAATCTCATGGAGCATAGCATGTTTTTTCATTATCATTTGTTGTGGCTTCTTTTGAATTTAATGTAATGCTTACCTCCATATGAGGAGTGTAGAGCAAGTAATCTAAAAAGGACATCTATTTTATGAGAATAATTAATTCTTTTAGTCAGTTACCTTTTTACTGGTTCTATTAATGGTCACTTAGTTAGTCATTTAGATTTTTAGTTCGTCATCTTAGTTGTTGACTTATTTAGCTTTTTAGTTCGTTTAGTCTTCTAAGTGCAACTATTGCTTCTTTTATAAGAACGCATAGTTTGCTTTTTAGTGTTTAGCTTTTTAGCTTTATTTAGCGTTTTAGCTTCATGTTGAAGCTTTAGATTAATTGTTCGTTCTTTTTAGAACACCGTCTTGTAATTCCTTTATAGACGGTTGTATATTCGTAATTAATTTATCCGATTATTCAAGATCATTCGATTATTGATTCAATTATTTTTCATGGTATCGGAGCATGGATTAAAAATTTATAAATCTAAAATTTTTCTAATTGAAATTTTTTAGTTAATTTTTTTCTCAATTTTTTTTTTGGCATTCTTGTTTAAGAATTTTCGTGGGTTTCTAGAAGGAAAAAAATAGTTCAAAGATTTTTTTTGCAGGGTTTCTGGGTGTCGTCTTTGTTTGTGCATTGTTTGGGCATGATTTGCAGATTTTTCGAGGGCATTTTCCCGTCAAGGCGATCTCTTTGCACCTGTTACCTACGTTTTTGGCACCCTTCTCCGGTTTTTTTCGTGACCTATTTGACTTCACGATTTTTTGGGCCATGCGATTTTTGTTTCCATGGCACAAATCTATCGCGTATTTCGCATTTTTTTTCTTAGATGGCTTGTTTTTCCCGTTAGATCTTTAAACCTGCGCACATTTTTTGCGTTTATTATTTGCCGCCTTTTTTTTGCGATGGGTTTGAACACAAATTTCTTGGCAACGACGGCGGAAGTTTTTTTTCTTTCCGAAAATTCCAATTTGTTTAGAGGCAGCGGCAAAGGTTTACAGACTCGTGATTTTTCTGGCGGCTAGGGTTTTTACACCTTGCCCCGACCTGGGGCATCAACAACGATTTTTTTTTAAAATCGTGTTATTTTTTGCTTTCTTGGGTTTAGATTTGTAGAAATTTGGTTTTTTGGGTTTTCTAGAATTTTGTGCCTTGGGTTTCGCGCCCCGATTTTTGTCTCGGGAGCTGTGCCATTTTTTGTTGCTGATTTTTTTGTGATGTAAGGTTTGCAAGAAATTTTAGTTTGTGTTTTTTTGGCAAACCTCGAAATTCGTGCATTGGGATTTATGCCTCGAATTCCGTTTCAAGGTTTCAGACTCTTTGTGCAACTGTCTCTATTCTGATATTTATTCACTCTTTTGTCTTGTTTTTCGTGCCTTCACAAGGTTGACTTCGTTCAACCTTGATTTCCGTGATGGCATCTTTGACCAACATCATGTTGGAACACAGTCAGAAGTTCAACGACCGCAACAACAACTGGAAACAGTGTATGTTGATGATATTTGAATATCGTTGCCTTGATCAGATTATTCTGGGCAAGGCTACTCCTCGTATAGCATCAGGTGCAGATTAGGATAAATTTGATGAGTGCACTCAAGAGGCTGTCATGCTCATCAAGTTGTCTGTCACAGATGATCAACTCCCTTAGGTGCCTTCAGGTAAAACAACTAAAGAGATTTGGGATCTCTTGAAGGGTCTTCATGAGACATCCGACAAGAGTCGAGCTTTCTTTTTGAAGAATATGTTGTTTTCTATCATGATGGATGAAAAGACATCTAACCAGGCACATCTTACGAAGATCAAGGACATCCATGACCAGTTGCAAGCTATTGGCCACACAATGGATGAAGAAGATATGGTAGTGATCATAGTGAAGATCCTTCCCAGATCCTAGGAGCATTTCATTGATATGCTCAATATCTCGTCTACTAGTGTTGATCTGAAGTTTCCTGATCTCCGCAACAAGCTTCTACAACAGGACTGATGGAAGCAGTAGTTTGGAAGTAGCGCTAGTTCGTCCACTGAACAGGTTTTCACAGTTGAAGCTTCGGATAAGAACAAGGGTAAAGCTCAGTCCTTCCAGCAAAAGGGATAAGGTCAAGGTCAACAGTCTTCGAAGAAGAAAAGTGTACAATGTAACTATTGTCACCAGTTTGGCCATATGAAGAAAGATTGCAGGAAATTGTTGACATCTGTGCAATATAAACTGGGAGGGTCTTAGGAGCAGGTGTAGGCTCATGTTGCAGAGCATTGTGAAGAGGAGTCAGCCTTCTATGCTTTGTGATAAGCAAATTTCCTGTTTGGTACGTTTTCATGATTTTTTCCTCAAAAATTATTTGTTGGTTTTTTCAATTTTGTCCTAAAAAAGAATATGTAATTCGTGAAGTTCACGTGAGATTTTGGTTATTCAGATTTATGATGGGTGTTCCTATCTTTGGGTTTTTACCTTTTTTTTTCCAGAAAAACGATGATTTGTGAAATCTAGTTTTCAGGGTTTGACGGTTTTTTCCACAAAATCATGCTTTGTTGTAGTTAGGTTTGGGTCACTCCTGCAGTCGCTGGGGTGAACATCTGCAACTGTGGTATCTTGAAGTCTTTCAAGCTCGGCGATCTGAACCCCTCTTCAAGTCTTCAAGCTCGGCGATCTGAACAAGTCTTTCAAGCTGCCTCAAGTTCTCTCCTTCCAACCAGTTCACTTCCTACTCTGATACCATCTAATGCAGTCAAGGTAGGGAGGCCCAATGAAGGACAGCCTCGCTTTGCAGCCTTAAACATAAACACCATGAATAATAGAGGAACCGGTTTACACACACAAGATACAACCGGGGAAAACAGGGAAAAGGAGCAATCTTTAAAATAATTTAATGAATTACATATGCCCTTAGGCTTTACAGATGCTAGGCCGCAGCCTAGGATAACAAAATGATTCAAACAACTTAATGTCCTGATCCAGTAGATCATTTGCATTCAACTCTGTCTTCTGCTCTGTCTGCTGATTCGGACCTCTGTCTGTCGGACCAAAACACCTTAGTGTCTCCAGAATCTACATCTTTTTTGATACTTATCTTTCACCGATCTTTCTTTTCCCCTTCAAACGAATCTCCTTACTTCCCCTTTATACCTTCCGTAAGCCTCAACAACTTAATCAAGTCAGCCAAAATGCTCCAGTTTATGAAGAAACGTGTAAACACAAGCTTGTCAGCCAAATCACCAAGAACACCTCCAAAAATGTTTAGAACTTTGAGCGGATATCCACGACCACTAGCCAGGTCCGAAACAACACTCCCATATGATCCGCAAGTCACGGAAACGATCCGCAACCCAATACCGGACCAATACCGGAATCGATATCTGTAAGAACAACATGGTAAGGATAAATCAACACCGGAACAATACCGGAATTGATATCTCATTGGAATCAAATCCAAATGCCATGAAATTTGAATATGTTTAAGTCAAGGGTCTCTAGATGCTAAATCCAGATCTGCAGCTTTAAATTCACAAATATGAAGAAACGCAACAATCTCCAAGGTCACCTCCTCAATAATCAGCAACTCCATGGTCAACTGCTCCAACCGGATGAATTTCCCGGATGCCCTTGCATCAGGTTGTATATTCGTAATTAATTTATCCGATTATTCAAGATCATTCGATTATTGATTCAATTATTTTTCATATTTTTAGGTTAACATGCTATTTTGGTCGGTTGAATCGCTTTTATTTGATCAATGGTTAAGATTGCCTGTGCTTTTTTGGCAATATTTAAGTATAGGGTTCTCCATTTTGGTAAAGGTTTTTTGTTTATTGAATAAATGGAAGTGCTGTTTGATTTTGTTCTTCATATCTTGATCTGGAGAGTGTCATTTATCTTGATATTTTAGCTTTAAAGCTGCTTGCTCATGGTCCTCAAGTGGAAGTTAGTTGAACCAACATCTACTGCAGGCATAATAACCTGCTCATGGTCATCTTGTGAAAATGGGTTTAGCCTTAAGTGATAGTCATTATATTTGAGATTAATAGGTGGCTGATTGATCACTGATATTTGGCTTCTTACCTCATATTTTATTTTTTTTCTTTATGCCTTATCTCTCTTTATAACCCGCTGCCTCCTAACCCTTTTCTCTGCAAGCATTAGTGTAACATTGGTTTTCAAACTAGACAGCAACTAACATTTTCTGAAGATTGCTTCCATGTTTGAAGATGCACATGTGGCCATTCCATATTACATTGGCCCCTAAATGGGCATTTCTTCGGTCACCAAGTTGGGTGTGTGAATTGGAAATAACTTTAATTTTTGGCATGCCCAGTGGGACTTCAATCTTGAAGTTCTCTCAATATTTTTCTTCAACGGGTCTTCTTTTTTGAAGAAACCCTTTGTATCACAAATTCTTTCTTCAATATTTTGGGCAAAAGTCTGCTTTCTGAAATTAAGTTTTACACATGCTGCACTTATAGTATGATTTGTTAGTGAAGAAATCATAATTATTTGCTTTGCAGCTGCGTTTTTCACTTGTTGACTCTGTTGTTGAACTAGGATCTTAGAAAGGCCCTTGCCTTTCTTTTTAATTTTTTTGCACACCTGTGTGTTGCAGCAATGATTGGTTTCCATATGAATATCCCTTTCTGCTGAGGTCACATACAATAGTGATGCATGAGCATCTTAGGTGTCATGCATTCTTGTATCATCCAAAAATATTTTCTTAATGATTGTTTGTCTTTTGTAGATTTTCTTTCTTGTCATGTGTTTTGTTCTTAAGAGGATAAGTTTGCTATGGCATTGATGAGGACAATAAACAGACCAGGATTTAATCTTTAGACTGAATCAATGATCGAGAAAAATATTTTGAATTTGGATTTGTGGAAGACCCTAAGAGAGTCAAGTATGCTGCCACCAGCTTGAAGGGGCATGCCGACTTATGGTAGGAGTATATGCAAAGAGACTAGGTTAAGAAGGAAAAGTAGAATATCTGAAAATGGGATCGAATGGTGACAGAAACTGAATGGTAAGTTCTTGTTTGCAGTTACAATGAGAATTGGTTTTTTTCAACCTGGTTCTAGTTTGGAATTATTCAAGAAGTTCCATAATTGGTGAGAACAAGAATTATTTATGACCGATTATTCTGAGGAGTTTTACTGTCTCAGCATTTGTGTGGGTCATGTTGAGGATGATGCAGAAAAATTAGCACAATATCTGAATGGTTTGCATGCTGCAATCCAAGATGAGATGTGCTTGCTGTCAATCCATTCGGTGGAGGATGCCTACTGACTTGCATTAAGGGAAAATGAGAAACCATCTCGCGTGTAGCAGAGAGTGCAAGGTGAGAGGAAGTATGGAAAAGGCAACTAGAGCAGTAAGCCAGGATATGTGAGCGGAAGATGTCTCAGAGTTCAGTGACGAAACATAAGGTTCTAGGTAAGAGTAGGCTCCCAAGAAGAAGGAAATTAAGGATAAAGAGTGTTGTGGGAAATTTTGTAGTAGAACTTGTCTTAGATGTGGGGAAGTAGCCCATAAGGCATTTTGAGTGTCTAGATGTAGTGCAGGAACAGTGATGTGCTGAGAAAAGACTGCATATTGCACAAGGGGATGAGAAATTAGGTAATGAAACAAAAAGCATGACACCAAAAGATGGAGACAATATATTGTTGCTTAGTTTTGCTCAAACTTGCTAAAAAGAACAAAGAACCATTGTTGAGAAAGACTATTTTCTTAGGACGAAGTGTAAGTTTGGAAGAAACTGATCAGAGATAGAGGGAGCAATTATAACTTAGTGTCCATAGAGATGGTATAGAAGTTGGGATTGAAATTGATATAGTATCCTAATCCTTACCACAGTTCATTGCTGTAGAAGGATTGCCAAATGATTGTGAAAGAACAATATCTAGTTGCCTTCCATGTTGGAGGATGTTTTGATGAAATTGGTGCAATGCGATTTGTATAGATGCTTGTCACGTGTTGTTGGGCAGACCATGGGATTGTGATGTGTAGGCCGTCCATAATTGGAGTAAGATTGTTTTCACCATCACTAAAGGGGAAAGAAGTTTGGGTTGTAGGCATTGAAGGCCAAAGAATAAGCTGTACAGAGCAATGTATTGTTCTTAATTAGTATGTAGTTTCTTAAGGAGCTTCAAAAACTGGCAAGAATGCTATGCATTGATGGTAAGGCATGTGCCAATGGAAGAAGACAAGTGTCACAACTTTGAGGAGCTAGAAGTGAAGGCATTGCAGAAAGAGTTTGAAGACATCATGAAGAGTGGAATTATTGGAGGGTTGTTGCTAGTGCACAATATTTCACATTGTATGGATTTAATTCTAGGATCTAGTTTGCCTAATTAGGCACCACATAGGATGAGCTTGGATATGAGTTCTAAGTTGAAAACAGGTTGAAGAACTACTAGAAAGATTGCTGATTAGGAAAGTATAAGCCCTTGTGCTGTGCCTATAGTACTTGTGCCAAAGAAGGGAGTAGAACAGAAGATGTGTACAGACTCTGAGCTATCAACAAGATCACCATCAAGTACATGTTTTCCTTGTTGCACATGGATGACCTAGATTGTTTGAGTGAAGCATGCTACTTCTCCAAAATTGATTTCAAGAGTGGTTATTGTTGTCACAAAAGTTTGCACCCTTGTTGAGCTATCAACTCAACAACCTTGTGAAACACGAAAACAACCCCGAAGTGTGGGACCTTGCGTGAGGGGGTTGCATCTCCGGAGTAGGCCGACTTCCTTCTGAATCGAAGTGCAGGTGTTGAGCCAACTCAACAATCCAAATTATACTTCTAAACCTATCATAACAGCTTGTAAAGGAAAAGGGAAGAGAGAAATGCTTAAAATGAAAGGAGGTGATGCACCAAGATAAGAGATGTTTCTCTCCCCACTCGAAATGGCACAAAGAATCAACTGAAATACCTCGAAGATGCACAAACTTCAGCTGCATGAATGACCTCAACGCATGTATGGAGGTTAGAACTTGTTGAATGTCAAGAGGGGAGAAGGTTTCCCACAAGTCACACCCAGAAACAGGTTAACACAACATATATGTGAAAGAAAGCCACAAACATACACTTACAATGAAGGTAAGAACACATACGCAACATGCATAAGTTGAAGTAAGGCAAGAATGATGATTTCAATTCATTATAAGGCCAATGGCCAAACTTACAGTTGTAGAAATGCAAGATAAATACAAGTCTTCAAGAGAAGTGAAAGAGCATAGAATAGCTCAAGCCAATAGGGAGAGAACCCTTTACAATGAGGCTTAACAACCTTTATATAGAAAACTGGTCATAGAGGAGAGATCATTGGTCAAAGAAGAGAAGCCTTGACCCTTGTGTGTGTAGAGGAATGTCAGTTAGGGAATGTAGGGAAGTGCATGCACTTGACATGGTGTAAATGCAAGCAACCCAACCATACCTTGACAAGGCAATCCCAAGAAGAAAAGTACTTCTAGAAGGTGGATTGCCTACATTCCAAAGTCAGAGCATGCAAGCATGACATGAAGGTCAACAAGTAACCATAAATAAGCATGGCCTTGTACTCCACTTGATGGAAATCCTGCAAAAATCATTATATGCGCCCTTGTAGCTCCACGAAAGAAAGTGTACAAGTTGCAAGAGTTGGTGGAGCATTAAGAGCTTTGAGTGTTGATCACGCCATTTGGAAGTGTTGCAAGTCGTTGGAAGTTGAAAGACTTAGGAAACTTGGGTTTCCAGAGTTTGGAAGGAAAAGGGACTTAGAACTTGGGAACTTTGCGATTTCGGAGTTATAGGGAGGAAAAGACTTAGGAACTTGGGAAACTCGGGGTTCTGGGGAGGAAAAGACTTGGGAACTTGGGAACTTTGGGGTTCCGGGGAGGAAAAGGCTTAGGAACTTGGGAACTTTGGGTTTGCGGAGTTATGGGGTTTCGGGGAGGAAAAGGCTTAGGAACTTGGGAACCTTGGGGTTTTGGAGTTACGGGGTTCCGAGGAGTAAAAGGCTTAGGAACTTGGGAACTTCAAGATTCCGGAGTTATGGGGTTCCGAGGAGGAAAAGGCTTAGGAACTTGGGAACTTCAGGATCATGGGATTTTGGAGTTTCGGGGTCAAGGAAAGGCAAAGGCTTGGGAACTTCAGGATCATGGGATTCCGGAGTTCCAGGGTTAAGGATAGGCAAAGGCTTGGGAACTTTAGGATCACGGGATTCCAAAGTTTCGAGGTTAAGGAAAGGCAAAGGCTTGGGAACTTCGAGATTCCGAGATTCTGGAGTTCCGGGGTTGGATGACTTCCGCCTCCCTACAAGAGAACACTTCACATTTCATGATTCCTTTTTTTCTTTCCTTGATCAATTGGGGCAGCGCTGGTCCATAGAACATATCTTCGATTGGTTCTCATTGATGGACCAAAGGTGTCATAAAAATGACAACAGTTACCAACAAATTAGAACATGTGAAGGAGATGCATGGAAGATAGCTTTCAGAACCAAGGATGGATTGTATGAGGAGTTGATCATGTGCTTTGGATTGTTCCTTGATGCGTCCTATGTAGATTTTCAGAAAATGCTTATGATATTGAGCTACTTGAAGATTTGGATATATTGTTGACTTTTACTTTTGGGTTGGACTTGGAGGTGTTTTTGATAAAACATTGTTACTGTAAGAGCTTGATTGTAGGTGACAAGTGCCCAAGAAGCATTATGAAGCAATTTTGTATGTTGTAGATGTGCATGTAAGGAAAATATCTGAAAAGACTACAAAGAATATCTAGTGAGATGGAAAGGAAGGGTCTCAAAGAAGGTACATGGATTTTTTTAAAGAAGTAGGTCGATTTGGGTGGCTTTAACAATCTTCCTCTCTTTCCTAATTTTAAGCACTCAACTCAAAATTTTGTCAACCAAAAATATTTCCCTAATGTTTGTTTGTCTTTTGCATATTTTCTTCATTGCTGCAGGTATTTTGTTCTTATCACAAACCTTGGATTACTAACATAGAGTTACAGTGAACCATCATGTTGTGTGGTAATGCATATTATACATGAAATCCCTAAATCGAAATTATTAAAATAATATTGTAATATTGATATGATAGTCATCTTAGTCATTTAGTTAGTTTCGTCTCTAGTTAGTTTTAGGAAGTTTCCTATCTGTCTTTTGTGTTTCTATTCTTGATCATTTCCATTGTGGAAAGATCCTCTTGTAATCTCTATTTAAGGAGCTTTAGTCTCCTTTTCTAATTATTGAATATCATTTTATGGTTAGTCTCCTTTTATAATTATTGAATATCATTTTATGGTATCAGAGTGGGTTTAAGTCTTTTTGGTGATTTTTAAAAAAAAATTCGTGGGTATTTACTTGGAATTTATTTCTAGAAGTTTTTTACTTTTTTTAATGAAAAATCATGGTGTTGTTGTTACTTGAAAGTTTTTTCAGAAGTTATAAAGATTTATTAAATAAAATCATGATTTTTTCTTGAATTTTTTGTAAGAAATTTTTAGAAGGGTTTTATTGAAATTTTTTGGAGGTGCTTTATGGAAGGGTTTTGCATGATTTTTTCATGGTCATGGGTTTTTGTTTTTTGCACGATTCTTTCACAAAAATTGTGGGTTCTTTCTCTATTGGAGGGTTTTCTGATCTTTTTCCCAAAAAAAATCATTGTGGGTTATCCTATGGCTAGGGTTTCAGCATGCGAAGATTTTCTGTTTTTGGCAATTTTTTTGAACAAAAATTGTGGTTTCTAGAAGGTTTCTGATTGTTTTTTTCCAAAATAATCATCAAGGGTTTTTTGATTTTTTTCCACATTAAAATCATGTAGGGTGTTGCTGTTTTTTGGGTTCCTTTGTTTTTCCACTAAAACGAGGGTGTGTGATTTTAGCATCGCATTGAGAGTTTGACGATTTTTCCACAAAATCGTGGTTTCAATTTTTTGTCAATTTTCTATCAACAAAAATCAAAGTTTTTTGAGAAGCTGGTCTCGGTATCTTTGGATAAAGGGAGGAATGGCTTCGTTACCCAACATCATGTTGGAAGGTTCAAAGGATAATGGTAAACTTGGTCATATCGAAAATTTCTGCAGAAATAGGGAGGGTCTCAGCAGTAGGCTCATATCGTAGAGCATTCTGAGGAGAAAGGGGCAGCCTTCTATGCATTCGTGGTCAAATAACCTGCAGATTGTCACATCTTTTGTAGGGTAGTTAATAGAATGACCATTAAGGGAGGGTATTAAAATAATATTGTAATATTAATATAATGATCATCTGAGTCATTTAGTTAGTATTTAGAAACTTCCTTTTATGTTTTTCATCTCTAGTTAGTTTTAGGAAGTTTCCTGTCTTTCGTGTTTCTATTCTCAATTGTTTCCATTGTGGAAAGATCCTTTTGTAATCTCTATTTAAGGAGTTTAAGTCTCCTTTTGTAATTATCAAATATCATTTGAGAAATCAGTATGTTGTAATGGGACTTAGAACATGCTGAAGTGTGCTAATTTGAAATATTTTGTAAGGAGGGGCCCCATTAACTATTCGCCTTTAGATTTGAATTATGCACCGTTTTAAGGTCACTAATGTTTAAACAATTTATACTAAACAAAGGAGCAAAGGCTCCTTGAATAGAGATTACAAGACGATGTTTCTAAACGAAACAAATGTAAAGAAAAGCCATAATTAGAAACTACCTAACCTAACTAATTTGACCATTAAAGAAACATTACATTATTTTAATACCCTCCCTTAATGGTCATCGATCTAACCACCCTACAAAAGACAATTTGTAGGTCTTTTGGTCACAAATGCATGTAAGGCTGCCCCCTTCTCTTCAGAACACTCTGCTGTTGTTGAGACCCTACTTGGATTTGTAGAATGTTAATGACCAAGATAACCAAAAACCTTCCAACCTGATGTTGGGAAACAAAACTGTCCCTCCCTGTAGCCAGAGAAACCACCAAACTGAAACCACGATTTTGAGGAGAAAATCGCCAAACCTGAACTGCTTCAAAAAAACAGCCATGATTTTGTTCAAAAAATTGCCAAATTTTTTTGTAGATGAGCACTATGACCCAAAAATTGACTGCAAGAAACCACTGTTGTAGATGTTCGCCCCAACAACTCTAGGTGCAACCCAAAACAGAGTGCAACAAACCTCAATTTTTGTGGAAAAAATCGCCAAATTCCAGGAAGGAGGCCTTTTAAAAAAAAATAAAAAATCACCAAATCTTATAAAACCCCATCGACCCACTCTGATAGCACGTTCAAATAATTGATATTAAATAAAGGAGACGAAGGCTCCTTAAATAGAGATTACAAGACGGTGTTTCTAAACAAAACAAACGTAAATAGAAGCTAGAATTAGGAACTACCTAACCTAACTAAGATGACCACTAAAGAAACATTACATTATTTTAATAACTATTTGTCTATTGGTTCCAAGAAGGATCATTGGGCATGACACTATCTTTGTGGTGAAGCCATTAGAAGACAAATCAATTAATGAAATGCGATGAGCAGAGGATGGATAGATCAAATTGAAGATTAGACATTAGATCAGGGTGTGAATCTTGGCATGTACTTGTTTGGAACAATTCTGTTGTACATGGATCTATTGTAACTTTGATCATATGAATATTTATACATAAATTGATATTTTATCCCATCTTGTGTCAAATCTTTAAGATTAAGTTTGTGTTGTATACTCTTGCTTTGGGTTTTTAAGTTTTGTGTTGCATGAATAGACTATCTTTCCTTAGGTGCTTTTTCTTGATTGCATTAACCAATAATGTGCACAATATCACTTCCCCTACATGTGGTGGCATCTTTATTGAATGGATTGTCAAGCTATATCTTGCTCATGGGCATTTTGTAAGTAGTGTAACAAATGGCATTCAAAAACAGAGTGCATTAAAAAATTTGAGGAAGTAGAATGCATTAGAAAATCTGAGTAAGTGGAATGAATTAGGAAATATTAGTTCAAAATGCTTGTAGAAGTGCCAAAAATAAAGGATGTTGTCTATTGGGTTAAAAATATTGCAAAAATTAATAGAACACAATTATTTAATATTCTGTTAAATTACTAAATTGATTATTACAAGTTTCATCTCCTTATATGGAGATTGGAGAAGGAGCCACACAAACGGGTAAACATTACACGACTCACTAAAAAGTGAACCAAAAAAAGAAGAAAGAAAACACTTGCCACTAACGTGGCTTTATTACAACTGTAAGCCTTATCATTTAATAATTTAATATTATTCTAATACGGAGGGGCTTACTTCATTGAAAACATAACAAACTAAGAACACCTTGAACCATGAATATGCCGTTCTTCAGAAGCTTTTCTTTGAAAACAGACCATACACTAGGTAGAAATCTATCAAGTTGCCTTTGAACCTTCATAAAGGTGTAGCTCCTGAGCTGAATTGTCAAGTTCTTGGATTGCCACCTTTCCGAACTTCAGAATCACAGATCTCCCAAACCATTGGACAACAATCCATGTTGAACTATTTCACTGAGCTCCATCAAGTTGTCTCATAACACTCATAAGGTTATGACTCCCAAGATCACAGATTCCCAAGCTAACTTGACAACCATCCATTCTGCTGTCTATATTGGCTTTCTTTTCATCTTCAAAGAATTATACTTCTTTAAAATGCATGAAAAGCAATTTCTCCTTCACCATTGTCAACATTTGGAGGATCTTCAACTATGGCTACATTGGTTCCTTTGAGTTTTCCTTTGAGAATACCATTTTCTCAAAGTCTACAGTTCCAAGCTAAGATCATAAAAAAATATCCAAAACCTTAAACACCATGAATCCATCACATGCAATGACATGCAAGCAACATGTAAGTACATGCAAGTTATTTTGCATGAAATTTTTCCTACACAATTCTTTGAAAAAATCTGCCCACACAAAAAGAAGCCAACCTATGAGTTTTTCCACAAGAGTCAACTGTGTTTCATGTGACTCCTCCTCTAAACATCATATTGCAAAAATGAATCCAACATAGTATTTTAATTTTCTATCAAATAACTGGAGTGATTATTACAAAGAGTTTCATCATCTTATATAATCTTCTTATATAGACATTGGAGAAGAAACCACCCAACCTGATAAATGTTACATGACTCATTAAAAAGTGAACTAAAAAAATCAGTGTTCCACGAAAACGCGTTTCCCCCTCCCAGGCCCAAGTCCCCCCGTCCCCGAAACCCGTCCCCGAAACTTTTTCCCTTTGTCCCCCCGTCCCCGAAGCCCGTCCCCACGTCCCCCCGTCTCCCCGTCCCCACCATCCGTGGAACACTGAAAAAAATAGAAATAAAACACTTGCCACTAAGGTCGCTTTTTTACAACTGTAAACCTTATCTTCTAATAATTTAATGTCACTAATAAAAAAAAGCAAGAATTTGAGGGCTATTTTTGCAGAGAACCAAGAGTTGAGAAACACTTCAAAGTGGAAAAATGAGGCTACAATTGCAGAAAACCAGAGGCTGAGAGATAAATGCATTATAGTAAATAGAGAAGCAGGAATAGGAGGCATACTATTGGTAGTAAAGTCATGAAGAAGAAATGGGGAAAACACAACTTTCTTTTTGAGAGATGCCTTCTCAGTCATATGCTGCATATAAGAGGAATTTGATTTCAAGGAAGAGGTCTCTGGTGGAGTCATGACTGTGTGTCAATGTTAGAGATTATTTTCCTTTCTTAGATGCAAGAAACAACAAGGATGAAGTTTTTTGGGCTTGGCATCTTTAAAGAGGTATTGATGGAAGTCATTGCTAAAGAAGAACACACTCCTGCAAAACCAGGTCTGCAATCGATAGTGCCTTCGTTGTATTCTAGCAATAATAACATAAGTTCTAGCCTTCTTGCTTGGGAGTTTTTCAATGGTATTGGAGACTTACATGCACTTCAAGCCATTTCCAGTTGGTTCTCTTGATCTTTCTTGTGAGTGAAAGTTGAAAAGGGTCACATCATGCAATCTGCTTCCGTTTTCTAGCATTCTGGATGGTAACCTCCTCGAGATTGATAAGTCAATTGCATGTTATTTGAACAACTACTCAAATCTAGGCATTTACACATGTAGGGCATAGAGCAATGAAGAAGTTCAAGTGCTTGTTTTTCTCTTTGCGCTGCCTTTAGTTGTTCATTGGAGTTCCTAGGCTTACCTTATATCTTTCATTAATTAGAAAATTGCGTCGTGCAGGTCGCAACCCAGAAACCCTCCTGCAAACCACCAACTTAGCCACACAGAAAATGTCACTTTTTTGTCTCAAAATCTGCAGAGGAAAAAAAAACAGTGCGGCCTGACCCACGATTTTTTTTAAAAATCGCTAAAAACCCTTTTTCTACACACAAAAAATCCTTCACAAAACCTGCACCAAAATCTGCATGAGCCCGAAACCCTCGAAAATTTTCAGAGGTCAAAACCCTCAACCTGCTCTGTGAAATCTTTCCAATTCAGAGTTTTTTCATTAAAAAAATCTCTCAATTTTTTTTCTTCTGGAAATAACATCCAGTAGCGGCTTACAAATTTTATTAAAAAATTCGCCAAACTTTTAAAAATCCCATCGACCCGCTCTGATACCATGAAAAATTGATTGCTCAAATAATTGGATAATCTATTCAAGGATATACAACCGTATATATAGAGATTACAAGACGATGTTCTAAATTAAGAACAACCCGTTTAAGTGAAAACTAAAAAGCTAAAAGCTTAAAATATTAAATAAAGCTTAAAACGCTAAATAATAAAAAGCTAACTATGTGTCTTTAATAAAGAAGCGATAGTTTCACTTAATGCACTAAAAAAGCTAAATAAGTCGATTAAAAAGCTAATTAAGTGGACAATTAAGATGATCGCTAAGAATAGAAGATGACCATTATAGAAGATATTAATATTATTTAACTAAGATGACCGCTAAGAATAGAAGATTACCATTATAGAAGATATTAATATTATAAATAATATTAATATCTTCTATAATGGTCATCTTCTATTCTTAATAATATTAATATCTTCTAAAATGGTAATCTTCTATTCTTAGCGGTCATCTTAGTTGTCGACTTATTTAGCTATTTAGCTTGTTAAGTTAGCTTTTTATTATTTAGCCTTTAAAGCTATATTTAGCTTATTTGATTTCACTTTAGTGACTAGTTCTATTTATAGAACATCGTCTTGTAGGCTCTATATATATGTGTGTATATCGTTCAATGTAATTATCCAATTATTTTGTTCAATCAATTTTTCATGGTATCAGAGCATGATTTAAATTTTTTTGGAAATTTTATAATTCTAAAATAATTTCATATTGAATTTTTTCAACTTTTTTTTTCTTGGGCAGATTGGATCAAAAAACTTGTTTTTCTTCTAAGCGATTTGCAGAGTCAAAGGCTATTTTTGGTTCGCTTTTGCTTCGTGGCTTTTTGCTGGAAAAGATTTTTTTTGGAGGGTATCTGCAAATTGCGGATTTGTTAGGGTCGTTTTTTTTTTCAGGGCAATCATCGTGGGTTTCTGCTCAGCTCACGATTTTCGCGACTCTTCTGTGAGCTTTTTCACGACTGCAAATATTCCATGAAATTCGTCTATGTATTCCGCGATTTTCGTGGGCATATTTTGATGCGATTTCCAATGCGATTTTCGTGTGTGTTTTGACGCGATTTTTTTGCGAATTTCAAGCTTTGGATTAGTTTTTGGTGGTGACCCTATTTTCGCACGATTTTCGCGCCCACTTGGAAGTATTTCTGTGCGATTTTCACTATTTCCTATGCGCGATTTTCACGGGCTTCTACTTTATCACATTTTTTCGCGATTTTCTGAAAGACGACGTCTAGGGTTTTGGAAATTTTTTTCTGATTGTTTTTTAAAAAAAAATTATACAGGTTTCAGCAGTGCAGAATTTTTTTTTCCGAAAAATCCGAGTTTCTTTTCTGCTATAAATCTACACTAGGGGTTTTTAGCGGATTTTTCTGAGCTTTCAGTCAGTCTCTGATTTTGCAGAATTTTGTGCCTGGGAATCCGTGCCAGCAGACATTCCTCAGGATGTGCCCATTTTTTTGATTATTATTTTGTGCCCTAGGGTTTGCAGGAAATTTTCCATTCCAGGTTTTCAACTTCTTTTTGCAGCTGCTTATATTTTGATTATTAATCAAATTTTGTCTTGTTCTTCATGTCTTCACTAGGTTGACCACGTTCAACCTCGGTTTCCGTGATGGCATCTTTGACCAACATCATGTTGCAACATAGTCAGAAGTTCAACAGCCTCAACTACAACACTTGGAAACAGCCCATGTTATCGATATTTGAATATCGTTGCCTTGATCAAATTGTTTTGGGCAAGGAATCTCGTCCTAATGCAGCAGGTGAAGATCAAGACAAACATGATACGAAAAATCGAGTGTCTGTCATGCTTATCAAACAATCACCGATGATCAGCTCCCTCAGGTGCCTTTAGGTAAAACAGCTAAGGAGATTTGGGATCTCTTGAAGGATCTTCATGAAACGTCCGACAAGAGCCGAGCTTTCTTTCCGAAGAATATGCTATTTTCTATCATGATGGATGAGAAGTTATCTATCCAAGCACATCTTACGAAGATCAAGGACTTCTGTGACCAGTTGGAAGCCATTGGTCGTACCATGGTGGAAGAGGATATGGTAGTGATCATGCTGAAAAGCCTTCCTAGATCCTACGAGCATTTCATTGATACTCTCAATATCTCATCTACTAGTGTTGATCTGAAGTTTTCTGATCTTTGCAACAAGCTTCTACAACAGGATTGATGGAAGCAACCGTTTGGAAGCAATGCTAGTGCGTCCAATGAACAGGCCTTCACAACTGAAGTTTTGGATAAGAACAAGGGTAAAGGTCAGTCCGTCCAGCAGAAAGGGCAAGGTCAATATCTCTAGTCTTCAAAGAAGAAAAGTGTACAGTGTAACTACTGTCACCAATTTGGCCACATGAAGAAAGATTGCAGGAAATTGTTGGCAACGGTGCAATCTAGACTGGGAGGGTCTCAGGAACAGGAGCAGGCTCATGTTGCCTAGCATTCTGAACAGAAGGAGTTAGCGTTCTATGCTTTGTGATAAGCAAATTTCCGGTTTGGTAGGTTTTCACGATTTTTTTTCCTGAAAAATTGTTTGTAGGGTTTAGAAATTTTTCCTTAATAATTATCATCTGTAATCCGCAAGGCTTGCGTGGGATTTCTAGGTTTTCACGATTTTTTCCTCAAAAAAACATTTGTAATATGCGAAGTTCGCGTGGGGTTTGTGATTCCAGAAGTTCTTTGGTTTTGATGATTTTTCTCCTCAAAAATTGTGCTTTGTTGCAGTTAGTTTGGGTCGCCCCTGCCAGGGCAAACATCTGCAACTGTGGTATCTTGCAGTCTGTTTTGGAGTTGGTACTCTTCTGCAAAAGGGTTTGCTGATTTTTCCTCAGAATCATGGTTTCAGGCTTCAGTAATTCGCGTGTGTGGGCTACATTAGCGTAGATGGCTTTTGATACTCTTGGTCATTTACATTCTGCAGATCCTGTGAGGGTCTCCGTAGTAGTAGCGTGTTCTTTGCATTTGTGATCATAACACCCGCTGTGTCTTTTTAGGGTATTGAGAATGATGACCTTTAGGGAGGGTGTTAAAATAATATTAATATCTTCTATAATGGTCATCTTCTATTTTTAGCGGTCATCTTAGTTGTCGACTTATTTAGCTATTTAGCTTTTTGGGCGACTTATTTAGCTTGTTAAGTTAGCTTTTTATGTTTAGCCTTTTAAGCTATATTTAGCTTTTTAAGCTTTTTAGCTTATTTGATTTCACTTTAACGACTATTTCTATTTATAGAACATCGTCTTGTAGGCTCTATATATACGTGTGTATATCGTTCAATGTAATTATCCAATTATTTTTTTCAATCAATTTTTCAAATCCATTAATTGTTTTCTTCATAGAATCATAGCGTTAGCTAGTAGCCTTTCACATTTTGCAAATAAGATGCTTGTGCATGATGTATATAGTGTTGTGTGTGCATTTTGGCTCTTCCCCTTTTGATCCATTAGCTCTTTCTTGGGCTGGTCCTCAT
Organism: Cryptomeria japonica; assembly: GCF_030272615.1. Classification (NCBI taxonomy): domain Eukaryota; kingdom Viridiplantae; phylum Streptophyta; class Pinopsida; order Cupressales; family Cupressaceae; genus Cryptomeria; species Cryptomeria japonica. The sequence continues at coordinate 493,395,487 of NC_081412.1, read as the reverse complement.
TTGTTGATTGATGGATTCTTGTTTTAGTATCTTGTATGTGGATGGATGGCCATTAATACCTTGTTTTTCTTTGCAAACTTATTGGTGATTGATTCATTCTTTTATATCTTGGTAGACCATTCTCTAGTCTTTTAGTGTTGGTAGACTACCTTTTGGTGTGCATGTGTTAACTTTCGTAAAGGTCAAAAGTATATGTGCAATTGGTGATTGTTTCTCATGCTTGTGGGATGTTCTTTTTGTTGTTTCACATCTTCTTCTTTTTTAGTTGGCAAACCTCTCTTGTGTTGGCAGATTGTGGATACGCTTATGGTTTTGATGGTGGATCCCATAGGTTGGTTGTGTGCATTGCATTTCCATTTTTGCATGCTATACATGGGTTTTAGGTGTTTTGTCTTCATAGTAGATCACTTCATTATTCTTGTACTACTCACTTTTGGTTGTGGGCATCCTCTTTTGCTCAATTGGGTTGGTTTTTGTCTTGGTAGATGTGTAAATACTGGTGGGTTCTCCATTTTCAGGCCAGATCTCTTTTTGTTCTTTTACAAAGCCTTCTTTGCATGTAGGCCATTCTTGTTCCCTTTCTGTTATGTAGATGGTTTGTTCATTGAGTTGCACACTATATGTTTGGTTCAGGTGCATTATTTTTTTGTAGGTGATGTTCTGTGTGTTGTGCAACTCATGGTGACTCTTTTGTCTTTTGTGCTATTCTTTGTTAGCCTTGAGCTTCCCTTTTGATCCGTGCATTTTATTTGCTGAAGGGAGTCTTTTGTGGGTTCACTTTCTCCATTGGCGGACTTGTTTCCTTTAGTGGTGGAACTCTCTTCAGTCATGGACACATGCTCATCAAGTTTTCCTTGTCAATGAACTCATTTTCTTCAAGCGTGGGCTCTTTTCTTCTATGGTGGATTCATGTTATTCATTGGTGGAAGTTTCTTTAGTGTCAGAAATCTTTCTTCCACTGTTTCTTCATTGGCAAATAAGTCTCTTTTGTTGGTTCAATGGCAGGTTTTCTTCTCCATGGGTAGTCTTAATTGCTTTTTTGTGGGTCTCATATGCTTGGTAAACTGTAAAAATTTTCAGAGGTCCTTCTCCAATGAACACAGTAGACTCCCATGGGTGGTCAATCTCTGCCAAATTGGATGGTGCAAATTTGACGTAAACATATCTTTCTTTTGTTCTGTGAGCAGTCTCCAGAACATTGGTGGGGTTTTTTCCCTTTAGTGGATCTTCCCTCTGGTGGAAATTGCATTACTGTGGATCTCTTTGCCTCCATTTTTTTTTTTGGCAGTTCTTGCCTTGTCTGCAATATGAAATTCTGTGAGATGTTTAGCTTTGCAAATTCTAACAACAGAAATTTCTTGTCTTTGGGAGTAACATTAGTTCTAGGCCTGCCACAATGCTGCTTGCTTCTTTTCCACTCTCCTCCTTCGGGTTTCTTTGTTGCCACAAGTTTTTCAGCTCATCTTCCACATCAACAGTAAATTTGTTGACATTATTTTCGAGCTCCTTTTGAGACTGATTTGATCCTTTTTCATACTTTTCTGGGTTCTCAAAAATCTTCAGTGTGCATGTGGTGTGATACTTTCTTGATTGCAGATTTGTGTTGCTCCCTTGGCTCTCACAAGGGGTGCTACCCCTTGACATGATGGGTGGCTCCTGCTCTTGGGTCCCCGCTTTTACACCATGAAAAAACAAAAGAATATTTGGAGTGGACTGTGGAGATTGACTGTGTTACTTTTTGACACTACACCCAATGGATGAAGGCATTCATTCTTTGGATTCGATGCTTGTGAGCAAGCTTCCCTAAGAAGTTGTTAAAAAAACATAGCAAATTCTCACTACCTTTGGGTTTTAATAAAATGGGATTTTTTTAAAAATCCCATGTAGCTTAGCATGTTATTTTATTTTCATTTGCTGTGGTTCCCTAAAAATTTAATGTAAAACTTCCTTTTCCCCTCCCTCATATGTGGAGTGTGGGTTAAGTAATCTAAAGAGGACTTATATTTTAAATTTTGAAGTTAACATGTTGATTTGATCCGTTGGATTGCCCTGTTTGGTCAACTGTAAAGATTGCCTTTCCTTTTCTGGTGATCTATAAGCATAGGTTTTCCCATTTTTATAAAGTTTTTTTGGCTATTGAACAAATGTAACTGATGGCCCTTAAGTGGCAGCTAGTTTAAGTAGCCTCTGCCACAACCATTAATGGCTGTCTGCCTTTGGTCCTCTTGTGGAAACATGTTGAGCTAACTTCAGCCGTAGTCATAATATTTGGGATTAATAGATAGTTGAATGCAGAAGGGAGAGCTGATTAATCATTGTTTTTTGTCATACTACCTCTTTTTAATTTTCTTCCTTACACTCTTATCTCTCCTTCTAACCATTTACCTCCTCTTGACCTTTCTTTTGCAAGCATTAACATTACATAAGTTTAATTTTTAAAATTGTATAGGAACGGGTTTTTTCTAGAGTTTGTTTGCATGTTTGGAGTTGCCTGCCTGTTGTGACCATTTCACATATCGCCCCATTAAAATGGGGACCCCCTCTTTTTGCTTTTGTTTTACCTGTTCTTCTCTCTGCTTTTAGGGTTTTGAGTGAGTGGGTGAGTCGTCTGGACTAGGATTAAGCCTTAAGAGTTTCCTTTTTGATATTTTCAAGCCGAAGTCCAGTCAAATTTTGAAGATTATTAAGCATCCTCCCGAAGATTGCATATTTTTGAAATAGGATGAGTCTATCAGGAAGTCAGGTATGTCTCAGGATGGGTCTCGTCAGGATTTTTTGGGCAAATTCAAGTTAGGTCTAAGTGTTAGCATTTTAATGATGAATTATACATTTTGTCTGGGCAAATTTCGACCAAGTTTTGGAAGCAAGACAACTGATCCCTGGCCTTGAAGATGATCTAACCCTGTATGATGAAGTGATTTGAAGACCTAAATTTTGGATATTTTGGCTTATAAAGGCAAAATCGCTCCTGTCCCTCTCCCAGGGACTAAGGCGAAAATATCATTTGATGCATATTGGTTACTGACTTGTTTAAATTGTTTTGTGCAGGATCTCCAGGGGATATAATTGGACATAAATTGAAGATTTTGAAGATTTTGAAGACTCGAAAATGATAAATTTTGAGGGATTAAGACAAAATCGCTCCTGTCCTTCACTGAAGGACCAAGGCGAAATGGCTCATCAGGGTCATTCTTGGCCTTGATTCTTCAAATTTGAGCACCAAGGATACAAGGATGGATGAAATCAACATGATAGAACACCCAGACTTAGTCGAAAGCGATGAAAGGTTGAACTTTTTACCTAGCAAGATGAGATCGCTCCTGTCCCTCACCAAGGGACCAGAGCGATTTTCTTTGAACTCATCTTCTTGGACCTTTTCTGGACTTGGGCTTTCGTGCACGGCTTGTAAAAAAATGGTATCTTCCCCAGCAAAGAGATTTCGAGATGAAAACTGTAAAAGTTTGGCCTTGAGGACAAAAGGCGCTCCTGTCCCTCACTGAAGGACCGGAGCTTGAGTTCCTAATTTGCATTGTCCTCACAAGATTTAAGTGATTTCGCGATTTGAGGAGGTCAAGAGAAGTTTGTTTTATTTGTTGAATATAACTTGAATAGCCTACAAAGGAGAAAATCAACCCAACTTGCAGTAGGCGCTCCTGTCCCTCACCCAGGGACCAGAGCGATTTTCAAAGGAAGCTCCTGTCCCTCTCCAAGGGACTAGAGCGATTTTCTCACAAGACAAACTTTTGGCAAAGGAAAAGCAAGTTTCAAGTTTGACGTGAAGGAAGGAAGGCGTAATCAATCCATTGAAGACAATTTTGAAAGTTAGCAAAACACAAGTGAGCTCAAAATGGCCAAGGCGCTCCTGTCCCTCACCCAGGGACCAGGGCGAAAAACACATTATCAAGTCTTCCCCTCTGAATTTGGACGAATCCAGGCCAAGGCAAGATGGCGATGATATTTAAAATGCTTCAAGGGAGAATGAAGTTGCGAGGACCACAAAACTTGATGAAAATTGGCTAGGGCGCTCCTGTCCCTCACCAAGGGACCAGAGCGAAATCTTCAAATTTGCCTAATAGCCTAACATTTTGGAATGCTACTTTCGTTTCCAAGACTCAAGATGGAATAAGGAGCGATGTTTTACGCCTTGGAGGTGATTGGATATTGATATGGTTAAGAATTTGTGCTATGGACTAAAAATCGCTCCTGTCCTTCACTGGAGGACCAGGGCAATTTCTATGGAATCAACCATTTTCCTTCCAAGACCACGTCAAAGCAAGGTTGTGCGAAGTCAGAAATGTCTTTAAGAGGATGATGAACAAAGAATTGACCCCAAAAATCAATGATCCTAGGCGCAAAAACAAAAATCGCTCCTGTCCTTCACTGGAGGACCAGGGCGAAAATCCTTGGAAGAGCTCATTTTGTCTTGAGAGGGCGAGTGAAACATGCATTGAAGGGATGAATGAAGATCATTATTTACCCCACCACATGAATTGGCGATTTGGAAGACAAGGACCAAGGACAAAAGGTAAGATCGCTCCTGTCCCTCACCAAGGGACCAGGGCGAAAGTGCTTTAAGGCACACTCCTTCCAAAGAAGGAATGAATTAAACTCAAGGTTCCTAATAAAAATGCTATTTTGGACGGCCAGGAAGAGACTTTGAACGTGAAAGGCAAGAAATACAAGGCCAAAAATGAAAGGGCGCTCCTGTCCCTCTCCCAGGGACCAAGGCGAGGTTCTTAACAAAGTGATATTTTTACCATGCCTAGGCGCCAATGTCCTCTAAGACATATTAAATGCCAATTTCGCTAAAACTCCAAGATATTTTAAAATCAAATTGATATTTAATAAGTGTGCATAGCATTTAATAATTAATTTTATGCCTTTAAAAAATCAAAATTTTTAATTATAAAAGCATTTAAAATTAATTATTATTAAATTAAAATAAAAAATGGAGCGCTTAAGGTATCTTTTTTAATGTTTTTGCTAAGTCGGCCTTCTCCTTTTATTAATTTTTTAATTATTTTTGGCCTATTTTCCAAGTCAGCCTATGGGAAATTGCAATGGTGAGCGCCTATATAAGAGAGATATTGTGAGCATTTTAATCCATCATTTAATCATCCATTCAAGTGCGATTTGAAGAAGCAATAAAAGTGCGAAATCTGGTGGAGCGAATTTTGTTAGAAGATAGAGGTGGAGCGAATTTTCCTCAAGGCGTTGAAGGCTAGAGGTGCTAAAGTTAATGCTTGTGGAGTTGACAAAGGAAGCGCATTTTGAAGACTTCGATCCACATTTTGCCTAGCGAACTTGCCTAATTTTGCATTATTTCTTAGAATTAGTTCTCAAGTGGAGGTATGGCGAGATCTTCCTAGTTTAATGTCAAAATTTTGAATTTTGAATTCCAAATTGCGTAGTTATATTTAGGAAATGATAATTCAAGGATTTATCATGAAGTTTCCTAAATTTAAAACTTAAATCTAGTCTATATTTCTACGTTGCAAAATATATTACTCATTATGAAATATTGTGTAGGTATCAAGATGGCGACCCCAAAGGCAGGAGCATCCACCAGTCGTCCAGCTCTCATGAAGGAAGATCAAAGGAATGAAGAATTGGAGACCAAGATCGTGTCAAAGTGGAGCAACATTGGAGATACCAACTTGGGAAACTTCAGTGTGAAGAAGTTTCGAGAGGTCCCTTATATTGGAAAGCCATCACCTGTCGCAAGGAGAATAATTGAAAGTGGCATTATCAAGGCTGCCGGCTTCCCTCCAGCAGTCCAGTGTCATGAGCTGATGATCGAGTGTGCCCGCCATTATGACCCACAGTCAAGATCGATCGTGTCCAAGGAAGGAAACACTTTGGCTTATCTTTCAGAAGAGGCTATCAGTGAAGCTCTCCATCTACCAGAACATAAAGATATGATTTACAAAAGCTTGGAAGGAGCTAGATCCATGTACGAAGATGATCCAGACACTTGCTTGAGCATCATCAATAAGAATTGGTTACTCAAAAGTCGTCCTCGCCTGAGCAAGATTCCCAACACACCACATAGGATCGACTTCCAGGAGGAGTACAGAGATTTGATAACCTTACTCAATCGAGTTACAGGGGCTCCTCAAGCCTTCTATTTTGAGAAGTGGATGTTCTACTTCATCATCCAAGTGATAGTTCAAGGGAAAGGAACAATTCATTGGGCTAGAATTATTAGCCATTGCTTGGACGTGCAGTTGAGAAGACTGAAGGCTACCAAGTCATTCCACATGAGCTCGTACATCATATATGCCTTGATCAGGAGTTTTGAATATGCAGGACTACCTCACAGAGGAGTGATTGGAAGAGGACCTGGAGAAGTCAGAGTTTGTGATTCTTATGTCCATTTGCATCATCCACCTGGAAGTAACTACAAGTTATTCAATGATACCTTCACGATGAACATCACCAGGACACTGCAAGGCGGGATTCACAATCGGCTATCTCAAGAGGCACAAGAGCTTGTAAAGAGGTATGGTGCTTGGTTTATCCAATTCCAGAAGTTTACATATATTAGAGTTCATGGGTGTCGTTCACCTCCCTATATGTTGCCGAGATATCCGACAGACAGGATAGTACTACTTGAGGTGACTAGGCAGTTGGCGGCTTATGCGAAGGCATTCAGACACAGGCATGGAAATGGAATTCGTGTACCTATCATACTAGGGAATTCAGTTGAGGTATGTCCTAATGCTCCAGCTTTGGACGATGCAGAAAGAGAGTTGGCCTTATATTCATTTTCATTCTTTTCATTGAGGGAGAATTTTGATCCTTATGGGTATATAGAGGAGACAGTTGGTAGAAAGTACAAGCATGAATGTCAGGTAGAGGACTTTTGGATGAATCTCTCCGATGATTTAGAAGTGAAAAGAAAGATGCATTCCAGATTGCCTTTGGATTTCATTAGGAGATGCAAAGTTTACAGAGTGGCCGATCAAGCTCAGACAGTGGCAGGCACCTCCAGTCATCCTATGACAGAGAGGACAAGGCAGTGAAGATAGATTGGAACGAGCCTGAGGTTGTGGACTTAAAAGCTTTGATGGCTCCAGTTTTGTCCTGTACTCGCAGATGGGTCGATGTGCAACATCAAAAGTTGAGAGAGCAAAATATACCAATGACTTTTACTTTGGAGGAAAGGCCGGGAGAAGGACAAGAAAGCGCAAGTGAAGGCCATCCTCATCCTAGAAGCACAAGCGAGGGCAATCCACACCTCGGAAGCGTAAGTGAAGGCAATCCTCATCCTAGAGGTGCGAAGAGGAAAGAAAGACCTGAGAAAAGGGAACCCTCCAAGAAGAAGCAAGAGGCCAATCGAGATTGCTCATCCAGTACATCTTCTCGACATGAAAAAGGACAAGTCAAGGACAAGAAAAAGGGACACTTGAAGTGGAGGAATCTATGGAATCAATGGTTCAGAATGATAAACACGAGGAAGGACAGGCATCTCAACGTTCATCAAGTCAATCTCCCCAGGTCAATGAGCTACATGAAGACAAGAATGATGATGAAGTGACATCCCCTCTCCGGAAAGAAGAGCCATTACCTAAAGAGATACAAGTTAGAGAGACAAGGTCCGCCATTCCAGATTGGTTGAAGGAGAGACTTACAAGGGTAATTGTGATTGAGGATGAAGATAATGTAATTGACTTAGAGAGCCTTGTAGGAAATTCTCAAGAAGTAACAGAAAGGAAGAAGGCCACCAAAATGTCCAAGATGATTAGAGATGAGATAGTGTCCAGGAAGTTGCAGATAGCTACACCAGCAGTGGACAAGTACGAAGGTGAAATCCTTGCAGAAGAGTATGATGTAGAAACATTTGAACTTGGTCCACTCACCGCCGAGCAGACACTAGAGGAGGCAACTGATTCATTTGAGGCACTTAAAGATAAACTTAAGGAAGAAATGGAAAAGAATAGAAAACTTGAGAGAGAGGTCGGTGCTTGGAGAGGCTACTTTAGCCATCTCAGTCAGCCTTTGGGACGTTAGGATCCCGCAGTTTCTCTTGTGCAAGCACTTCCCCTTGAATCAGTTGGTGAGGCAGAGAGAGTTAAGAGCTTGGTCCAGCTTATGAGCTCTTGGATTAACAAATCCCATACAGTTGCCGTTGAATTTGCAACAAGAATGATGCAGACCATCCATCGAGCTATCCAGGTCCTTGAGATCATCCACAACCTAATGATAACAGTGGCCGCCTTTGCTCATACTAAAGATGTTATCATTCCTGTTCTTCAAGTAATCAGGCAAACACCAAGGAAGATTTTAGTACAAGAAAAGATAATGGATGGAGGAGCTCATAATTTACTCCAGTGGTCAACTTTACTCCAGATGAAGGAAGTTCTTTTCGAGGACACCAGCACCAAATGCAATCAAGTTGAGGAGGTCATCCATCCAATTCAGGATAAGGTGTTTGGGGTGTTATGTACTATTCTTGGCAGAAGGATCGAAGTTGAGACAGATGTGGATCTTCAGGAGTTGGAAGACAGGGTTAAGGTCATCTTTTGCAAAGATGAGAATGTTATCACAGATGAACAAAGGGATCAAATGTTCGCTGCTATGCTTTTGATTGAGAAAACCAAAGAACTCGAACCTGAATGGGATGCAGCTCTTCTCAAGGCCTTTGATCAGGTTATCCACTTGAAGGAACGAATGAGGAATCTTCCCGAGATTCCTATTGCTGAGATTGAAGGAATCGTGTCCAGATTCATTGCATATGCTAAAAAGGAGCATTGGAAAGGGAATAAGGTTCTAGAAGAGAGGTTGTTATAGATGACGTGGCACCTTAATTATCATTGGTCTATGTTTCTTAGATTTTTGTGCCAAATTAAATATTTGGCTATGCATTTAATATTGTTCAATAAAAAGGGGACTTTTTGTAAAAAACCCTAATTAGGGTTTAGGTGTCAGAATCTCAGCCGTTGGTCTTCTTTTGATCTGGGCCGTTCATTGTAATTGAGGATGCTATATATACCGTCACTCATTTTCATTTTGTATATTTGGCTATGCATTTAATATTGTTCAATAAAAAGGGGACTTTTTGTAAAAAACCCTAATTAGGGTTTAGGTGTCAGAATCTCAGTCGTTGGTCTTCTTTTGATCTGGGCTGTTCATTGTAATTGAGGATGCTATATATACCGTCACTCATTTTCATTTTGTAATAGTTAGCAATAAGAAATAGTTAGAAGATTAGAGCTTTTGGAGAGAAGAAAGTTATTTTGTAGCAAGATTGAGTTTTGAAGAAAGAATTTCAAGCAATTGTTGTCTATTTTGGCTTTGAGATCAATAAAATATTGAAGTTATGGTGTTTTATTGCAATTCTTGTGGCTATCTTCATGGTTGTTTACTTTCTTGAATCATTCTCAGTCGAAGAAGTATTTAAGTTTTGAGGGACTAAGTGTTGGGCTTGATTTTTGGTGAGATTCACGTTCCAAACCACTAGCTTCTTACTGATTGTAGGAACGCCTTGTGTGGTCAACTGGAGAGACTTGAATTACTTAAACCTTCAGTCGTCATTGAGCTTTGGATATGTACTTTCATGGTAGTGTCTATGATCCTTGATGAATTGAAAAATCATTTGTTACCTTAGAAGATCGCATCAATTTCAGTTGAGTAGTTGTTTCTTGGCAATATTGAAATTGGTAGAATCTTGCCAAGTCTAGCCTACATTGGGTCATTCTTAGGATTAGATTAGAATTCATCCCTTGCAAATCCTACCTTTTCATCTTTTTGAGAACTTGTTAGTTTTAGGAAATCTTGTTCCTACAGCTCGGAAAACGTAAGGCCCCTTGATGAAACAGCATTCACAACGACCACTGGTGCTTATCCACACGTAGAGACCCTACATCAAAGAACATTGGAGTCACCCTGATTGATCCTTTTTTGCGACATCTTCAGCAATCAGAGGCTTTATTCAAGAGAGGATAAGGTACCCTTGGGTATTTTATTCTATGTATGATTGTGTACAAAATACACGTCAACACTGCCCAAATATAATATAGACTAAACACACCAAATTTATTATTTATTTATTTTAATTTTTTGACACAAGGTATTACGTAACTGTAATACACCATGCATTTATGTGTTATTGGCTTATTGCACGTGACGATGACACTTGTAATTGAAAGTGTGTAGAAGGTGTGAACAATGTGAGAGGCTGAGAAGGACAAGTGGCTTATGAATTTTTAGGTGGCAGAAGTGGCTTATGAATTTTTATATGGGAAAAGCAAGGTTGCATGGGTACGGGGGTACTTGGAGACTTTGGAGACTGGTGCTGGTACTGGTACGGCTATTTTTTCAAAATAGGAGACGTGGGTAGTTGGAGACACCAATTTCTTTTAAATATAATTTAATAATTTATAGAAATTCTGAAAATATAATGACATTGAACATTAAATATAATGACATCAAATATAATATAATAATTTAGTAATGGTTGTTGCAATGTTTTAAGAAATCCTTGTGACCTGCATTTGTTTTGAGCATTGTTTTTCTTCCGTTTGTACTACATTTTGATTATTTTGTTTCCTGTGTTTGTTTGTTTTTTAACATTTTAAGGTTTCCTTTTTTTTTGTTTGGCTTGGAGACGGTGGGAGACGGGCGGATACGTTAGTGGGAAGTCTCCTCTCTATGGAGACGTTTCCAACCAAGTTTTCGGTGCGGGATATGCATCCGAGTCTCCGGTACGAGTACCCAGGGGATGGGTACGAGTGCCCATGCAACCTTGGGGAAAAGTGGCTTATGTGCAAGTGTAATAAGGCACAAATGTGATCTTGAATAGTAAGAGGCTAGAAGGGAAACATGTATTGTTTGACATGGCAGGTATGTCCAAATAAATATCGAGGCATGAATGGGCATCAATATATGCACTATTATGCTATTTATGGATAGTGAGAAGCTCCAACTGGAAGGAGAGGAGTTGTGGTATATCATTAAATTACTAGCTGATTTCATAAAATGATTACAATTTGCAGTCATGTTTTGTGAGCCTTACATGTCTTCTATTTGTTTTGCAGAATTTTGGCATATGTATAGATTCTCTTGCAAGCATCTACAGAGAAATTAGAAGTCAAAGGCAGCAATATATAATTTGTCATGTTTTACTTTTCAATATTGCTGAACTGATTTAAGTTCGTTTCACATTGTTGTAGTCTCCTTGGTTTAAATTTGTTTCTCATAAATTGTAAATTGAAAAGGTAGTTTGTCTTGTTATCCTCTCAAGGATATTGCTTTTTCTACTTTTCTACTTGGAATAATTTTTTTTTTCTATCTGGTTAGAAATCTTATTTCCAGCCATTTCTGTATAGTTATCAAAGAATTTGGTGTTCAATATTTCCTGTTTTCAGGTCTAATTGGAAGAAATGGTACTGGGAAAACAACCTTGCTTAGGCACATGGCTATGCATGCGATTGATGGTATCCCCAAGTACTGCCAGATTTTACATGTAGAGCAAGAAGTTGTTGGTGATAACATTACGGCACTTAATTGTGTTCTAAATTCTGATATAGAGAGAACACAACTCTTGGAGGAAGAATCTAGATTAGTTGCACTGCAGGTATGCTATGTTTTGTGTCTGATAAATTATTTCTCTAGCAAGTGTTTTTTAAAACTTTTTTTGTATGCTTTGACTTAAAACACAAATCCTTTATTCCAGTTGAATGCAAAATTGTATAGTTCCTTCTGTAAATATGATGACCAAAAGATTTTTAATTACATATATGATATTTTTTAATTCCAGAGAGAAGCTGAGAAGGATGGCGCAGCTGTACAGAATGATATGAAACCCAAGGGAGCTAATGAGGAGAAGGATAATGTGTCAGAGAGGCTAACACAGATTTATAAAAGACTTGAATACATTGATGCCTACTCTGCAGAGGCTCGTGCAGCATCTATACTTGCAGTGAGTTCTAGAGTATTCTTTTGGTAGACTGAGTAGTTGCATTTTATGTTTTTGAAATTTCTGTAGAGATTGGAGTGGGTAAATGTGCACTTTATCATTAATTGGTCTGTTAAAGTTCCACATGTGGGAGACTGGAATTAATGGTTTACCTAGGATAGCTAATCATTTGGTCTATTTCCCATTTTTGAAATGGAAATTGTATTCTAATAGAAATTATGTTACCACAGCCCATGAAGATCTATGTAGAGAGCTCTTGGATTCAAGTATTTTTTTTGTGTCAAAACTTATACAGTTGAATCCAAAAGCTCTCTACATAGATTGCATTCTAACCTTGTGAGTTTGGTGTTTGCTGCTTCATTTTGTGTCCATCAAAGGTGATGTAAATATTTAATTTTGCTTCAAATGGTGAATCAAATATTTGACAGTAATCTCTATTTGATCATTTCGTTGGCATATCTATCACTTGCTCAAATAAATACACTTTATTTATTATTCAAGTAATATTTTCATTTTTCAAACACAAGATGGCAACTGTTTGTTCAGAGATACCTCCCTCAAAAAGTTTGTTGCTCCATGTATCTTCAAGGTTGACGAAAATCATTCTAGGTCTTGAAATTGATTTAATACAGATTCCCACCCTTTGAATATGAACCAAATTCATTCGTGCAACAATCAGACCAACTTGCTGATGAGAGCTATTTATGTCTCATTTTATGCCATATTTAAGCCTATTTCATACGCCTTCATACCCTTTCCCACATTCCATTTCTGTTCCGTATCATACCATTTTACCATTTTATGTTGCATATGATTTAATATATAACTTATAAGTAATATTTTATCAAGTTCTTAGATAAAATATGTGAATAAATAAAATCAGATTGTATTTACTAATATTTCTTTCACTATGTCAAGAAAATATATATTTAAGCATGCAGATTTAAGGGTGCAGATTCATACAAAACCTCCTGTCACACACTTCAATATTTCATTGGATATTTTAACATTAATCTTCACCTCAATATTTGGCACTAATGGAGGATGATTTCACGACTGTTTCAGCCATCCCAGTAAAAGTTTCCTACCACCTGTCTCAACACTGCCATGTCATAAGAGGCTTTAATTTACTAGAATTAATGGAGAAGAATCTGTGATAAATATGTTCTTGTTATTAGTTTAGAGGAAACCAAAATTCTGCCGTTTCCTATTTCTTAGCTGCAGCTGTAAAAAATTCGTTTTCTAATCTGTGGCTTGCAAACAAGGATTTATGTGAGCCTATAATCTCCAATCTGGACCTTTCTATTTTTGGCTGCTTAGATATCATTTGTTAGAGACTAGACCTTTATATATGGTCTGTAATATCAACTCGTAAGCAGATTCCTGTACGCAGAATTTTGTATCATTTTTAGATAATAAAAACAGTGTTTCTTCTGATAACGGTAGCATAGAAAAGCTCTCATTCTGTCCACCACGCGAGCTAGGAGCAAAGGTCCACTCCTTGGGAAAGCTCGGTGACTTCTGTAGTTTTTATTGTTTCAGTTTGTGTGTTTATGTAGCATTACCTTGTTATTGATTGGAGTGATTTATTTCTGTGTCAATAATGCGAACAGTTTGTAATTCGATCATGAATTGTGGTATCATTTGTTGAACCGTTTATCAGTACTTTATCTTACTGTAATCCTTAGATAGAAATGCTTTAATGCTGTTCCTGTTGCCAGGAAGTGACAGTTCCTGTCACCAGAATTATTTTGATTTGCAATAGTTTTATTTTCATAGGGTGCATTTCATACTTGCTCAACTTACGACTCTCACTCCTTCGGCATATAGCCACGACATCTTTCGCGCCCCGGATTGACACGTTGACAAAGCTGAATCTAGTTATTAATTCCTCTTATTCTTTACCCCAGTTTTGGTCTATCACTTGCGACTAGATTACAACCTTAACCTTTGGCATCTTTACATAGACAAGGTTGAACTTTCTTGTAGGCAGCATAGTGATGTACATGATGGTTGTTTATTACATCATTTTCTGAGATGCTTATTTTTGCTGATGACATGGTCCTCCTATTTTTTTTTTCTTTGATGGTTTACAAAGACAATTTGTGATGAAATAACTTGCACAAGAGAATAATATAAAAGGAAATATGCTGCAAATACTTGATAATATTTGAGAATAATGAGTCACCTTGAGGGAAAATCATCCAAAAGTTTCCAAAAAGAGCACAATTCATAATGTGATGATTATGCACTAACCACTAACTCCTATATATACCCTACTTATGCCCTTGATGCCACCCAAGTCAATATACATAACTTAATTGAGAGTTAAGGTATCACTAAGTTGACTGCTCATTATTAGAGTAATATTGCTATATTTAATGGTCATTTAAGTCTTTTTAACAGTTTAGTTAGTAAGTAACTTCTGTTTTTGTCATTCGTGTTTCTATTCTCGACTATTTCCCTTATGGAAAGATAGTCTTGTAATTTTTTTAGAAGGAGCTTTCATCTCCTTTTGTAATCATCAATTTAATCAATAATATTTACATGGTATCAGAGTGGGAAAAAGATCCTTTGACAAATTTTTAAAATTTGTGCCTTTTACTTGGAATTTTTCCCAGAAATTTTTTTTTTTAATGAAAAAAACGTGGTCTCTTTGTGCAAGTTCATGGGTGCAATTTGATTTCTCAGAAGGGTTTGAAAAATTGCGGATTTTTGTCTCTTGAAAAATGTGCAAAAGTGAAAGATGGCGTTTAGGACTGAGCTCAAATCTGATTGGTTTGTTGCAAATTTGAATCTTTGACAGTGAGAATTTGTTTGAGGTTTTTTGACAATTTTTGACGTTTTATACTTTTTTGGAGTTTTATGCTTGAAATTTAGAAACCAGTATGAAATAAAATTGCAATGCAGGAAAGAGCTAATACTGAAATAGGAACTAGAGATGACTGATTTATTGACAGCAAATTATCAAACATCTAAAATCAGATTTAGAGACACTAAAAGCCAAAATTGGCCTACCACTAGTCCAATGCTTGCCCGGATGAGTTTCCTTTATTGACTGGAATTAAAAGAATGCTGTCAGTGAAGTCTCTACCATGCGCTGACAGCTTCAATAAGCTTTATTGTGCTTGCTATGAATTACCAAAACAAATTTAGGAAAGAATCTGCACATCCAATGTGATTCCTTGACTGGTGCCAGGTACAAACCCTTGGATTATAGGCTTTTTCCCCAAAGAAATATTCGAACTGTACACACAAGTAATTTATTGTGTTAAGAAACCGATGGAATGCTGATCTTATTCAACATCAATGAATTCTGAGCCAAAACATGATCTAAGAAACCCTGAATTTATTTTTTAATGGTCCCAGGCAAGGGAAGATGGTACGGCCCAGCCTGGAGGAGTATGATCTGCAATTTGGAGGCTTGTATCTGCTGGAAGTCACACACAAATTGCTCATATTTGATGATTAAGACAAATTGATGCTGATGAAGGTGTATTCTTTGCTGGCTATAACCCTTAATGGCCAATTGCTGAACAGTTAATGCTGCCGTAGTGCTGCTGGGGGTGTAGGATTTCATCCACATCATCAAAGAGTGGAGGGTTTTCGTCCTCCTTGGGCTGCCATGGCTGGAAACGTGCTGCAGAACTCACAAATCAGAATAATTGTCATAAAAAATGAATCCAAGACAACCCAAAATGCTTCGCCCAATTCCCTTTATGCATCTCCAAGCTAGATCGACCCTCACAAAAGCATATTTTTGAAGATTCTTTGGAATCTCCTAGAAAGTGATGCCCAGCCATAAGGGTATTGAGGGTAGACTTCATCATGTAAACTTTGACCACCTTTTAAGTTATTCACCTCCTAGGGAAAAGTGCATTGCAACTTAAAATATAAAGTTACTTATTTTTATTAACTTCTTCTAAATTTAGAAAAAGTAACTTTATAACATAAAATTATTAAGTTTTTATTATCAAAGGCTTCACCAAGCAAAATATGTCTAAGTGGTTGCCCCCTTTGGCTAACCAATCATCCCCTTACACTGTAAACTTGCCTCCGGGGATGGAAGTCAGGCAAATTCATACATCTGGATAGCACTAGAGAAATGGGGACATTACAAAAAGTTTTTGGGTTGAGGGGTTTACGACTTGGTTTTCCGTGCTTCTTTGGATGCATTGTTTTTGGTTGTTTTCATGACATGAAGGGGCTTTGGATTTGAGGTTCGTGGCCGTTTTATTTCAGCTCGTGTCGCATTTTCCTTTGTTTGGCTCTTGCATGGGTTTCTATGGGGCCGAAAAATTGCAGGTTAGGTTTTTGCATGAAGGGTTTTTCTGGCAGTCTGTGTGATGTGTTATTTTTTTACCGTCTGACGTGTTTGTTTCTACCCATGTGAGGTGTTTGCCGTCTGAACTGGTTCGTGCGACATCAACGACTTTGTTCTTCGCGGGACGAAAGTTTTTTCTTCCTACGACGGTTTTTTACAGATGTTTCTGTGTTGTTTTTTGCAGAGATTTTTTGAATAACCGTGGCTTGTTTTTTATGTTTTTGCATGATTTTTCAGTAAAATTCGTGGTGTATTTCCTTTGGTGTTTTCTCTACTTGACCTAGGGTTTTTTGTGCAAATTTCTGCACAATTTTCCTATTGCTAGGGTTTAAGTGTCACCTGGTTTTTTTTTCCACATTGTTGTGTTGTGTGAAGGGCTTCTTGCCATTTTTTTTTCGGGATTTTTGAGTTTTTGCACAATGTTTTTCTGTTTCAGGGTTTTCTGATTTTTGTTGGAAAAAATCATGGAGAATTTTGCACGATTTTCTCTTAAAAATGGTGCTTTTTCTGTTTGTTTTTTGCGGAATTTTTTCACACAAAAATCATGGTTTCTCCGTTCTTGAGATTGAGGGTTTTCTGTTTTTTTTCCACCAAAAATTAATATTATGAAGGCTGTTGTTTTTTGGGTTTGTACTATTTTTTTTACAAAAATGAAGGTGTGTGATTTCAGCATCGCATTAGGGGTTTGCCGATTTTTCCACAAAATCATGGTTTTAGTTTTTTTGTCTTTTAGAAGTTGATCTTGGAGTATCTAGATTAAGGGAGGGATGGCTTCATTACCCAACATCAAGTTGGAAGGATTGTGGTTGACAGATTGTGGAAACTTGGTCATATCCAGAAGTTTTGCAAAACTAGGGAGGGTCGGGTCTCATCAGGTTCATGTCATAGAGCGTTTTGAGGAGAATGGGGCATGCTTCTATGCATTCATGGCCAAATGACCTATAGATTATGTTAAGTCGTCTGTAGGGTATTTAGTGGAATGACCATTAAGGGAGGCGAGGGTATTAGATTAATATTGCCATATTTAATGGTCATTTATTTATTTTTAATAGTTTAGTTAGTAAGTTAGTAACTTCTGTTTTGTCTTTCATGTTTCTATTCTCAATCATTTCCTTTATGGAGAGATCGTCTTGTAATCTCTTTATAAGGAGCTTTCATCTCCTTTTGTAATCATTAATTTAATCAATAATATTTACACTCATAACCCTATGCACACTAAAAATTAAGGGTGTAGCATACATACCCTCTTCAAAGAAGTGTCGTTCTCGGTGCTGATCAATTGTGGATGGTTTTACACAAAATCCTTATTTTTCCATGTAGCATCTTTAAGTGGAGAGTTCTGCCATTTGATCAAATACTTTGTGATTGCTCTTGATTGCAACAGCTGTGTGTTCGAAGAATTTCCCCATGGATCTAAATTTATTATACTTTTTTTATC
Source organism: Cryptomeria japonica (assembly GCF_030272615.1). Lineage (NCBI taxonomy): Eukaryota > Viridiplantae > Streptophyta > Pinopsida > Cupressales > Cupressaceae > Cryptomeria > Cryptomeria japonica. Next base: position 493,377,805 of record NC_081412.1, on the reverse strand, counting down.
AAGCTCTGGTGACTCAGCCCTTGCTGCTACTCTTTGTTTGATAACCTTCTTCAAGCATGAAACAAGGAAGATTGGATGTATTTTTGTTGATACAGGTAAACTCCAATTTATATGTTACACTACAAATTCTTTGCAACACCTTATAAGGACCATGATACTTGGGTGTACGCTTGTTATTCTTCTTCTGTTGTTTCAGTCATATTTGCTTATATGGCTGAAATAGCACAAAGATCCAATCTTGCACTTCAAAAGTCCTTTCAGGACAGTGCTGATTAGCTTGTTGCTTCCTTCTGTTTTGTGCCATTGCAAAGTTCTTCCCAAGACTAGTAAGTAACTCTTGCTAATCTTGAATGTGTCTTCAACTATTTGAATCTTTGCGTTTGCTCATGATGAAGATGTGATTGATGGTGCTTGGTACCCATATAGTGCCAAAAATGAAGACATCTTGGAAGAAGTAATGGAAGTCAGTCTTATACCACCATTCTGCTAGTGGTAGCCATTGCACTCATCTCTCTTGTTTATTCGCTCCAAAACATTGGAGATAACATTCCAAACATTGTTAATCATGTCCAGCCTATCCATCTGATTGGGGATGATATAACATGCTTTGAGTAAAGCTATGAGATTTCCACAATCCATTCTATTATTCACTTATTGCTTCTGGATTCGATTGTGTGTGCAAATTATCATCAACGTTTCGAATCACATTCTGTGATACATCATCAGGGTGAACATCTTTCATCTCCTTAGAATTCTTGTTCTTCCTGATGATGAATCACGGAGTGTGATTCAAAATGTTGCTGATAAAAAATTGCACACACAATTGAATCCAGAAGCAATAAGTGAATAAGCTTTGAATAAGTTGAGTGCCCATACATGAAAATAGGTCAATTCAAAAACCTCTTGTAAATATAGGATCAGAATCACTTACTATAACTTTTGGAGTCTTATGCAGTTTCTGAATAGTTTTCATAAAGGTTTTGCTATATTGCTTGCTACAAATGGGTGTGCTAAGGCACATAATGTGCATATTCGGTGAGATGATATACAGTGACAATTGTGCCATTTTTTTCCAGTGGATCTAGGCAATCTTGTGATAAAATCCATAGATACCTCCTCCTATCTCTGTTTTGGAATGATAAGGGTCGTAGAAGATTTGAAGTCTCAATTATCTCTCCTTTATTTATCTTGCATACCATGCATTTTCTTACAAATTTTTGAAACACCTCTTTCAGCCCATTTTAAAAGAAATCTTATTTGATTCTATGATAAGTCTTAAAGAATCTAGAGTGCCCTCCTTTTGGAGAAGCATGTCGTTTTGGCAACACCTAAAAGCATTTCTTTTCCATGCAAATTTGTTTGACACCCTTGATTCTTGTTGGTGTTTCTCAATGAGAGTTTGAGTGTCCATGTCCTTCTCTCATTCTTGTGCCTCTTTTTACCCATATGCTTGTAATGTTGAAATGGCATACAAAAGCGACCCTATGGGTTACTCCCTCCTAGATAGAGCATTAGCAACAACACTTTCCTTACCTTTCCTATATATATGATTTCAAAAGTCATATCCTAACATCTTTGCCATCCATTTTTGTTTTTCTTTGAATGACCTTTGTTCCAAGAAATACTTGAAACTATCATGCTCTCTCTTTCTCGTAAAGTGTTTTCCCATAAGATAAGGTCTCCATTGTTTAATTGCATGTATGGTGGCCAACATTTTCTTCTCAAAAATTAACAGACATTTACAATTGAGTTGGTGGCTTTCAAATGCTATGGGTCTTCTTGCATGAGTACTACTCCTATGCCATGTCTTGAAGCATTATATTCCACTATAGAAAAATTTGCGGTAGCTAAGACTAGAGTTGTGTACATGGCTTCCTTTAGCTGCTTAAATGCCTAGATAGTTGCATCATTCCACTGGAAGGAATCCTTCTTCAACAAACCTGTGAGAGGTGAAGTTTTGCTACCATAATTTTTTACAAATCTGTGATAATGACTTGTAAGTCCAAAGAAACCTTGTAGGTTCTTGAAGGTCCTAGGTGTTTTCCACTCTATAATGGCTTTGATCTTGTGAGGGTCCACTGTGATTCTCTCATGTGATCTAATATGACCTAGGCACCCCACTTCTTTGACTCTAAATACACCTTTGGATTGCTTAGCATGAAGCTGATGTTGTTAAAGAATGTCCAGAGCTCTAGGACCTGATGGGTTTCCAGAGACTTTTTACCATTTTTTGTTGTTGTTTCACTAAAGAATACCTCCTGGCTGTTGTAAAGCAGAAAAGATGCAATAAGAGAATGCTCAAAATGCTCAACACTACCACATTGGTCCTCAATGCTTGTACCCAAACAATTGAAAGCAGAATCAATGGAACAATATCAGTCAATAGCTCTTTGTAACGTGCTATACAAAATGACAAAAAGGTACATGGCCTTTGAGCTGTAGAAAGAAGAAATAGATTCATAGGGCTCCAGTCTGCAGGTGATGTCATCTTATTCTCCCCATTATTATCAGGACATAAAAAATCTAGATAAACCACCCTACTTGTGCTAAAATGCAACAGGTCAGCTCATAAACAAAAGCAAACCAGCCTTATCCTAGTCAATATCAGCAACCAAAAGCAAAAGAGAATTTAAAAAATACTGGGATTTCTAGATCAGAAAATTCCAGATGACATATCTGGTGCAACCCTCTACATTTGAAATAGATGAAATCAATCTGTGATGAAACATATTTAGTAATATCTTATGGTGGGGAGTGGACAAGTGATTCAAATACCCCTTAGTAGAACAGAATTGGATTAGGGGGTAGGAATTGAAAAGTTCAAGTACTTCAGCTACTTAAGCTTGGCCTTGACAGCCAAACGTGCCTGGACAATAATACATCTGAAGGACAATGACTGCAGCCACATCTTTTTGCAAAGTATGGTTTAGTAGAAAAAGACAATGCCCCACCTCAGAATGGAAGTCTCCACAATTTGAAATGGTGGGACAGCTCAAAAGAATCAGAAATAACATTTGAAAACTAGACCTGCCTTACAAAAATTCGATAGAAAATCTACTTTTGGTCAGACAGTTGGAATGCCTTCCTGCATCTCCAAACAATGGGTAAACTTCACTGCCCAAGGATATGGTCAACTCGTGGACATTCTTCATCTGGCCTCAGGACTTGGCTATGACTAGAAATTAGAAATATATAAATCACCAACTCCAGAACTCCACAACATGGTCAAACATTGTTGCCAATAAATAGAAAAGAGTTTAATAAAATGCCCAAAATCACATACAGCCATTACATACAGTTGAATTCTCTGCAGCCATCACATTAACATATACATCCTTCGGAAAGTATCTCCAAAATTAAGAGAAGATTTTGTGGCATGCCATCTGTCTTGGCCAGAAAGTGCAGGGGAATTCATTGCATGCCCTCATAATCAAAGCCTTATAGTGCAGGGGAATTCGTTGCATGCCCTCATAATCAAAGCCTTATAGTGCAGGGGAATTCATGGACTAAGAGGATGCCCCAACCGCGAATCATGGAAAGAAGATTCCAAGTTCCTCTTTTTTCAATGCGTAATGACCACTTCAATTGGGACTGAAGTGATGTTCTTTTTCCAAGCAACCTGACTTCAAATTTTCCCGGATTCTATGACAACAGGATGGTCAAAACTCAGTACAGAGTCGGCCATAGCAGCAAAAATTGTTTGGGGAAAAAATCGGATTTAAAAAAAAAAAAACATAAAAAAGTGCATAAAAAGAGATATGGCCGCAAAAATTGTTTGGGGAAAAAATCGAGAAAAGAGGGAAAAAATCGGATTTAAAAAAAAAACATAAAAAAGTGCTTAAAAAGAGATAAAAACTACTTTTGTTTTGAAATTTAAGGGCATTTCCAGAGCATAGAGATGTAGAGAGCAAATAAAATAGTGAGTTTAACTCGAGTTGTAGAAAATAAGATTTTGTTGTTTATATTCATATCGCTGATTACATTCCATTGCACAAAGCATACTTCATAGTGCATAAATAATAATTATATAGTTACAGTTGACAAGATTCCAATTACAATATAGTTTGTACCAAGTCAGCATATAAACTAAGTACAAAGTCCCAAAAAATCAAACGTAGCCAATGACTCTTGCTACTACAAATAGAGTTATGCTAGAGGGCTGCAGGTCCTAATGATGAAGCTCTTGGTTTACAGCATCTCCTAAGTCATTCAACCTCATGATTATCTAAGTTGGCCTCTAGGATCTCAAAATCCTTAGGCTCAAGAAAGTCAATGAAGACAGTATTCCTTGCTGAGTAGAGATCAGAAATTACAAAATGGGTTTCAACTGGTTCATGTTTGTGGTTTAACAGTACTTGCAATTTCTAGAACAGTGTCAAAGAGAACTATACTAAGAGTAAAAGGGAAACTATATGACAAAGGAAGCAATGGCAAAGTTCAACTTAACAGGTTTTGAATCAAACAGTTTAGGATAGAGTAATAGAAAATGCTTTTGAAACAGAATCTTACATTTCAAAAAACCATAAATGATATTCAAATGATAACTATTTTAGCAGATTTGTAAAACAGGAAAGGGAGTGTTAAATATTTTTCCATTAAATAATAAAATCTGCTAGCACAAAAGAAGAGAGCAACTATTTGAGCCACAATTTTAGCTATTATTATTTAAGTAAATTTTCCTTGATTTTGTGTACAAGTGGATGAAGGAATTAAAAACATTTATGGATTTTGAGTTGAGAATTCAAGAGATTATGAGTACAAATTTTCAATGGAAAATTAAAGCTTGAGGAACATTCTCTTTCAATGGGACAGTTGCTGCTAAAATGTATCTCAATCCTTAAAGAGAAAATATATGAGGCCTGCTTCAGGAGGGATTAAGATAAACCCACAAGACTGGAGCTTGACTTCTCTCAAGGAAATTGTGTTTGCTTGATACCTTTTTAACATGGATAATATGCTATGCTATATATGTTTAAAGCATTCGTGTAAAACATGCTGTTGTACTCTTTGCAAGCCTTCTGAATCTCCATGCATATGATGAGCCTAAATGGAATGTAGTTCCCTAACAAGCACATGCCATACATTTAAGCATAAAGTTTCACTAATTAACAAAGCATTAAGCCTGCAAGATATATACAAAACTTATATATAACCAAAACAACCCTTCATTTTGATATAAAATATTGCTACAATTCAGTTTTTTCAGCACTACAATTTGATTTTTATCTTTTTGATAGGAGCCATTCTGCTTCCGATTCCAGAATGTTTATATTGTTATGTATATACTTCTGCTTCCCACTTGATTATATAATTGTCACTACCCTACCTGCTTGTCAATAAAACTTGATGGCCAGTTTCAAATTGAAGCTCCAAATCATCACACTTTGTTAGCATTTGAAAAGGAAATTTGTCCCAACCTAACCTTGACAATCTAAACAACTAACTTGGTATTATTGTTGACAATTGCAATGTTAAAATTCTTTTGAATAGTCAAGATCACAAGAATTTCCAAGAAAACAAACCTCTTTAGGTTGATATCAAGCCAATAGAGTTTCGTTTTAGTTTAGTCCGGCTTTCTATATTTATTTTTGGCGAGTTCTCTTATAATGTTCAAATATGTTAAAAAAATTAGATAGAAGCCTTACTTAGTATTTATGATATTATCTACTATTTCCCACTAATTCGTGTCTTTGGATTTATATACATGGAAAGCATTACTACGAGCCTAACACAAATGACATGTTAATAACCTTAACATCAAACGTAAAAGTATACCAAAGAATGCTTCTCTATTATACATCATCTATTAGAAATATATGTGGCTAAGGCAAATGACAATAGTGTGGAATACTCAGAAAAAGCTAGCACATCTCTTTACCTAAGTTGCCAGTTCACGTTCGAAGAACCGGTATGGTGATACGGCAAAATTTTGAAAAGGGTTTGAGTTCGTTAGTACAAAAACATCATATATATATATATATGCAGCCTATAAGCATGAATTAGGATTAGCATGTCACATAGCATCATATAAACAACAAAACCAACATAAACATGTAATCATAGCATCATGATCATAGCATCATATACATCAAGTTTAATCTCAAAATGACAAAATATTCAAGTATCATTGTTTCAACTTTCAACAATTTAAAGTTTAATCATCAAATGGATTTTCTAATTCATCATCATTCTCATCCTCCTCATTGACATTAAATGAACCAATGCTAATGCCACTTGCACTTGCACTATAAGTTTGCTCGCTATCTGAGTCATCAAATGCAACAAGCTGAGAAGTGGAAGCATTGAATTAGTATGCTCTGGCACCATATTCCACATCTTCATTTCCCCTTGGTTGTAGCCATGTTTTTTGTGTGAAAGAAGACGTAGGTTGGAATGCACATATGCTAAATTCTCCGCTCTTTTTGATTGCAATATATTGTGCTTTATTGAGTGGATGAAAGAGTACGTGCTCCAATTTCTTTCTGATGCAGATGAACTAGCAACCTATGAAGACAAAGGAAACTATAAATAAAACTTGTGATAAATTTTAATTAATTAAAGTTAAACTTAAATGTGATAAACTTTGACAACGAGGGGTTGTAGGTTTTGGAAGCATGTGCCATGGAAGTAACACCAACTTTGAGCATCTTTTTTGAATCTATGACGAAGAGCATCAACACTTAGACCATTTCCATTTGCAAATTCTATGAACTCATTTGTAATAATATCTTGCAAATCATCATTAGGATAGAGTCTAAGGAATGCTGCCTCGTACCCTTCAGACACTTCTAGAGCTCTCCATGGTGCAAGCCTTCTTGGTTCATCAAGAAATTGATTGCTATAGCACTTTGGTGTCAAGGCATAGGCAAGAAGATGCAAAGGAGTGGTCATCTTATTCCACCTTTCTACAACAATTGCTTCCACTTGTTTGAAGAATTTCTCCTCGGGGTCTTCCTCTATTGCATTTATAATGCACTTCATTTTTTCAAGCATTGAGTCAATGCCATCATAAATCTCACCAATGCAAGGCCTATCCATGTCAGTATAGCGAATCATGCTCATAATGGGCTCAGTGAAACTAAGGAGATATGTCACAAGACCCCACCACGAATCATTCAATATCCTGACCCTAATTCTTGCTGCCCTCTCATTGCTGCTCAGCTTCCATATAGTCCAATTTGGGCTGATCACCATATTGCAAAGTGCCACTTTAACTTTCACAAGTCGTCTCAAGACGATTGTGTTTGATGCAAAACAAGTCTCAGCAACCTATAACACAAATTAATGCCAAAATGATTAAAAAAATAAAGCCAAACTCTAAAGAAGAATACATGATATAGCTTACACAATGAAATTATGAACATTGAAAATTTAAAAAATCAGAAAATGTAAAATTAAATTACTATTTCACTTACCTTAAATAGCTTCAAATTCGAAAAGGATCTAAAAATCCCTTGAGACGTGGTGGTTTGTGATGAACATTTGGATGTCCTTAGCCTCTACATACACATCTTTGATCCAATCAATTTTATTCCCAATCTTTTGTAGCATAAGATTGAGTGAATGGACTGCACACGGTGTCCAAAAGATGTGATGATAGCGTTCCTCAACCAACAAACCATCAACTCTACAATTTTTTGCATTGTTTGTTATGACTTGGACAACATTGCGGGGTCCCATTGACTCAATGGCAGAGATGAAAATATCTGCAATAAAATGGCAATCTTTTACTTGGCCCTCACAATTCACAACTTTTAAAAACATTGGCCCTTTAGGGGGCACCGGTATGACATTGATCAAGGGATGATTTTTAGAATCTTTCCACCCATCTGAAACAATTGATACACCTGTCTTAGCCTATGAATCCCTTATGGGTTTCAATGCATCTTCAACCCCCTTCACCTCTCTTTCCAATAAGGTGGAATGTACCTTCGCATAGCTTCATTAACACCTTCCAATATGGGGAGCGAACAACATTGAAAGCCAACCCATTTGCATATATGCACCTTGCTACACCTTGGTCAGCAATGGCTCAACTCATTTTGAAATGCGGTTTCTAAAGGCCCCTTTGTTCTTTTGCGTGTAAAGGGTGCTTCACTTTGAGGCTCAACTGTGGAAAAGAAGGGATGGTTTTCTACTACAACATTGGGATTAGATGGGGGTTGCATTCCATTTGTTTTTTTTGGTGCCATTTGATTCAATCTACGGCTTCTCTCTCTTCTGCTGCCTCATGCTCCCTAATATATTTCAACACCGTCTCATCTGGTATAGGTGCACCATCTTTTCCAAGACATTTTTTGATGCCTCTTCCTGGTATTCCACACAAATGGCCTACCACTCAAAAATATGAACTATTACGTTCTTTACCACATCCTTGGCATCTCCAATGGAATCCCCCACCTCTTGGAAGCGGTCTTATAATGTCAACATACTCCCATAGGGGAGAATTTGGATCATTTCTTTGTTTTGATTGTTCATTTGTCCCAATGGAGGGAGAGGTAGATGCCATTCTAGTTTCTATGGCAAGAAATAATATGAACACATTCAAAATCAAAAGCAAAATAATGAAAAACAATAAATGTTTCATGTTTGACAATTGTTGAAACAAAAATTGTTGAAAAAAATGTTCAAAAACCTACCTCTTTCAGCCAATGGGAGCTTTCAAATGTGTGGAAATGATGGTGCAACACTTGTTGAAGCTTCAAAAATCAGTCTTCAACTCCTATTTGATTTTGGAAGCCAAGCTTTCTTCACCCTTTCTTCAACTTGCTAGCATAAAACTATTGTTTGCAACACAAATGAGGAGAAACGAGCCAAGTTTATGTTTTAAAATGAAAAATAATCGAATGATTTATTCATGAATATACAACATATATAAAGGAATTACAAGACGATGTTCTAAAAAGTACGAACCGTTAAATATAAAGCTTCAACATGAAGCTAAAAAGCTTAAAACGCTAAAAAGCTAAAAAGCAAACTATGTGTTCTTATAAAAGAAGCAATAGTTGCACTTAAAAAACTTAAATGAACAAAAAAGCTAAATAAGTTGACAACTAAGATGACAAACTTAATGACCATTAATAGAACAACTAAAAAGGTAACTGACTAAAATAATTGATTATTCTAATATAAATCTCACTTTTAGGGTTTTCATTTTAATTTTTTAAGTGACAGATTTTAAAAAAATATAAAATTTTGCAATTTTTTTTTGCTTTTTGGGCTGCCGGATGCTTGGGATTGACTTGGGTCCGCCTAGGTTCGACCTGGTCCGAACCAGCCCTGTGAATCATGGACCCTGTTTGGACCACAGGATGACCGGACCAGGACCGGACTGGGTTGGTACCAGGGGCGTAGGGGGGTTTACCCTTAACTTAGCTCTTAACCATTTCGAGTTAATGTCCTTAACATCAAACATGGAAACATATCACATAATGTGTCTCTATTTTAATGTCCTTAACATCTATTAGAAATATATGTCTGTTCAAAGGTCACCTACCTGCAATTCGCCTCAGCAACCTGATGAAATGTGGCAAATCTTTGAATAAATAGCGATTTCGTGAGGTTTGGGGTTTCACGACGTGTTGGGAGACACTAAATGTGTTTTTTATGGCGAGTTTTACGTGTTTTTGTTGCTATTTAAACCCTTTAATATCATTGGAAATCGCAGCTGATTAAATCATAACTTTTTGGGTAAAAAATCATTTTGGTTGGCAATCTAAAAAAAAATGCAAGTTTTTGAGGATTTATGCTTCTATGATTCATGAAATAATAATTGATAGTTAGATAATTACAAAGGAGATGAAAGCTCCTTTAATAGAGACTACAAGTAGAGTTTCTAAAATAGAAATAAAAGACAAAAAGAAACATTCTAAATAGCAACTAACTACGAAAAGGAAATTACCTAAACTCACTAAATGATCATTATAGAAATATTACAATATTACTTTAATACCCTCCTTTAATGGTCATTCTATTAAATACCCTACAGAAGGCTTGACATAATTTGTAGGTCATTTGGCCGTAAAAGCATAGAAGGCTGACTCCTCTGCAAAACACTCTAACATGAGCTTGCTGTTGAGACCCTCCCTGGTTGGACTTTTGATCAGCCAATTGCTTTCTGCAGAACTTTTGTACATGTCCAAGTTTACCACAATAGTGACATGTGATATTCTTCTTGAAACTCTCCTCAGATTTTCTTTGTCTTTTCTATTGAGTGGACTCGCCTTTGCCTTTGTCCTTGGCAATAAATGCCTGTCCCACACTGGTTGTGTCATTGCTGCTACCAAATTGCTGTCTCTACCTGGCTTGCTGCAAGAGCTTATTGCACAACTCATCAAACTTTAAGTCAAAAAATCATTCAAAAAAATACAGGTGCCCCCAATTTTATGAAAAAATTGGTCAAAACAAAATAAGACCCACAATTTTCTAAAAAAATGTCAAAAAGAAACCTCAAGAACTCAAACCCTAGGCATGGAAGATTCACAACTTCAACAAAACGGACAGTGACTATATCAAAACCCTCAGCTGAAATAAATTAGTTTGGAGCTACACTTGCGTTGCACCAAAGACTACTACCAAAATTGTCTAAAAATGCAGAGGCATCGTAGAATAAAGTAAACCCGTGTCGCAAGATACAAAGAATAGTTGCAAATAGAGAAGATCTTAGAATGGCATGGAAAAAATTCAATCGATGTGTGGAAAGAGAACCCTAAAAAAATGAGTTTTAGAATCCCATCATGATTTATAGAAAACCCAAGTTGCGAGCACAAAAGATGCCATAAAACATTCTTATCGTAGGTAGAAGATGACGCGATTTTTATTAAAAGAAAAAAGATGCTTTGTCCTTTTTGCTGAGTTGATTCGCCTTTGCCTTTGTCCTTGGTAGTAGACACCTGCTCCACACTTGCTGTGTCACTAGTGCTACCAAATTGTTGTCTCCACTTGGCTTGCTGCAAGAGCTTATTACACAATTCATCAAATTTTAGGACAACATTAGTGGATGTAATGTTGAGAGTTTTGATGAAGTGCTCATAGGTTCATGGTAAACTTTTCAACGTAATGACCACTATATCCACTTCTTCCATCTTGCGACCAATGGCCTCTAGTTGATTGCGAATGTCTTTGATGTTCATGAGATGATCCTACAAAGGCTTATTGTCGTCCATCATGATTGAGAACAACATATTCTTAAGGAAGAAAGATTTGCCTTTATTTGATGTCTCATGCAGATCCTTTAGGTGACTCTAGATCTCTTTAGTAGTCTTGCCTGACGACACTTCTGGAAGCATCTCATCGGTGCTCGATAACTTGAGCAACTTAATTGCTTCATGGTTACGCTCATCAAAGTTGTCCTGGTCTTTGCCTGCCACTGTGGGATGAACAGTATTACCTAGAATAATCTGGTCTAGACAGTGGTACTCAAAAATAGAGAGAATTCTTTGGTTCAAGGTTTTCTAGTTCTTGTCGTTGAAGCATTGATTACCTTCCAACATGATGTTGGTCAACAACACCATCCCTCCCATTTTCCAATGACACGAAAAACAAGGTCAACTTCTCAAAAAACTTTGATTTTTGTTGATAAAAAATTGGCAAAAGAAAATGATTTTTCTATCAAAAACCACTCAAAACTTTCATCGAGTAGCTGGCACAAATTTTGAGCCAATCAACCTAGAAATTAAAAACCTTGATTATATTAATTAAAAATCAGTAAAACACATACAGGTTCCCCTAGTTTTATGAAAAAATCAGTCAAAACAAAACATAACCCACGATTTTTCTAAAAAATTGTTTAAAAAAACTTTTAGGAACTGAAACCCTAGGCACGAAAGATTTGTGGCTTCAACAAAATGGACAACGACTTTATCAAAACCCTAGGCCAAAAATAAACTAGTCTAGAGCTACACTCGTGTCGCAGCAAAGATTGCTATCAAAATTGTCTGAAAATGCAGAGGCGTCACTGAATGAAGTAAACCTGCGTCTTAGGATATAGAGAATAGTCGCAAACAAAGAAGATTGCAAAATCGTGTGGAAAAAATTCAATTGATATGTGGAAAGAGAACCCCAATAAAAAACACGTTGTGATTTTTAGAAATCCCAAGTTTCGAGTAGGGTTGATGCTAGAAAATACTCTTATTGTAGGCAAAAGACGCTGTGATTTTTTTAAAAGAAAAAAGCCTGCACGATTTTATTAATTCAAAGACGGTGCAATTTCTTTAGAAAGAGGTCCACGTTTTCACTAAGACGAACCCTCAAAAATCTTTGGAAACAAATCCATGATTTTCATAGAATAGGAAAACTCTCAATTTTTTTCTTGAAAATAATCACGATTTTGTTGAAAAATCCAAGCAAAAACTTCTGAAACACTTTCAGAAAGTTGTTTTAGGAATAAACCACAAATTTTGTTTAAAAAAATTCACCAAAAAATTAACTCGGCTCTGAGAAAACAACGATTTTTCATTAAAAATCATTTCAAAACATTTCTAGAAATTTCCTCCAAATTTCAAGGTAAGTGAGCCATGTTTTTTTTTTAAAATTCACCAAAAAGGAACCAAGGCTCTGATATCATGAAATAATAATTGATAGTTCGATAATTACAAAGGAGATGAAAGCTTCTTAAATAGAGATTACAAGCAAATTTTCTAACATAGAAATGAAAGACAAAAAAGAAACATTCTAAATAGGAACTAACTACGAAAAGGAAATTACTTAAACTAACGAAATAAATGACCATTATAGAAATATTACAATATTACTTTAATAATTCAGGCATTATGTTGATAAAACTCATGCACTGCACTACGCCAAGTTTCGTAATTTGAAACATCTAGAAGGAAAGAAATGCAAATTATTTACATAATTTAAAGGGACTAAAGCTAGTACTTGATAATGCTTTGTCCCCATCCATGAGACTGAAAAATAATTGAATGATTTTGAATTAATTTATTACGAATATAAAACATATATAAAGGAATTACAAGACAATGTTCTATAAAGAATGAACCGTTAAACTGAAGCTTCAACATGAAGCTAAAAATGCTAAATAAAGCTAAAAAGCTAAACACTAAAAAGCAAACTATGCGTTCTTATAAAAGAAGCAATAGTTGCACTTAAAAGACTAAACGAACTAAAAAGCTAAATAAGTTGACAACTAAGATGACGAACTAAAAAGCTAAATGACTAACTAAATGACCATTAATAGAACCACTAAAAAGGTAATTGACTAAAAGAATTAATTATTCTATTACCCTCCTTTAATGGTCATTGTATCAACTAAGTACCCGACATAAGACACTGTGGGTTTTTTGATCACAAATGCAAGAACACTCTGTTGTTGTGAAGATCCTCCCAAGGATTTACATAGTGTAAATGACCAAGAATAGCTGATTCTGTCCGATTGATGTAACCCTCACACACAAATTATAGAACTGTCATGCGAATTATAGAAGCTTGAAACGACGATTTTGAGGAAAAATCGACAAACCCTCCAAAGAGCAACAAACACAATTTTAGCAAATACCGCAAATTTTTTGCAGAAGAGTATTGAGAACTGTTTCCTCTAGCAACTCCAAAACAGACTGCAAAATACCATGGTTGTAGATGTTCGCGTCGACAACTCTAGGTGCGACCCAAAATTTATTGCAACAAAGCACGTTTTTTGAGGAAAAAACCGTCAAAGCTTGAAAATTGGATTTCACAAATCATCGTTTTTTTTGGGAAAAAACGATAAAAACCCAAAGATAGGAACACCCATCATAAATCCAGATAACCAAAATCTCACATGAACTTTATGAATTACAGATGATTTTTGAGGACAAAATCGAAAAAATCAACGGACAACTTTTCAGGGAAAAATCATGAAAACCCTCAGACAATTTTTTAGGAAAAAGTCATGAAAACCCTCAATTAATTTTTTAATGGAAAAAATTATAAACACCAGAAATAATTTTCAAGGAAAAAATTATTAAAACCCAGAATAATTTTTTTAAGACAAAATTATAAAAACTTAAAATAATGTTTTTAAGGAAAATTTTTTTATAAAAAACTTGGATTAATTTTTAGGAGAAAAATTAGAAAAAACCCATCACTTATTTTTTTTGAGGCAAAGAAAATCAGAAAACAAACCCGAAATAATTTTTTAATGGAAAAAATAGGAAAAACCTTAGCACAAAAATTTCTGCATGACATGGAAAAACTCAGCCACGAAAAACTTGAAAATCATGCCACTGCCCATAGAACAAGGTTGAAGCTTAAAGAAAAACGCGATTTGCAGTTAGATCGCACAACGAACATAGAGCCTTCAAAAAAATTGGTGTCAAAAACCACGATTTGCAGTGAAGAAGCCAAGAAACGTGTGAGCAGAAGATTCAAAAAAGCCCGAGCAGAAAAAGCTCGGAAATTCGTGCCGCCGCTGCCATAGAATAGGTCGCATGGGATTTACAAGCCATGGATGAACCTAGAATTTGTAGTCATCGCTTTTGGTAAAAAAAAAACGCGAATCGCGAAAAACATGAAAGTAGACAGTCGTGAGAACATGAAAAATACGATCTATAGACACCAAGAAACAAGAGCCAAAACACAAACGACCCTGCAAAAAGTTTGGCTAGAAATTCCACAACATTTTTTCAAAACCCTCCCGCACAGGCACCAAAAAAAAACACGAAATTCCCTACTCTGAAAATTTTCAGAATAAAATTTCGAAAAGTCATCGGAAGCAATCGCGCATGGGCCACAAAAGCATAGACGACTAGTCTCATGCGAGAAGACGCGAATTACAAACCCATGAAAAACACTCGAAAATCTTCACAAAGACTTCTAACCATTTTTTTAATAAAACAATTGATTAAAAAAATCCTAGAAATTATATCCAGGTAAGAAAGCCTACAATTTTTTTATAACATTCGCCACTCTAAAAAATCCCATCAAACCGCTTTGGTACCTGTTGTGAGCTTTTCACACATTGCCCCATGGCTATCGGGGACCCCCTCTTTTCCTGCTTGCTGTGTTGTTAGGTTAGGGTTTTGGCTGCTTAGTGGGCAATTTTGTGTTTCCCGTGCCCGAGTCTCAGAGTTTTGATCATGCCTAGTGCCGTTTAGGGTTTTGAAGTTATAGGATCAAGTTGCAAACGTTAATATTTTAATGATCCTAAATTTTGTCTAAGTGTTGACCTTCTTGAGCGTTAACGTGTTTTTAAACACGCGCATCAGTGATTTTAAAGTGCCAAGGTATTCCCAGACCTCTTGGAGTTGTTTTCTCGCTCCTAAGGTATTATTTTAATTGATTTCGCACTTTATCCCCATAATTTCTTAGCGTTTTGCTCAATTTTTTGGAAAATTTGCCCAAGTCCAGTCTAATTTTGAAGTTTCTAAGCGATTTTGAGTGGTTAAAATGCCAAATTTCTAAAGGAAATCCATATTTCAAGGGTTAGAAGGTCAAAATCCATGCTAGAGGTGCTTTTCCCCTCATATTCCAGACTACCCACCCTTTTCCCCCAATCAAAATCCACACTACACAAGGGTTTCTCCTGAAATCCATACTGGCTATGATTTTCCACCACTGTTTATTCATACCTGGATCGATTTTCCCCTGGAAGTGCTAAAATTTGGCTAAGTGTCAAGATTTTTCCAGACTGCCATCGATTTTCCACTAGGAGTGCGGACCGAAGTGTGGACAACGTTGAGGATGATTCCATGCCTGGATCGATTTTCCACCAGGTTGTTTTGTGACAAGTTAGTGCGGATTTTTGTGTAGACTCTCAGTCCATACCCAAGTCGATTTTCCACTGAGAGCAATTTGATGAGTTTTGAGTCCGGATTTTCATCTAGACTGAGGTCGATTTTCCACCAGGGAGTGTTTTTTGCAAATGAAGTGAATTTGGAGTGTGGATTCCTTGTCCAGACTGCCATCGATTTTCCCTTGGAGTGTTTTATGTGCATTTTGATGAAATTTTGCATGGATTTTTATCCAAGCTAAGATCAATTTTCCCTTGTGGGGATTATTTTGACATTTTAAGTGATTTTAATGGGATTTTTTAATCCCAACTAAAGTCGATTTTCCCCTGGAGGCTCAATTTGGACTTAAAATTGAAATATTTAATAAGTGAGCCCATTTTAATTGTTTTTAAAATGATGATTAATGATTATTTAAAATTTTAAAAGCAAATATTAAATAACTTGCAATAAGCATTTAATGTTTTTACCCTTCTAGAAGCAAGTTGGTTTTTACCAAACAAGTGTATAAGCAAGTGTTTTATCCCACATTGCTTGTGTGGTGAAAGTGAGGCAAAAGCAAGTATAAGAGAGGAGTCTCCAGCAATATTTTATTATTAAATCTGCCAGGTGTCTCCATGAAAGGCGATTTGTCTCTCTTATTGGCGAATTTTGGCAAAGTGCCAAAGTGAATTGTTGGGTTGAGGATTCTTTCCTCTTCCATTTTTCCAGCTTGGCAATCCATCCCATTGCTGCCATTGAAGACCATTTTCAGATTTTTTGATTTTCCAAGTTTGGCGATTTTTGGTGTTTGGTGACTTTGGCGATTTTCTCCTCCATTGTTGCTTGTTGTTCCAGACCTCCATTGTTGCAGATCTGAGCTACATTGAAGACATTTTCAGAATTCCAAAAATGGTGCTATGGCTGGGAAAGTTCGATTTTTATTTTGCAAGTGCTGGGAGCTTACTTTGGTGAATTCCACACATGTTTGATGCTACCTTTGCCTCCCTACTTGCTGTCATTTGCTTCAGATCTGAGTTTACTTCAGATTTAGACCTCCATTGTTGGCTGTACATTCAATTTTCAGACTTAACTTTTATTGCCCAGCTAGCTGCAACTTTAGTGATTTACATTTGGAGAGTATTTGGAGGCATTTTGGAAACATTTTCAGACCATTAGAAGGCTGTCTTAAGGTCTGCAACTGTGTTAATGGCTGCTTGTCCTCATACATTTATCTTTTACCAGCCACAACTATGTTTCCAAAATTAATTATTTTCATCATCAAGACTGATTTTTATCAAGTTTGTGCATATTTTTGAAGGACTGCAACATGTTTTTTTGAAGTTAATTTATTAGTTATAGGTTGTCTTCAGATTTGTTGACCTGCATCGTTGACTGCGTAAGGTGTCCTCAGACATACCTTGTGTGAAAACACAACCTTTCACACCTTTCCTTAGTCATCGTTGATTCGGTGCGATGTTGAAGTCCGGATTTAAGGAAAGGAAAGAACTACTAAAGATGCTGGAGACCGGATTTTATCCAGAGCTCAAGGTTTCATCTAGATGGAAGGAGATCACAAATACAAACATGCATTTCCTAGACTTGGACCAGATGCCTCAACGGATGTTCGGAGTTGGAAATTAGGTTCCTTCCCCAGCATATGCAAACATTATGAAGAGTGGTATTTTTCATTTTGCTGGATTTCCACAGTCCATACAGTACAGTGAACTTATCCTGGAGTGTGCACGATGTTATGATCTGCTCACACGAATGATCAAAACTCCTAAGGGCATTGTCATTGCCTACCTTGTTGAGGATGCTATTGCTGAGGTGTTCGGAATTCCACGTAGAATAGATATGAAGGATGTGACCAAGGATGAATATACAAAAAGATACACGAAGAAGATGGGTGCCTACAAGAATACGATAAACAAAGAGTGGATGATTGAGCCTAAGTCTCATCATTCCAAGGCTCCCAAGACACTCATGTGCACAGACTTCAAAGAGGAGGGCAACGACTTGATATTCCTACTCAACAGAGTGATGGGGATGCCGCAGGGAGCAATATTCGATGGATGGATGTTCTATTTCATCCAGAATTGTCTTAGAGGAACATTGGTAAATTGGTCTAAGATTATAAGTGACAATCTGGACTTTCAGCTGAGGAATGTAGTGCGGTCCAAGTCATTCGCCATGACTTCTTACCTAGTATACCTACTTGCACGGTTTGTTTCATACAGAGGATTGATATGCAAAGGTGAAGTCGGGAATGGGCAAGGACAATTCAGGAGTCATGAATGCTACCCCCAGCTGAGCATGTATAGAATTGAAGACTATAAGAGAGTGAATGATGCATTCACTATGTACATTACACGGATGCTGCAAGGCGGAATCTACATAAGATTGTCCAAGGAGGCAACAGAGCTAATAGAGAAATATGGATCATGGTATATTCAGTTTCCCACTTTCACGTACCTTAGGATTCATGGGTTTCAATCTGAACCCTACAGACTTCCTAGGTATTCGACTGACAAAATGATCTTGTTGGAAGTGGTGAGACAACTTCTAGAGTTCGATGTCATTCAAAGAGAGAAGCATAGGACAGGCACGACATTCCCTATTTCAGTTGGGAAGACGTCAGAGGTTTGCCAGTCTGCCATAGCCACCAGCACTGCGAGTGAGGAGCTTGCATTCTATCGATCTGCTACATATAAGAAAAGAGAAAGATTTGATCCAGATTAGAAAGTAGGAAGGATCAGGGGAGAGAAGTTCATCCACAAAGTAGACATAGAAGATTATTGGGCCAACCTGATGGACGAGCAAGCAGTGAACTGAAGAATGTGGTCCAGAATGTCAGTGGATTTCATGAGGAAGTGTGGACTTTTCCTCATTCCTGATCAAGTGTTAGATAACATAGGTCATACGCATCCAGAGTATGAGAGTGAAATGAAAAAGACAATCTTATTGCCTAATTGGTCAGAGTCAGAAGAGATTGACCTGAATATATTGATGAGAGAGGTCTTGAGTTTCTCCTGTGCATGGGTAGATATACAGATGAATAAGCTAGTTGATATGGGTGTTCCCTTCACGTGTTCCCTTCACTTATGAAAGGACGAAGTCGGAAGAGTCTACTTCCGAGGATGATCAAAGGACTATCAATGATGTCAGGATTCATGCAGACGAAGAGAGTCAAGCTCCCAAGAGAAGGAAGAACACGCCAGGAGAAGTCAAGGCCAGAGGGAAGAAGATTGAGGAGGTGAAGAAGAAACATAAGACTATCATTCCTCCACCTATCATTCCTTCACCACCTCTCAGTGTCTCATCAATCAAAGTGATTGAAGTAATAGAACAGAACAAGGAAACCCAACAGTGTTCCAACACAGTGATACTACTATGGAAAATTTAGGAGTTACATGCCACAGCGACATCTGCACCTCCAAATGAGAATGATGATCAGTCGAGATCCCCTACTGTCCTTTTGGAAGTTAGTTTGGGAAATGAGGTATACGATTGGACCATGAATAATCCTGATGATGATGATGATGTTATCTCGACATTGAGAGGACTTGATCGAGAAATGTGTCTTGATGATGGTATGGAGATGGCCGCTATTCCTGAATGGTTGATGAGAAGTATGGAGAAAAGTAAGAAAATGATAGAGGTACAACCTATTGACGACATTGATGACTACCTAGCTAGGAGCGCTATGGAGAAAGAACCCAAGAGAGTGGAGATTTTGTCGCACATAGCTAGAGATGAGACAGGAATGCGAATTGCGCAGATTGCTGTTCCTATTGCAGGTGTTGCAGCGGACATTGCTACTCCTATGGATTTCCAGATCACATTAGTTGCCCTTGGTCGTACATCCAGAAAGCAAGAATTTTAGGAGGTTGGTGAAAACCTCAAGGCAATCGATGCAAGGTTAGACAGAGAGATTGCGGAGAAAGAAAGGTACAAAGAAGAGAATATCGGACTTAGAGAGTATATTGTAGGGATAAGGCGTGAAAATCCCACCCTTATTTCCCCAATTGCAGTTGACCATGGAATGCATTCACACTATGACGCAGCGAGAGATACACTCTCGGAGGTGGAAAAGTGGATTGAGAATACAAGAAAGCAGGCAGATGATTTCCTTACTCAGTTTGTCCATGCATATGATAGGACAACATGGCTCGCATTTAGAATTCAGTATTTGGAGGGAGTTTGGGAAGAATTCCGGCATATTCAAGAGAAGACTATTCCACGCCTCCAGGCTTTGAAGAAGATTCCTAATTCCACCTTGGTCAGCGAGAGCATTGTGCACAGTGGAGACAGATATGATTTCCATGGCTGGTATTGTTCATTAGCCGTGAAGAGATCAACTTATGAGTGCGCCCAGTCAAGTTGTATGGAGATGTGTTGTGACTTTTTTCACACATCGCCCCATTGCAAATGGGGACCCTCTCTTTTCCTGCTTTCTAGGGTTTTTGTTAGTGTCCTATGGCCTTCCGCTTCAGTTTTACCAAGCCTTGCCCAGTTTTGAACAGTTCAGGTCCTAAGGATTGAAAGTTAGTTTTGCAAATCATGTGATTTCAGAATACGAACACCACCAAAGTGCTTAGAAAGGCCAAAGGATGAAGATCGCAATTGATTTGGACGAATTTGGACAACTAGAAAGTTTGCTTTTTTGCTTTTTCCTATTTTTTAGGAAGTTTTGTTTTTTGGCGTTTTTAGCCCAATCCTCGGTATGGCTATTTTTAGAAAGTTTTTCCTATTTTTTAGGGATACCTACTTTTTGCTTTTTCGGGGTGGGAAACTAGGGTTTGCACTAACACCATTGACCTGCTTCGATCGGGACCCAAAATTTCCAAGTTTTCACCTAAAAAGCCAGTTCCCTACATTTTAGGGGTCGTATTGCTTTAGATGGTCTGCCTAAATATGGATTTCAAATTTCAAGTTAATCTGGTTAATTTTGGTTAAAATGTGAAATTTTGAAATTTTCCAAAATTTTGTCTAAGTATGGCTAATGGATAAGGTTGAGTGTCATGATAGGTGTGCAGAAAGTCCACCTAAGCAAAGGTCCGCCGTGCTGGAGAAATTATCAAGATTCGCTATGTTAGAGGAGCTTCAAAAGTCCGCCATGCTTGAGAAGGTAGGCCAAAAGTCTGCCCAAGATGGAAGAGACACCAAAGTCTGCCCTTGGAGATGTCATATAAGTCCACCTTGCATAGAGAAGCTCTAAACTCCTCCATCCTTGGTGATAGACCAAAAGTCCGCCCTAGGAGATGTATTGGAGAGACCCACCAAAAGTACGCCATGCCTTAGTAGCCCTTGGTGTTGGAGGTAAGACCGCCTTGGTGGAGGTAACATCAAAGTCCGCCTTATGGGAGTGGTTCCCAAACTCCGCCATACCTTGGGAAGTCTCCAAAAGTCCGCCCATGTTGAAGAGCCTCTAAACTCTACCATGACTTGGGGTCACATCAAAGTCCGCCATTTGGAAGCCTGCTTAAAACTCCGCCCAAGGTTGTAAGAGATGTTCAAAAAGTCCGCCCTTGGTGTCCTTCAAACTCCGCCATACCTTGGGAAGTCTCCAAAAGTCCGCCCAAACATGAAGGTCAAACAAAGTCAACAAGTTTGAGTGATGTCATCAAAATCCATAAAGATTTCGAACTTAAAAAAAAACAAAATAGAAAGTTTTTCTTTGGAAGGGAATATTGGAAGATTGATAAAGATTTCGAACTTAAAAACCAAGATAGATTGTTTTTTTGAAAGGGAATATTGGAAGATTGATAGAGATTCCGAACTTAAAAACCAAGATAGAAAGGTTTTTTTTGAAAGGAAATATTGGAAGATTGCCAAAGATTTCGAACTTGTAGCCAAATTGGAAACTTTTGGAAGATATTTTCTTCGAATTTGGATAGATGACAACACTTTCCTAAAGAGTGAAGTTAAAATTAGAAACATGAGTTGGACGATTTTAATTATTTCTAATTGAAGATTCAACTTTGTTTACAAATACTTTGTTGTAACTTGATTTTTACACACCAAGAAGTTAGAAGTTACTAAGGAGAACATAGTAAAGTATTCAGTTTGAGGTTCATCTGAAGAAAGTTTTCTTTAGTGAAGCATTTTCAGTTTGAGGTTCATTTGGAGGTAGTTGGACAAACTTCGTGACGAAGGATTCACAGATTTTTTTTAGTGAAGCCAGCTGGTATAAGGAAGAATTATTGAATCTTTCCTGAATTTTCTGAGTATTCTTGAGAAATTTCCAGCGTTACTTCCGTCTATTCGAAGGTGAAATTGAATTCATGATGCAAATTTATGTATTTTCTGAGTATTTTTCAGAGTTTGAGAAATGATTTTTAGTGAATTTATTCGAATTTCTAGGGGAGGAAAATTATTATTTTTTGGCTAAGTATAAGAAAGTTTTCGAAGTTATAACACTTGGTGATTGATTTACGATCACAACTATCCTTGAGATTGAAGGGTTTTCAAATGAAATGTCAGTTCTTATGGCTAAGTATGAGAATAAAATGAAATTTTCAAACACTTAAGCCATTTCACAGCCCCGCTATTTTCTTCAAATTACGAATTAATTCCTAACTTAAAATTTCATTGTCTGTTTGCAGATCCTAGGCACTATGAAATTTCAAGTGGATAAAGATGCTCCTCCAGAGTCAAGGACGACTTCGAAATGGAAAAATGTTAGCGACATCAACCTCAAACACATCAATCCGAGAGAATTTAAGAAGCAGATGTTTGGTCTGGACAACCTTGTGCCTACCACAACCGCACGAAAGATGATGAAGAGTGGCATCGTGCATGCTGCTGGTTTTCTCCCCACCATGCAATGCACTTAATTAGTAGTTGAATGCGCTAAACATTACAACCCCACCAGTAAGGACATTGTTGCACTTGATGGAAGAGTGCTGGCGAACATCAGTGATGGGGCCATTAGAGAGGCCTTTAGGATCCTAGAGTACCACAACACGGTGTATGTAACGAAGGACGAGGCTGACAACATGTATCAAGACCACTTGGAGGAATATAATGCCATAGTCAACCATTCTTGGCTGGACAAGCCAAGGAAGGGCGCCTCCACACTTCAAAGGAAGAACCTGGTGAGAGCATACTTCAAGGAAGACATTGGAGACATGATCGTTCTACTCAACAGAATAATGGGAAATCCTCAAGGAGCCCCATTCGAGCCCCAGATGTATTATTTCATTAATGAAATAATGAATGGAGTAAAGATGATAGACTGGGCCAGGATGATTAGCGACAACCTAGACAGCCAGCTGAGGAACCTAGAGGCAAATAGGACTTTCTTCATGAGTTCGTACTTGTTTTATTCCTTGGCCAGAACCTACAAATACAGAGGCCTCACTTGCAGAGGAGAAGTAGGGAACAAAGAGAACCAGTTTCCAGTCTATGATTGCTATCCCCAGCTCCATATGGAAGAAAAGTTCCATTTTAAAAGAGCGAATGATACCTTCCTCATGCACATCACTCGGACATTGCAAGGTGGACTGCACCAGAGATTCTCTCAAGAGTCTATGGACTTCATCAGTTGATTCGAGTATTGGTATATCCAATATCCAAAGTTCACTTACCTCCGAATTCAGGGATTTTGTGGGTCTCCCTACAAACTTCCAGTTTACCCTACTAACCGAGTTGTGTTGCTCGAGGTTGTGAGGCAATTGGAAGGGTATATGGCGATTCAAAGGGATAAACAAAAGAAGGCAAGGACTTCCTCTCTTACAATTGGTAATGGGCTGGAAACATGTCCATCGTCACAGGCTGCTGCAATTGCTGAGAAGGAGCTAGCCTGGTATCCCTTTTATCAGTATAAGGCAAGAAGGAATTTCGATCCATCCCACAGAATAAAGAAGGTCGAAGGAATGACATTTGAACACAGGGCCGATCTAGAAGATTATTGGGCTAACATAGCCGATAGTTTCGAGATCAGGAAGAGGTTTTGGTCGAGAATTCCTTTGAGCATGGTAAGAGCAACAGAGGTACTTAGAGTTGCTGACCAAGTAGAGGACAACCTTGAGCTTCAGCAGCCGAGTTTTGAAAAGATGAAGAATGAACCACTAGTTTTGATAGATTGGGCAGAGGGAGAGAAATCAGACTTAGCGGACCTCAAGAGGATGGTGGTTGAGTATTCTAGGTGGTGGACGTCTGAAAGGACAAGGCAATTAAAAGCCAAAGGTGTGGCCTTGACCTATGAATTGATGGGAGTGGATGACTCTTTGTCCTCCAATCCTTGTACCTCTGCAGGTAATGCCCGAAATCCAGAAAGTGTTGGGTCTCGGAAGAGGAAGGAGTTAGTTGGAAGCTCCGTAAAGGTCACAGGAAAGAAGGGAGTCCAGCGAAGGCTAGTCCATCCTAAGTGTCGCTTCTATCGTATGCAATCAGAATGCAGTTGGGGAACAGGAGATGAACATATGCATGATTAATGATGAACTGAGAGTGCCTTCTCCTTCGGTTGAGGAAGTAATGAAGGAAGTTGTCCAAAGTCCGGATAGAGAGCAAACTGAAGCGCCTACAGTCTTCTTAGATGGCATAGTTGCAAACCTGGGAGGGATAGATGATGGATTTGACTAGAACATCGTAGAGCAATCAACTATCCCGGATTCGCTAAGGGAAAGAATAAAGGCTACGGTCCCCAAGGAGGTGTGTTCTGAAGAAATCACAACAACATTTCTAGAGAAGGTAAATGAGCCAGCTATAGCTAAACCACCTAAGCCCGCCATAAAGTTTTCTTTAATCCAGAGAGACAGTGCAGGATACACGACAATCCAAATAGAAGTGCCTAAAGAAGGAAAAAACAGGGACAACGTCGCCGCAGATGATTACGAGATCACCACCATAGAGCTGGGCAAGCCCACCCAAGACCAAGAGGTCTAGTATTTTGATGACTCTTGTAACACTCTGAAGGCAAGTTTAGCTCAGGAGAAAGAGAAGAGAAAGAAGGTTGAAGAAGAAAACCAGCAATGGAGAAAGTATGTTCTCCATCGTACCAAGCCACTTAACCATGAGATCCTGGTTACCCCTCCACAGCCTCTTCAGCAGGAATCGATGAAGGATTATGATGATATGAAGGGTACATTCACACAGGCCAAGGAGTGGATTTCAGATGCTTCAGCACGTGCAGATATACTGGTAGAAAATTTAGTGTCAACACATGAGTCGGCCTCTTCACTGGTCAGCCGTATCCAGGATCTAGCTACCAATTGGGAGGACGTGGAGGAAATTCAAGATGAAATACTTCCTCATCTGAAGGTTATCCGAGGGTTGTCGAAGAGAAGTCTGGTAGATGCAGGTGTCATACAGGCTGGAGATAGGTATGACTTCAACACCTGGTATTATGCCTTGGTTACCCGGATTGAAGTTTTGAAGAAATCCGAGACCAAGTGCTTTGAGATCGAGGAGAGTGTCAGGGAGATTTTGAGCAAGGTGTTTCATGTAGCGTCTAAGATCTGGAAGAAAGAGAGTATAAGGGAGAAGCACTTGCAGGCAGAGAACCTGAGAGCCAGGATTCAGTCAAGCTTCTTCAAGGATTCAGGGATGATTGACAAGGGCGATCTTTCAAAGATTGCAAACTTTCTCTTCATCGATGAAAACTTTCTTGCCCAGGCAGTTGAGTGGGAAGGTATCCTTGCCACATGTACCGATGATGTGGACATCATCGACTTCCAAATTAGCTGTTTGACAAGTGTCACTATGTAGGAGGTCAGACTTATTGTGTCCAGGTACATCAAATCTGCGAAAGAGGAAAGTAGGCGCTCACCCCAGTGAGATTAGCAGCTGTGCCACATGTCACTTTCTTATTCATTCGAGCTGATAGTGTTTTGGGAAACTCTAATTAGGGTTTATAGCTTTCAATCTTGGCCCTTGATCACTGTTTGATCTCGGCCGTTCATTCATTTTTGAGAAACTGTATAAGACTACCTCCTCTCATTTGGAGAGGGTGAGGTTTTTGATGTATTGTTGTGTAAGGTCATTTCCAGAAAATATATTGCATGTGCGCTTGCTTTGTAATCTCTATTGTTTGAATGATTTGCATGGTTTCAATTTCCTCAACACCTAGTTAAAATTAATCTAGATTTGTTTTCATTGTTGTTAATTTGAATGAAGGATTTGATAAGTGTCAATTGATGGTGTATCTTCGCTCATACTTTTGGTAAATGGATGATTTCCATTTTACCGTGCAAAGTTAGTCTGAGCTCATCCTCTGTGCATCCCAACATCTTAATCATAAGCACAATCCATTGAAGATTGCACCGGTTTTGTGTAGTTGTCCCTAGTGTGGCGAAGCAAGGTTTGGTTTCTTGAGAGCACCCAATTGATACCGTCTCTGGAGTTCGTAGGATTAGATTAGCCTTCTTGAACCCTATTTCTTTTTCTCCTTCAATTGAAAGTCTAAATCCCAGAAAATCCAAAGAAGAGAAGAGCCTAAAATTGCTAAATCCATCTAAGTCCAGCAGTTCAAGACATTTGTTAACGTAAGTCCCCCCTTGAAATTTTCAGCATACACTACCCAAGAAGCTATTTCACTAAAGTCGCTTGTTCGCACATATAGACCTTGGAATCAGTAGTGATTTTTCAGAAGAAGATAGAATACCTTTGTGTATCCTATCCTAATGTTTGGTAGATGATAAAACAGACACCAACAAGATGGAGGGATTGATTCAGGACATTTAGATGAAGATCCTTGCCTCGATTAAGGAATTGTTGGGTGTTGATGTTAGTGATGCTAGTGGTTTACACTTAGCCGAATTAAGAGACAAGATGAAATTTATCTATTTTTGCCAGTTGGACTCTATGAAGAAGAGTCAGATAGATGACTTGGTCTCTTTGGTGATTCATGTTCATAGTTCACAAAAGCTCATGCCAGATTGGGAGAACACTTTGGATGCTTGCTCGGATTCATTGGACGTGATTGATTTACAATAGGATACCTTGCCTAGCATTTCCATGGAGGAGTTAGATTTAGTATTGGCTAGATTCTTGGAGTATGCTACGAGAGAGAGAGATGCAAGGAGGAATCTTCTAGAAGATTTCCTATTTGATGACTAGGTATTTTTTGATTGGGCCATATGTAGGTGGCGCCATTTTTGATGTAAACCCTAATTAGGGCAATTCTAGGGTTTTGTTGGCATGATCTTGGTTGTTGATCTTGTATCAATCTTGGCCATCCATTTTGTAAGAGACTCTATATATGCCTCCTTGTCTCTCATTTGTAAGGGAGAGTTTTTGTAGAATTGTTGGTATATGCTGCAACTATTTGAATCATAATCATTGTTCAATTGTTGGTGATTTTGCTCTTCAAGTGTTGTCTTTGCATTCATAGTTCTCAATTCCTCCAAGGTAGATTAGAATTTATTTTCATGTATGTTAGATTGAGTGAAAGATTTGTTGAATTTATTTGTGTGGAATACTTAATCCATACCACTAGCCTCTTGCCGTTGGTAAGTGCACCTTGTGTGGTCAACTGGAAATTTGAGTAAGCTTAACTTCAACTATTACGCGTCCCTTGACAAGCATCAACTTGGATGGTGTCAACGATTGATGGTGATAGCCTGAAAATCTTTAAGTATACCTTAGAGGATTGCACTAAGCTTGTGTCAATATCTGTTTGTGAGACCTTGCCTAGTTTGATTCCATTAGATCTGTTCATCATTTCCGACATTCCTAGGTTTAGAATAGATTTCCTGAACCCTATTCCTTTTGCCCTTTTTTTAGTAAGAAGTAAATCCAAATCCATATTGATAAATCTTCAATTGTCAGCACACCTATTCCGCATCATTCATGATAATCCAAACATTTGCGTAAGTCCCCAAGTGAAACACAACAATTCACATCGACCATTGAGTTACCCACTCATCAAGATTTGACATGTAGAAACCTTGGAATCATTTTAGTTGATCTCATTCTTAGCATCTGAGGTGATTTTGTTCAAGAGTGGGTAAGTTATCTTGGTAATTTATTTTGTAATGTTATGTGCCTAAAACACACATCAATAGTAACTTGAAAAATAATCGAATGATCTTGAATTAATTAATTACGAATATACAATGTATATAAAGGAATTACAAGATGATGTTCTATAAAGAATGAACCGTTAAACTGAAGCTTCATCATGAAGCTTAAAAACTTAAAATGCTAAATAAAGCTAAAAAGCTAAACACTAAAAAGCAAACTATGCGTTTTTATAAAAGAAGCAATAGTTGCACTTAAAAGACTAAAGGAACTAAAAAACTAAATAAGTCGACAACTAAGATGACGAACTAAAAAGCTAAATGACTAACTAAATGACCATTAATAGAACCACTAAAAATGTATCTGACTAAAAGAATTAATTATTCTAATAGAGACATCCTGGATTCTTGGGATAGCTTCCAAACCTTGGGGATGTGTACCCACAATCTTTTTTTAAATCTACATTTTTTAAAACTCTATAGTGTTCTTTTGAGAAATGTATGGGTTCGACCATGATTGCAGGGTGGACTGCTGAATTGTATTGGCACAGAAATATTGCTAGTTGGTGATTACTGAAATTCTTTTGCTGAGTAATGCTACTAAGTTTAAAGTATCTAGTAAGTTGCTTTGGCTGAAGCATACTGTCAATATAAGAAAGGAACATATTAAAATAAATACTAAAGCTACATCATTCCATTATGGATAACAGAAGTAACAAAAGCTATATGCTTGAGGGCATTATAAGAGAACTACTAGATCAGAGAATAATCTAGAATATAAACAACTATAATGGCTTTATGAAGGATGTTGTTGCGTCGTTTATCAAAACACAAGATTTATAGTTGCATATATGGGGGAAGCTATTCAATGGCAATAGTAAATGAAAAGTCATGTTTATAATTCACATCCTTTTCTATAGTTGGTGATGGAAGTGACCACACCGAAGGTGCACTTAGTGACATTCACTAATCTTCCTCAACTTGTTTTTGCACAAAAAGGAATTATGGCATATGGCAGAAAACAATATTATGCTATTGGCATGCTAGTGAACTTAGGTGTTGTTTAGCTGATATTGTAAGTTTTCATTTTATCTGTATTGCATATGATATTTTTTTAATGGGTACTATTATTTCTTAGTTATTGTAATTTTTATTTTCTTTTAGATGAATTCTACCAATAGATGACATGAACTCGATCCTTCGAAGTGGCCAACATTTAATTTATTCTTGTTCTCAATAATGCAGGGACTCAGTTTCACCCCAGAGATGCAACACATGCCAACAAAATCATTTTCTGGAGGGTGGCGTATGAGGATAGCACTTGCACGAGCCCTTTTCATAGAACCTGATCTGCTTTTACTTGATGAACCCACTGTATGAATTATAATACTTGTTTGATAGAAATCTTGATAGATATGAAGCGTGTTGGATCCTATTTGGAATTTTAACATCTTTTATTATTTGAAGTTTGAACCTTTATTACTTACTGAACATCAAATTTATATGCAGAATCACCTTGATCTACATGCAGTATTATGGCTGGAAACATACCTTTTAAAATGGCCAAAAACTTTAATTGTTGTCTCACATGCAAGAGAATTCCTGAACACGGTATTTAGTACTTTCCTGAACTTTTAAGGCATTTGTATTTCTTTTGGATCTACTGAGAAAATGAATCCCTAAATTCATAAAAAAATTGTATACAGAAGTTTGGTTTTTGTTCTCGTTCAGTTTCTTCTTGTATGCTTAACAATGCTTATTTTTGTTTGCTTTAGGTGGTTACAGATATTTTGCATTTACATGGACAAAAGCTGACAGCTTACAAGGGTGACTACGATACATTTGAGAGAACTCGAGATGAGCGTCTCCGTAATCAACAGAAAGCTTTTGAATCAAATGAGCGTACAAGGGCTCACATGCAGGTTAAATTTTTCTGTTGTTATGTTATACACTTGAAGCTAAGATCCTTTTCCTACAAGCTACATTTTTCATTTTATTTCCTGGAAAAGAAACCAATTATTGACAATTACTATCTCAGGCTTTCATTGATAAGTTCCGTTACAATGCTAAAAGAGCATCGCTTGTTCAATCAAGAATTAAGGTACTATGAATGATATTTAAAGTGCAATTGGCATTGATACTTTGTAAGCCTACATCATGTAGATTTTCTATAATTTATTTTACAGTCAAGCCATTCTTGAAATTTGTTCTCACCTCTGTTTGTTTGTGGTTTCAGGCATTGGATCGTGTTGGTCATGTAGATGCTGTTGTCAATGATCCCGAGTATATTTCTATTCAATTTATTTTCTAGATATATACATATAAATCTATCTGCACATTATTCCTTCATTATTGTTTTGAACTTTTTCACATATACCCTACATAGTCCATTTCTAAAATCATTTTATCTTTCGTACCATATTTTGACAAATAATGTAAGTTACTTATAAGTTGAACAAATGTGCAGCTACAAGTTTGAATTTCCAACTCCTGAAGATAGACCAAGTGCTCCTATCATCAGTTTCAGGTTAGGCAATTTAATAAATTTGTTTTCCTCTGTCTTTGTGTCTTTTGTAGCGTTCAGGTTCCAACTTTGATATGGTTAGCAATGAAAATATAGACATTTGTGAAGACACATTCATAAAACATGGTAACTATTCTTTATTTGATAAATTAGAGGGATTCCGTTGGGCTCCTCACCCATGCAAACACTAAAAAACTGAAAAATACAACATCGAGAGAGAGATATAGAGGGAAAGGCCATACAAAAGGGGTTGCAACCCAAAAACAAAAACTATCATATACTGAGCAGCCCTATTCCAAAAATAAATAACTGCTGAACCAGGCAAAACCCAAACCATGCAAAAACCTTACACCAGAGGACAGTTAGAGATATCCCTATGAGGGGTAGTGAACCTGCATTTACCCAACTGCTGCAGCATCCAGAATACGTATTTACCTGCAAGACCAAAGTTATCCAGACATTTTTACCATTATCGGGACAAAGATTGGCCAGCTGAGGGAAGTTGACACCAGGAATAAACTTCTGCCATCTGGCTGCATAAAGAAGAACACACTCCCCTTGCCGTAGGAATGTATAGGAACTGGTAATATGAAGGGTGCCATTACAATGAGTGATGAGCAAGTACTCCTCAACCTTATCCATGTCCAGGCAAAAATTCTGGAGGTCTCATGGTACATGGTCAGCAATTGTTGTTCAGAACTCAAACCTCTCTACATGAAGCGGCATCCATTAAAACACCTCCCGCCACAACAGATGATTAAGCCCCACTAGTATCCACTAGCAATTCCTTAGGCTGGAGAAACTTGCACAACCATTCCCTAACCTCTGCATCCTCCACCTTGGACACAAAACAAGCTAAGAATTCGGCTCAGATGGGAGCTTCACTTTGCAGTTTGCCAGAATCATCAATGCTATCATCACCAAAATACTTCTCACTAAACACAGTGCATCACGTGAAGTGCTGTTGAAAATGGAATTGAGACTTGTATCAAAATTGGCCCCACAAAGGACAGGATCACAAGTGATCCTCTTTTCCCTACACACCATATACTTCTCCTAAACACAGTGCAGTTGAAAATGGAATTGAGACTTGTATCGAAATTGGCCCCACAAAGGACAGGATGACAAGGGATCCTCTTTTCCCTACACACCGATAGAGTGCTTTAGCATAACCCAAGCCAAGCTACCCCCTTTTAACCAGGAACCAGAAAGATACATTGATGGCCACCTGAGCCACAAATACCAGCATATAGCAGAATGAAGCAAAAGCAAATTTCTCGCCATATTCAATTGACCATTTCCCATAAATTAAAACCTGGTTACATCATATTGTTTGGTCCAACTCAGGCTGTTGACCAAAAAAAGAGGCAATTTCTGGTGTTTATCTAGAAGAATGGTCTTTTAAAGGCCTCCCAAGCAACCAACTTATCTGAATGAAAACCGGTCATGGGGTCAATCTTGATGCCATGATTGGCAAGGAGGTCCACCACATTTGACATTCCCAAAAAGATTGGGAAAATGTAATAGCTTCAAATTCACTACTTATCAATAATGCTTCTGCCAAAACTGCCTTTGCCTGCCAACTGTTGTGGCTAGCCCTATTTAGGTCCTGAATGACAATTGTGGAATTGCCTTGCACAAATAATTTCTTGCATCATATTGCACAAGCTATATTCAAGATTTCCACTACTTTTGTCCATTCAGCCCTGTTATTGGTTCTGATTGCCAAGAAGAAAGATCTGCCATTAACAAAATCCCTCTGATCATATCCGATAACAGTCCCTGCTCCAGCTGAACCAGGATTCTCCCTGGAGGTGTCATCAAAATTAACCTTTAAAAAGCCAGGAGGAGTGGTCCACCTGGCAGATTGATGATCAATCTTCTTGTCTCTTATCTGGATTGTATTAACAGGGATCATAGAACATGGTAACTTTTATACATATAACAAACTTGGAATGGTTTTTATATTACTCATTGGATAGTCATAGAATTACTGTGATAGGGATCACCATGGAGGATGTCCATCAGACTAGATGAGTCACTTGGGTGGTCTAATATAAATACTCTTCCACACTGATCATGCTTACAGAAATGGAAGTGAGGCCTGAAATAGAATGCATCACAGCCTTTGCAGGGAAGATTACAATGGTTGGTAATAAACAGCACTGACTAATATGATGATAGTAGAAGTGTATGGCACATGATTATGCTTGTTATATGCTTCTGCACGAGTAATTAACTTAGCTTAGTGATTTCCAAGAAACTTAGTCTGCAAGCCAGAAACCAGTTTATTGTTCTAAACATGTCATATTTGTTTGAGCCAAAATTTATGCATACTATTTACAATGAAATCAGTTCTGAGGCTAACAATGCCATATTCCAGGGGGCCCGATAAAAAACTGTCTTTTTATGTTGGTTAACATGTGCAATAAATAAGGTAGTTTGCTTCTGCGCATTTACATTATTTTAGTTTAGGGACGTAAACAACTTAGCCCACAAGCCAGAAACAACTTTAATGTTAAAATGTTATACTTTATTAAGCCAAAATTTATGCACACTATTTACTATGATACCCAGTCTGAGGTTAATTGTGCAATATTCAAGGGGACCTGCAAAAGACTGTATATTTATGTTAGTTAACACATGCAATACCTGAGATAATTTGGTTCGTAGTGATTTTAGATTTGTGGGCTTCTAACTTCTCTGTTTGACTCGGTGGCGGTATAACAAAAAATTCTTTACTTGAGGGTAAAAGATATCATAGCAACGTATATATTGATAACATGGAAATGTTATATGGCAGTTCAGAGTTTGTTGGAAGTTGTGGTACTGTTCAAACTGCTTGTATGATCTTAGTAATTAAAAATCTTTTTCTTGTCCCTTATTAATTAGATTACAGTTGCTTTAATAATATAACATAAAATTACTAATCAGCTTGCACTTGTATAATTCATTATAAACAGAATTAATTAGAATTAAGTTGCATTAGCAATGTAATGTAAAATTAAAATTTACCTATCAAATGTATTTTATCAGATTTTACAAACAAATTGTCATTCTTCATGTTTTGCACCACATTTTCTAATTTTATTAAAATACTATATTAAGCTACATTTTTATATAATGTTCTTTTCAATAATATATTCAACAGCCCACAACCTATTTTGTGTCATGCATGAAACACTATTGAAATTATCTCTAACAAAACAAGAGCTTTGTTCAAATTTTTGAGTTTCAGATTCTTATTTAATATTTTTCTATTAATTTATGAGTTTTGATGGAATTCACACGATATGAATGTTATGCTCTCTTGTTCTCTTGTAGGATTCCATAAATTTTTGTATGGCTTTCTTTTTGGAAATGTCACAGATTTTGTAGGGCGGTATTTTTCCTTTTTCTTAAAGAGTTGTATGTTAATGCTTGAATAAGTTGTTTTGATGTATGTTTCATTCTATGAATGTAGTGATGCATCATTTGGCTACGCCGGGGGTCCGCTTTTGTTTAAGAACCTAAATTTTGGTATTGATCTTGACAGCCGACTTTCAAGTAAGCTGCCTTATCCTGTGTTTTTTTCTGTCTGTTTTGTGTTGTAAGAGTTGATATGTTAAAATGATTTCTAATAAGAAACATGACATTGAAAGCATCTTCTTCCTTTTGGATGGTTTTTCACTTGGATGAAGTAAATGTAGAAAGTATATTATCTTATTATTCAAGTTCATAGGTTCTAGTCACTATGGGAGCCATGAGATTAAGAATAACCTAAGATACCGGTTCTTCCCCTTTTGGCCTGGGTCCGGGTCTTGGTTCTTGCCCGGTCTTGGTTCTCACCGGGTTCTCCTTGGGTTCCTCCCAGGTCCTTCCTAGGTGGCCGGGTTCCCTGTGGGTCCTACGTCGCATGACCCACAGGGAACCCTGCCACCTAGGAAGGACACGGGTGGAACCCAGGAGGACCCGCGTGAACCCAGGCCCGTGGTTTCCCAAAAACGGGGCCCACAGGTCAAAAAAACAATAAAAAAAGACTTTTTAAAATAGTTTTTTAATAATAAAACTCTTATTCGCCCCTTTATGACTTTTTAAAAAAGACTTGAAACTTGAATATTATCTCTTTTGCAAATTATGAATATGATATTAGACTTTAGTTATTAGTTTACTGATTACATTTGCGATATATGAATATTTATTAGCATTGGCAATTATGGATTTATGATTTATGATTTATCATTTATGTATGGAAAGTCACATTGTATATTTTATTTTTGTATGGATTGTATATATTGAACATATATATATATATATACAGACGAACCCGTACCCGTACCCAAGATTTTTTTCTTTTGCCGAATCCGTACACGAATCCAAACCCGAACCGGTAACTTAGAGAATAACGTAAATTTCACCATACTAGCAAGTGTAGGGTTTCATTGTCATGATAACTTACCGTCTTTTAATCTGGTTTTTGCACTATGCTTGAGCTTCTTTGATTTATCTGAGGCAACAGATTTATTGCAGGAATAGTTTTCCATATTCTTGAACTGTAGTTCATGGGAAATGTAGACCATTGAGACCTTTCCACCACGTAGAGACTTTAGGTCCAAATTGGGCATTGTTTTTTCTATAAATGACTAGCAATTAATATCCTTGATACAGTAAGGTAATCACATTTATAAATTTTGAATACAGATTGACATTGCTGGCATCATGATGTGATAATGATTGTAGATTTGCAAAAGTCTGAGGTTGATGATATTGCTTGAACTTTTTTTCTGGTTCCCAGCAAGCCATTTGTGAAGAATGAAACATCAGATAGCTAGAAATCATGTTTACTAGAGGAAAATTGAAGATGGCATAACACAATATATGGCACCTTGTAAAAGTTATCAACTTTTTAATTAAAAAATGGATCATCAGCCATGACAGTTGATTACTTCACCTATACCAATAATTAAACAGGAGGTTTTTAATGTTTTTATATTTTTCGGAAGACCAGTGACAAAATGATCAATATGGTAGATGTGGTAATAAAATGTAGATGTTTCACAAAGTTCTGATTGAAATGATAATTCGATGTTGTAATTAATTAAGGAGAGGAATACTCTTTATGTAGAAAATTACAAGACGATCTTTCCATAATGGAAACGATAGAGAATAGAAACACGAAAGACAGAAAGGAAACTTCCTAAAACTAACTAAAGGCAAAAGACATAAATGGAAGTTTCTAAATACTAACTAAATGACTAAGATGACCATTATTAATATTAAAATGTTATTTTAATTCTCTCCCTTAATGGTCATTCTACTAACTACCTTACAAAATGTGACATAATCTGTAGGTCATTTGACCACGAATGCATAGAAGGCTGCCCCCTTTTCTTCATAACGCTCTGTAACACGAGCTTTCTAATGAGATCCTCTTTGGTTTTGCAGAACTTCTGGATATGACCAAGTTTACCATAATCCTTCTACCAATACTTCCAACATGATGTTGGGTAACAAAGCCATCCCTGCTTTAATCCAAAGACACTAAGATCAGCGTCTGAAAACTCGGGCAAAACCCATCATGATTTTATTTAGAAAAAATCAGAAAACCCTCAAACAGAGAAATACCCCACGATTTTTGTGTGAAAAGTCTTGCAATAACAAATAGAGAAACCATGATTTTTGAAGAGAAAATCGTGCAAAACCCTCCATGATTTTTTGTGTAGAAAAAATTAGAAAACCCATCCATGATTTTTGAGGAGAAAATCGTACAAAACCCCCTGCATCTGTTCAAAAGCTTTATTTGTGGCCATCACGAGTACTAAACAAAAATAAAAAACTCGTTGATTTTGTGGAAAAAATCAAGCAAAACCCTTCCGTGATTTTTTGTGGAAAAAATCAGAAAACCCATGATTTTTTTTTACTAAATAAATTCGCTGAAAAAGAACCTAAGCTCTCGTACCCATGAACTAATAATTTGATGTTGTAATTAATTAAGTAGAGGAATACTTCTTACATAGAAAATTACAAGATGATCTTTCCATAATGGAAATGATTGAGAATGGAAATGATTGAGAATAGAAACATGAAAGACAAAAAGGAAACTTCCTAAAACTTATTTAAGGCGAAAGACATAAATGGAAGTTTATAAATACCAACTGACTAAGATGACCATTATATCAATATTACAATATTATTTTAATATTGATGACATGCAAATGAAAACAAAGGGATGTGTTTATGAAACTATTGGGGAGACCCCAAATTATTAGATGACACAGGCCTAGAAATATATAAAATATTATTGTGGAAATAGGGGAAAAATGCTTGTATAGAATTTATGATAGACTACGGATTCATAAAATAATTGAACAATCAGTATGCAAAATTCATTTCACGAACATGATCATAGAATTTAAAGTTTAAAAGGTCTTAGCATTGTATTTCAGAATCACCAACAATTTTATTCCAAATTAAATACAATGATACCTTATGGTTGAAATCTATGGAAAGTGACATAAAGTAAAAATTGAACTTAAAAATTCCTTGCTTCTTTTGCATCCATGTTCCTAAGAGCACTTTATGATCATCATTGTTATGATTAGAATCAAGATCATTACCATAAAGATCATCGTGTTCCAAATTATCAAGATGCTTGGAGGCATCCTTGTCAATCCATGTTGTAAGCCATGATTCTTCTCATAACCTATTTGTGTGGCAAGCTTAGGATCAACGCTCCATCATTCGCTGGTCCACCCAAATACTTAAGTACCGTGCAATGCAGAAGTTAGATGCACAACTAGTTTTTCTCTGCTCTAGAAGTATTTTCCTTTTGATAGAGTGGATGAATGTATATGCGAACTAGCAACCTGGAACAATTAGTGAATTACCAATTTGCAAATTGTTAGAGCTCTATACTTGGGCATTGCTTGCTACCGAATTGGGTTGGCCTAATTTATTGATTTTTGACCTCCCATGCTTTCAATGTATTCAAAGAGTCACCAAGTGCTCTAAATTGGAGAAATCGACTTCAAAATGTTTGGCACTCTTTCATGGGGCATATCTTTCCAATAACATATTTGAATCCTGACTTACCTTGTGGTTTTCTCAAGGCCTTTTCATGTGTCACTTTGGATTAAATACATAAATTAGTTTTGCATTCATATGGTCTTGTCTATGTTGAATGACATGTTTTGTCTATTGTGTAGAGGAAGCATTTCAAGGCATGGCTTGTAAAAAAATTGCATTGGTAAGGGCTCAATGTTTTGACAATAGTGATTCCAATGTGGCAAACATGGATTACATTTTTATTTTTTTTAATAAGCTATTGCAAGTCACAATGGAAAGGAAAAAACATATAAATAGTTAACAAGCATGTTCATTTCAGGGGAATGAAGAAGGCATAACACAATATATGGGATCTTCTACAACCTGTCTAGTCAATTTGTTGAGAATAGATCATCAACAAATACTCTTAATGCCCTTTAGTATCTTGCCAACACCCTAATCATATCATGCGAGGGAGCTGCCCCTTTCAAATACAGAGGAAGATTGCTAACCCAATAGTGATCTCTCCAACTATTGGAATGTTTTTAGTTGCCTGTTGAGTGAGTCAGGGGTGTTTTGCAGTGCAATATTCCAATGACAAATATGTTCACCAATAGATTTTTGGTGGCATCGCTGAGGATGCAAAGTAATGGTGCATTTGTTGATGATAAATGTAAAGATACCTCCCTAAAGATGAAGATTGGTGATTGTTTGAAAAATCTGAACTTGGAATAATGGCTTGGTTCCAAGGGAAAAATATTTGCCTCACACCTATAGTTGATGATGATAGTGAGGAAGATGAAGAAGATTCCTATATTTTTTCATACATCTCAAGAAATCAAATACTTGACAATCTTATGCAGGTGAAATTTTTGAGAAGGCTTTTATAGTTTTATGTAGTTCTAGGCTTTAGGTAATACATCCCTCTTTGTTTCAAACATTACAATAGATTGAGGAAAGGGATGGAAAAGAAGTTTGTCTACTTGCTCATCACTATGATAACTCTTAGCTATTTGAAGGAGATGAATCAACATTTACCTAAGTTGTCGGTCTTGGTTCGGGCTCGGGTTCAGGTTTGAGGTTTAGGTTTGTAGGTTCGGTCAATTTTTTGGGGGGTTGGGTTTGTCAATATAAAACCATATAAAAATAAAAAATATATACATATATGCAGTAGTAATTAAGCTCAAAATACATCACTATGCTAATAGTCAAATAACATTGCAAAATACACCACCATATTAATAGTCAAAACTTGATTCTCATGATATATATTAAAGTTTTAATTCAAATAACATAGCAAAATACACCACCATATCAATTTTTTAGTTCAAAACTAATAATGGCAAGTGTGAACTATCAACCATCACTGATCAAATATCATATGGGTCATCAATAATATTATCATCATCCTCCATATGCTGTGGTAAATTAGAAAAACTACAAATAGTGCCACTGGCACTAGGATTAAGTAGTGATACTAGCATTCTTAGTCTCATGATCACTAGCTAGCTCATGGTCATCATCAACTCCAAGTGCAACAAGGCGGGAAATTGAATCATCCAACTCAGCATGCTCTCATTCAATATCCCTTTGCTTTGTCTTCCCTTGTTTGTAGGAATTTTCTTTGTGTGTGAGGAACCGCAAGTTTGAATGCACAAAGACCAAGTCCTTTGCCTTTTTGGAGTGTAGTCTATTGCGCTTTATTGAGTGGATGTAGGAGTATGTGCTCAAATTCCTCTTAGATGAAGATGAACTAGCAACATATCAAGATTTTGAAATTAGAGAGTTAAGAGTTATAAATAAATTTAAAATTTAAATAAAATAGTGAACTTAAAAGCAAGATAGAAGAATTTTTTTATAACGAAGAACTTACTTGCAATAAAATTTTGATGACAAGTGGTTGTAGGTGCTGGCATGATTCTCCATGGAAGTACCACCAACTATGAGCATCAACCCTATGCTTGCCCCAAAGAGCTTCAAGACCACAATCATTTGTGCTTGCAAAACTCATGAATTCAGCCCTCACTATAACCCTTATGTCTAGGTGAAAGAGTCTACGAAGGGCTGTCTTGTAGCCTTGAGCAACTTCGGGATCTCTAGATGGGGCAACTCTTGTGCTAGTAAGGAGCTGTTGACTATAATACCTAGGTCTCAACGAAAAGGCAAGGAGATGCAATGGAGTGGTCATATCGTTTTATCCACAAT
Source organism: Cryptomeria japonica (assembly GCF_030272615.1). Classification (NCBI taxonomy): domain Eukaryota; kingdom Viridiplantae; phylum Streptophyta; class Pinopsida; order Cupressales; family Cupressaceae; genus Cryptomeria; species Cryptomeria japonica. Next base: position 493,338,383 of record NC_081412.1, on the reverse strand, counting down.
GATTTGCCGTAGTTCTTTGAAGAATGTTTATCTTAGGATATTGCTCTTTTTCATGTATGATGACATCTTCTCAATCATTGAGTCGATGCCATCATATGCCTCACCCAAACAAGGCCTATCCATGTCTTTATAATGCTTCATGTTCAATATAGGCTCAGTGAATCTTAGGAGGTACTCAACATGATCCCACCAAGTGTCATCTAATATCATTCTCTTAATGTTTGCCACCCTTGTAGTGCTAGATTGCCTCCATATGCTCCAATTAGGGCTGATTACCATGCTAGATAGTGCCTCACAAACCTACACAAGTCATTTCAACACAATTGTGTTTGAGGCAAAATAGGTCTTAGCAGCCTATTTCAAAATCAAAATAACAAAAAAAATAAAATTAAAATAAAATTAAATAGTTTAGTAAACATATTTATTATTTAACTAGATTTAAAATTAACTTACCTTCAACAACTCCAATCTCAAGAATTGTCTAAATATGCCTTGTGACATATGGTGGTTGGTGATGAACATTTGGATCTCCTCGACATCAACATACACTAGTTTGATCCATTCAACTTTGTTGCCAATTTCTTGCAGCATTAGGTTGAGTGAGTGAACAACACAAGGTGTCCTAAAAATGTGTGAATAGCGCTCCTCAATCAATAACCGAACGACCCTACAGTTTTTGGCATTGTCTATTGCAAGTTGAACAACATTGCGAGGGCCTACTCTCTCAATGGCTTGGCAAAGAGTATTAGCAATAAATGGAACGTCCTTCACTTGCCTTTCACAATCCATTGCTCTCAACAATACTGCCCCTTTAGGGGACACTGCAATAACACTGATCAATGGATGATTTCTTGCATCTTTCCATCCGTCAAATATGACATCCCTATTTCGACCCATGAATCCTTGATGGGCTTCAAGGAGTTCTCTACATGTTTCACCTCTTTGTCCAATAAGGAAGTACCCAACTTCTCATAACTCAGGCCCTTGAACCCCTTTGGAGCCTCATTAATTGATCTCACCATTTTGCCAATAAGGTGAGTAAACAAATATTAAATGCCAATCCATTAGCATAGATAAAATGTCGTTTCCAATGGTCCTTTTGCTCTCTTATGTGTCACAAGTTGTTCTTAAAGTACAAACAAGAATAGATGGCCCTCTATAGGTTCAAGATTTGAAGGTGATGGAGAGGTCGTCGATCCTTTCTTATTCTTTGCCAAACAATGAACAACCGCAGATTGTTTTCTTGTTGCTTTGTTTGCTTTCGCTTGCTCTTCAATATATGCAAATACTTGTGCCTCCGTAAGAAGGCCTTTATTATTTGGTTTGCCTGGACAATTCGATACATTAATGAGGGATAAATCACAAATGTGTTTTCACTCAATTTGTATGAACTGTTATATTGTGCTTTACAATGAGAACAAATCCAAGTGAAGCCTCCCCCACTTGGAAGTTGTTGTACCATTTCTACATATTTCCAAAGGGGAGAGTGTGGGTTTGTATTAAAGCGGGATTGGTTCCCAGCACTAGAAGCACTTGCCATTCTATAAACAACATGGATAGGCACAAAGCCACGAACCAAAATGAAAAAAATAAAACAAAACTAGAGAGTTCTTTTCAATTTTTAAAAAAATTCAAGGAAAAATATAAAAAAACAAAAAACAACAAAATCCTACGTCTTTTGTTGAAATCGTCCTCTTCAATGTGTTTGAGAACAAATCAACACTTGCAACTGCGTAGGAAGAGCACAAGAACCAGCTTCAAGCATGCAACGATCAATCTTCAACTCTCTTTGAGCAATTGCAAGCAAAAAAGAAAGTTTAGCAATGGAGCAAAATGATTTTGTTTTTCATTCTATTGTGCATAAATGAAATAGGTTTTACCTTTTTGATGTTTTAGTGGTCAAATTAGGGTTGGGGGTGTTGAATTGACCTTTTTATGCAAAAAAGAAAACATATAAAAATAAAAATGACCAAATTTGGCCTAGGTTCGTTTGGAAATGAATTTTCAGGCGCAAATATTGTTTGGGTCTTCCTAGATTCGGCTGGACCGAATGGACAGGCTGTGGGCCGGACCTACCTGGATGCGGTTCAAACCGGACTAGGACCCGAGGGGTTGCAGAACAGGACCCAGTAACGTAGGATATTAATAATAATTTAGAATGCAATGTTGTTCGTAACATTTCACCATCCACTCACACCATACAAGAAGACTAGAGTTTTACTTGCATATTTTTCAGTGAACTGTTTCATTGTTAACTTAGCAATAGCTTTATCAACTTCGTACAAAACTCAACAAAGAATCATTTAGTAGCAAATCTTACATGCTACACTGCATTCAGCTATTTTAAAAAAACTTTTTATTTGGACAATTCATGAGCTAAATTCTTTATTTTATTATCTTTCTATATCTCAATGCTATAAAAATGCCTTTAAATTTAAAAAACAAGTAGTTTTTGTCTCTTTTTCAACATTTTTTAATGTTTTTCTCAAATCCGATTTTTGCCCTATTTTTTTGTCATTTAAATCCTGATGTTTTCAAAAAATCTTATACATTTAGTTTGCCAATTTTGTCCCCAAAAGATTTTTGCTGCTATGTGAATCCTGAATCTGTATCAGGAGTAGCAAATTATAATTATATATATATATATATATATATAGAGAGAGAGAGAGAGAGAGAGAGAGAGAGAGAGAGAGAGAGAGAGAGCTAAATGTGTGGGGAAGAAGCTTGAGTTTGGTTGGGTAAACCAATTACTTGATGTGACAGTTTCCAGATGTAGGACCTCAAGATTTATTGCAGGATTGCATATTTCTGTTGGAATAATTTGGTGCTTTGAAATTTGCTTCCAGCCAAACAAAAGCAACTTGAGGCATGAGATATAACACAGTGATTTCAAAATAACGTTCATTTATCTCCTTTCCTCTTCAAGTTTTGGTCTTGGCATGATAAATCTTAGGTTCCGTCTTCAATTTTCTGTCACCAACACTCTCCAATCAGATCAATGCTCTCGTTCCAATGGTATGGATTCAATCTTTTCCTTGATAATTCATGGGGTGGGGGCTTATTTGGTTGTTACAATGGTTCTTGAATTAGTGCCCTCTACTCAGTGCTTTGGGCACCAAACCAACATCATGTAGCTTTTAAAATATCTTTTAATGGAATGTTTTTAAATCTTTCTATTTTCATGTCTTTGGATCCTTATTCAATTAATATGTAGGAGCATTCACACTTTATGGTATTCTACATTCATGGAATCTGCAACGCCTATGAATTTTAGATGTTTTGGGCTCACAATCCTTAGGCAATTATAGCTTACAAATGCAGAAGCTTCACAAAACTGCATTCATCTCTATATATGCATCTTGGTAGTGGTGTTTAGTGCCAAGCCAAAATGGAGCCACTAGGACATGAACCTGGGACCTAAATACCAGTCAGAGTGCTCTACTGAGTGCCATTAGCCCTTTGATGGCCCAAGATTTATTACTAAATCTCTCATAAGGTTAACATTTTAAACTTGCAGCTTCACATAACCAAATGCTTTGATACATATGTATCTTAGTGATCTTTTAGCTTGATATATTCCTGGGATATTTAATGGATTGGTGGGAAATCTTGTGCTGGATATTGCTTTGATTTTTCAGTTTATATTGCTTTTTTCTATATATTAAAATCTAACATTAGATTTTTTTTTGACATTCTGGAAATGAAGACGAATGGTGAATATAGCTTCATTATGCCATATGTTTTATGCAGTTTTGTTTTTGCCATTAATATTGTCTTCTTGAAAATATTGTGCAGATTTTTCTTATTTAAAAAAATTTCATATTTCAGATAAGAGGGCTTAATTTGTTTTGAGCATTTTTCATGTAAATTAATATTCTTAAATTCTGCATCGTGTGGATGATGTTAACAGTGGTTGGTCCCAATGGTATCGGGAAGTCAACCTTGCTAAAACTAATTTCAGGGGATCTGCAGCCAAGCTCGGGTACAGTATTCCGTTCAGCCAAGGTATGTTTACATGCTTGTTTCTACAATTTGATATGCAAGATATCTGTGGTTTACTGCTTCAGTTGCCATTTGCATAGTTTGTTCAAAACCAGTCACATTCTTCTAGGTGGACTAATCTGGCACTGCTCTGTTGTTTTACCAAACCACTTTTTAAAAGATTCACAGATGATATTCAGTCTGAGGATGGTATTCAATGCTCAAATTTCTAGATCTAAAAGCTTGTTGGACTTTATTTATAATTTTAAATGGAATGATGCAAAAGGCTGTGGAAGGTTCAATTATGCTCTCCGGTTGAGATTGTCTGCTAGCATACATGCTGATTGTCTTGTTATCGAGTTTTCCACATATCAGAAGTGATGTTGCACCTCAATAATGGCTGGAGGAAAAGTGCTTGAATTTATATGTTTAATAATAACTGCTTTCATGCCAACATATTGTGTGATGATAATGGTACAAAATAAATATGTCAAAATAATTATGTATAAGTTGGCAGTTACTATTATTTAATATTTAATGATGTAGCAGTATAGGTTCTGGATGTGGAGAAATTAACTAAGCTACAAAAAGTAACTCTATGATAAGGGGCTTTCCTCTTTTGTCTTCTACTACATGCTCTTTTGTTAAGCATTGCTTTGTCCCAATTTGTTTCCTGGTATAAATATTAGAATATATTTTGATTGAGCATTGGAATTCTTTGTGGGCAGGTTCGCATGGCTGTTTTCAGTCAGCACCATGTTGATGGGCTAGATTTGTCTAATACTCCTCTCCTATACATGATGCGATGCTTCCCTGTAAGTTCTGTGACATCACCGAATAATATTATCTAATTATGTAGATATGCTCTTTGAATATAGATTTGCACCAGTTTGGTTTTTTTTACTAATTTTTTAATTAAAAAAAAAGAAAAATCAATATTTTTTTGCAGATTATTATTTTCTGATTTTATTCAGAAAATTTTCAAGGTTCAAATTTGTAGGAAGTTTCTAAATTTCTTGGTTTTTCAGCAACCCTTGAAATTCGTGCATTGGGATTCGTGCCTCGAATTCCACTCCAGGGTTTTCAAATTCTTTGTTCAGTTGCATCTATTCTGATTTTTAATCAGATTCTTCTGTCTTTTGCTTTCACTCGGTTGACCACGTTCGACCTCGGTTTCTATGATGGCATCTTTGACCAACATCATGTTGGAACACAGTTAGAAGTTCAATGGCCTCAACTACAACACCTAGAAACAACGCATGTTATCGATATTTGAATATTGTTGCCTTGATCAGATTGTTTTGGGTAAGGAATCTCGTCCTAAAGCAGCAGGTGAAGATCAAGACAAACACGATATGAAAAATCGAGAGGCTGTCATGCTTATCAAACTCTCAGTCACACATGATCAACTCCCTTAGGTGCCTTAAGGTAAAACAACTAAAAGAGATTTGGGATCTCTTGAAGGATCTTAACGAAACATTCGACAAGAGCCAAGCATTCTTTCTGAAGAATATGCTGTTTTGTATCATGATGGATGAGAAGTCATCTATCTAGGCACATCTTACAAAGATCAAGGACATCCGTGACCAGTTGGAAGCTATAGGTTGTACCATGGTGGAAGAGGATATGATAGTGATCACGCTGAAAAGCCTTCCTAGATCCTACGAGCATTTCATTGATACGCTCGATATCTCATCTACTAGTGTTGATCTGAAGTTTCCTAATCTTTGCAACAAGCTTCTGCAGCAGGATTGATGGAAGCAGTATTTTGGAAGCAACATTAGTTTGTCCACTGAATAGGCCTTCACATCTGAAGTTTTGGATAAGAACAAGGGTAAAGGTCAGTCCTTCCAACAGAAGGGGCACGCTCAATATCAATAGTCTTCGAAGAAGAAAAGTGTACAGTGTAACTATTGTCACTAGTTTGGCCATATGAAGAAAGATTGCAGGAAATTGTTGGCATTTGTGCAATCTAGGCTGGGAGGGTCTCAAGAACACGAGCAAGCTCATGTTGCAGAGCATTGTGAAGAGGAGTCAGCCTTCTATGCTTTGTTATAAGAAAATTTCCTGTTTGGTAGGTTTTCATGATTTTTAACTTGAAAAATTGTTTGTTGGTTTTCCCCTTTTTTTCCTCAAAAATTGTTCGTAGGGTTTTTACGATTTTTGCCTCAAAAATTGTTCGCAGGGTTTTTACGATTTTTGACTCAAAAATTGTTCGCAGGGTTTAGAATTTTTTCCTTAAAAATTATCATCTGTAATCTGCAAAGTTTGTGTGGGATTTCTAGGTTTTCATGATTTTTTCTTCAAAAATTGTATGCTGGTTTTTTCGATTTTTTCCTCAAAAATCATCTGTAATATCCGAGTTCGTGTGGGATTTTGTGATTCGCGAAGTTCTTTGGTTTTGATCAATTTTTTTCCTCAAAAATCGTGCTTTGTTGTAGTCAGTTTTGGGTCGCATTGCTAGGGCGAACATCTGCAACCGTGGTATCGTGCAGTCTATTTTGGAGTTGCTGGAGCAAATAGTGTTCAGTACTCTTTTGCAAAAGGGTTTGCTGATTTTTCCTCAAAATCATGGTTTGAGGCTTCAGTAATTCGCGTGTGCCAGCTCTCTAATTCACGTGTGAGGATAACATTAGCTTGGATGGCTTTTGGTACTCTTGGTCATTTACATTCTGCATATCCTGGGAGGGTCTCCGTGGCAGAAGAGTGTTCTTTTGCATTTGTGATCATAACACCTACAGTGTCTTCTGTAGGGTATTGAGTATGATGACCATTAGGGAAGGTGTTAAAATAATATTAATATCTATTCTATAAAGGTCATCTTCTATTCTTAGTGGTCATCTTAGTTGTCGACTTATCTAGCTATTTAGCTTTTTAGGCGACTTATTTAGTTTTTTTGGTGCATTAAGTGAAATTATTGCTTCTTTATTAAAGACGCATAGTTAGCTTTATATTATTTAGCTTTTTAAGCTTTATTTAATACTTTAAGCTTTTTAGTTTTCACTTAAAATGAATAATTCTTAATTTAGAACGTCATCTTGTAATCTCTCTATATACGGTTGTATATCGTTGAATAGATCATCGAATTATTTGAGCAATAATTTTTCAAAAATCCCCATGCTGAAGAGGAAGGAATCTTGCATTTCAAAAGTTGTAACTGCCTTTCCAAAAATGCGTCTCCCCTTCCATCACTTGAATAGAAATTGCCATTTTGTCCAACTTCTTCATGTGAACTTGTTGTGACCTTTTCCGCACATCGCCTCATTGCAAATGGGGACCATCCCTTTTTTCCTGCTTTCTAGGGTTTTTGTTAGTGCCCTGTGGTCTTCCGCTTCAGTTCTGCTCAGTTCTATCAAGTTTTGAACGGTTTGAGTCCTAAAGATTGAAAGTCAGTTTGTGCAAGCCAAGTGATAACAGAGTCTAGACACTGTCAAAGTGCCTAGAAAGGCCAAAGGACGAAGAACGCAATTGACTTGAATGAATTTGGACAATAGAAAGTTTGCTTTTTTGCTTTTTCCTATTTTTAGGAAGTTTCGTTTTTGGCATTTTTAGCCTGATCCCTGGTATGGCTATTTTTAGAAAGTTTTCCCTATTTTTTAGGGATGTCTACTTTTTGCTTTTTCAGAGTGGGGACCTAGGGTTTGCACTGGTACCATCGACCTGCATCGATCGCAATCGAAAATATTTGAGTTTTGACCCAAAAAGCTAAGTTCCTACATTTTAGGGGTCATGATGCTTCAGATAAGTTACTTGAGTATGGATTTCAAATATCATGTTAATCTGGTTAAAATTGATGAAGTTATCAAATTTTGAAGTTTCTTTTCAAAAATCTCTAAGTCTGGTTAATCAATGTTTGATGGTGAATGTAATGACAAGAAGTCCAAAAAGTCTGCCCATGATGAAAAAGGTGCTTAAGTCTCTCAAAGTCCGCCTTGAGATGTGGTGCCTGGGATGGAAGAAGTCCGCTAAAGGTGAACTCAAAAGTCTGCCCTCCTAACATCATGGCCAGCTCAAAGTCCGCCCAAGCAAGGTCATGAACTTCAAAAAGTCCGCCTAAGTTGAGAACTCCAAAACTCCACCCCAAAGTGAAGGTGCACAAAACTCCGCCCTACTCTTGATAGCCAAGGTTCAAGTAATTCAAAGACCGCCTAAGGTAAGGCGTAAATGGTGCAAAAGGGTTAACAAACTTCGCCCTTCTTGATGTCTAAGTCTCAAAAAGTCCGCCTAAGTTCAGCTACAAACTCCGCCCTATGGATGATGGAGAAGGCCATGAACTCCAAAAGTCCGCCCAAGCAAGTGTTATGAACTCCAAAAAGTCCGCCCTAAGGTAGGAAGCAAGTGAAAAGTGCATGAGTCTGAAAAAGTCTGCCTAAGGAGATGGTGAGTAGTAAGTGGTCATAAGAAAGTCTTCCCTCCCACTTGAGAAGAGAACAAGTCATTCAAAGTCTGCTCTCAAGGTGCACAAGTCATTCAAAGTCTGCCGTGAATGGAGAGTTAAGGTGTGAAGAAGTGAGAAAGTCCACCTAGGTTGCAAGTGAAAGGCGCTCAAGATCAAGAAAGTCCGCCCTCCTTGGAGCTTAAGATGAAGCAAAGTCCGCCCAAGGTGATGAGAGGCCTCAAGCATGTGATGGTTTCCAACTCTCAAAAACTCTGCCCTACATCAGCATATGATGGTAAACAACATCAAAATAGTCTGCCCTCCTTGGTGCCTAAGATGGACAAAGTCCGCCCTTGGTTGAATGTAAGGTGCATAAGATCAGTAAAGTCCGATCTCACCTTGGTTCTTGAAACATTACAAAGTCCGCCCTCCTTGGTTCTTGGAGTTGAGAAAGTCCACCTAACCTGCATAAAGTTCCTAAACATCATAAAGTCTGCCTTCATAGAGCTCAAGATCAGTAAAGTCAGCCATGAGTAAGGTACATGCAGTTAGTAAAGTCAACCTTGGAGGTATTGAGAAGTTTACCTTGAGGATGAGGAGATATGGCTAAGTGTATGAAGTGGTGCCAAGAATCAGATCAAGTTTGCTCAAGAAGTAAAACATATGGTGCATGACATCAAGAAACTCTGCCTAACCTGCAGGTCTATAGTGCTTAACTTCAGCAAAGTCCGCCCTGCTGCAGATGAAAGGTTACAAAGGTTTGAAAATCTCCGCCCTACTTGATGTATTGCGAAGACTTATTCCATGTGCTCAAGAAACTCCGCCCAAGGTGAATAGTTTGGTTCCAAGTGCTGTTCCACGAGTTTCAAAAACTCCGCCCTATGTTTGAAAGAGCTGTTCCATGAACTTCATAAAGTCCGCACTTGGAAGTATTAATGAAGATGATTGTGTGGTGCTACAAACTCTCTAAACTTTGCCCCAAAAGATGAACAAGTGTGGTGTCATGAGTTGGTTGAAGTCCGCCCCACTGATAAAAGATCAAACAAACTCCAAAGTATGCCTTGAAAATGATCAGATCATGGTAAGATGAGGTGTTAAGCTGAAGAGGAGTTCAAGTTTAAGATGAAATGATCAGATTTTGGTGAAGTATGAATGAATATGAAGTATGGTACCTTGTCTTGTTCCACCAATCTTCCAAAGTCCTCCCCATGCTGGAGTGTGGTGCCTTGTTTAGTTCCCCAACTTGAAATAAGTCCACCCAAGTAAGATACTTGCAAAAATGGAAGACAAGAAGATGATGACAACAGAATCTATCATCCAAGTTTGAACTAAGTGCAGATTTGGAAAGTTTTGAAAGAAGAATATAGAAGATTGAGTTCGATTTGCAAACTAAAGACCAAATTGGAAACATTCTCTGCAGATTCAAAAGACTAGGGAAGGATTAGAAACAAGTTTTGAAGAGCTTTTCTGAGTTTCTAATTATAAAATTGAACCCTCATACAAATATTTCATTCACTCTCTCATTTTTACAGATGAGCATTTTGAGAGAAGTTTTAAGAGTTTTGCAAGTTGAAAGAAGATTTTAAGGGTGATTCCAAGTATAAGTTTGAGATTTTCAACCATTTTCAACAAGTTCACATGCAGATTGAAGGGGATTCTTGACTGTTTTGAAGAGAAAATCCACATATTTTCTGAAAATTTGAAGGTGATAGGAGTAATCAAAGTCAAATTTCACTCCTGAACCTTCAAATCGGAGTGTTTGCAACTTGTTGAAAGATAAAAGTGTTGAAGAAGTGGAGAATCAGAGCACACTTTGCCATCAAACCTTCAAAGTTTACGCTCAAAATGAGGATTCTAATTTAATTTTTTTGGGTTTTGCAAGTTTTGGATGATGGCTGAATGCGATCACATCAATTCATATTTGTGAGGAGTTGTCAAGAGCTTTTTACCCTCCTCCCGCACAACATAAATTGGCAACTGAAGGCGGGATCGTCACAAAAAACACAAATGGAGTTTCAGGCCAAATTCAGAGTTGGAGACAGGACCACGAGCAAGGTTCGTCTAAGCATAAAGATGGCCAAAATTTGGCTAAGTATGAGAAGAGCTATTATGACAAAGGCCTAGAGGAATTCTTCTCCGAATTCAAGACACTTGAAAGAATCTCAAGGCATCAAGAAAGAAGAGTTCTCAGACTTGGTGAGGATATGGAAAAGTTAAATAAATTTCCAACTTCTTGAAGGATTTCATCTCCTGAAGAAATTAAAGAAACAAACTCCCAATCAGAATCAGATGGTGACAAGAGGGAACACATTTCCATACTTGGACATTTTCTTGACACAAATTGGGGAATTCAAAGAAGACATCCAACATGTTGAGGTGGTGCCTTGTCATCTCCCAACCAATCAGATTGTTCCGAGTCAGCATGTCCAAGTTCAATGAATCTGACTTATCCAGAAGCTTCTAGAAGGGCACACTTCACAATGCAACAACTTTCTATTTTCATTATTGGTTCATATTTAGCAAGAAGGACAAGTGTCCCCAAGTGTAATTTTCTTATTGGTTGAGGGGTAGTTAGTTTTGGGAAACCCTAATTAGGGTTTTATCTTTCAATTTGGGCCCTTGATCATTGTTTGATCCCAGCCGTTCATTATTTTCTGAGAAACTATATAAGGCTACCTCCTCTCATTTGGAGGGTGTGAGGTTTTTGATATATTGTTGCGTGAAGGTCATTTTTTCAAATAATACATTGCATGTGCACTTTCTCTTAAGGCTTTGTAATCTCTGTTATTTGAGTGATTAACATGGTTTCAATTTTCTCAACACATTAGATAAAAGTTAATTTAGATTTGCTTTCATGTTGCTAGAATTGAATGAAGGATTTGATAAGTATTAATTAACGGTGTATCTCTGCTCATACCTTTGGTGAATGGATGATTTCCATTTCACTGTGTAAAGTAAGTCTGAGCCTATCCCCTGTATATGCCAACATTTCGATCATAAGCACAACTTGTTGAAGATTGCACCTGCTTTGTGTAGTTGTCCTCAGTGTGGCGAAGCAGAGTGTGGTTTCCCGAGAACACCGAGTTAATACCGTTTCCAAGATTCGTAGGTTTAGATCAACTTTCTTAAACCCTGTCTCCTTTTCCCCTTTTTTGAAAGTCTAAATCCCGGAAAATCCAAAAAAAGAAAAAAAAAGAAAAAAAAAGAGAAAGAACCTAAAATTGATAAATCCATCTAAGTCCAGAAGCTTAAAAGACATTCATAAACGTAAGTCCCCCTTGAGATTTTCAGCATACACTACCAATTTAGAACATGATAAAACGTACACCAACAAAACTCAAGAAGACTAATAACTACTAATTTGAGATTCTCCAGTTAGAACATTATTTCCCAAATTGTTTGTAGGATTTGACTTACTAATTCTAGACAAACTGGCCTACTATAAATAGTAAGTTTTATTTTTGAAAAGGGGACATGACAAGTCCTCCCTCCCAAAGATTGCTTGTCCTCAAGCAATAGAGATTTGGATGGTCAAGAATCTTTGGCCCTTCCCAAGTTGCATCTTCAATGGGCAAACCTTTCCATTTGACCAAAAGCTCTATTATGGCTTTGTTTCTTAGCTTCTTTTCCCTTATCTCTAGCACCTCTTCCGGAACCAAAATCAATTTCCCTTTGTCATCTAAAGGTGGTAGATCTGATGAAACTACTACTTGTTGTCCCACAACATTCTTAAGATAAGAAACATGGAAAACATTATGTATTTTTCTGTTTGGTGGAAGCTCCAATTCATAAGCTACCTCACCTATCCTCCTGATGATCTTATACGTTCCATAAAATTTGGGCTTCAACTTTTCTGCCCCACTCTTCTTCAATGTACTTTTCTTATATGGCTGCAACCTCACAAATACCAAGTCTCCCACTTCAAAAACCTTTTCTGTCCTCTTCCTATCTGCATACAGTTTATGCTAATTTTGAGCATGGTGTAAGTTATCCTTAAGGGCACTCAAAGATATCTGGACTTTGCTGGACAAAATCACTGGCTGTAGGAACTATACCATTTGGAAACAACAATTCAACAAAAGAGATTGCATCATAGCCATAGAGAGCTTGAAATGGAGACATACTGATAGATACATGATGCGAAGTATTGTAGCAATACTCCCTAGGTGCAACCATTTAACCCAAGCACCTTGCTGATTTGAAACATAGTTCCTCAGGTATCCCTCTATCCACTTGTTGACTATCTCTTTTTGCCCTTCTGTTTGGGGATGGTAACTAGTGTAGGAGTGAGTTCTGTACCTGTCAAGTGGAAAAGCTCCTTCCAAAAAGAGCTAAGAAACTTGCTATCTCTATCACTAACAATGGTCCGTGGCAAACCATGCAATCTAAAGATCTCCTTGATAAATAATTCTGCTACTTGGGATGCCTTAAATTTAGATGTGATAGGAATGAAATGGGCATATTTTGTTAATCTGTCAACCACCACAAACAAGCAATCTTTACCTTGAGCTTTGGGTAAACCTGTAATGAAGTCCATCGAGATGCTCTCCCACTTATGCTCGGGAATGGGAAGTGGTTGTAGCAGTCGTGCTGGAAAAATCTGCTCACTCTTATTCTGCTAGCAAACCATACATTCCCTAATGTGCTGGAGTACATCATTTTTCATCCCCTTCCAAGAGAATCTCTCTCGGACCTGCTTGTATGTTTTGTAATACCCCTGATGACCAGCCAAGGGTGTATCATGAAAAGCCCTCAATATCCTTTCTTTAACTTTCGATCCTTGAACCAAGAGCATCCTTCCTTTGTAATAAATCAACCCATCATTAATAGTGTATCTGTCGTCATCCACCTTCCCGTCCAAAATTTCAGAAATAAAGGAATCTTTGACATATTCTGAAATTATTGAAATTTTCCATTTAGTAGCGATAATGGAAAGTGTGCATAATGTGGGTTTCCTGGAAAGTGCATCAACAAATATGTTGTTTATCCCTTTAACGTACTCAATTTCAAAATCATATGCTTGCAGCTTACTTACCCGCTTTTGTTGATGATTATTCAAATCCCTTTGGCTCAAAAAGAATTTTAAACTATTATGATCAATCTTAACCATAAACTTACCACATACCAAATATTGGCTGAATTTATCAAGTGCATGCATTATGACCAGCATCTCTTTGTCATAGATAGAGTATCCCTTCTCCAATCTGTTTAGCTTTCTACTTTCAAAAGCTATTAGGTGTCCCTTTTGGGATAGAACAACCCCAATCCCTTCTCCAAAAGCATCACATTCCACAACAAACGGAAGGGAGAATTTGGGAATTGCAAGCACCAAACAGGAGCACATTACCTCCTTAAGTTTTTCAAATGTCTTTTGGGCTTCTTTTGTCCATGCAAAGGCTCCTTTCTTAGTCAAATCAGTCAAGGGGCCAGCAAGTTGAGAGAAACCCTTAACAAACCTCTTGTAATAGCTACACAAACCGAAGAATCCTCTTAACCGAGTAAGATTGGTTGGGGGTGGCCAATCTAGTATTGCTTGAATCTTTTCTTGGTCAACCTGCACTCCTTGTGAACTTATGACATGTCCCAAATATAAAATTTCAGTCATCCCAAACTCACATTTTGATAGCTTAGCATAGAAGGATTGTTTCTCTAAAATGCCCAAAATTGTATCTAGGTGCTCAAGGTGTTCTTTCCGAGTTTTACTATAAATCAAGATATCATCAAAAAACACTAAAACAAATTTCCCGAGCTGTCTACTGAATACCTTATTCATGCATAACTAGAAGGTCGCTGGTGCATTTTTGAGATCAAATGGCATAACAAGGAATTCAAAATGCCCATAGTGGCAGTGGAAAGCTGTCTTCTCCACATCCTCTTTCCTCATGTGGACCTGGTGGTAGCCTAACCTTAGATCAATCTTTGAAAAATATGCTGCCCCATGCAATTCATCAATGAGTTCATCTATCCTCGAAATGGGGTATCTATTTTCTATTGTCTTGAGTGCCCTGTAATCTATGCACATCCTCATTGTACCATCCTTCTTTTTTACCAACACTATAGATGAAGCAAATGGGCTAGAACTTGGTCTTATGATACCCATGTCAAGAAGTTCTTTGATAGCCTTCTCTATCTCCTCCTTGTAACTCTTAGGGTGACGGTATGGTGTTGTGATAATGGGTTTGGCACCCTGTTCTAATTCAATTAAATGCTCGAATCCCCTATTGGGAGGTAAAAGTGGAGGTAAATCATTGAGAACAACACTATGCTTATCAAGAATGGATTGAATCTCAAAATGGTGTTTACCTTCCTTTCTTGAAGAGCTCGAGGTGTGAACTAAAATTGCTGCTGCACATGCTACTTGTCCCCTTTGAAAAATCCTCTCCATCCTTTTTGCTGAAACCTCTCTTGGTGCCCCATTCGGTAGACCCTTAAGCAAAATCTCTTTGCCATAGGGCTGAAACTTAAACTCCATGGTTTGATGTTTGGTGTAATAACTTCCAATAGAATGTAGCCATTGCACACCTAATACAATGTAAATGTTTCCAATGTCTACAACATAAAAATCATCACATAGCTCATAGTCACCTAATGTTATTTTGAGTTGCCGGACAATTTAGGTGCATGGCATAGTGAAACCATTTGCAACAGTGACATTGAAATCTAGGAACTCTTTTGTCTTCAACCCTCTTGTAAGCACATAACCCTCATCTATAAAGTTATGGGTTGCACCACTATCAGTAAGAATAGTTGCCTTTTGGCCTGCTATAACTCCTCTAACTCTGAATGGATGGTATCTGGGGGCTCCAGATAAGGCTGCTATAGTGACTCCTTTGCTGATTTCTTTGTCTTCCTCTTCTCCTACTTCCTCACAGGTATCCTGAAAGTCCTCATTCTCATCTGAATTTGATTTTGGAACAATTTCAATATAATGCACATGTCCCTTGCCCAAACATCTATGGCCTCGAACCCACAGCTCTTTGCAAGTGAAGCAAAGGTCCTTCCGATGAAGCTCAGTTTTTGTTACCTCATCCATCTTCTTAGGGACTGTGTGTAGGATATTTGCCTTTAGAGTACTCTTTGGTGGAGGAAAAGAAGGAACCTTCTTTTGTAAGACTCCCCTTTGTTGCCAAGTATTGGATGGTTTAGATTGCTGCACCATTGTTTTCTTGGGCATGGATACCTCAAGTTGCAAGCTTCTTTTTATTGCTTCCTGGAGAGTAGACGGTGAAAAAGCCTTAACCAAACCTTTAATAGGCTCTTCAAGACCTTCTAGGAAGAGGTACACAATCCTCTTTTCTGACATATCCGGTACCATCATTGCAATCTTCTAGAAATTTTGTACATACTCATTAATGGAACCTGTTTGTTTCAACCCAGCCAATTCTTCGAAATACTCTCTTCATCCTTAATCTCAAACCTATCCAACAATCTTTGACTAAAATCATTAAAAGTATTTACCTAATTGTGCCCTTGAGTAGACATACCATGGTACCACCAATCATAAGCAATTCCTTCCAAGTGTAAGGTTACATATTGTATAGCATCCAGCTCCTTCATGGGACAAAGTGTGAAATAAGTCTGCAACTTTTGTAACCAAGCCCTGGCTGAAATCTTATCTGAACCTTCAAAAGTTGGAGCTGAAAGTTTATTTATTTTGCTCTTAAGTTCTTCTCCATGCTGATCCTGTTGAAGTTGATATCCATTCAGATTCATCATTCCTTGCATTTGAGTGACATAGTCATTGCAGGGCATTGCATTCTTAAATCCTTCATCTTGATTGTCATAAGATACTCTGATTGCAGCCAACTCTCTTGCTAACTCTTCCATTGGATTGGGTGGTGGGTTGGTTGCAGCTGAGTTACCTTCAATTATGAATATTGGTTTTGCATTTTTAAGAGGAGAGGTACTTTGCTGAACTTCTGAAGAGCTCCCTCTTTCCTTAGTAGATACTGGATTTTGAAGTTTTTCTGCCAATAATCTCATCACTTCTCTTGTTTCAGCAAGACTATCACCGGTTTGCTTTTGGCTCTTTTGTAACTCTTCAAGGAATTTTTTGTGCATCTCCTCAACATCAGCCATCTCCTTCTGTTGGTTATACCCTTCACTTTCTCCCGAGAGAGGGTTTTTAGTTAGCCTATTAATTTTCTTCCTTTGTAAATATCTCTTTTCCTTTTCACTCAACCACATAAATATTGTTAAACCCTCAGTTAGGCAAGATCATGGTTCTTATACCACTTTAATAACCCTTGCTGCAATTTTATATCAGATTTGCAAAATTCTAATAACCCAACTCAGATTTACGATTTGCAACCAAACGGTGAAATTGGGTATGCCGAAAATTACCAATGAACTATAAACACTTAAAACCCTTATAAAACATAAGAAAAAGATTCTACATAAATTTTGGCATTAGAACATGATGCAAATATATGTTTTTGACAGTCTACAAATCTGCCATGAAGCATTACAAAATAGACTCCTGAAATGGAGCTCAAAGCTTCACAAATCCACTACAAAATCCAAAATACTCTCCAAACTCCTCACACTTCCCACAATAGAAAGATGCATGAAAGAAATGTCTAACACAACCAAGAACAGCAGTATATGCTGTTATTACCAGCAATACAAATCTGAAACTGAATTAAGAAACTACAACACACTATTTATAACAACCCCTGCCAAAGCAACACACTATTTATAACAACCCCTGTCAAAACAACACACATAAAGTCTCTTTGAAGCACAACTACAACCCCTGGATGTGATTGCCACTGGAGACTTGTAAACACACTGCCTGCAAGCCTCTGTGCCCTTGGGTTATCAGCCTGGAAGATCACTCCTTCGATGGTTTCTCAGCCTCTGAAGAAGAACCACAAAACTCTGTTAAAATCATAAGATAGAATGAATCCAAAACAATTCAAAATCACTATAAAAGGCACAATATTCAAAAAGCACTTTTGGGCACCGAAATCCTCATGCCAAAGAGTAGGGAATCTTGCATTTCAAAAGTTGTAACCGCCTTTCCAAAAATGTGTCTCCACTTCCACCACTTGAATAGAAGTTGCCATTTTATCCAACTTCTTCATTTGAACTCAAGAAGGCTAATAACTACTAATTTGAGATTCTCCATTTAGAACATTATTTCCCAAATTGTTTGCTGGACTTGACTTACTAATTCTGGACAAATTGGCCTACTATAAATAGTAAGTTTTATTTTTGAAAAGGGGATATGACATCCCACCAAAGCACAGCCCATTGAAATAGATCGCAGCCTTTAAAAATACAAACCGCAAGTCCAGGCCGTGTAATTAATAAAGAGACCGACCAGGATTAGATTAAGTAATAATAGCCAAAGAAGGCTAAGGTGTTGGGGAATTAACAGGAGGCCGACCATTGTACAAGAAAGAATAATAAAATATGCTAAGGCCGTCCCAATCTGGTCGGCACTCTATTTGGACTTAAATATAATTATCTTGTAATTAACTGCAGCGGTTGAAGGGGCAGCGGTTATGTGGAGAAGATGGGTATCCATGGCAAAGGGTGTGACCTTTTGCCCGCTCTTGAAGACTATATAAGAGAAACCTCTTCTTGGAAGAAAGGATGGAATAGCAAGAAGAATCTGAGATCTGATCTGAAAATAAGAGCATATCCAGATCGAATCAGATCGGATTTTATATGTATAAACTGCATTCAGAAAACAGCAGCCATTTGATCTAGCAAGTAATTGGTATGCAATATGATTGAGTATATTGTTTAAATGTATCTTTGATCTAGTTATTAATTGGAATTGCCAATCTATTTAGATTCTTATAATTAGCAAAGTAATCTATATATTTCTCTACAAGCAATCATATATGGATTAGCAAAGAAACATATTAGGGAGAGGCAGTAGACCGGTTTTCACAATGTAAGTAAACCAGCCCAAGTTGGATGGACGGGAGTACTTGCCACTTGTGGACCAAGGGGTGGAATTGTCTTGGTTGGGTGTACTGTGGCCTTGGGCTTAGTTGTGGCGAACAGTTTCCAAGCACCCTATCGTGTTTTTCCCTCCAATCCCTGCTATGGTTGGAAAGTAAACTATAGAATGGATCCATATTGATAATGTTAATTGTTTATTTACTTTAAAAGTTTCAATAGCTATTATATGAATTAGTTATGGAATATTATTTGTAAACAAATTATATTGTTGGAATTAATAATTTTGGGCAAAAATCAGGTATACCCCAATAGGGGACATTACAACCTTTATAGACCTGTATAGTAGAATGTAAAGCCCAGAAGAAAGTCTTCATGGATAAAGCAAAATGATCCTTTTAATGTCTGTTGGAATAGATAAAAGAAGCCATTGTCCTTTTCTTCCAGAATCTTAACCACAGAAAACTAGCTTCTTTGTTTGCTTGATTTGTTCACAAATTTCACACAGCTCGTTAGATTACCGACACCAAACATATTAAATGCTTCCATCAACTCTATTTATAGAACCCAAATGGACATGAATAATAATACGCTGGCAATAAACATTGAGGAACAAAACTAACTGATTATCATCAGGAATGAAACCAAGTAGGAGTTTCAAGGGAAAACAAATAATGGCTCAAACAAATATCATGGTTATATATATTGTGATCCACAACTTCTGTAAAATTGAAAACCAATGGAAAAGGCCAAGGATGCTCTTTAGTTATCTGTTCACTTATATCTCATGTTCAATTGAAAAATGATAGTCAATCTCAAGTGTTACAGAACCAGTTTTCTGTACCTGGATGGATTTAGCTAAACGGATTGCCAAGTTGTTGAATTCAAAGATTTCTTGGGAATAACTTCAGACATTGATCTGGCACCTGAACACGTAATTTGCAAATGCAAATCTTTACCCATATTGTCAAAGTTTCAGTCCCATTAAGCCACACTAGATGTGGTATTTCTCACGTTTTCTAGTTTGACGTCTACAAATGACCAGAATAGATTAATTGAAACCCAAAGTACAACCAAGAATAGAAGCATTACAAGGAGTGACTGAAGCGTATCCCATATGTGAATGCAACAGAAGAGGGTTCACCAAAATGTAAATAAACCTGACAAGATTGCTGACACCATGGAAATGTATAAAAGACCTGGCTGATACCAGAAGTGAATTCAATAAGCCTACAACATAGCTTATTTTACATGCAAATAAGCTATGTAAAAATTCACTCTGTTATTCACTTATTCTACATGCAAATTTTTAGGTCAAGTTTTAAATTTTAATGGATGCAAAAATTAAAACTCATTATTTGCTGAGGAAATGGAATGAGATAAAGGTTACCTTTTCTATTCTTTGTCATTGTTAATATAATTATGCGCAGATAGGGATTGAATGCATATGTAACTATATAGACAGTGAAAGTAGCAAGAGCTCTGAGTGGGAAACCAAAGATCTTTGAAAATGAAAAAAAACCATTGTTTTTACTATTTTAGTATTCAAACACTTGACATCTCAAAAAATATATATGTGTGCCATAATTACAATAGAAGATTAAAAATACCAGGTACCTGACCATGATTTCAGAAATCTCATTGTATTTATGCACACATTTTATGCAATAACCGTGATACTGGTACTTCTACTAGTTGTATGAATTCCTAGAAGATTTACCTTCATTTTTATTAGGTTTACTTTTTTGCTAATCATTTACATTTAAGATTACAATCTGTTGTGATTTGGTTGTACAGCTGTGCTAAATGTTTTAGCTTTCAATGGGCGAATGCAGGGAGTTGTGGAACAAAAGCTACGGGCACATCTGGGGTCTTTTGGCATCACAGGGAACCTTGCACTTCAACCAATGTATACATTATCAGGTACACAACACAGTGATTCCTATCTAGCATTTAAAAATATTTAACTCTATTAGAATTGGGTTGCAGTTAGGGATTAAGAAACTAACACAATTAGTAATTCTATTCAGGTGGTCAGAAAAGTCGGGTTGCATTTGCAAAAATTACCTTCAATAAACCTCATATTCTTTTGCTTGATGAGCCTTCAAATCATCTTGTGAGTTTAAACTTTTTTCATCCTTTTCTATTTCAATTTCTTTTGTCAACTACCAAGAACTTCTTTATTCCAATTTGTACTTTATCCCTCTGTTTATTTTATGTGTATAGCTGTCGTATCTAATTTATAATTCTTGGTATGCTTGTCTGTTAAATTTAAATTTCTGTAGAAGATAACTGTTATACTTATATTATTAGCATCTTCTTTTGTATTTTTTGATTCTGTTGAGAAATTTACGATCACACCAAAAGTAATAATGTTGAACTGCTAAGTTACCGGTCCTGGTATTGGTTCAGCTTTGGGTTCACCGGTTTGGCTTGTGGATTCGACCAAAAAAATTTTGGAGGTTGGGTTTGTCAATGTGGAAACATATTTAAAAAATCATTAATATATACATATTTATAGCTAAGTTACCAGTCTTGGTACTGGTTTGTGTTCACATTCGATGGTTCAATTCATCGGTTCGTTCAATTTTTTTTTTGAGGTTGGGTTCATCCATACAAAAACATATAAAAATCAGAAAAAATATACATTGATTTCAAAATATAGCACCATATTAATAGCCAAATAACATAGCAAAATACACTACCATATTAATAGTCAAATATTAGTTAAACTTGAATGTGATGATATATATTAAAGTTAAAAAATAATAATGTCAAGAGTCAACAATCAGCCATAATCTGTCACCAAAAATATCATCATCATCATATTATTAGAGATGCACGTAGTTGTAAATTAGAAGAACCACAAGTACTAGCATTGGCACTCTCACGCTCATTAGTTGGTTTGTAGTCATCGTCAACATCAAGTACAAAAAAGTGGGAAGTGGAAGCATCTGAGTCAATAAGCTTTGGCTTGATACCCCAAATCCTTGTGTCCCCTTCTTTGTAGCCACTTTGTTTGTGCATAAGGAGACACAAGTTTGAGTGCACAAACATCAAGTCCTTTGCCTTTTTTGAGTGTAGTCTATTGCGCCTTTATTGAGTGGATGGAGTATGTGCGCCAATTCCTTTTAGTTGCAGATGAATTAGCAATCTATTGAGACAAAATTAGAGAGTTGAGAGTTACAAATTTTAAGAATTTAAATTATAAAATTAAAATATAAATAAAACTTAAAAGAATAAAATATTTTTTAATATAACTTGCGATTAAACTTTGATCACAAAATATCGTAGTTGTGTGTATGATTGGACATGGAAGTACCACCAGCTATGAGCATCGATCATATGCTTGTCTAGAAGAGCATCAAGATTCAAGACCACAGTCATTGGAGGATGCAAAACCCACGAACTCAACCCTCATTGGATCTTGCATGTCGCAATTAGTGAAGAGTTTGTGAAGTGCTACCTTTTATGCTTGAGTGACTTCAACATCTCTATATGGTGCAACTCTGTTGCTATAGAAAGGAGCTGAGCACTATAATATTTGGGACTCAATGCAAAGGCAAGAAGATGCAAAAGAGTGGTCATTTTGATCCATCTCTTTTCACTGAGTTTGTTTAGTTGTTTGAAGAATTTTTCTCTTTTGCATTTGTGATGACTTTCATCTTCTCAATCATTGAGTCGATGCCTTCATATACCTCACCCAAACAAGGCCTAACCATGTTGGTATAATGGGTCATGCTCAGTTTGGGCTTAGTGAAACTGAGGAGATACTCAACACGGTCTCACCGAATGTCATCTAGGATCATTTGCTTAAGCCACCCTTGTGCTAGATTTCTTTCAGTTGGACCAATTTGGGCTGATGACCGTGCTAGAAAGTTCTTCATAGACCTTCACAAGTCGTCTCAACATGATTGTGTTGCAGTCAAAACAAGTCTCAATGACTTGTTTGAAAATCAAAATCAAAATAATTAAATTTACAAAAATAAAACTAAAATAAAAATTTAAAAGTTCACTAAAATGAAACATGTTTATTTTTAACTTATCTTTGGCAGCTGCAATTTCGAGAATGTTCTAAATATGCCTTGTGACGTGGTGGTTGGTGATGAACATTTGGATCTCTTCAGCCTCAACATACACCTATTTGATCCAATCAATTTTGGTACCAATTTTTTGTAGCATTAGGGTGAGGGAGTGGACAGAACAAGGTGTCTAAAAAATGTGTGAATAATACTCAACCAATAATCCAACAACCTTATAATTTTTATCCTTGTCTGTTATAACTTGCGCAAGATTTCGAGGGCCCACTTCCTCAATGGCTTGACAAAGAATGTTAGCAATAAATGCACCATTCTGCACCTCATTCACAATCTACCGCTCTCATTAACATTACCCCTTTAGGGGACACTACAATTGTTGGATTATTTGTCATTGATGTCAAAGGCTTAGTTGTGTTTGATTATGAATTCTGGTTGAGCTGCCTGTGTGCCTAGTTGGTTGAGTAGTCTGTGTGCCTGGTTGAGCAGCTTGAGCTTCTTGGTCACCCGCTTGAGGTGTTTGTATGCTTGGGTGTTGGTTGAGTAGGCTGTGTGAGTGCCTACTACCTTTGTCAGTTGCTTCATGCCATGTCAGCTTTGAATTTTCAAAAGAAACAATTTTTTATATTTTCTTAACTTTGTGGCCTTGCTTATATTATGCATCGTTTTCTAGTGGTTTGGAATTGTAATAATGATGGCTTTGGAACCTCATTATTCTAAGGACCGATGGCTTCAGGCATTGTGTTATTTTTATTTCCTTGGCATATCGTGGGCAATGCATACGAGGAAAATATAATTAAGGCTGCTGTTACATATTCAGGTGGTATGCTTGCTATGAAAAAGTGGAGACGTGCTCTTTAATCAAATGATAAATTTTTATTGGCAGCAATTTCTTCTTCAATAATTTCTCAAGTTGTTTTTGCGGGTGCGTGTATTTCAGGATCAAAAAAAGAAAACTATACAAGGGCATGTATTGTGTGCTGGCTGTTGCTGAGCTGTTTTTTAAAAAAGTCGTGGTGTTCAGTTTTTTTAAAAAATATTCCTATGCGTTTAAGCTAAGTGCATGTTGTGCCATTTTGGTGGTATCGATTTTATGAAGACTGATGTTTTGACTGGGGAATTTACCTTTTTGGGTGCTCTTTCAATGAGATACTTAAAAAAAAAGCACAACTCTGAATATTTATCATGCATGTTTCTGAAACGTGGTGTTGGGACGGAGTCAATGACTGATTCTGTGCTACGTAGGCTGCAGTTTTGTGGAAGTCGTTATGGTTCTAAGCACGTGTAGGTTGAAGTTGTGTGTAATTTTTTTTTGGTGGAGTGCGATATTGTTTTTCTGTGTGTGGGTCGTGTTTCCAGTCAGGAAGAAAAACAGTAAGTTTTGTGGAGCCTTTATGTAGTCACAGATTCTCTCTAGTGAAAGTGAGATGAATGGTTTGTATCGGTTTGATGGTATGTTGGCCTGAGAGTTTTGGGTGAAGAATCTTTATCGTGTTGTTAATGAATCCAAAACTTTAGTAGTGTCTTTTTGGATAATCTTTTTGTAGTGTTCTGAACATATATGTTGGGAGCAATGATGTTGTATGATGATGCGTATTGTGGTTGTGGCAGCATAGCGGAAAGGTTCTGAAAATGTTGTTAAGTCATAAAAATAATGAGGAGATAGTCTTGGCTTGAAGCTATGTTTCAAATTTTTTGAAGTCAGTAATGTAATTTTTGGTGTTTGAGTTCTAGTTCTGATTTTGTTTTATGAGTTGGTGCTCTCTTCTGTATAAAGGTTGGAGCCTCTGCTGTTCACGGTTGGTGCTGTGAGGAGATTTGGGGCTCTCTTGATTATTGCTTTGTAATCTGGGTTGGTGCCCATTTGAAGTTAATGAAAGTCTTTTGATGCCGTGGTTTCTTACCCGAAAGGGTTTTCCACGAGATATCTGGTATATTTGTCATTGTGGCTATTCTTGTTGTGATTATGTGTGATTTAAATTTGAAAGGGTTAAATTTCTGCAATACTGATTCACCCCCCCCTCGCCCCTCCTCCCCCCTGCTCTCAATATTGCCTATGTGCTTTTCAACAATAACATTGATCAATGAGTGATTTTTTGCACTTTTCCATCCATTAGAAATGATGGATACCCCTCTTTTAACCCATGAATCTCTTATGGGATTCAAGGAGTCCTCTACAAATTTTACCTCTTTATCCAATAATTTGCTACACTCTTCTTCAAAATCTGGGCCCTTGTACCCTTTTGGGGCCTCATGAATTGATTTCATCATTTGTTGTGAGCAACATGAATGCCGATCCATTTGCATAGACACATCTCGCCATGTCTTGATTGACAATCTCTCTAGATTCATTTTGAAATGCCATTTCCAATGGTTCGTTTGATCTCTTATGTGTAGAAGCCACATGTTGTTCAGCATGGACAAAAGTGGATGGCTCTCTATAGGTTGAAAATGAGGTGGTGAAGGGGAATTCATCCCTCGAGATCCTTTCTTTAACAAAAGATGATTTGATTTACGACCTACTGTATGGTTTGCTTTTTTTTGCTCTTCAACATATGCCAAGGCTTGTGCTTCTGAAATGCCATTACCATCTTCACCTATACAAAATTTGATGCCTTGTTGAGGGATATTGCACAAATGGCTTTACATGTGATTGTATGAGCTCAAATATCCAACTTTACATGACCACAAATCCAAACATAACTCTTGTAAGCTGTTGTACCATTTCAACATATTTCCAAAGGGGAGGGTTTTGGGATTGTTTTGAAGCAAGGTTGGCTCACAAAGCCAAAAAAGGTTGCCATTGTAACACGTAAGACAACTAGTTCAATAAAAAACACATTCAAAGATTTGAAACAAATAAAATTTGAAAACAAAAATATATAGATATTATATAATAGTTAATTTATTTAAAAAAATTAAGCATGTGTTATATATGCCTAGAAGAATGAAAACAAACTAAAATGTGAAAACAAAACAAGAGGATTCATTTGTTAAAAAATGGAGGAAAAAAATTAAAAGCTTCAATAAACCTGCTTCTTTCGAATAAATCTTCCTTTATGATCTCCTTGACAACAAATAAACACTTGCAAATGCATAGGAATAACACAACTACTAGCTTGGAGTGTTCAATGATTAATCTTCAATTCTATTAGTGCAATGTCAAGCAAGGAAATAAGCTCAACAATGGAGGAAAATATTTTTGTTTTTTCATTCATAATATGAAAAATGAGCTTGCTTTTGCCTTTTAGATGTTTTGTATGTCACATTTTAGGGTTTGGGGGCAAATGGCATTTTGAGATAAAAAAGAGTTAAGAAAAATAGAAAATGGCGAAATTTGCCACTTTGACACAAAAAACCTCCAAATCCTTCATGGGTTTGCTCGAGTTTGTCTAGAATGGACCCTTAGGTTGTGGGAAAGACCTTGCCCAAACCCATAGTGGACCAGATGAGGACGCCAAACCTAGGCCGGATCGGACAAGGACCAAGATTCAGGCTGCCTGGGGTTGGACTGGTAACTTAGATTTATAGCTTAAAATCAAGAATATTAGACAAATATACATATTTTAAATAAATAATAATATTTATAATACAATATTAATAATGTTCATATATAATATTACAATATAATAATAAAATTATAATAAAAGTTGATACTTATATATATTATTAAATTTTGAATTTAATTAACATATATATAATTTTTTTTATTATTAATAACAATTACTACTAATATTAATAAATTATTTAATTTATTTTAAATAGTTATTTCTTTGACTATATATGATTAGGTCCATAATTGTTATTAATTAAAAAATTAATAATTAAGGCACAATAGTTGTCAGAATGATCGAATGATTTTAATTTTGTTCCTATTGCTTTTTGCTGTAAACAATGCAAGTATAGGTGGTCTCATTTATTTTGTTAATTTGGTTTTGTTGTTTTGGGTTTGTGGTCTTTGTTATCGCTTATTTTTTTTGTTTTTCTAATCAGTGATGTGATATTGGTTCTTTTCACCTTGTGGTCTTGTTGTCAATATCTTTTATTTAATTCATTTCCCTATCTTGTGATGCCACTTGTCCTAGCCTAGTACCCTCTTTCTCTGTCCACCTCTTCTTATTGTGTCTGGTTCTGCAACATTACCCATTTTCTCCTTGTGCTCTTTGCTTTCATCCTGATGATGGATCACATAGTGTGATCTGAAACGTTGATGCAAAAAAGCTCACACAATCAAATCCAGAAGCTCATATAGAAATGCATGTATATTCAATCTCAATATGTTCGGTGTTGGAGCAGGTGGCTTTCACTTAGGTTTTCATAGCTAAGAGGAGTAATCGTAAGGTTTAGAGTTTAAAGCTGTCTAACCAAATTCATGTGTTTGGGACTAATATAATTTGTAGTGGTATCCATTCTTCTCATTAGTCCCCTTTTTAACAGGTGTTGTGATATTTCCAAACCCACGTAAATAGAAAGAACAAAAAAATGAGAGGCAGGCAAATGCAAATGAGAAATAGAGATTTTTAAATGTATTAAATGCTATTCACAGGGATTAATGGTGGAATTAATGCACCAGTGGCAGAAAGTAGGATGAAATTCGTGATAGGTATCATCTGGGACAAACACATAGTACTTTTTCCGAACCCTGGATGGAACCCCAACAAACTGAACCTGATCCGTATCTGGGCTGGATCAGACCCAAACCTGCAGGTCTAGGGGACCAAATTGGTAACTTAGTGTCGAAGTCTTAAATTTTGTTTCTTTTTGGAAATTTCCTTTTCTATTCATTTATATCATTGTTAAATTTGGATGGAGGCCTTTGAATGATAAGGTATATAAAAATTCTGAAAAGCAAATTGGGAATACAAGCAAATTAATATTTATTTAGTTCTTGTTATAATCCGAGCTTCTAATAGTGTGCTATTCCATTTTAGGAATTTGAAAGAGTAGTTTCCTTCAGGAGTTGTCTCCCCGTAAATTTTTTTTGTTTCAATAGTTGATCCTTATAGTGACTTAAATAAGACAGTCTACTTAAGTTTCAGGGAGCTCATACTCTTAGATTGTCTTGTGAGTCATGCCAATGTTCTTGAGTCTGTTTCCAAGACACACGATGATGCTTTATCATGACATGTCATAGCTGGTAAAAAAGGAACTCTATATTTTTGAGGCTGATCAATATCTCCCAAACCTTTGATGACGAGTTAATCTCTTTAGTAATATATGGTATAAATTATATTAGGACTAGTGTCAAAAGTGATGAATTATACCATCCAATGACAATGCACAAAGAACCATAGTGTACAAATTTGCTGAGTACTTGCTTAATTCGGAAGTTGAAACATTAAAAGAAAAGAAAACCATCCATTAATTTACCCACGCATGTTTTGGTGATTCAATGAATTTTATAAGTATATTTGAAATTTTCTGAGTTTTTGCCGAGTCACTGAGTCACTTGAAGTTGAGTCTGCAGAGTTTTGCTTTGTTGCGAGTTTCTGAACCATGCAAAGCACAATCCTGAATTTTTGGTTGAGTCCGAATCTTTTGCTGAAAACTTTTCTATAACATTACATTATGTCTAAGTTATTGATTCAGGTCTGGGTAAGCCAGTATAGCAATTTGTTTGGTGGATTGGATATGTATGTACAAAAAACATATGAAGGGAGCAGGGAGCCCTATCCCTATACACCCAGCACTAGGAATTGGCAAAAAAAATTATACATCATAAATATTTTAATAGGTACATATTTGCCGCCAAAAAGGAGGAACTGAATACATAATGTCACATAACATGGATACAATAAACAAAACTACCATAAAAGTGACATTTCTATGTCATTTTGTTAAACTTGAATTTGATGATAGATATTCATTGTTCGTTTTTCAATATTAAAATAATAAAATCACCAATTGTCATCATATAGGTTTTTATAAAGAGCATCATCATCACCATCACCATCATCACCATTACATGATATAGGTAGATTAGAAGAACCAAATGCGTGCCATTGACACTCACTGTTAGAATTCACTAAACTAACTTCTCTCCTCTTTTTGATGCCAATCAGTTGTAATTATTGAATGGATGAAGGAGTATGTACCAATTTTGTTCAAATGAAGATGAACAAAAAACCTATTGAGACAAAGTCAGAAAAGAAAGAAGTTATAGTTGAAAAAAATTATTTAAAAAATAAAAGACTTAAAAGCTAAAGTTAAAGAGTTTCAAAAAAAAGAAAAAACTTGTGATATAAATTTGATTGCAAGAGGACAATATAAATTCTGTCATGGAGCGAGGGCGTGCGTAGCTATAGTTCCGACCATGGGAACACGAGAACGGAGCAAATTGGAGCTATAGAGGTGAAGGAAGGAGTAGTGTCTTTTGCTTGATCTAGAGATGGAAGAGATTGGGGATGGGGGATCTATGGAAAGGATTGGTGGGTTGCTTCCCTCTACCTAGGAGATTTGATTGGTGGACGTAGGATGTTTCTCAACGGTTGAACTAGGGCTTTGGGTGTGGATCAGCTAGGAGGAAGGAGAATGCGGAGGCTCCCTCAAAGAAAGTGGTTTGGTAGCTAAAGGGTAACTTCCCACTCATAGGTGCCAATGACATTCCCATTAAACCTAATGTTAATAGATGTATTTCCTTAGAACTTGACGGAGGTGGTTTGAAAAATAATGTAAAGAAAATGCAAGATACAACTTTTTTCATGAAATGGGCAGGAGAATGGCTTGCTTTAACAAAAGTGAAAAGTTGGGTGGAAAAGCAATGGGGGAAGGAGATTAAGCTGAAATCCCTTACAAATGGATATTATCTGGTTGAATGCTCTTCAAATAGAAGTAAAAAGTGGATTCTTAATAATGGCCCTTTTATGATGGGAGGTTTAGGGTTTTACATAAGCGATTGGATTCTAAACTTCAATCCTTCAAAGGAAGAAGTGGTGGAGTTTCCTGAATGATAAGATTATACAACCTACCAACATAATATTGGGATCATGAAACCTTGAAGTGTTTTGGAGATCACTTGGGGCCTTTCGTCCAAGTGGATGAGAAGATTGAATCTCAAGACTTCAGTGTTTATGCAAGATTATGCATCAACTTGAAACCCTACCCCCCTCTACTAGTAGAAATAGAACTCAGATTGGATCAAGGGATTTGGCAACAAAAGATAGAAGTAGAGGAGTATGTTGAAATTTGCAAGAATTGTCATATTCAAGGCCATTCTGAGATGAATGCAAAAAAGAGGAGCACATAGAGGATAGGAGTGCAAATCCACTAGACGAAGTTCTAGATCAAGATCAATCTGTTAATGAGAGTGAAACCTTAATTATCCCAAGAAATGTAAACAAGAGAATTGGGGCAGATTTGGTTAGAGTTGTTAACAAGCAAGGAAACCATGTAGATCCAAAGGAGAGAAACAATGGCCTGAGAGGAAGAGTTAGGAAGTTAGCATGAAACGTTTGAACAAGAATAGAGCAAGTAGGGCAGGTTTTATGGGAACAAGAATGAACAATGCTTAAAGGAAAATTTGAACTTGAATGTGTAATGGCTGGAGCCGCTTGGAAGTAGGGCTCACTAGTTTATGCATGCAAACTAGGAATTAAGCCTATTTCTCCACAACCACACTTAGAAGAACTCAATAGGCTCAACCTCAAACTTATTAGGAAAGGGCCGAGCATCAGGTGAATTTAGTACTCGTTGATTGCGTTGAAAATGAGCTATTGAAAGGATGTGAATTGAATGTGGAATTAGGGTTATAGGTGCAAAATTGACAATAAACAACATAAATAAGTAAATGTAGAACTGGCAATCACAAAACCAACCCAAGTTCAGAAAGGGGATGCAGACAGAAATTTGTGTCTGAAATCTGGTATCCGAAATGTGGGACAATGGTGCTTGGGCGTGTTGTGACCTAATTCACACATTGCCCCGTCGTAAATGAGGACCCTCGGTTTTTCGCTTTTTATGGTTTTGTCCTAGTTTTGCTGTTTCATAAGTCCATTTTCTGAGAGAGTTTTGAGTTTGAGTTTCAGAGGTCATCTTGAGCCAAGTTGAGAAATCATGTTCAAAATCATGTGTAAGTGTTGTCAAAGTGCCTAGAGGGTTTGAAGGACGAGGATCGCAATTGCTTTGGGTCATTTCTAACAACTTTCTATTTTTTAGAATTTTTTGCTTTTTTGTTTTTTCCTTCTTTTTTGAAAGTAGCATATGGGTTTTGTTCCTCAGGTCATTTCATCTCTGCCCATGTTGTCGAAATTTGAAAATCTTGTCTCTAGGTCTAAAAAGTAGGGCTTCAAAATTTTTGCTTTTTTCTGAGATTAGGGTTTTGTTCTTTAGGTCATTTCAGTCCTGCCCATGTCTTCAGATTTGAGAAATTTTGCTTCTAAGTATAAAAAGAAAGGGTTTGCTTTTTTTTGCTTTTTTCCGAGATTAGGGTTTTGATCTTCGTGCCAAATTATTACTACCCATGTTCTCAGATTTTGAAAATTAGGTCTCCAAGTGCAAAAAGCAAAATGCAAACCCTAATTAGGGTTTTTGTTCTAGAAGATTGTTAGTGCCCATGTTCTCAGATTTTGAAAATTAGGTCTCCAAGTGCAAAAAGCAAAATGCAAACCCTAATTAGGGTTTTTGTTCTAGAAGATTGTTAGTGCCCATGTTCTCAGATTTTGAAAATTAGGTCTCCAAGTGCAAAAAGCAAAATGCAAACCCTAATTAGGGTTTTTGTTCCTAGAAGATTGTTAGTGCCCATGTTCTTAGATTTCGAAAATTAGGTCTCCAAGTGCAAAAGGCAAAGTGGAAACCCTAATTAGGGTTTCGTTCCAGATGAACTGTAGATCAAGTATAAAGGTAACATTGGGAGATGGCACATTTCGCCTAAGTTGAAGAAGTGAAAATGGCAGATGATCAGTCAAGTCCGCCAAGGCTCAGAGCTAAGTCACAAGGTTCGAATTGACAGCCATGAAATTCGGATGAAATTTGACAAGGGAAAAATTAAAAAAAAAAAATTGGATAAAATTCACCTTCTATAATTTTGTTTATTTTTAAATATATGTATACTTGTAATAAATTATCAGAATAGCGACCTGTTGATGTGTATTTTGTACACTACCAAACACAGAATAAAATACCTAAAGGGTACCTTATCCTCTCTTGAATAAAGTCTCCGAATGCTGAAGATGTCGTGAAAAGGATCAATCGGGATGACTTCAAGGTTCTTTGTATGTAGGATCTCTACGTGTGGATAAGCTCTCTGTGGTATGATGTGATTTTGCTGGAATCACAAGGGGACTTACACTTGACGACCTAAACGTCTGTTTTGCTGGAATCACAGGATTTCACTAGCTTAGATTTTGAAAAAAGGAAAAAGGACAAGGGCGAG
This sequence comes from Cryptomeria japonica, assembly GCF_030272615.1. Lineage (NCBI taxonomy): Eukaryota > Viridiplantae > Streptophyta > Pinopsida > Cupressales > Cupressaceae > Cryptomeria > Cryptomeria japonica. Next base: position 493,306,702 of record NC_081412.1, on the reverse strand, counting down.
GAAAGGATCTAATTCTGATACTAAGAAATGTAGGAGCAATGATTGATCTTTGATGAAATTCTAACTAAGTCTTGTTTTGACATCCCAGGACCATCTCCACAAGGTTAGTGCGATCTTCGAAGGAAAGCTTTATGATGTTCAGATCATCGCTACAGGCATAGACACCATCAAGCTGATGCATATCAATGAAGAAGCGACAATTGAAGTTGAGCTTAAGCTGAAGGATTCCAATTGACTACACAAGGCAAGTTTGCAATCAACAAACTGTTAGTAGTATGGATATACGAATTTCACCATCAATCAAACACATTTCTTCCACTCATCTAATAACATGAAATCAAAACTGAGAAGTATAGAGACCATGCAAATTGTTGAATTGACCCATAGATTTCACCATTTCTTCAATGAAGTTTTACAAGTCTTTTACAACATCTTGGCAACAATCTTTGCTTTCTCTCTCTACTCTACTCTAATTGCTATACTATTAACTGACTATTCACTAACTATTTACCCACTATTTTTCCACTATTCACTAACTCTTTTCTATTCGCCTTTACAAATGAAGAGACAGGGTTTATATAGTGCCCTTGATACAATTCAATGGCTTGGATCAATTTGAGATCAATGGCCAAGATTTTACAATGAAACCCTAATTAGGGTTTGTTACAACAAACTTAATTCTGACCAATGAAATAATTGCATTATTTGGATGCATGTCTTCTCTGGAATATTCGACCAATGGATAGATGGGGTAGGTACATCGAAGTTTGTGCCACCCTTAATGAGTCAGGTACATTGAATCTGGACATGCTGAGGTGGACCAACCCGATTGGAGGAGTGATGACTAGGATGCCACCTTGTCTAACACCTGGCAACTTGGTAGATATCCAATTCGATGATGCTGAGAAGCTAGTCTTTAATTAATTCATTTGAAACTATCTGCTTCTTCAACGAACCCTTGCTCTGATTTCTTTTGTCTTTGATGTGCAGGATGATGATGTACCTCGCCTTGGAACGCTGGATTGGAAGAGGTTATTCCTGATGATGCTTGACAGAAGAAGGCCGTCCTTGTCGATGCTAGACGGGAGGAGGTCGTCCTTGTCGTGACTTGATCTTTTTTTGATGAGGGTCCGCCAAGTAGTTGATCTTTCGACTTTGGGGTCGCCATTCGATGCCTACACAAAAAGATTAAAGTTAGCCTTTGAGCATCAAACCTTAAAGCATAGAATTTAAGACCTTTCAAGGGTATTAATTTGAAAAAGACAGGATAAGTCAAGAATTACACATTTTCAAATTAATTATGAATGGAAATTGGATTTTCAAGACTTAAGACTTTACAAAATTGCTATGAAATCACAATAAGTCTTGAATAAGAGCTCCAAACAATTTGATTCTTCATACCTTCCCTTGAATGCTTAACTATAAAACCTTGGAAAATGAAGAAAGAAGATTGGACTTTGCTGGATGAGGATTGAATTGCTTGGCCTTCTTGGATGAATTATGTCTTGATTATCCTCCAAACGAGCTTCTCCTTCTTTAGCCTCCAACACTTAGCAAAATCTGGAAATTATCCTCCAATCCAGCAGGAAATTTGCCTCAAATTGCTCCTCAATTTCGCACTTAGAAGGGATGAATGAATGATTTGAAACTTGAAGCAATACTCCCCCATTATATAGAGCGCTCACCCTACTTAACCATGAGGCCGACCTAGGTTTTTAGTAATAAAATAAGATAAAATCTCACCTAAAAGGAGGCCGACTTGCTTGTAAAAGCAAATAAATGCTCTTGAGCGCTCACCTTTTATTTTTTTTAATTTTAAAAATTAATTTTACTGCCTCCAAGGTAAATTTTTTTTATTATTTCAAGGCCTAAAAATTAATTTATTAAATTGCCAATGCCTCAATTAATGCGCATTTAATTCAACCTCCCAAATGTCTTGAATTTGGCAAATTTGGCGAAATTTGGGAATATCAAGGTTTGTTTGAGGCTTAGTGAAGTTTCTTCAAGATTTCGCCCTCGACCCTCTGGAAGGGTCAGGAGCGATTTTCAATTTTAGGCCAAAATTTCACCTTAGTTTGATCATTAAACTCCTTCAAGGTGATCTCCAGGGTTCATTCACCTCCATCACTGGGCTAGCTCATCAAAAATCTTGAAGGAAACATTGCATTTTGGGAATTTCGCTCTGGACCCTTTGGAAGGGTTAGGAGCGAAATTCTCTCCTGAGCTCAAAATTCTCATTTTTCAAAGTTCACACCCCCTTCAAGGCATCCCAAATAGGCTTTTTCATTGTAGTCCAGGCTTAGTTTCATTCAAAACTTGGAGAAAAAAGTGGATTTAGGATTTTTCGCCCTGGACCCTTTGGAAGGGTCAGGAGCGATTTTCCTTGGTTGGGCTTACTCCATCAACTTTTCTTGAATCCACCCCTCAAGGCTAGGCAAAGGTCTTCTTCTTTCACTCCATCCAAGCTTGGTTCGTTCCTGCAAGGCAAAATAGGGGATTTTGAGATTTTCGCCCTGGACCCTCTAGAAGGGTCAGGAGCGATTTTTAGGTTTTAGGCCTATTTTCCAATCCTTTCATCTTCAAATCACTTCCATGGCATAAAACATCTTGCCTTACTCTCCTTCAAGTCATAAAAACCAAAATCTCATCTTGAAATGCAAGGAAAATAGGAGGATTTGGAAATTTCGCCCTGGACCCTCTGGAAGGGTCAGGAGCGATTTTCAAGTTTTGAGCATGTTCCTCTATCCTTTCAACTTCAATTCACCTTCAAGGCTAAAAAATACACTTCTCCTTGCATGTTCAACCCAAGTTTCTCTTGATTTCGCTAGGGAAAATAGGTGTTTGAAGAATTTTCGCCTTGGACCCTCTGGAAGGGTCAGGAGCGAATTTTCTCATTTGGGCTCAATTCCTTCTATTTTCACCTTGTCCCATACTTGCCTTAGCAAAACTTGACAGCAAAGAGTGATTTTGAGAAAATTCGCTCTGGACCCTTTGGAAGGGTCAGGAGTGAAATTTTCATTCTTGACCAAAAATCATCATTTTTCCAACTTGAAACTTGTTTGCAAGGTAGGTTTTCATCTTTCATCTTGCTAGGAATAAAGTCTCATGTCCAAGAAAGGCCAAAAATGTGGTTATGAGGAATTTCGCTCTGGACCCTCTGGAAGGGTCAGGAGCGAAATTGCCTTCCTTGTCCAAAATTCATCATTTTGCATGCTTCCAAATCTTTAAATGATGTCCAATCTTCACTCCAAGAGACCTTGAACATAAAAATTTAGCCAAAATTAGTGGCAAATAAGCTCAAATAAGATTTTCGCTCTGGACCCTTTGGAAGGGTCAGGAGCGAAATCTTCATTCCAGGCTAAACTGCTCAGTCTTTAAGTTTCAAACCATTTCACAAGACAAAATTAGATCATTTTCCAAGTTAGGAACAAGGTTTCAAGCTCAAACAAGGTGGCAAATGAAGTTTATGATGAATTTCGCTCTGGACCCTTTGGAAGGGTCAGGAGCGAAATTCATTTTGGACCCTCTGGAAGGGTCAGGAGCGAAATTTGACTTTTTGAACTCTACGTCAGGATCATTTTATGGGATATAAGTATAAGTGACATTTCCTTCTATCTTTCTTCTTTCTTATACTTTAAGTTATATTCCATATATACTTTCAGGATGTTTGAGAGTGGTTTCAGACCTCCAGGAGTTATATTGCAAAATCTAGTTTTGGGAGGATTCATTAGTTTTCCAGACTTAGTCAAATTTCAGGATCAGGACATTCCAGACTTAGCCAAATTTCAGGATCAGGACATTCCAGACTTTATCACTCATCAACTTGACCTCACTCAAGCAGGACCTGCTATCCAGGTGATCCCCTTGGCGACCCTCAAAAGTTAAAGGCTAACAGACAAAACCCTAAAAGACCTAGAAAACAAACCCTAGAAAGCAAAAAGCAGGGGTCCCCATTTGCAATGGGGCGATGTGTGAATACGTCACAACATCTAGCGCCACCTTGAATAAATGTTCCTGAACATTTCAGAGATAAAGACTCAATTGACACTTAGAACCTTTGGAAAATTCGACCCAACTTATCAAGAGACTAGAAAATGCACTCAAAGTAGAAGGAAAATCTTTAACCAGATCTAGACACTTAGTCTTTGATCACCCAGGTGTGTGCAAGTGTATTCATTCCTCTTGACAAGACAATTATGATCTTCAGGTTCCCCTATGATTAGCTACGTAGTTTATCTGAACTTCAAAAGCATCCTGGATAGAGCCTCATTGCCAGTCAGACGTCCATAGTCCCGACGAGGTTATCGTTGCAAGCTCACGAACATTGCTCCATTGCCAGCCAGGCGTCTATAGCCCCGATGGAGTTATCCGTATATTCCCGTTAGCCAATTTTGATATTTCATTTCATTTCATTTTTCTCTTCATTTTTCTCATTTTTTTCTTTCTGATATTGCTTTTTCATTCCGTCAATTCCTTTGGCTCGTAAGCAGTGAAGCTTACTAGGGTTTGAGGATTGCGGTGGCACTGAAGTCAGATTTTAGATTTTTCACCAATCACAGCTTTGCCTAAAAACCATAATGACTCGGAGTCTATTAATGTGTAAAGATATGGTAATCAACAGATGTCGGCATCAAGACACAGAAAGTGGTTCCCTTCCGGGTCAAGTACAAGTCCTGATCAGATGATAAAGCTGGAGAGGAATAACCTCGGATTCAAAGCACTTCATGAATGGATATCCAAGAAATGAATTTAACATAAGATCCAAGGTATTGCCAGAATTTTCCGGGATGGGGGGACGGGGGGACGAGTTTCCAGGACGACAATTTTTTTTGCCAAATTTGGGGATGGGGGGGGGACAGCAAAGGGGACGGCTATATAAAATATAGGGAAAATTTAAAATATATAGGAAAATTCTAAATGTTCATATGAAAACATGGATAAAGTATGCATCTATACATTATATTCATATGAAAACATGGATATAGCATGTGTATGATACTATGAAAACATTTTATAATGCAAACATCGAACATACAACATTATCAATAGACTCAATACTCAATATGCACTCATAATTCAGAATTTCAATTCATTCACATTGTCAATATGCATATCATAATAGATATTAAAGAAATAACATACAAAATGCCCAAAGGCCACACTGCTGCCATATTGTTTCATTGTCAATTGCGATATGAAAATCAAAATAGTACAAAGTAAATACGAAAAAGCAAAGTATAATATTTATTATTTAATATTTTATTATTTAATTTATTTTCTATTTATAAATTTTAAAATTTATAATATGAATTAATTTAAAATTATAAATATTTGATATGAATTAATAAATTTAATGTTGCCTTTTAATTTTTGATAGAGGGCCGATGTTAGAAAAATAATTAAATATAGACAGTCATATTTTGATTTCATAACTATTCAAATTCAATAATAAAAAAATTGATAGTCGTTTTTTAAATTTTTTCAATATAGAGGGCCCATGTTAGAAAAATTAAAAAAAAATTGAAAATACGACTTTTTTTTAATGTTTTTCCCTAGCTCTAGATGTGGGGGACGCCTAGCCGTCCCCAATCCGTCCCCAGCCGTCCCCAACCGTCCCCCCATTTCGGGGACGTCCCCTCAAAATTCTAGCAATTTGGGGATGGGGGGGGGACGTCCCCTGGCTGTCCCCAAGTCCCCGAAACGTCCCCGGGACTGGGATGGGGGTTTTCAGGTAGGGGACGCGTCCCCGGGTTTCGTAGAAAAAAACATCTCTTGTGCATTCCAAAGTGTTTGAAAGAAGCGATTAAGCTCATCCAAGATTCTCCATAAACAGCGAACAGAAGCATATTCCAATCTGTCTAAATAAGAGTGAATTTTGCGAAACGAAATGATGTCTAAAGAGTCATTCAAACTCTGCCATGTCTAAAAAGAAAGTAAAGATCACTCAAGAAAGAAAAGATTCTTGGCAAGGGATTTTAAAAAAAACCACCAAGAAAAAGAGGGTGACTGTCCAAACTCTTACCAATTCCGCCAAGACATAAAGAATGATGCCCAAACACTACTAAATTCCGATCTACAGTCAATGAGGATGGCAGAAGTTAGTTAAACCCCTACCTAGGGTTTAAGACTGCAACATGATTGAAAGCATAAGGGCGAGTTTGATCAAAACACAAGTTACAAACATGTATAAAGAAACCTGTCCAATCAAGAAATAAAACAAAGTTGTCAAAGCTTTTTTCAAATCCGCCTTGCCAAGCAGTCAAGCATGACAATCAATCCAAAGTTTGAAATCTGTCCTATAAAACATGGCATGATCCAACTCTGCCTAGGGTTGGACAATAAACATGGCACAAGATGAAACCTGTTAAGCAAGCATAAGTATGACATGAATTCTTTCAAGTTCGCCATATAAACGAAGATCAAGGATAAAAGCAAGACAAATTGTCTGATCATATTCTAAATCTGCCAAAGACAAGAAGGCTCATTAAGACATGCAAGACATATGACTGTCCAAACTTTTCCAAATTGCCAACACAAGAGGGGATGATTGTCCAAGAACATTCCAAATCTAAGAGCAAAACCAATTGACATGAAGCATGCCAAGGTATGGAAGGTAAAGATTGAAACAAATTCCTTCCAAGACACAAACCCTAAAGCATGACATATCAGCAATCAAGACATAAGACAAAACTAAAAAATTGTCCAAACCCTTGTCCAAACAAATTCAATCAAGCACATACACAAATTCATTCCAATTATCTAGGCATAAATGGAATATGTGAAGATGCCTGACAAGGGATCAAAATTCAAGCATGAAGACAATCAATCTGACATACCAAAAGAGGACAAATTTTCGCAAATTACACATGAAATCAAGCACACAAATTGGAAAATAATTTTGACACATGAAATAAATTTTTAATTATTTTCCAAAATTAAGATTATTTTTCAACACTTCGAAATATTTTCAAAAATTCAAGAATTTTGGAAATTAAAAGAAAGTTCTAGAAGATTCCTTAGTTAAAGATGAATTTAAGAGAAAAAATAAAAAAAACTTTCCATTTTGGAAAGATTAAAACACAAAAAAAACAAACAACAAAAACAATAAAATAATTAAAAAAAACAAAAAAAATAAAATAAAACTTCTAAGTCTAAAAATCCTAGACTCTATATATTTTCAACCAACTCATTTTCACAATTCACTACACAGGTTGAGAATTTGGAGAGCAACTGAGAATAAGTTTTCTCTCGAGTTTGTGAATTTTTGATTTTCAAGAGAAATTCTTCAAGAAGTGAAAACCTTCTAAGTGTTAGAGGTCAAGAAATTTAGTACTTTATCTGATTTTAAGACAGATTTTCAAAGTTGAAGGTAAATTTCAGTCACAAAGAGGATCCAAAAATATGAATTTGACTGAATTTTCTTACCTTTCTGTCTTATTTTCCTCAATTTTATCAATTCCTTGGCCAAACCCTTCACTTTCAATTTGCTTTTTCGCAAAAAACTTAACCTTTTAATAGGCTGAAAGTGAAATTTTCAGAAAAGAGGATTAAAAATCAGAATTAAAATCTAAAAATAACATTAAGTTTTCATGTGTTTTTCAAGTGGACGGCCAAGGAAGCACCAATGAAGTTCGCCAGCAAGGGAGCACAGTTGAAATCCAAGGTCAAATCAAAATGGAGAAACATCACAGACACTGACCTTAGACATGTGGATATAGAAGAATTCAGAAAGAGAATGTATGGACATGGCGGACACATTCCTACACCTATTGCTCGCAAGATGATGCGGAATGGAATTGTCAAGGCAGCTAGATTTCCACCAGCCAAGGAGCGTGCTGAGCTGATAGTTGAATGTGCCTTGCACTATAATACACAATTAAGAGAGATAATTGTACCAGATGGAAGAGTCCTGGCTAATCTTTCAGAATTATCCATTCAAGAGACATTTGGCATACCAAGCCATAGTAAGGCCACATATAAGACTAAGGAGAAAACCAAGAGGGTCTATGACAGCCAGTCTGAACTCTGTGCCGCGAATGTTAACAAGTCTTGGTTAGAGAAGAAAAGACTTGAAGGGAAAGTCCCAAAGCATTTGTTGCGTCCTTACTTAAAGAAAGATTATGGTGATATCATCCTGCCATTGAGAAGAATAATAGGCAGTCTTGAAGGTGCACCATTCCACACATGGATGTATTATTTCATGGATGAAATCACCTCATGAACTAAGTTATTTAATTGGTCCCGCATAATCAGCAACAACCTTCATGAACAGTTGATGAACTTGGAGAGGATGAAGACATTTTACATGAGTTCTTACATAGTCTATCTACTGGCTACAACATATAGATATTCAGGACTGATTTGCAAAGGCACAGTTGGAGGTGGTGAGAATGAATTCCAGTCATATGATTGTTATCCTCAGCAAAAGCTCAAGGAGAAAAGTCATTTCAAACGGACGAATGATGCGTTCCTCATGTATATCACAAGAACATTGCAAGGAGGTACTCGTAAAAGACTTTCTCCTGAATCAAAAAATCTAATCAGCAAGTACAGATCATGGTTTATCCAGTTTCCAAAGTTCACTTATATCAGAATCCAAGGTTTAACTAGCTGTCCATACTGATTGCCAATCTATCCAACCAACAAGATGGTCCTGCTGGAAGTTCTCAGACAATTAGAATCATATCAGAGCTTTAAGAGAATAAGACAAAAGGTTGCTATCTCTTTCCCATTCTTTATTGGAAACATGCTAGAATCTTGTCCTTCAACACAAGCAGCTGAAACATCTAGATTTGAGATGCAATGGTACTCTTTTACCTTTTACCAATCCAGGGCAAACTTTGATCCTTGTGGCAATATTGAATCAATGAATGGAGAAAGATTTAGACATAGAGTGGATATAGAAGACTGCTGGGCAGATGCTGCTGATGAGCATGTTGTCAGGAAAAGGATGTGGTCTAGGTTGCCAATTTGTTTAATCAGGATCACTAAACTTTTCCCTGTGCCAGATCAAGTGAAAGAAAGTGAAGTCTGCACTTAGCCATGCTTTGATGGGGATGCGCCTCTCCCTCCTATCAAATGGTCAGAACTTGAACATGCTGACTTAGCTACCTTGATGCGACTAGTAGAAAATTATTCCCATTGGTGGGTTGATCAACAGATTCAAAGGCTGAGAAGAAGAAATATAAACTTGACATATGATTTTATGGGAGAAGCAGAAGAATGTTCCTCAAATGCTGAAGCTTCTCAAGGTGCTAGACAAATTGAAGGAGCAAAACAAAAAGAAGTGGGAAGTTCCTTGAAAACTAAAGGAAAGGCAATTGTGGCTGAAGGACCTGTTCAAAAGAAACAAAGGGTGGAACCATCTTGTTCTGCTGCATCCGCAGACAGATATATTGGCCATTGATCAGTCGTTGGCAGAAATGGAAATTCCCTCCCCAGTCCATGAGGAGAATGTAGAATCAGTCCATCAAGAAGATGAACAACACCGTCTCCTACTGACAAAGAAATCCTAGAATCAGAAAATTGAATGGATGTTGAAGAAGGAGAGTTTCAAGAGGGAATGATTTCCACTCTCCGGGGTATTGCACGTATAGAAAGCAACCAAGAAGTAGAAGGCATTGAGAAGCCCACTGTTCCTGATTGGTTGAGGGAGAGTTTGAAAATAAAAACACAAGTAGTAGAAGAACAAGAAGAAGATGACATGATTGATTTCTTGGCCAGATTAGAGAAAACTGTAGTAAAGAAGCCAGCCAGAAGGTATTCCACCATCCAGAGAGATGAAACAGGATGCAGGACAATACAGATTGCAGTGCCAAAGGTAGACAAGGCAAAGGGAGATATTGGTCCCCATGAGTGAGATTACCACCTATGACTTGGGACCAAGCACAAAAACTCATGTAAAAGAAGACCTAGACAATTCAGTTGCTTCCATGAAGGCAAGACTGGATAGGGAAGTAGGAAAGAAGAATGAGTACAAGAGGGAAGTTGAGCGCCTGAAAGATTACATTCAACATTTGACTACTAAGCCACTTGATTAAGCAAATCCATAAGCTCTCCTGCTCTTAAATTCACAATAGGTAGTCAGAGGTTTCGAGGAAGAAGTAGTGACAACCATCGAGACCAAAGATTGGATGGAAAGTACAAGAAAAGAAGCAGCCACGTTTATGGAAGGAATATCATCAGCATATGAACAAACCTCTTCTTTACTTTCTAGGATTGTGAACATGGCAAAAGTGTGGACTGACTTCCAGGATATCCAAGATAGAATTATCCCATGCCTTAGAGAGCTGAAAGGAATCCCACCATAAGAGTTGGTTGATGGATAAATAATTGAAGTAGGTGCTGTCTATGACTTCAATTGTTGGCATTGAATGTTGGTTGCACGAAATGAAGTCTTGGAAAAGGTAAAGGTTGATGCTGATAGAATAGAAGAACAGATAAAGGCAATTCAGGACAAGATTTTCCTTATAGTTGCAGAGATACTTGGGAAAGAAACTATTCGAGAAAGGGATATGCAGTTGGAGAATATGAAGGTTAGTTCACAAGACATCTTCTTTGCCATCACAGGAGCAGTCTTGAAGAGCAATTTGGCTAAGGCATCGAACCTCCTGTCCATCAGAGATGCTTTTCAAAAGCAAGAACTAGACTGGGAAATCACTTTTGCTCTGTGTAGATGACTTGGAAGGATTAGAATTTAGGATCAACATGTTGCCACATGTCACAATGGAGGAAGTTGACCAAATTGTGTTTGGATTCATCAAATATCAGAAGAAAAGGGCGCAATCCTAAAAGATAGCATCTTGTGCTACTTGTCTCATTTGCATATGATCTTGGATCTTATTTTGGGAAACTCTAATTAGGGTTAGGTTATCTTGATCTTGACCGTTGATCTTAGATTGATCTTGATCATTCATTTGTTTTCGGAAACTCTATATAAACTCTTTCTCTCATTTCATTCAGTGTGGAGAGATTTATGAAATTGTTGCTTAGAGCTATTTGAGTAATAAAAGTTCATTATCAGCATTGTCTTGAAATCTTTTTATTGCTAAATGGTTGCATGGTTGCATATTTCCCTTCAGCACTTAGATTAAATTTACTTCGAAGTTATTAAATGAATGATAGATTTGATAGCATAGATTGGTGAGACTTTGCTCATACTTTCTTTGAATGGATGATTTCCATTCAATGTGTAAAGTTAGCTTGAGCTTTTAATGTGGATGCTTAACTTCTACTTTGAGTAATATTGTTCATTTTGGTATTATTCATGAGTGTGAAAATCTTAAGCACAACCCTAGAAGATTGCGTCCGCTTTGCGTAGTTGTCCAAGTGTGGCGAAACAAAGTGTCGTTACCATTTTCACTCAGTTTTTACTGTCTCTTGAGTTCATAGGAATAGCTTAGAAGTAGCATAGAATTCCTAAACCCTTTTCCTTTTTATCCTTTTTTTAAAAATCTCAAATCAGAAAATCCAAAAACAAAGAGCACTTATTGATAAATTCGCCTAAGTCCAGCTCGTGAATGATACTAGTTGTCAAGCGTAAGTCCCCCTTGTATTTCAGCACACACTACCCAAGAAGCCATCCACATAAAGTCGCTCGTTCGCACATATAGACCTTGGAGTCGCCTTGTGGTCTTTCTCACAATCTTGGCACATTTAGTGATTTTGTTCAGGAGAGGATAGATTATCCTTAGATATTTTATTCTAATGTTCGGTATATGATAAAACGTACACCAACAGGGCGCCATTGTCCAACTAGAGAATTTTTGAGCACCGAATTGGAGCTGAAACCTTGAGACCATGTGCTTGCTTCCTTTCAAATTTAAGCTTGAATTGGGAGGACAAGGATGCCCAAATGCCCTTGTCCAGAGGATTCTTGATGAAATTTGGAGAGGTCCTTTGTCTCCATGTCTCGAGCACTTTCCCATCTTCAGTCTTTGTTGGAAGCCTATAGCTGAACTTGAATCTACACACGAGGAGAAAGTGGTGTTTGGGGCTATATAGTCAAACCCTGAGGGTAGCAACTCAACCCTACAACGATGATGAATTGGAAATAGAAATCTGAATTGAAATGCTTGATTGAAATGAATATACCTTTAGTTTACGATGCAATGCTCTTAGGATAAGTCCTCCATGTGTTGATGCAATAACATGATAAATCATCTTAAAATCCATCATGAAATCATAATTGAAAACATTATTGAAGATGCCTTGATGTAGCTTGTTGCTCTTCAGACTTAGATCTGCTCTTGAATTGGAACGATAATAGTGAGATAGGAATGTGATGTTGAAATGAATTAGGAGTGATGCCTTATATAGGGGTCTCAAATTAAAATCACCTTTTGGCCAACTTAGAATTATCATATTTTCGCAACGGTATTTTTTCTAGAAATGGCAAGATCAACATATTATTCTTCCAAAATTTTAGCCAAAAAGTGTCGGAGAATGGTGCTTGAGCACCATCATCTCGACAAAATAGACTCAAAGTTTTAGGGTTGCAAGATAATAGGGTCCTGAATCTAGAAATATAATTTATATGAAAAGTTATAATATTTAGATGTGGGAAAAGGTGCATTGAACATTGAAATGACCTAGGAACCATATAAGCATGAAATGAAATTAGATAAAGAGCACACCTTAAATAAGGGCCCAAATAATAAAGTTTTGATGTACTAAAATGGAATAGAACTCGTAATATTGAATTAAATATTAATTTAATACGATAAAAGTCCTATAATGCATAGAGGAATAGGAAATACTAAAATGAGTGCTAGGAGAGTGTGAAATTGTACACCCTAATTAAAGGTGTACAATTTACGACGCTACAGAGTGTAGCTTTGCTAGTGACTAGGAAAGTGGCCACTCAACTTCTAGAGACAGAGAATTATTGTGAAGTAGTTGAGGAGGTGAATAAAGAAAACACCCAACTGAATAGGGAGAGTTTTGGAGATGAATTTGATTCTAGTGATGACTAAGGCAACATTTACAAAGAGGATGCAAAGGTATCTTGGCGAATCGATCCTTGAAGCAATATTTGGTCAAATCATGTAAGGTTAAGTTGGGGGAAAAAGACAACGTGATAGGAAATCAAACAAAGTTAAACTGGAATTGGCAGGCAGTGCCGAAGGACAAATGAAACTGAGATCAGGGAAGGGTCTTGTTGACGTGTTTTTTTAGGACTACGCCGAACACAGAATAAAGTTTCCAACAGTCACTTCACTCTCTCTTGTTTAAAATCAGAACGTATGCTAAGACTGCAAAGAAATATCAAACAACTAATCTCAAGGTTCCTTTTGCGCATGGACGTGACTCAATTAGTTGATGGGTTTGCTGTTAACCCAAGGGGCCTTACATATGCTCATATAAGATTTCAACCAACTTGTGGGTTCAAGGATTTCTACGCAAATGATTTGCAATGAAAGCTCTATTTGTTTTTTGATTTTTTTGAATTTCGGGTTTGAAATATGCGGAAAATAAATGAGTGAAGGGTTTAGAAATATAAGCTAAGACTAATCTAATCCTATGAACAAGGAGATAGGATTACTTATGCAAAATCCAACCACGCTTCGCTTTGCAAGCAGAGCACAACTACACGAAGGCGGTACAATTTTCAGAGGGTGTGTTAAATATTTTCAAATCACCAATGGAAACCATCAAATCAAACAATCTCCACTGATAATTGAAGTTAAGCATACACGTATAACAGAGGCTTAGGCTAACTTTGCACAGTATGCAACAATCAGTTGCACACCGAAAGCATGAGCACAAACTTTGCAACAAGCAACCCTATCAAATCCAGTTCATCTACCAACATGAAAGCAAATCTAATCTATACGAAGAGAGTGAGACCGTGCGAGCTTCAAAACAGTACAAGAACACACCAACAATAAAACAATGTATTAAGTGTTTGCTTCAAAAACTCTTAGCAACAATCTTTGACAACAATCTCTCCTCCTCTACAAATGAGGGGGGTCACCCCTTTATATAGGCTTCTGGCCTTGGCTAGATGCAAACCCTAATTAGGGTTTTCCCTAAAAGATTCTCCACTCAAGATGCAACAAGGTGGGAATCAACATTTGATATCCATTAAGCCCATATACAATTAATTCAAATAAGCCTAAAAATGGCATCCATTCGTGCATTAAATGCACCCCATTACATCAAACTTGCCCAAAATGCAACAAATATTCCCATGCAAGAAATAAATGCCCATCATTCCCCATGTGACGGCTACATGCGGAAGGAATCTGTCATAAAATCATTAATATGACGGCTGCATGCAAAGAAGATTCTTCACGCATTCAACATGCATTGACCGGGCCACCACTAAGTCAAAAATATACCAGCAGTAAATGTGACACCACTACTCTGTCAAGAGATTCTCGTCCAGGAATGGACGGCCACTATTCCGTTCATTAATTGCATACGCAATGAATTTACCGATGACTGCTTCTAGCTCCCCGATGGAGACACTTGGCACACTTTCAATATCAAACTCCATCAATGTAATTTCCTCCTCGCTCTTGGAAAAGAAGCTTTCCCACTCCATCATGATTTCCTATGTCTTCTTGATTGTATTGGAAAATGAAAAAACATTTGCAAAGTGTTCATTAGTGAATGAACCTACGAAGAAGAATTCGTGTAACTGGGATTTCAAGGAGTTCACTGTTACTCCATCCTCATTGAGCTTCTTTGTGAACAATGCTTCAATTACATTGATGACTTCTTCTTGCACCATTCTAATTGAGTCTTTCAAAGTTAAAGACTCCATGCTGAATTTGTCAAAGGTATTCTTTCCTGAGCAAATAGCACTGAACCACTGGGGAAAGTCATAAACCTCATTCTCTTGAATTACTTTCCCATCAATCAGTGTTTGCTTCAGAATCTTCATTAGATCCCTGAGCCACAAAATGGTTAAGTCTTGATATATGTGAACATCTTCCCACAAACCTTCTGCTATCTCCAATCTGTTCAGAAGGGCCACAATTCTAGAATGAAGCTGACCCAAGTCCTCAATGAATTTTCTTGTTGGAGTGTGGGCATCCTCCACCCATTCCCTAGAATTTTGTGCCATTGCTCTGATTACCTCTATGTCATCAACAACTTCCTTAGGGAGGAAAGGAGGAATGAATGAGGGACTTGCTTCCCTAAGCGACCGTTTAAGACTTCTAATGTACTCGCATAAGGCTCTATTTTCTTCCCTTAGCCTTTTACATTTTGCCTTTTTTTTCAGCATCTTTTCCTTCATGGGTAAGGAAGATCCTTTGAAGTCTCCAATTACTTGTCCCGTGGAAGCATGACCAAGATCAACCTGTCTGATAACATAATCTTCCAGCCTAATTTCATTCCTGTCCTATCTACTGTAGGCTCAACTATGTGCAAGGTCCAGGATCCAAATTCATCCCTCATGACCTTGGAAAATTTCCGGGGAGCCTTCTTTTCTGCTGGCTGATCTATCCTTTTCAACAACTCTTTTAATTCCCTGTTTGGATCAATTTCCTTTTCCGGCTCCCTTCTTAGTCTATCCATCAGCCAATCAGGAGCGGGAATGGAGTGACTATGGATTTCCATTTGCTCTTGCTCCTGTGATTCTTCCTCCATTTCGCCAAGGATGGCTTCTAAGAAACTATCCTGACGAATTTCTTCCTGGTGCGGAGGATTTTCCTGTCTTTGACTTCTTGGCTGATTGGGTCTGTGTGAAGCACTGAGGCTGAGTATATCCGGTGCCGAAGTATTGCCCGGAGGTGGATCCGTTTTAATTTTCTTGTGCGAACATCTCTACCTCTCGTACACTGGAATAACTTGTTGGTGATTGCACCCTCTCTACCCTTGCTCTCTTTTGCAAAGGTTCTTCCTGTTGCATTTCTTGTTGAACTTCTTGATAAATTCCTTGTTGGCTTTCCTACTGGGCTTCATGATGAACTTCTTGTTGAACATCCTTCTTCCTTGCCGTCCTTGGCCTCTTTGGAGCACTTTTCCCTTTATCAAGCCAAACTTCTCCTTCTGCCTAGGCCTGTGAAGATCCTTTGGTTGCTTCACTATGGGAATCTAGACTTGCCATCAACTGATAGGTCAAGTGAACATTTCCTTTCTTCAACTTCCTTATTTGCCGATCAAACCAGTGTTTAGTGAATTTCAACACAGGTCTAGCCAGGATATCCAAATCATCAATTTCGGGCTCTGACCAGTTTGGCAGCTGAATGGGCTAATCTTTCACTTTCTCGAATTCAAGCTGCATCAAGTCCGTATCTTCTTTCACTTGATCCGACACTTGGATTATTTCACTTATCTTGATGGTGTCAAGGAGCAGTCTGAAATACATTTTCTTCCGGACTTCAAGGTCATTCTTGGCACTTGTCCAAGAATCCTCTAAGTGAAATTTGTGTATGAATTTCACTCCAGTAACCTTTTTGATTTGGCGATAAGGATCATATTGAGCTTTGGATGTATAATATGCCAGGCGATAGAATGCTAATTCCTCTGCTGCTTTCTCAGCTGCTTCCAAACCTGGGAACACTTCCATGAAATCACCTAGGACAATTGGGAATTCGATAGACTGCTTCTTCTTCCTTTTCTGCATTTGATCATAAGCTGTCAACTGCCTCATGAGTTCCAGCAGTACCAGTTTGTGAGATGGATACCTCGGCAACTTGTATGATTGGAATGCGAACCCCTGCATCTTGATATAGGTGAATTTCAGAAACTATAAGAATGTGGCTCCATACTTCTGAACGAGGGCCCTAGCTTGTGGCGACACCCTTGTATGCAATTCTTTTTGCATAAGTCTTGTCAGGTACATAGTGAAGGTGTAATTCACAAGCTTGTAAGAATTAACATTGTGAAGATGCAACTGAGGATAACACTCATGCACTTTCAGCTGTGCTAGTCCGCAACCCATGATTCCTTTTGCTGGCAGACCATCAAATCCTCCCCTTCTTGTAAGCATATAAATCACGTAGGAGCTAATGATGAAGGATTGGGACTTCGTTTCTTTCAAATCCCTCAGCTGTTCGTGCAAATAATGGCTGATTAATCTAGCCCAATCTACTAACCCATTTGCATTCATGATCTCGCCGATGTAGAAGAACATCCATGTTTCAAAATTCACAATATGTGAATATCCCATTATCCTGCTCAACATCTTTATCAGGTCCATATATTCTTGCTTGAATTTGAAGATAGTAAGTCTTTGGCATTTTGGAGATATGTGGCCTAGGCTTTAGTAACCACTGTTTGTTGATTATATCTGCACACCTGGCAGGACCTGCATCATACACTGCTTGAGCTCCACTAATGGTCCTGTATGTCATTGAATAGTGTGAAGGAATTCTGAAAGCCTCAGTGATTGCCTCCGGAGTCAAAGTTGCTAGTAGTCTGCCATCTGATGTTGAAATTGTCTTCCTCTCCGGATTGTAATGCTTTGTACATTCTAGAATCAAATCTCGACATTGAATAACAGGAGGAAAACTAGCTGGCCCAACAATTCCGCTCTTAACAAACTTGACAATTGTTGGGGATGGATTATGTCCCGCTGTTCCAAATATTCTAATATTGAAGACAGCTAGGTTGAATGTGCCCAAATTTGTATCACTGATCTCCTTCCACTAGGAATTTATCTGGGAAACCGGAAGAAAACCCTTCATCTTCGCTTTTATTTGCGCCTGCTTGGTGATGGTAGCCGCGTTGCTTGATTCCACCATCTTGAAAAGCTCCTTGAAAATGATGAAAAATCCACTAAGTATGACCTTTTCACTTCTTCTCCTACTCTTCTTTACTCTAAACTTGCATGTGAGAAATGAAATGTGTCTCAATGCTTATATAGAATTTCTCAAATCGTGCTGCTAAGTTAGGAGGCATCAACTTTGGCAATTGCATTATCATACTTTCCCATTTATCTTGCCATGCACATGGAATCTTCCTTGTTGGTGAGTTCAAATTTGGAAATTTCTCTTAATGCACTAAGTCATGCGTCATACTTAGAATATTCCTTGCCAACTCACCGACTTTCCATTCTTTCAATTTTTTGGAGGGAAATTGGAATATTCTTTAAGATTCACCTGATTTATCATCGTGGCTTGACTTTTCCTGCTCCGGAGGGAATTTTCCACGCTTTTCCAACATCTCCTATTTTTTAGAGATTTCCCTAAAATTTAGGACCCAGGTCCAATAGAGAGAGAAATCTCTCACGTTTCCAAATTTGCAAAAAATTTTGGATTCTAATAAGATTTGGTGTCTAAAAATAGATTTTACAAAATTTTTATCCTGAGGGGATTTCTTCTTTTCATTCTCCCTTGACCCTTGGATTTTCATGCCTTGGACAAATTTTCAGTTTTCCAACTTAGGCGTGGAATTCACTCTTCATGGTGGAATTCATCATTTCGAAGCCTTATCTATTTTGATATCCTTTCCTTGAATACTTCTATTTGGCGCCCTTCTATTCCCTAGGGCGGAATTCTTCATTGAGGGAGGAATTCATGATTTTCTATGAATTCCAAGATGCATCCTTTTTGGCGCCCTTCCCCATGCATGGGCACCATTCTCCACTTGGCAAGGAACTTCTCCATTTTGCAATTCTTCCTCGACTCCTTGCCTTTGGCGCCTTCATCCTTAGCTGGGTGCTATTTTGCATAGAGGGAGGAATTTATGATTGTTTGGCTTCTCCATGACTCCTCCTCCCTAGCGCCCTTCCACCTTGCCTAGGCGCATTTTCACCTTGGTCATGAAATTCATGATTTTTCCATCTCTCCTTGGATAGTTCATTTTAGCGCCCTTTCTTGGTCTAGGGCGGATTTTTTGCCTAAGGCAAGGAATTCACAATTTTCCAACTTTTCCAAGAGCACCTTTGACACACTCCATCTTCTTGGGGCGACATTTTGCACTTGGTGGGGAATTTCAACATTTTCAAGGATTCCTTGCACACCCCATTTTGGTGCCCTCCTTCATTGCTAAGCGCTATTTCACCCTTGGCATGGATTTTTGCAATTTTCCATCTCTCCATGCATGCTTCATTTTGGCACCCAGGGTGGATTTTTGCAATGGAGGAATTCATCATTCTTTCCTTGCTTCTTCCAAACTTAGGTGGATTTTTGAGCTTTCCTTTTTAGGAGTGGGCTTCCAACACTTAGCCATTTTTGATTGACTCTGTTTGCTTTTGACTTTCTGTAATTGGAAGTAGTTGTGAATGCTTGATCTTTGTTGCCTGCCTGAATGGCATTGTCAGAAATAAACTTTCCAAAAATAGAAACTTTTCAAAATGTCATCGTTAGATTCCAAAACAGGACACAAGATTTTTGAGGTTTTGGGTGTCTTATGGAGTCCCCACAAAGTTCAGGTGGAAGTTGTGACACAGAATAGAAACTAGCAATTGGTTATGGTTAGTAGCCACATTGGAAAGATCACAATGTTGTCAATGTCTACATGCTTGTAGGCATTGCTTTTCAGAAAGAGATGTGTCAAGCTCTTAGTATAACACTCCAAAATTTGAGTGGAATGATGACTATCTTAGGTGATGATTTAGGTGGTGATTTCAATGCCACCCTTGACAGCTCAGAAAAAAACAAGGGGGCACTAACAAACTATCCTCGGTCCATATTAATTTTCAAAAAAATTTCTCTGAAAATTACTTACTAGAGATCATCCCAAAGAATGGTAAATTTACCTGAACAAACAAGCATAGGGGTTTTACTGGTATTGTCAAGAAACTGGACAAATTCTTACTAGCTAGAGATTGTCAAAGGCTCTTAGTGACATTTTAGAGCTCTATTCTACCCCTAAATAGTTTTGATTATTTTCCCCTTCTGCAAAGCAAATCAGATGGGACCCCGGATAGATGCCTCTTCAAATTCGAAAACATGTGGTTGAGGGAGAAGATGTAATATCCCGTCCTATAATGACTGAGAACAAGGAATATATTGCTGTCCAAACTGCATGTTATGCTGTTCTGAGAAATTGCGTGTTATGCTGTTTGCTGTCTCAGAAGTTTTCAGATTGATATGGGGGTGAATATAAGTGGACCAGCACATATGAGTGGACAATTACTAATGACTGCAAATGAAGGAATGATAGCCAAGAGTGCATATACAACAGAATTAGAGTATTCTATGTCAAATTAGACCCACAAACATGTACTTCCACCTACTGACATTATACCAAACAATTGGCATACAACCTCAGAAAAATCATGTATGAAGATGCAACTAATGCTCCTTCCTTTCTTATTTCAATTGATGATCAAATAGGACAATTCATGACAGCACTATGATCAAAACACATTGACTATTTTCAATGACCACTTTCAGATTTTTTGAAGATAAGTAACAGCCATGGACTCATGCATACTAACTGAGATTACAATGAAATTTCAATGTCAAATGAACCTGACACAAATCGCCTTCCTTGATAGTTGAAGAAGAGAGCAATATCAACAATTTTGGTGCCTCCAATGAACTGATTCGACCCTCCTACGAGGTTGCCCCTGCTGCTGCTATGGTGGACTGAGAATTAACAATTTGACAGCTTCTAAGTCTTCACCTTTTCACCAAGAATGATCGCTATCTCCCCCAAATCAAGATGCCAATGTCAAAAGCCAAGTTCGATACCAATATGGATGCCTAGGAGCAAATTTGTGTGTCCCAGCAGTCTGATCAGTTTGTCTTCAAAATCTGATTTGGGCTTGATTCCTTTCTTAAATTCCCTTCAAAATATCCCCAAGGGGATTGCCCTTTATTGTCAACACTAGCGCTGCCCTCCTTTGTATGATTTGATGTTCCAATGGTGGAAATAGAATGAAATCGTGGGTTATGGAAGTCTGCTATGGACTAATCTTCAGATCTTTTTGACTGATTTACACCTGCAACCTTCCTTATTCACCTTCAATGGATTCTAAGATGAACCCGCCTTGAATCCCACAATGAATAGATGCAAATGTGATCTTCTATGAGCAAGTTGTGGGTTTCACCTTAGCTGTAGCAAGTCTGAAAATGACTGAGATAAACTCAGTAAACCAGAAGGTGTAATCAGCATATATGCAACCCAACCAATGAAGACTCACACACCAAAAAGTCTCCCTTTTCTCCTCCAAAATCAAACTCTAGTGAGTTGGCCCTTGGCCACAATTGAGCACACTTGAGATGACTGAAGTATCACCTCCTCAACCAAAGAATATCTTCTTACTGCAAATTTGTCTTCAAAAGAAGGCTTCACAAATTTGGTGCTGATGTAGACTCCGTCATGAATCCAACCCCAAGAAGAACAACTAGGGTTTCGTACAACCCTTCTATCAATCTGCTGAAGGTTTGCGTCCTCAGAGATTCAACTAATGCAAAGCATCAGACAGTTCATCAAATCCAAAATCCATATGCCTTGAAGCTTCAACTTGATCTCCTTAAATCCTTTTTTCTCCCCATCATCCAGAAGCTTCTAGAAGTGACTTTATGAAATAATATTTAATTAGTCACTTTATTAAATTAATTAAATATAAAGTCATCTTTTAATTTTAATTTATTTGATAACTTTATAAATAATTAACTTAATATTATTAATTAAAATAATTAATTAAGCTATCCAAGAAAAATAATAATTATTTGGACAACTTAACTAATTAAATTAATTAATCAACTCCTCTCCAGAATTGGGGACATTACACAAGAAAATAAGCAAAAAAATTGAGGTGTGGTGGCACATGGCCCTAGTTGAACTTGGGACTAAGCTCCTCCTTTATTTGAAAAATTACAATTTGTTAAAGCTCAATTGAAAGAATGGAATATAATCATTTCAAAAATATTTTTGAACAAAAATAACATTGAGAAGGGAGTGGAAGCATTAAATGAAAAAATTATAAGAGATGGTATGGGGACTGCTGAATTTGACAAGGAACAATCACTAAGGAAAGATCTCTAGGAGATTCTGGCGAGAGGAAATTTTGTGGCGGCAAAAATCTCAAGAATGCTGGCTCAAGGATGGGGATAGGAATAGTAGTTTTTTTTCATAACTCGACCAAAGTTAAGAGATGTAGGAATTGGATCTTTGAAATCAAGAATGAGAATGGTGAACTTCTCCAATTTGTATCAAAGATAAATGAAGAAACAATAGGTTATTTTCAAGAGCCCTTGAATGGGAGAACAAAGATAGAGGCAACAATTAGAGCTGATATATTGAATAATATCCCTTCGTTAATCATTAATGCACAAAACTTTTGGTTGAAGCAGCCCATTATTGTTGAAGAAGTAAAGGAGGCTACCTTTCAGTTGGGAGTAGAGAAGGCTCTTGGTCCTGATGGCTTCTTGGCAAGTCTTTTCCATACCTTTTGGGATATTGTTAAAGAGGATTTAATCTTGGTAGTAGAGGAATCTAGGAGTAAAGCGAAAATGTTGAAAGTGGAGAGGTTTGAAGGCTTTAGACCCATCTCCTTGTGTAACACAATGTACAAAATCATCACAAAGGTCATGGCAAATAGAATGATATCAATTCTCCTAGACATCATTTCCAAAGAACAAAGTGGTTTTGACGAAGGCATTGCTATGGCCCATAAAGCCATTCACACTATTAGAAAAGACAAGGTGATAATCAAATTAGACATAAAAAAGCTTATGCCCAGGTGGACCAAGACTTCTTGTTGGTAGTGATGGAGACTTTTGATTTTTGCAAAGAATGCTTGGATTGGGTAAGGTGTTGTATTTCAACTCGAGATTCTTTGTTCTAGTGAGTGGTAGTTTGCAAGGGGTTTTTGAGGCTTCGTGGGGTCTATTGCAAGGGGACCTCATATCCTCTTTTTATTATTATGGCAGAAGCTCTAGGTAGGAGCATCTTGAAGGAGGGTGGTAAGTGGAAGGATGTCAAGGTTGCATTGGGAGTTGAGGCTGTTTCAAATCAGCAATTCGCTGATGCCACTATGCTATTTGGAGTGGCAAATGGATGGGTGGTTGGTGTCATAAAAACACCCTTGACAATTATTGTAGAACCTCTGAACAAAGTGTCAATTGGCATAATAAGACTTTAAAGGGAAAAGTCAAAATTTTAGAGATCAAAACAGGGAAGTGACCTGGCAATGGGCCTCCCACTCTACGCTAGAGCAAATAAGGCAGTTCTTTGGGATCATATCTTGGCTGTAGAAATAAGTTTGAGGCATGGAAAGGCAAATGGATTCCTTAGCTAGAAGGATTATGATGCTGAAATCAATTGCCTCTGCCATCCCAAACTTATCAATGTTGTGCATGAAGATCCCTTAGAAGATTTGTGGCTTGATAGACAAAAAGATGAGAAAGTCTTTTTTGGAACGGTAGTTTAGACCAAAATAAATTTCCTCTAATTGTGCAGTATAAGATTTGTTGTCCTTAGGATGTTGGGGGAGTTGGGCTCAAACAGTGGGCCCTTTTGAACGAAGCCCTTGGGGCAATGATGGTGTGGAGCATGTATAGTAAAAGCTATTAAAATGGGTTTGGATCCTCCAAAAGAAATACCTAGACTCAGATGATAGGACTAGAATTCTTTGCATTCAAAACCCTCAATTAGGCTCTGCAATTTGGAACTTCATAGGCTTTTGCAGGCACATTATATATGATCATGTTACACATGACATAAAAAATGGTAGTCCTACTCTCTTTTGGGAAGATTCATGGATCATGAATGAAAACTTGGCAGGTAAAGAGTAGTTCAGATAGATTAAGGAGATCTTGGTAAGGGAGTGGGGGGAGGCAGTTAGAAACTATGTTGATTGCAGTTTAGAAATGGGTTGAGAGGTTTGGAGATGGAAATTATTGCAAGGGACAAATGTAAGTGAGGAACTTAAAGCGTTCGCTAAAACTTTGAAGAAGAGGAGTTTGCTCATCTCACAAGGGAAAGACAAGCTCAAGAGGTGTGGATCAAAATCAGGGCAATATATTGTAAGGTTAGGATACAAACTTAGAGAAGAGGCTATAGTTAAGTAAGGTTGGCCAATTCATTTATGTTGGGGTAAAAACAACGTTCCACCGTGTTTTGAGACGAGGGGACAAAGGGCCTAAGTTTGAGGTTGGCGAGGGGTGGGGGGGTGATGGGGGGCGATGTTGATATACATATAGTACTTGAATAACTAGTTATGAAAAGATGTATAAGAATTACATTTAAAATGAAACTTGATCAAATTGAAACTAGTAAAAGTAGTAGGCATTGCAACTGCATTGTCCTCAGGAACACCCCAAAGTTTGTTGATCTCAATTATATATTTGACATTTGCAGCTTGTTCCAAAAAAGCACATGGTTCCACACCTTTGACATTTGCAGCTTGTTCCAAAAAAGCACATGGTTCCACACCTTTTCCTCGAATAAAAAGGAAGTATGCATTAATTCTAATTATGTTGCCAAACCATTCTACATTGCAAAAATTGCATCTCCACTTCCTTATGCCACCAGCTGACGTCCTGTGCCTGGTATTTTTGTTGCAAACTATTTGAGAGGAGACTTAGGATCAAAAGGACCCTAGCATACTCAGCCAATATCTCGGAGGGGCAATCTATATTAGCTGGTGCACTTGCCATGGAACTAGTTTGGGCTTTAGGATCAGCCCCATGTTCACCCCCCTCAACCTTGGGTTCATAGTCTAATTCATTTTCACTATAAGAATGCATTTCTATCTCATCCTCAGTCATATCATGAGAGCTCATTGTGACATTGCATTTCACAAAATTAAAAATAAAGTCAATATGTGCCTAGTTTCAGCCTATTTAAATTTTTAATATTTATTTTTGAGTTTGAACAAATTTGAAAACGAAAAAATCAGATTTGATGTTGAATCTTGAGGGCAAAATGAAGAATGATTCCCATGTTACATTCTTCATTTTTCCCTCAAGATTCAACATCAAATCTGATTTTGAAAATGAAACAAAGAAAAAACAACAAAAAAAATTGAAAATTAGAGAATAAAACAACAAAAAACACCTACCTTGAGCTTGAAAAATCTTTCCAACTTGAAGTAGAATCTTTCTCTTCTTCTTCTTGCTCCTTGTCACTCCTTTTGCACTTTCACTCATTCAACTAGCCTCTTTTCACTCCTTCAAATACTCTTTTCTCTCCTTTGTAGCTAGTTGGTTAAAAAATCAGAAAACCAAATGTGAGAAAATGAGGAATTGAGGGGGTTTTGTAAGCTTTGGAAGGCATACATGGGCCCACATAAGATTAGGGTTTGACAATAACTTGAAAATGCAAAAAAAAAATTGAAATTAAAAAAGAAAACACTTTTTGCCGTGTTGAAAATTGGGAGATGCTTGGAAGTGTTATGAGACGCTCGAGGGACGCCTGGGCATCTCCGAGACATCTCAGAGACTTCCAGCCATCTCGACGCTGGTGGTAGGATGATCTTATTAGAATAATTAATTCTTTTAGTTGGTTACCTTTTTAGTGGTTCTATTAATGGTCATTTAGTTAGTCATTTAGCTTTTTAGTTCGTCATCTTAGTTGTCAACTTGATTAGCTTTTTAATTCGTTTAGTCTTTTAAGTGCAACTATTGCTTTTGTTATAAGAACACATAGTTTGCTTTTTAGTGTTTAGTTTTTTAGCTTTATTTTGGCGTTTTAAGCGTTTTAGCTTCATGTTGAAGCTTTAGTTTAACGGTTCGTTCTTTTTAGAACACCGTCTTGTAATTCCTTTATATACGGTTGTATATTCATAATTAATTTATCCGATTATTCAATATAATTCGATTATTGATTCAATTATTTTTCATGGTATCAGAGCAGGTCAATGGGATTTTATAGGGTTTGGAGAATTTTTTAATAAAAATTCTAGGCCTTCTACCTAGAATTTATTTCCAAGAATTTTTTAAAGATTTTTTTATGAAAAAATTCTAGTGTTTTTGGTTCAAAGTGCAGATCAAAGTTTTTTTAGGGCCATTGCAAATCAAGTTTTGAAGACCCCCAACTGTGTTTTTCTTGTAATCGAGGGCATTGTTGTCTGAGTATCGTTTGTTTGGGGTTTGCGATTGTAACCCACGTCTATTATTTTGGGCACCGCGATTTTTCTATACATGATGTTTTGGCTGTTCTGCAATTCTTGGCGCAACAGTTTTTTTCCTAATTTCGCATTTCTTGGCATGATTTTGTCTTTTGGCCCACGTTTTTGTTTTGGCACCTATTTTTTGCGATTTTTCATGATCTCTGTGGGTTTTCTAGTTGAATTTGACGATTTTTCCCTGCACGCGAAGGGTTTCGGCAGCAATGATTTTCATGGTTTTTTTGTGCGGTGGCGGTACGATTCTCTGGGCACTACATCTGGATTCATGGCAACAACAATTCTCTATTTTATTTTTTTTGTCATTATGTGCCACCTGTTGAGACATGGACAAGCTAGGACTCGAACCTAGGACCTTCCATACGTTGCTGGAGTGCTCTACCACTGAGCTACTAGACCAGTCCATCGTCGGTCCGGGTGTGGCTTATTTCCAACACCAACATCCCCCCTTAAGCCACACCTCTTGTGTGCTTGGGGCTCTTAGCCTGGACCTGGCTCTGATACCATGTTAAGACATGGACCGGCTAGGACTCGAACCTAGGACCTTCCATACGCTGCTGGAGTGCTCTACCACTGAGCTACTGGTCCCTCTTGGACCAGTCCATTGTCGGTCCGGATGTGGCTTATTTCCAACACCAACACCACCGTTTTTTGTAGCACGCGATTTTGTGGGTCGTCGGTTTGGTGCCTGTTTCTTTGCACGATTTGGGTCTCCGTCCTCTGTGCATGATGACTACAGTTTTTCATGTCAAGCAATTGAATTTTAGTTAGTCATTTAACTTTTTAGTTCGTCATCTTAGTTGTTGACTTATTTAGCTTTTTAGTTTGTTTAGTCTTTTAAGTGCAACTATTGCTTCTTTTATAAGAACACATAGTTAGCTTTTTAGTGTTTAGCTTTTTAGCTTTATTTAGTGTTTTAAGTGTTTTAGCTTCATGTTGAAGCTTTAGTTTAATGGTTCGTTCTTTTTAGAACACCGTCTTGTAATTCCTTTATATGCGGTTGTATATTCGTAATTAATTTATCCGATTATTCAATATCATTCGATTATTGATTCAATTATTTTTCAGATCTATCCCTGTCTCCACGTCTCTGAGATGTCTCAGTCTCTGAAACGTGGGGCTTTGGGGGGGAGGAGACGTGTTTCGAGGGTTCACTAGGTAAAACTAACCTCCCAAAAGCTGGTGTTTTTGCATGGGCAACATTACAAAGGAGAATTCTTACAAGAGAGAGACTGCAAAAGCTTGGATTCCAAGGACCCTTTTGCTGTGCTCTTTTGGGAAGGTAGATGAAACTATGGATCAGTTGTTGCATTGTGAGTATACGGATTTTTGTTGAAAAAGTCTTATGAATAAACTTTGTTTGGTGGCTACAATTCCGTCTAGTTTACTGGAAATGTTTCAAGGATGATTGGGGAAGTTGAGAAGAACAATTTTTTCAAGATTTTGGTCGGTCGGCCCATAGTTAATCCTATGGGAAATTTGGAAATAACAAAATAGAAGATTATCTTAGGGTAAAGAAATGGAGGTTTAGAGATTGACAAACAAGATCAAAGATGCAATTTTAGAAGTGGTCAACAATGTGGCCATAAATCAGAGCCCTTAAGAAAACCTCTTTTCCTCTTGGGACAAAAGGATTACGATCGGTTGGTCGGGTCTGGTGACCCCGCTTGTTAATGGGGCTTGTTGAGTTGATCCGACCGTCAATATGAGGGAGACCAACTGACTAACAATTCGCTGCCTTTAAATTAATTACTGCTTCTAAACTGATCCCCACCTTTTTATTACAAATGCTACCCTTTATATATGTGATTAACTTTGGGTGCCAAAGTTATATATGTGATTTTATCTTGCATTAAATTCTGCAAGGTTGATGGTCATGAGTTGGCCTCTATTTATCCTCGTCTTAGGTCGGCCTTCAGTAAAATAATTATTGCTAGTATGGTTATTTATTTCTCTATTCAGCCCTAAACTTTGGTTACTCATGCTTTTAGTGCTGCGGTTTGTATTTTCAAAACCCTAGCCATAACCAGGACATGACACTTTCACTCAAACATAAGGGCTGTATGTTTGACATTACATCCATTGCAAATCTAAACATTTCCCTATCACTTGGCCCAGTTATATCATGTCAACATACTTCCATGGTGGTGAATTTGGATTTGTGTTCAGTTGGGATAGGCCCAGAGAGTTATAACCAGCTGACTCGGTAATCCCTATGACAAGTCTGAAAAACAACACATTCCAAAGAAATGGAAAGAAAATATCCTAGCTCATTTAAATTATTAAATGTAGACGAATAAAAAACCAAGCAAAAAAACAAAACAAGATTTAGTTTCTAGAAAAAATAATGAAGAATAAGACTGAAAAATCTGAATCTTCCATGATCTCATTGGCAGCAAATGGGCTCTGGCACGTGTAGGAATAGCAACCTAATTTTCTTGGCTGCAATGACGAGTACAAATAAAAGTTCAGCTATTGTATTTGGTTTGTATGTTTTATTTTCACAATGAGGTAAATGTGTTCGTTTTTTGTTTCAAGTTGTTTTCATGTCAAATTTGGGGTTTAGTTTAGCTTTTTAAGGTTGGCCTGTTGATCCATGAGTTCAAAAAAGCAAGAGAGAAATGAGCTAAACAAAAAAGGAATTATAAGGGCCTTCAGTTCTGCCTGGCTTTACCCTGGTTGCTGGAAAGTGCACCCAAGTATGCTGAAGGGCATACCTAGATGAACCTGGGTGCAATTTGCAGCACCCTGTCCACACCCATAGTGGATCAGGTATGAACCAGAACCAGATCTGGGCACATACAGGAGTGGATTGGTAACCTAGCATTATGTCAATTTTATCTTATAACATTGACTCATGGACCTCAGCTGCATTATGTGCGGGAAGTTGTGCACACAATCATTTCAATGGTTTAGCCAAATGATTTAGCCTCTAGTTGCGTATTTACTTCTCTTAATACTTCACTGGATCAAGGCAAGATCAGATATTTATCTAACACCAATATTCTTATATTGCTCTAACCTTACTGGATTTTGTGTCTAGTTAGATCAGTTTGTTTGCTTCTTACTGAATACTTTGATCCAATGTCTGTATATGCAGCATTAAGATCCAGTTCCTTTATTTTACTGCAATTTTTTTTCCCAAATTGCTTTTCCATCTTCTTCGATGACACAAGTATGATGTAATAATATTAATTTTAATTAAATATGCTATGGTTTTTGTTGCACAGGATCTTGATGCTGTTGAGGCACTTATTCAAGGGCTTGTTCTCTTCCAGGGAGGGGTTTTAATGGTATGGTTTTATTCTTGATTTTTTTTCTCTTTGACGTGCATTCTATTCTTCTTCTTCTATTCTTGCCCTCTGGTTTTGTTATAAAGCTTTTTATTTAATGTGATTTCAGGTCAGTCACGATGAACATCTTATATCAGGAAGTGTTGATGAGTTGTGGGCGGTATCTCAAGGCAGAGTAACACCCTTCCATGGAACATTTCAGGACTATAAAAAGTCCCTTAAGGCAGCATAGTGAGATGATTCCTATGTGTGTACATGTGAAGTCACGATATCCCTACCCTTAAAAGGAAAGTCCAGTACTTTTATACAGGAGCATTTAATTCTAATTGAATGCTATGGTTTTCTATTTCTCTTTAATTTCAGCTATTATTTTCATCATATATTTTTGACATAGACAATGCAAATGCTCTGGGAAATTATTGTTTGCATTGAATTCTTCCTCCATTTTGGGTTTACGTGAAGAAGAAACTACACTGTTCAAATGAACCTGGGTACAGAGAAACAGTTTATCAAGATTTTCATCAACAGCTTTAATGTTTAGATACCATTGTTGAGATTGAATCAAGGTCAGAACTATGGCAGAAAAGGAGTATGCATTCCAGTCTTCATCTGACCTGTTGAAAAAGTGTTAGGTATAATACTATAGAAGAACTTGTGTAAGTTCATTCATGTTGTACAGGTGGAAAAAAGCCCACACGCATTGTAGCCTTATGCATGGCTTGAAAACATTTCTGTTTAAATGCAAAGGAAAGCTCCAGCTAATGCATGACTGACTTGCATGAGAGTCCCCAAGATGAGTGGACTGTATTATCAAGCGTTATCAGGAGGATTGGTTAGTAAATGTGCCTAATTTTGAGTCTTTAAAGATTTATTAACATTTGTGGTTGCCAACAGTGTACTGCAGAATGAGTTGTAATATTAGAAGAAAATTGAATTCAAATATTTTATATAGCTTAAATAGAACTTTAAAGATTTATCACAGTTGCGTGAAAGATGTATGACCAAACCAAATAGAATTTTTAATTTTGAAGGGCATAAGGTGGTAATCAGTGAGTGCAATGTACAATTGAGCATGTTAGCAGCACACGACTTTCTGATTATATTTAGTATATCAGTGGGAGATATATTGAGTTTTGAGATAATATTATTTAAATTTTATGCAACCTTTTGATATAGCTTTGAGTTTTAATATGCAATGCAATATAACTGATTGTAGGATAAATGACTTAATGTAATGTCCCCTTTTGGAATCTCCCTTATTCAAGCCCTAGAATAACAATTTCAGCTTAAGTCGTAAGGGGGTAATTTATTTTTAACTTAAATTATCACATATAATACATGTTTCAAAGTAATCCTAGTTTAGGTCCTAATAATATTAATAATCATTGAACTTATAAATATTAACATTAAACCCCAATTTCCATTATTCCATATAACAATGTGATGCCTAAATAGAGTAGAATGAGATTAGAGATATCCTATAGGCAAGTTAGAAGATATAAAATTATAAAATGCATGATTATAAAAGATCCTAAGAACTTAATTGAGTAAAGCATGAATTCATTTTAAAAGAACTTAGTCATAGAATAGGAATAGGAATAGGATAGGATGACCGAGTGTGGTGCCCAAGAAACCCTCTATCCTAGGCTCAAGAGCGGCTTAACTGCCTTGACCTCATGTGGCCCATATCATCAATGAGGTGGCCTACCTAGTGAAGCGTCCTACCAACGTTTTCCTCCACTTGTCATACCAACCCATAGTTTACATATTCATTCAGCATGATAGAAGGTATGAGGGCTGTTACAGTAAGGTGCCCAGAAAGTCTATTCTTCATAGGCCCAAGGGAAGCATCTTTGTACCCCTTGGCCTCATGAGACTCCTCGATCTTAAACCATGAGGAGGCATGCCTACAAGATAACCCCAACACCTTTTTCCTAACTGTAACTTCTCACCTTTTATCATGTTCAGTTATACTTCGAATAAACCCTCAGAAATATATCATATTTCAGATTTATCATAACAGATGAACATATTGTATTATCTATTACGGATCTCAGAATCTCAACAGTATACAGTATAGATATGCAAAACATAGGTATAATGGATATGCAGAAATATATACATATTTTGTAATGTCCCTTACTAGATATAAGCTTGTTTAGCAACAATCACCTAATTTCAATACATTCATAACTCAAATCGATTTTCTTTATTAGGAGACAATTCCTATCTAAACTTAATAATAGTAAATCTGAATCAGATACTTATCATAATGCTCAATTAATTATTCATAATTTCATAAATCAAAGATAGGCCTTGAAGCTTACCTTATATTTGGAAAGTGGAGACTCGATTAAGATAACCTGCACCAACAAGGAAAGGCACACACCTACAAACACATTCATTCTTAAGTAGTTATAATCTATTCTTCTGTCACACAGAGAGGGAGAGAGTATACAAGGCATGAAAGGATTGCTTGGGTCCGTTGTCTACCAAGCCCAAGGAATGCTTGCTTCTAACCTCCTTGTTAGACTTGGTGACCCGTATTGTTGCCATTTCAAGCGTTTATAACCTTGCACACATCTCCATCTTGGTGCGATTGGTGTGGGAGGAGTAACTGGTTCCTTGACTCCATGGGTCCTTATGACCACATGTGAGCCCATCGTCACCATTGGAATATTCCACCATCCTTCTCACACATGATGGTCTTAACAAACACAGTTTCTAATGAATTACTTCATACTGATTGTGTAATGCCTACTGCAAGAGTGAATGAATTTTCAGTACAACAGTGACTTTGATATAAACTGACAATACAATTTTTTTTGGCTTTCTATAATATTATTTGTGCAGTCTCTAATGTAATTAGATATCATCAAAGACTGATATGAAATCCTCTATAATCATGACACATGTAATACAAGGGATGTGTTACCAATTAATAATAATGGATGGTTGAACTTTAACGATGATTAAATGTATACAATTTCTGGATTTGATTGTGTAATTTTTTTTAACCATCAACGTTTTGAATCACACTTCGTGATTCATCATTAGGATGTAAGAGAGCTCAAGGAGTTGTAAGATGATGATGAATCACAGAGTGTGATTTGAAACATTTATGGTTAAAAAAATTTACACAACCAAATCCAGAAAATGTATACATTTATTGAATAGATTGTGGAAATCTAATAGCTCTGATTCAATGATGATTGTTGATTGTTTTCTATTACTGGCAATAGTCTCTGCCTTCTTCTATATTCCTTCCGATTACTTCTTACTGTATTAACTTAAGAGTTCTTTCTGATTTATTATTTGTCTGGTCAACATTATATAAATATAAAGTATGATTGTCATACATATTGCAGTATATATTAATATTACTATTAAATTCTGCATAAGAACATTATCAGGTGTCACATATTAAGCACGTCCCCATGTATACCACCAAGAACAAATTAAGCACGTCCCCATGTATACCACCAAGAACAAGGATGTTACTACCTCTAACTTATGAGCTGATTTGATTGATGGTGATATCACTGGATGCTTTGATTCCTTTCCTTTATATCTCTCAATGTGAAGGAAAAGTCACACCTCTTCATCATGTATGCCCTTTGGCAAGAGACACACCCTTTCAACCATTAGCACCCTTTGAAAGAGTGTAACTCTTCATTATATCCGCTCTTTGAAAGGGACACAACCTTTCATGATCAGATTTTCACTTCTTATTTAAATCAGATCTCCACTTCTGGTTCTTAAATTATCCCCCTCTGAAATGAGGTTCTCTTCTCCCTTTTATATCTCATATTTGAGTAAGTCACAACTTTTCATTCCATGTCTTTTGACCATTCATTAACTTAATTAAATTTTAATTATATTTATTTATATTCTTTTAGATTTTAATTTTAATTCTTTTGCATTATAATTTTATTATTATTATTTACCATTAAATTCTATTTCAAAGTGGGGACATTACAGTCCGCCCCACTCAAGATTGGTTCTCCTCAAGAAATGTCAATTTTAGCTAAATCTTTTCATGTGAGGATCCCCAAACTAACTCTTGGAGATTTGTAATCTTTAGAGAAGTTTCCTCTCATTAATTGCGACCTTAAGAATAGTTTTGGCTATTCCTATGGGTATCTCTATAAGACAAAGCAAGGGATGAGCTTCTTATATATTAAGATGAGGATTAGTAGCATGACACAAATCTAACACCTTAATTGTGAGATGATCATGCTGACTATGCCTCGTAGAATTGAGAACTTTAGGAATTAGTTCACTAAATCTCATTGTTTCTATGGTGATCATACCCTAACATAATTATTCATACTTGATATCATGATTGATAACTATGTTCAGCCATGCTCTATACAATTTTTGAATATGATTTTAGTGATGTTTCACAATGAGTGATAAGCAGCTAGTGAAATGATAAGAACTGTCTAGAGAATAGAAGAGATTTTGGTACAAAAAGTTAAGTACCACTTATGACTGGAATTGATTTTTAGGAAACCCCAAATGATGGTTTTACTCTTTTATTACATAGTGTTCATGTGAGGGATAAAAATATGTCTTGCTTTACAAGTTATGTCTAAATCAATAGTGAAGACAATTGGTGAGATAAATCTCTCAAAAAAACATATAAAGGTTGTATTATTTAGCTATACTTGACGTTAATAATTAGAATATGCATCTTGAACCTTTACATTGGAGAGTGATTAGGCAATGAGAAATTTTAGTTGATAGTGTGAATATCACTGACACCGTAGTTACCAAGTAGAAGTGAAACAGTAATCACATAAATCTGGCATCACCTCCTTTTGCTGTACAGTTTGTATGAACATAGGTTGTTATGGTTGGATATTAACGTATTGGTAACTTAGGTGGTAGATTGAAATTAAATGTATCATAGATATATTGAATGACTGTAATGTCCCCTAATGGGACCCTCTTATATTTTTTCGTAGAATCACAATAGAAAGAAATTTATGTCAAATAAAGCTTGGTCTGGAATCTACACCGTCATTATGTTATATTACATTATCAAGGATATTGTCAACATTATATTATATTAAGATCATTATATTAACAACATTATACAACATCATATTACGTTTATATTCTATTAATAGTATCATATTATATTATTTTTATTATTAACGATATCTTATTACATTTATCTTATTTCATTTTTAACAGTACCATATTATATTTATCTTACTAACCATATTTAATTATCATAACATTATCAATATTAATAAGTCCGTCTTTATTATTATTATTAGTTGTGTTATTAATACTTATACTAAATTTATAATGCAGTGCCCTATATACTTATCACTGTCCCAATGACCATACTGTCCTGTTTCTAACAACCAGTTTGACTGCTGACTTATATTGTTGTATTCCCTTGCTCTACGTGTGAGACTCTATCCCCCCCCTTAGATTCATTTTGATTTCTTATTTATATCTTCAACTTCAAGAGTCATACCCTTTGAGCGGCTGTCTTTTTTGAAGAGACATCCCATTTACTAATTATTTCCTTTATTTTTTTCACAAAGGATTGCTTCCACTAGTATAATAATTCA
Organism: Cryptomeria japonica; assembly: GCF_030272615.1. Classification (NCBI taxonomy): domain Eukaryota; kingdom Viridiplantae; phylum Streptophyta; class Pinopsida; order Cupressales; family Cupressaceae; genus Cryptomeria; species Cryptomeria japonica. Next base: position 493,271,837 of record NC_081412.1, on the reverse strand, counting down.
TAAGCACCTTAATTATTATCATGTCTATTCATATATGAGGAATCACACTAGTTAGGGGTATCACGTCATTTGTAAGGTGGTTTATTATTAAAACAATGTTAAACCGATTAACTTGTTGCCACCGTATTAACTATTGATTAGCCCGTATTACCAATAAGTTCATTCATCACTGTTTGCTATCTAACCGATGAGTGAAAGCCGCAATCAAGATCTTTAGGATCTTTGTTTTGTTGCAATCAGTAAGGATTTTTGTTCTGCTGCTGTTCTTGATATTGTCGTAATCACTATTCAGTATATTAACTCTGTGCCTGCTGTTAACAACAGTAAAATTGTTGTCTTAATCATTATTGCTTCATGTAATTATCTAATAAAAATCTTAATGAATTTTTGATATTAATAAGATGATTAATATGTGATACTTAATACTAATATTAATGTATATTAGTAATCTGTTTATTGATGGGTTTGATTTTTTAATATTAAGGAGGTTCATTCATATCTTTAATTTGAACGAACAATAAACTCATAAATAAATAATTGATGTATAAGCATATTTAGATATAAATCACTATTATTTGATAATATGGGGACATCGCAAACTTTACTAAATATTATTTAATTAATGATAATAAAATATTAATTAGTAGGTAGTAGTCGCTACATTTATTTCATTTGTACATAATGAATAAATTAAATATTAAATTAATAAATAAACAGTTTTAATTGCTATATTTAGGTTATATCCCTTGATTAGAAAAAAACATGATGAACAAGGATGGGGTATGACAAAGGGGACATGACATGTAATGATCAAGGAGGGGACATGACAATGGCTAACATGTTTCCTTTCTCTTTTTTATGACAATTTATAGGCAACTTACTATACCTATCAAGGTCTTATACTATTACTTCACAGTTCACACATTCTTCCTTCCTATAAATTTCATGGTATCAACATGTTTCAATAATCCCTAGGTTGCCCTTCTCATGTTATTATGAGTGTGGGACTCATGTTTGCAGAAAGGACCTTAGTGATCTAATACATACAACTCATTTTAGATGGGATGTAAGAGTATAGCTCTTAAAACATTTATGAGTACTTACAAAACATGCTCCCAGGATAACTAAACATATTCAAGGAAGGCACATCCATGAATTTAGCATGTTGAAAACATGACATACATGGGTCAAGCAAATAAATAAGCATAAAGTATGAAACATACATACAAGATAAATACTTGAGAAGGGTACACATACAAAATGCCCATGAAGTATTCATGTTGAAAACACATTGTACATGAAGCAAGCATCTAAATACACATATCCATAACAACATAGACATTTGTAAGGGACAAAAAATTTACATGAAGCAATACATGAATATGCACGAGGCATAAAGCGTAAAGTGTACACATGAACATACGTAAGACATGCATCATATACATGTAAGACATGAATCATACACATGAACACACTTAAGGCATGAATCATACACATCAAGTTACGCAAGGCATGAATCACACACTTGAAAGCAAGAACATGTAAGGCATGGATCATATACACGTGATGCAGAAAACATGAAGTACACACATGGATATACTTAAGGCATAAAGCATATACATAGCACATGGATTCACTAAAGCCACGTAGCGCATAACACATGAAGCATGAATTCCCGTAAGTGGCACATAAAGCATGAATATACACTTGATTTCATGTAAGTGACACATAAAGCATGCATATACACTTGAATTCACTTAAGTCATGAGGCATACAAATGAATACACTCGAAGCATGCAACATACATGTAACATATGGTCATGGATACACTTAAGGCATGAAGCATACATGTAGAGCATAAAGCATGAAGTATGGACATGAAACATAGGACACAAGTCATACACATGAATATGCATAATGTGTAATACACACACAAAATGGATTATATATGTAAGACATGAAGTAATACGTAAATACACATAAGGTACAAACATATATGCAAATGGAGTAAACACTTTGAAAACACATTAGTCATGAAGTAAATATGTATAAGATATGAAGCTTTTGAGAAAGGCCTACATAAAATGCGCATGGAATAAACATGTTGAAAATACATCAATCATGATGCGAAGTATATTCAAGACATGAAGCACACATGAGAAAAATACACGTATACAATGGAGCTATCATATTGAAGACACATCAGACATATAGAAAACACATAAATAAACTATGGATTATATATACATGAAACATACGTTTGAGAGAAATATACATAAGGCATGTGAGTACACTTAAGGCATGAAGCATGCACATAAGACAAGAAGCATGCACATAAAACATAAAGTATACACATAGGGCATAGAACATGCACATGGACATATGCAAACACATAGCATACACACAAATACATATATTGTTAGGTTCCTTCTTATCAACTAGAATGATTCATTGATTTGTGTTTACCCTGTAGGATGGCAGGATGAAAGCTCTGATACGATTAGTAATGTCCCCTACTAAATATAAGCCCGTTTAGCAACAATTACCTAATTTTAATACATTCGTAACTCAAATTGATTTTCTTAATTAGGAGACAATTCCTATCTAAACTTAATAATAGTAAATCTAAATAAGATACTTATCATAATGCTCAATTAATTATTCATAATTTCATAAATCAGAGATAGGGCTTGAAGCTTATCTTATATTTGGAGAGTGGAGACTCGATTAAGATAACCCGCACCAACAAGGAAAGGCACACACCTACAAACATATTCATTCTTAACTAGTTATAATCTATTATGTTGTCACATAGAGAGGGAGAGAGTATATGAGGCATGAAAGGATTGCTTGGGTATGTTGTCTACCAAGCCCAATGAATGGTTTCTTCTAACCTCCTTGCTAAACTTGGAAGCCCGTATTGCTACCCTTTCAAGCTTTTATACCCTTACATCTCCATCTTGGTGAGATTGGTGTGGGAGGAGTAACTGGTTCCCTGACTCCACGGGTCCTTATGACCACATGTGAGCTCCCCATCACCACTGGAATACTCCACCATCCTTCTCACACATGATGGTCTTAACAAACACAGTTTCTAATGAATTACTTTTTACTGATTGTATAATGCCTACTGTAAGAGTTAATGAATTTCTAGTACAACAATGACTTTGATATAAACTGACAATAAAGATTTTTTGGCTTTCCATAATATTATTTGTGCAATCTCTAATGTAACTAGATATCATCAAAGACTGATAGGAAACCGTCTATAATCATGATGTATGTAATACAAGGGATATGTTGACTTGCCAATCGATAATAATGGATCGCTGACCTTTAACAGTGATTGCTGATTGTTTCCTATTATTGGCAATAGTCTTTGCCTTCTTCTATATTCCATCTGATTACTTCTTACTGCATTAAATTAAGAGTTCTTTATGATTTATTAATTGTTTGGTCAACTTATATATGTAATATCGTTGCCCCTAATCAACATCAATAGATTTATGATGATAAATAGAAAATTTACATAAACGTTGATTACTCAAATGCTAAAGTTTTGTGTTAATGTATACAAAAATTTGATTATTCCAACTTGTCAACCTTGTGTACAAGCACCAAGAGTTGTAGCCTTTAAGGAGATATCCTCAAAACAGGAAGCAAGTCATTGGAAACCAATGATCCAATGTGGCAATAAAGTTATAGTTGATTGTGAATTGCAAAAAAAGTCAATCATAGATTATGCTTGACAATGTGAAAGGAGTGGGAATGATGTCTCAAATGTGGAACATGATAGTCATTAGGATAAGCTGATCACTAGCTTATCTATGCTATATGCATATGATCTAAAGCTTGCACAATGCATGGATCATGCTATGAAGTGAAACAAAGCACTAAACTACCATTCATAGATTTGCCATGAGACCTTAGGTCTAGGTCTAACATATTATGACAAATTTCACCAAGTCGATACACTACAATTATGTGTTAGGATTTTTTTTTTGAAATAAAGGTAATAGTCAATAAAATATCATATTGTTTTGAGGAGGTTATCTCAAGAAATTTAAGTTTAATATATGAATTGAATATTGTAACTATGATGTCTTGGGAGAGTCTTTCTAATTGAAAGGCATGATTATGTAGGGATGACCCCTTTATCTTATTTAAATCAATCCAAGGAAACAATTAAAACTAATAAATTGAATTATTAAAGTTAAGCATGTCACAAGTGCTTAATTTTATTACTTTTAGGAAAATGGAATATCATGAGCACATATCCATCCTCTTAAGAAAAGTCTTGCACTCAATGATTAGTAACTTTGGATGTCTTTGTATGAATTGTTCATCTTTCCATATTTTACTATAGATGAGGATGTAATTAAAGAATGCAAACATAAATTATTTTAAAACGGGTGGAACATTGAAGCTTTGAAAAGTCGAGAGGAGCTTTAGTGAGATGAAATTTCATAACTAATAATTCATAAGGACCCTCTCGTGTTCTAAAGGTAGTCATATATAATTAAAGAATATAAACACAAATTCTTCAAAAAATGGGTGAACCATTGAAGCTTTGAAAAGTCGAGGGGGACATTAGTGAGATGAAATGGTGTAACTAATAATTCATAATGACCCTCTCATGTTCTAAAGGTACTCTTATGTACATTCTCTAGTTAAATTTGATGATAACTTAAATCAAATCCAACTTAGTAAATAAAACCACACCACTGGAATTGTTTAATTATTTATCAAAATAAGATTAGGAAACTTATCTTTAATAGTGAGCTTGTTGCGCTCCATATAGTTTGGGCATAGCCTCCATGACATCCTTTCTTTAAACCATAACCAATGGAGATGAATAAACACTTTTGTTGAGATGAACAATGCTTGAATCCAACATTTTCTTAAACAATATTTTAATTTCTTTGTTCATATGGATAGTGATAAGGTCTAATATTTTAATAAGATAAAGTGGAAAATGCTCGAAACCATGACAATAACAGCCATCAAGGCAATAATAAACCAAAGCGGAAAACAAAGCAAGTCTCATGAGAAGAAAGTCAGGAAAACATAAACAAACAAAAAATACTTTTGACTGAAGCTAGAAATTAAAAGAAGCTCTCAAAGACCAGCAAAAGACCCTAAGGGCTGTTTGAATTCCATCTTCAACCAAGGCCTCTATATAGAATGAGAGCAAGGATAAAAAATCGAAACAATTTTTGAAGAAAAAAGGCAGCAAAAGACTTTAAAGATGGTTTGAATCCCATGTTCAATCAAGGCTTCTATATAGGATGAAGGTAGAGATAACAATTTAAACACTTTTTGAACAAAAAGATAGTAAAAGATCCTAAACGCAGTTTGAATATTGTTTTCAACCAAATCCTCTATATAAGTTGAGGGCAAAGATGAACAATCCAAACAACTTTTTGAAAGAAGAAACTAAGTCGAAACACTCTCACTTGCAAGTTTCCTTTTGACCTTAGCATCTCTATCATTAGAATCTAGAATCTTCCCATTACAATGAGGTTGGGGCCATAATATTTCCCTCACTACGTACTAGGAACTCCCCAGATCATCAAATTCTACTCACAATAACACCAGTCCTAACCACTGGAAGAAGGCGCGTCACACGCCACCCTCGAATCTAGATCCAACCCCTGCCACCGAGCTGGAGGTTCGAGACTTGCTCATCCCCAACCCAACAACCCTACAAATCCTTATCTCTCCCAAGAAGAGATTCCACCAAAACTTTAACAGATAGCTGAGGCCTAACAACCTCAGGGGAGGGAGGGCAAGTGACCTAAGACGAAAAAAACACTCAACAGAAGACATATCTCTAGGCGGTCGAAACTTAAAAGAGAGGTTTATCTCACCTAGATCCAAGCGAAGCAAGTTCTGCGAACACTCCTCCTCTAAGGACCTAGCCCTAAGCCTGGAATCCTACCTCATGACAAGCCTGGGAAGGCAAGACAGATAGGGGTCATCATCCAGGCGAGGAATCCCTTACGCATCCCAAAGGAGCTATAATAGTGGGCATAGAGACCTTTCAGTTAGTCAAGGAAACTTCAGGGGGGCGTCAAGTTGAGCCTCATGAAGGATGTCGAGAAGCAACTTGTTCTCATTAGGGCCAATCAATAAGAAACATCTTCATCGTTGTCTGAATATACATCCTCTGCATTTCTCGCTCCAGGTTTGAAAATGCCTCCACCTTACCAGTTCCGGCTCAATGCTCTTGACTTCTTGCACAATGCCATTTTAAAGTTGATTAGGTCTAATGTTAAGAGGACCACTTCCTCATTAATTCAATGACATGATCATGGTTGTTGATTTGAAGTAGATACTTGGGTTCTTCCAAAACTTGTAAATGGTGTTCAATGGAGACCATTGAAATTTTGGTGGATTTTTAAGTTTTCATGTTTTGTGTTTTTATAGAATGTAGTTTGGATGTTAATAGAATTTTTAAGAATAATTTTTCCATTCTATGGGATAATTATATAAGGATAACATAAAATAAAGAAAAGGAATATGTGAAATATTAAAAATTAGGATAAATGTTGTCTAGATGTTAGCTACAAACCACTAGCTCCATTAGATCACCATCTAAACTTTTAATATAAAATGTGTCTTCCTTGAACTCATCTAGAATTTGATAAGGCCCAATACATAAAATAAAAAACCTTGCATATGTGCCTTTAATCTCATGTCTATCACTCCACATGAGGACAAAGTATCCTATGTGGAAACACCTTTGAGTTTCCTTCTTATCAAGATATACTTCATTTTCTACTACTATAATAGAACTCTCCCATGTGCAACTTCTTTTATTTTCTCCAACTTTATTAATTCATTTTCTCTTTGAGATGGTGCATATTTTCTTAGCATTTGACTTAAACCAATAATTTCTATATTGGTGAGTCTAGGTTGATTAGCATTATGGCTTCTAATCCAAAACTAGTTTAAATGGGCACTTAATACTAGCCTTCTTAAAGGTGATCATATCCACCCATATTGCAAACTTTAACTTATCCTCCTACCTTTTCTTGTTTGCATTCCATATTTTTTAAATGATTTTAATCATACACTTTTTGCTAGATTTAAATAGAACATTACTTTGTGGATGGTAGGTTAATTATAGGGTCAAGTTGATCCCATACTTAACCTAAATCTAAAAGCTAATGAGACCTAAAACACATTGTAATGTCAATATTTATCCTTGTAGGCACATCAAATCTAGTTATCACATTGGTCAACAAGAAATCACCACCATATTTGATGTTGCATTTCTAGTGGGGATCACCTAACCCCACTTAATAAAGTAATTTTTGGCCACAAGAATATTTTTATACTCATTCCTTGATCTCTACATGATTTTATTTATAAAATAAATGCCCCATTATTGAAAGGATCCTTGGATATCTTATGCTTGAGAGGAGAGGAACCTATAAAATTTTCCTTCGCTGAAAACATTTGAGAGACGTCACATTTCTTCACAATCTTGACCATATCCTTGAATAATGTTAGCCAACATTATCTTACTATGAGAATCTTATGTGCAAGATAATATGGAATGAAGTATCGACCAGAAAATCTTTCATGACATTCTTGTGGACTATTCTTGATTGAGACACTTGAGTACAACAACCTAGGATGGATTCTCCACATTAAGTCATCTTAAATCAATATACAATTTTGGGTCTATGGTTTCAAGGATCTTTCATAATTCTCTTCAAGCTAGTAGGAAATTTGTGTTCTCTAAAAAATCAATTCCTTGTGCCAAGGATCATTTTTTAAAGGACAAGAGGTAAATACAAGGTCAAATATTAATTCATTACTCTCTTTTGATCTAGATTTGAATCAATCATTATCATAAATAGGCCTCAAACTCTATTCAATATCATAGTTTGTACCTCCATGTTATATTCTTGGATCTTATTAATCCTTTTTTATCTCTTATTAGAAGATTACTAATCAATAAAGATGTCGTTTACATAAGTATGGGGGACATATGCAATTATCTTTATCCCTATTAAGTTAGTTCTAAAATTATTTATAGCGTTAATAAGGTGTAAGAATTATTTCGATAGTTAACTACTTCAATTCTACATCTTGTAAGGACTTGCTTAAAAATGCTATAGGTGTTTAATATCCATTAGTTTTATTTCATAATATAATAACATAGTGTAGAATGTTGTAAAGGAAAACAGTTGAAATTTTTTTAAACAACTAGTGCTTGCTAAAATTGGTGATTTCTCGAGTGCCTCCTTGATGTCCATGAAGGGATTAGTTGTTTCCTTTATCCTTATAACTAAATTCCCCTTCTTTAGCATCTTGTGAAATTAACTTGGTATTATTAGAAAAGTTAGAGATGAACCTTTAAACAAAATTCATTTTCCTAGAAAGGTACTCCACACATTTTACTATCTTAGAATAAGAAATGAGATCATATATTCTTACTCTCTTCATATATATTCTCACCCTACCTTTGGATACAATGTACCTAACAATCTTACATTCTTCCACATAGAAATTTCATTTTTAAGGATTTTGGGAAAAAAAACATCCTCTAAACATCCATTATACTTTGCAAAATAGCACCTACATTCTTCAAACTCAATGAGATTCTCACATAAATATAAATTGCCCAAAAGAGATGTCAGTATCATCTTTCACTACTCAAATTCTATAATACCCACCTAATTATACCTAGAGAATCTGTCCATCTTGGATATCAATTTTAAGAATTTTACTTTCTACAATTAATTCATACTAGGCAAAGGACAATTGTCCTTTAGGGACATGATATTCAAATTCTTGAAATATATACAAATCCTAATCTCTCCATTCTTTTTACTTGTTTTCTAGTAGATTTTATACCTTTCTTTAGATTCTTTAATTCCTTTTATAGTTGAGGTGCTAGAGTAGGATTGATCAACCTTTTACTTCTTCCTAAAGGATCTTGCATTAGGCTAGAGATAAATTATATGTTGAAAAAAAAACCTCCCTATAACCTTACATCTCAACAAATGACCAAGAAAAAAACTTTCTAATTTTTTTTATCAAGTCAATTAATATCTACTTCTCTATTGAATTTAACTTCTTGTCAACATAGATCATTTTTTACACAAAATCAAGGAAAATATTGGCACCTTCCACATTATATTCATCAACTAGTTTATTTCTTGTTTTATAGTACCTTGCACCGAAAAACATGCTTTCCAATGCTACAAGATCTCTTAGAATGGAACTAGTCTTCAATTAGCCAAAAGAGAATTTACTTTCTAATCTCTAATTTAACCATGAGCTTCACCTTTATTAGTCAACTATCAAGATCATCCATATAGTTTAAAAACCTATAAACATATTAATTATAATTAAACACTTACCAGCTATAGATGTTATCCTATATAGTAGGCCTTGCGAAGACCTCTATGCAAAAGCTGTAATGAGAAGATACCAACTACACATCAAATTTGGATGTTTCTAACCCTAAAGAATCCTATAATATTATTTGACCTATTAACTTATTTAATACCAACTATTGTAAACAAGTCTAGGGTACCCCAAACAACATTATGCCATATTTTTTCTTTATCATTCATCACAATAATTTCTCACTCGTGAGACAACTAGTTCTAAATCATCATGAATCATCTAAGTACTTAACACCAAGGCTGTGTAGCATTTAGTTCTAGGAAAAGAGCTTCATACTCTACTATAAAGTTGGTGGATTCAAAATTTAGTTGATTTGTTTTTTATTCTCACCACTAGGAGAAACAATAATAATAATTACACTTGTATCACATTTTTATCACATTCCATCAAAGAACATGGTGCACAAATCATTTACATCATAAATTAGGGTAGGGTAGGAGAAAGATTAATAATTTGGCAATCCTTCTCATATCAATACCCAATGAAATGGTCTAGATTAGCATCCACATAGAAATGCATCATTGGTAATTTTATAGGGGTCCTCACTAGTACACAACCTTTTTATTTCTTTTAAGTAACTTAACTTCTTATTTGTGAAAAGTGATGGTAATATAGGGGCATACACATGGAACAAGGATCATAAGAGGGTCAAAATTGACCACTTTTTGTTTTTGATTTTAGTAAAAACTAAAGTTGGATGAGAAAATCAAGATGCTCATACTCAAAATTTGAAAACTTGAGTGGAACATGATTAATAATTCTTAGAATCTAGTTTTTAGACTAATATTTAAAAAAACAATAGTGAATATTAAGAGGGTCAAATAAAGGGAACATACAAAGTGGTCCTTTTTAAGAAAAAAATGTAACATAGCTTCAAGTATGCTCCCCCTAACACATCATTATAAATTTTCACAAATCCCTTTAGTGGAGTTAGCTAACATCACTTAGGTTATGCTTGACTTTTTTCTAAATTATACAAACAAATTTTCAAAGTGGAAACATTTTGAAAAATAATAAATTAATCATGCTTCCCCTTAATTTAGAGAAAAATAATTAAAAATTACATAAAATGGATTCTAAAATTAAAAATTATATGTTTTCTAAAATTTGGATGAATAAAAAAATAACTACATTCTTGGTGAAAAATAAAGACAAATTAGTAAAAGGAATTGAAGATGAAAACCTTAATGTATTCATTTTTTTTTTTAAATGTGTGATTAATGTAATAAAGAGATTGGTGTCATTATTTCATCTTTTCATAATATTATCTAAAAAATTGCAAACCTTATGGAGAGAATGCTCAAAATTTGGATTTTTTAATATTATACAAAAAATATCTTTAGATGTTTCACACGTAGATCGAACCCTTTGGGTTGGATGTTCAAGAAATTTCTCAAAGCAAGTTCAGATACACAAGCATTTTTCTTGACATGAAAAATAGAGCAATAGTCTAGAAAAAAGAGAAACACATGACTTTGGACCCACACTCTTCTAGCATGTCCACTACTTCTATGAGACACAATCACACATTTCATCATTTTGAGGAATTACAATAGACGTTTGACTAAACTAACTAGTTTTTTATAATGTATTTATATAGAATATTGTAATTACATATTTTTAATTTAATTTGATATTATCAATCATTATTTTCAATTTTTCAATTTTTTATTTATTTTTAAATGTCAATAGTCGTTTGTCACACATTGACATAAAATAATATAATATAATGCTTTTACTTTGAATTTGATAAATTATCAATCATTATTTTCATTATTTAAAAAAAAAATCAATTAATAGAAAATTCAACATCATACCAAAGAAATGAGGAAAAAAATGCAAAAACCAAAGGACTATGAAATATATAATGCAAAGAAAAGAGAATCGATGAGAGAACTTTGTGACATCAATAATGAAACCCCAAACTTGAAGATATACCATAATTTCTAATTTATTTAGATATTGAAGCATCTATTAGAGCCATAACATATGTAATGCCTCTCCCTTGATCATACTCGATTTAATCTAGTTTGACTCTGGATGACCTTTGCTGCAGTTTATGTGGCTATTTATGATATATGCTTTATGGATCGATGAATTTGATGTTGTTGACTATGATGTGACTTTATGTTGTTATTTATGCTTTGATAGTCAGATGTTTATTGAGATGGATTATATATGTGTTGTTAGGATTTAATCATTATATTTACCGATGCTTATGTTCTATCTTCAATGTGCTTGGGTGAGAGGGAAAATCACCGCATTGTTCTTTACGAGCAAGCTACGCCGCTTCCATTCCCTTTTCATGGTATGATATTATATGGTTTATATGTACATGTTTGAAGGTTTGTTTATGCAGCTGTAGGTACCGAAGATCGACTCCACTTAAACTTTCAGATCTTAGTGTGCTCTATGACCCAATGGTAAAATGGAAAACTGGAGCTATCAGTCAGACCCTTGATGTGACCATCGTTCCTATGGGAACAAGATCCCTGTCAGGTACCCTTGTTCATTGGCTACTCGATCATGTGAGTGTTAGTCCTGTTGGCCTTTCATGTTGGATAGTCTCAGTCCATTACCCTTGTGTTTAGTTTAATGTTTATCCTATAATATTAGCAAGAAAGTATTAATATTAATATATTGAAGGTAATTGAATACTAATGATTAATTAATTA